>NC_092818.1:166481712-167081712 GCF_023375885.2 Dermacentor andersoni | reverse complement strand
ATCGTCGACGCAGAATGGCAATTTGCTGAGTCAGGGTGCATGTACGATAAACTCGTAGATGATCTGAATGGCAAATAATCACGCACATGAGCACGCATGCGGACACAAGCCAACACTATAAATGCGCAAAAGCCACCGCGCCTGATCGCTATGTAGCCTTAGGTGCCATTAAAACGATGACTGACCCCGGCCGTGCCCAGCGTTGGCAAACAGGCGCCACGGACGCACCAGGCAGCTTGGCTTGCTCTGTACACGGGACGCCTATAGCTTCCTCGCACACGGCGTGTAAATTGGATTAGGTCGGACGCACTTTCGCCTGCGCGGTATATGTGCTCTCGGCCCACTCTCCAGCGCGAAGCCGGACTACAATTTCCCAGTGGTTCGCCTGCGCGTATCGAACTCATTCGCTCCGCTGGACTCTTGCCAAAAGACAACCGCGAGCTTGTTTTTGCCTTCGTATGCGTATATCCCCCTCACCTCCTCTCTCTCTCTCTCTCTTTTTTTCATTTGCCGCTTACACAAATTTGCTAGCATTTACTCAGGCAAATGTACGCTAACTCACTCAACGCTCACCACACACACACATGCACGCACACACACGAGAGAGAGAGAGAGAGAAACGGCAGGCATATTTGTAAGCCCAATTTCTGAAATGTTCAGCCTGGTGACTCAGTGTATCCGCGACTTCTACACTAGAGTGAATTCGTTATGGCTTCATTTTGTTTCTGTTGCGATTGGAGGCTGGCAGCTCAATTTGTGGAACCTGGAGCTGTTTCGAGAGTGACAGATGAGCGAAAATACCAAAATAGCCGTGGTGTTCATCTAGAATGAGAGCGTAATAGCTATGGCCTCCGGCACAGCATGCATACCGCAGGCGAAGTGAGCGGCTATGGTGATTACTTTATGTTTGCCCCATCCAAGAATTCTGTATACGCAGTGACATTGGCGATTTCCGGAAGGCATCTATTTCTCGGTCGTATTTGGCGCGTATAGATGGTCTGCCGCACCAATTTGTAGGCTCATCTCCGCCTAATTTTAGCGCCTGCAGATGGGACGGGAAACCGGAATAATTGAGTTCTCCAACAGTTCCGAGTAATATTGATGAAGTAAGTCAATTACTCCGCAGTTTTGGGTCAGAATTTGCCGAGGTCTCGTATTGAAGGATGTGCTCGCTTCGTAAACCGTCCCTATTAAGGTTGGCGCCTCCTTATAGCAGATCGTTTTGTCCGAGCAAGAGAAGAAAACCATCGAGTGTGTTCGTGAACTCGCCTCCTCCGATCTCAAATTTTGCGCAGCGCTTTCCTTATGACACCTGCAGGTTTGCGATTCTTTTCTCATCACCGAGGCTTGTGCCTACCCTCTGTCGGATGTTTCTTTCGTGTTCTTTTTTCATCTCTCTCTCTCTCTCTCTCTCTCTCTGAATCCGTCTTTCACTCATGTTTCCTGTACGTGCCGCCGTGCTTGCCCGAGGCAAAGCAGCGGTGAACGCCGAGCCTAATAAGCGCCAGACCGCGTGCTATTGATCCCGCTTCCCGGACACGTGTTTCCACATCTGTGTATCCTGTATAGGCGGCCCAAACAAGGAACTACTGTTCCTCAGCTGCCTCAGCCTCGACCGCTGCTAGCTTAGCACGCGGACGTTCACAGATGGCTCGATGCACGCGCGTACTTCGGGGCCTGTATCACTTCTGAGTTCTGTGGTGCTGGCTCCCCTCCTTTTTTTATGCGCCGGGTCCCTTCGGGGAAGCCGAAGACCTCCAGACGCACACACGCGCATTCGCCAGGGACCGACTGCAAAAGGCGCTCACAAACGCGAACGCTGGCAACAAGCATACTTCGTCCCTCGCCAGAGACCTCGCCTCCTCACCAGCCTATTTATCTCACTCATTTATCCGCACGCATGAACACACGCATCTATACACAGTACACGCACCCGCGTACAACAGTCGCACGCGTAGGAAACACCGCCGCTCGTCTCCGGGAGCTCGAGGCACGACGCCGCGGCGCACATCTGAGGCGAGCGCTTGCCGCAAGTGGCGGCGCCACCGAGTCGGCCCCGCGCTCTGCTGCGCCGTGGCTCTCGCCCCGAGGCGACCGCCGCCGCTGCCAGACCGCGAGGCGCGGCAGCGTCTTCCGCTTATCAACCGTTCTCTGCTGCATCCCCACCAGCCCCGTCCCTTGTATTAAGGGGTGCACCCCCCGCTCCCTGCGTCGTGCGCTGGTACATGAGGATAGCGAGGGGGAGGGGGGGGGGGGCCTAATTGTTCCCCGGGGTCCTTAGGCGCGGCTACCGCGTTGTGCCATGGTGGCGGTTGTGTTGTCAGACGCCCCGACGCCTACGGCCCCTGCCTCCGTTTGTTCGTGCTACTGTTGGGAACGTGACGCCCCGGTTGGCAACCTCGCCTCCTGGATGACACCAGCTAACGGTGGGGGTTGCTTGTGTTGGCCGGCCGTTCTTATACTGGCTCTGCGCGGAGTGAGGAAACCGTGGGCGACTCGATTATCCTTCCCATCCCGTCAACCCGTCCTCGGTCCGGTCCTTTGTCTTAATTGAGCGAAAACGCCGCCCTCTTTGGATTGGTTTCCGCTTCTCTAATTGCGCCCAGCTGGACAAGGGGAGAGGTCGTTTTCGCCAGTTCGTGGCGGCGATAATTGAATCGAGAGCACGGAAGGGGTCTGTTCAGGCCACCTTCTCTTCTCCGGGACATTTTTCTTTTTTGGTCCTACTGTTCTCAGGTGACGACAGCGCCTGGCTTCAGAACTCATTATACGCGCGTAATTACCTAACTTCACGTATACGCTGTTGGGACATTCATTGCTGGAGAGTCGTTTATAGGTTTAATTTGCCCACTCAATCTTACTCACGACTACACACAAACGCACAAAACTCATGGATTAGTAAGTTGGCTGAAAATAAGGTTTCTATATCTTCATTTCTCTCGACTTTCTTGCAAGCACGCATTGCAATATTTAGGTCATACTTTGTCGAAAATAAATGAGAATTCTTGGTGCCAATAACATAAAGTGACGGTACTTTTAGGCCTTTTATGGTTCCGCATAATTCACCACAAAAGAAAAGTGTTTATTTTTCTCTGTCTCCTAACTTATTCAATTAATATTTTTAGTCTATGGGTTCAATTTGAACCCGCGCTTCGAAAATGTCGTTAACGCTCGCTGCTTTCTCGTTTTGACGTGGCCTCAAACGCAGACGTATTTTTGCTCACGAGGCCTTGTGCAGGTCGCCGCAATAGAAGCCCGCTGTGCAAACCTCGCGCAGCGGTGGAACCGTTTGCTCAACGTGCTTCCTTGTGGGAGCACTATTCTTACTTGTCATCACTGATAATTTCCCTCTGTTCACCGGAGAGAGCCTCCTAACCGCCGCCTACACACCATATCCGAGCGCTCAATTCAATTGGCTCCTCCCCGCTATAAACGACGCACCTGCGGCGAGCCCGCATGAATACAAGCGCACACATTCGTACTGCTTGCTAAGCCAGGGCCGCGCAGCACGCACGACGAGGCGAATCGTTCACCGCGTTTTTCCGTAAACATTTCATTGCGGAAACAAAAGGGGTCGCCTTCCTTTTCCTCATGTGCGGCAAAAAGAGGCGAAGCAACGCAATCTCTACCACGCCTCCGTCGGTTCATCGGGCGCCGAGCAGGATGTAACGTCTTGTCTTGTACCATTCCATCTCGTCGAGAAATAAACAAGAAAAAGAATACGTAAAGCGCATGTTTGATGCTCTCTAGCGAATAACGTGGCTTCGTCGCTTGCGTTCAGGGCAGAAGGATAATGCGAAGCATTTGCGAAGCATTGTTGGTTTATTTTTAGCCGGCAGTGGTTAGGCGACGGGCACATGCAACAGTTTGGGCGTAACGCAGAATTCGGCACGGAGTGGCATTTGGTATTCTGGTCTTAAGTGTATTGCGATGTCTCCTATATAACTGTCTCCACGGCACGTCACCAGCCGGATGACATCGTATACCGTCACGTTCCGAGACAGCATTGAGAAAACACATGATGCTCGGAGTGTAAATGCCGCCGTGCTGTAATGCCCCATGTGGATGTTGAACGAAAACTGCAAGGAGACGTGGACTTGTGATATGCGTAACCTCTGCTCTTCGGAGGACGCAGGGTGGCTTGGCAGAGTTGATGCATAGCACGGTCGGACAGGCGTAGCTTTGTGGTGGTATTTCTGTTATATTACGTGACAATTGACAGTTGGGGAAGCGCCTACTGGCGACAAACGCCTACGGCGCTTGCAGTGCCGTCGAATTCATTCATTCATTCATTCATTCATTCATTCATTCATTCATTCATTCATTCATTCATTCATTCATTCATTCATTAAATTGCCTTGAATACAACAAAGATATCTTATTCCGTGGTAACACCGTCTGCAGTATAAATGCGCATGTGTGCATGCTCACGCACACACGCACAGATGTATACTCCACGTATGTGCCTTCGTCGGTAGGTTGCTAAATTACCAGCGGAACCATCGACTCGGTTGATGTGTTCCGGGGCTGGCATCCGAAATGCTCAAGCATGAGGTCTCGCAGCGGATGGTGAGATACGCGCGTTTTTTGTGCGTGCAAATGCGATTATCTTATGCAGATGGGCAGCTTCACCGCAAATCGCCCCGAATGTGGAACTATACTCTCTGTCCGTATCTGCGCACTGTTTACGACGCCCCCTCCCCTTCTTCTTCCCCACCACGCCATCTCTCCCACTGCGCTGTTCCCATCCGGTAGGTCGTAAACGGGGAAGAATTCGTGTGGCGTAAACCCCCTCGCCTTATATATATAAGGTATGTATACCGGCTGCTCGAACGCTTTGTCCGGTGGTTTTTCCTTGCCTCTTTATGTTTATTTCGCAGTTGTGTTGCCGAATCGTATAAATATACAGCCTCCTTTATTCTGTTACTGTTACGAAAACCGCCAGAAAGCTTGCCACGATTTGCATGTCGAATGAAAAGAAAAATACCCAGAAAGCAGCATTTTTGTCTTAAAGCTTTAGAATTGAATTGAATCCTGGCATTTTATGTGCCAAAACCACGATTTGATTATGAGGTACGCCGTTGTCGGGGACACCGGGTTAATTCTGATCACCAGGGGATCTTTAACGTGCCCCCAATGCACGGGACACCTGCGTTTTTGAATTTCGCCCCCATCGAAATGCGGCCGCCGTAGCCGGGATTTGATCCCGCGACCTCGTGCTTAGCAGCGCAACATCATAGCCGCTAAGCCGCGGCAGCGGATAATACGTAGATGTTGGCGCCTTCGTGTGGTACAGGCTAATCCTTGTCCCGTAAAGAACTGAAGAACAAGTGCTCGAACAAGGAGCTTCGCTGTCGCTGGCGTCAATGACATCCCTTGTTGGACTGCTGTTCACAGAGTAGCATACTACGGTTCACAGAGTAGCATGCCTGTGGTTATATAGGCGCCGGCAAAATTCTCTGTTTTTCTAATAAAGAGCCCTCTTTCTCACTCTCTCTCTCTCTCTCTCTCTCTCTCTCTTGGACTACTGTTGATCACTTCAAGCCTCCATATTCTAGTGAACTTCTGTCTTGTCCGGTACGAGTATAGAGATCAACAAGGTCATCAGTGGTCGAACAAGGAATGCTGCTAATGCCGACGTCACTGCATGGGAAATTGTCTTCGCCGAGGTAGCAAGCCCCTTTGTCGAGACGGTGGCTCCAGAAACACTCTTTGTTCGACCACAGCTGGCCGGTTCAACTTTACATCTTACCGAGTAGGTGTATGCCTCTGGCTCTTTTTGGATTTCACAGGCATTAGAGTAACACAGAAATAGTCCACATGAAAAACCACACCTATATTAGCACAGCGGTGCACACAGAGACGCGTTTTCACCGACAAGAAGGTAGTACGGTAACGGAAACTTCGACACGATTTCACGTACGCACAGTAACACGCACACCGACTCATAGATATACAAAATCACAAGACTGATGCAGGGAACAGCGGAGAGGCAGGAACAGGGGGCAATACAAGATCACAGCTTTCATCCTCGCGTGAAATAAAAAAGAGAAATTAGTTGTCGCTGCGTTCAAACGGTGAGGTAGTTCATCAAGTGTACAATTATATTGCACGTCGCACCAAATCGACGAAATTCATGTAGCGACATTACTGGCTAAACCGTATGCAGTGGTCGTTGACCTTCGACTTTAAAATATAATATCAATGTCTAAACTCTGTTTTTTAATGTCATATAATATATTCTCGTAATGTATTCAAGTAAGTATAATATTAGAAGAGTGCGACATCCTGGTATTCTCTTGTGTTCCGCATGGTCGATGGGCTGTGGTATTTGTCTAGCGGCATCCAGTACCGCCGCGCGCCCTACACAAGAGAAATATAACTGTACGCACAGTGACCGTGACGCCCCGAGCGGCAAATGCTGCCTTGGGACGTCGCTGGCCCGAGACCGAAAAATTTCTCCGACGCACAGAAAGGGCGCGGTGGTGCGTGGAGCGCGAGTTCCTCTTTCGAAAAGAAATCGTCGGTGGCCAACGTCCATCACGTACCCGCCGCTGTTCTTTGTTTTCTTTTTATTTTATTTATTTGTTTCTGTAGGGCTGGCGCTGAGCGAATCGAGTCACGCGAGCACATTTATCCCGGCTTCCTGCCCCTTTCGGTGCGTTTCAAGCGGGGAATGCGGCGCAGGTTTTCCGGAGCCCGAGTCACGAAACAAAACGAACATGCAAGCAAAGAAGCGAAGCTGCGCGGTTGCGGCAGTGAATTGCCGAGTGAATGCATGTGTGTCACGGTGTTGGGTTATTTTCCTTTTTTTATGTTTCTTACATTTTGATTCCGCACGGAATAGAGAATGTATGCAAGTTCCCTTGATTGGCCCTGACAACTGTCTCACAATAACTTTCCGTTTTTGCTGCGTAGACATTCGTCGCCTGTTCTGGAATGCAGGTGGCGTGCTTACTTTTGGCATTCTATAGTCGAATGTTTTCTGCATGCTGACGCACGTATGCAGAAGCACGCGCGCGCGCGCGCGCACGCACGCACGCACGCACGCACGCACGCACGCACGCACGCACGCACACACACACACACACACACACACACACACACACACACACACACGCACGCACGCACGCACACACACACACACGCACGCACGCACGCACACAGGTTATTAAAGTTCCTGTGGTCTATACGGGGCTTCACGATAGACTTTAAGAACGCCGCCCCCCACTGCTCTATAATGTACGCGGTTTGTTCGTGCTCGTCTCTCTTTTTCTCTATTTCCCCCTTCCCCCCGTGCAGGGTAGCCAACCGAAACTACGTCTGGTTAACCTCCGTGCCTTTCTATGCATCCTTTTCTCTCTTTGTCAGCTTTTTTTTTTTCTTTAGTCGTATCGGGATCGGGACACTACAACAGAAACACAGCAACAAGAAACACACTGGGCGTGGGGCGATCGCCTAACCACGTTCAGAGACCTCACCCAACACTACAGACTTGAAAGACGCACATTCCCGCCACCGCACGATAAATTGAACAGGAACGAGGCCGTAACATTACGCTTGCTACAGACACACACCTACCCTAGCCCCGCTATCTTACACCACTGCTATCCGAGTCTGTATCCAACAGACGCGTGTAAAGCATGCGGACACAGAGCAACGCTGCCACACATGCTCTGGGAGTGTGCCGGCAACAACGGTAATCAAAGCAGCTCCGTTGGCGACGCGTCCAGAATCGCGGCTGTTGCCAGAGTAGGAGAAGGCTCGAGCTCCGTTCTTCCCGACGCCGCCCCGGATGCGGGAGCCGCCGGGGACCTTCTCCGTAGGCGTCGCCGCCGCTGGGAGGCGGCTATCAGAAGTTCAGAGCTGGCAGACCAGCTCTGGGCCGTCCGGCAAGCCAAAGATGCCGCTCGAGTCCAAGAACTTCGAGCCGTCACCTGAGGCCACCACATCAAGAACTGCCGGACTATTCTTTACTAAAGTTTCTTCTTCTTCTAGTCGTTCTATCCGCAAGGGTGTGGATGGAAAAGGCTTAGCCAAACTGTTAACGCATACGTATAACAGGTGTTGGTGTATTCACTGTCTGGCGTGGCCAAACTACGTCAAAATGAGGTCACTCGCATGGCCTGGTATTTGTACAGCCTTCCGGAGCTGTTAAGAAGCTACCGTTGTGTAATCAAACGTATACCGCTAGAACACCGGCAAAAAGCAAACTCTCGTCCGATTCGCACCGTCTCGCCTAGTTATATGGTGTTACAGTAATTGTGATCCTTGTTCGCTCGAGGCCGTTGGGTACGAGGAACAGGGTCCGGCTGTGTGATTGCCGCATGCGTCGAATCGTTTCTTCGTGCAGTTGCGCCGACCGCCTGCAGCGAAGGTTGAAGTTGCCGAGATCTGCTGTGGCACGAAACGCCGCGGGCGATCGGGGGCAATCAATCGAGAGCCTAATTGGAGCGCGATTCAGCGCGCCTCGCGTTGGGAAATTGACCCTGCAGCTTTGCGCGCCGAAATCGTGGCTTCGCGTGCGACCGGCGGGTTGTGTTTGCCGATCGACGCGCTCTCGTTTCGTTCGCAAAACGATCAGACCTGAACCGCGCGCGTGATCGCGCGGTTTTGCGAAAGCCCACGTGCTGGCTGTGTTCCTTTGTGCTCAGTTGGCGCCTGATCTGAGTACTTCGAGGCGACGTGCTATTACAGCCGTGTGGCTGTGCTTCCGTGCTGTCGCGGTACTGTGAGAAATAATACTGCTCAAAAAACGGCTGACCCGAAGTCATCGAATGGAAATTGACACCTCCGAAGGAAAGGAGAAAAAAAGAAAGAGAGACAGACTTGTTGGACGCTGCAGAGTGTGACATCCCAAATACCGGCTAAGCAGAGTTCGAGAGGGCGAAGCTGCTGTACCGGGTACTTCCGGTGCCCGTGGTTCTCGTGAATTCTCGCACTGCGTTGAGCTACAATCGTTGCGCGTTCGCCGGCTCCGTCCAACGTGGACCTGCTTACAATTAACGCTCACTGATTAATTAATGCTTCTATAAAGAAAGGAAATCGCATTCAGTAGTGGGTTTGGAGAGAGAGAGAGAGAGAACTTTAAGGAGCACCAGCAGTTCAGTCGGCTGGGCCTAGGCCTCCCACGATGGGACGTCGAGGTCTTGCCTCTTCGCTGCTTCGTAGGCCTGCGGGGTCGCCCATGCAGAGTTGGTCGTCGAGATGGGAGCTGCGCAGGGCGGCGTGCCATCTCGACGAGAGGGTCACGGGATTAAGGTCTGGCTATTGATGTTTGCACTCCCATAGCATGTGGGGGAGTGTTGCTGATTCAGTTTTACAGACCTTGCCCGTCTGGCTCGGGTAGATGTCGGTGGGATAGCGTGTGAGGGAGAGGTATGTATTCGTCTGTAACAGGCGAAGGGTGGTTGCCTGTGCTCTGTTTAACTTGCGTTGAGGGGTAGGGAAGGTTCTTCTTGCGAGGTAAAATGACTTCACAAGGTCGTTGTATCTTGTAAAGCGGCCGCGTCCTGCGGGTGCACCTGCACAGTCTCCGGCACGGTTGACTAGTCCTCGTGCTACGGAGTGTGTAACCTCGTTGAGGTTGGTGAGGTGTGGATGGACAACGCCGGCGTGTGCTGGGATCCAGACGAGGGTGATTTGATTTTCAGACGAATGCGGGGCTTGTCGTAAGATACGGAGTGATTGCTGAGAAATACGACCTTTGATGTAGTTGTTGATTGCTGCGCGAGAATCGCTCAGTATGGTGTGACAGGCTGGGTCAAGAGTGGCCAGGGCGATGGCCACTTCCTCGGCCGTCTCGGCATTTTTGGTAACCATGCTGGCAGCATGTCGGAGCAAGCCGCCTGCTGTGGTAACCGCCACAAAGCGCCGTCCATCCTGGCACTCAGCTGCGTCGACGAAGGTGACGCCCGCGGTGTTGGCATAAGCTCTGATGAGGGAGGTAGCTCGTGCCTTCCTGCGTTCTTTGTTGTGGTCTGGGTGCGTGTTTTTCGGAATAGGGTCGGTGTGGAGAAAAAAAAATTTTTCATTTTATTTTGCTGGCACATAGACTGAATCCAGAGGAGGAGGAGGAATAAACTTTATTTGTGCACAGCAGATTTGAGACCTAGGCCTCTACCTAAATGACGGCCTCGAGCCCTTGGGCCCTGGCGGCATCTTCGGCCTGCTGGATTGCCTTGAGTTGGTCTTCCGGTGCACAGCTGAGCAACGCGGTCTCCCACTGCTCTCTGGTCTTAATTATTTTATTCTGTGTGGGTGTACGAGGACAAGCCCAAACAATATGTTGTAGGTCCGCCCTTTCTTCACAGAATCTACATCTATCCGTGTAAAGGTCCGGGTAGTAGCGGTGGTAGGCCACCGGGTTCGGATATGTATCTGTTTGTAAGAGGCGCCATGCCGTCCCTTGCCGTCTATTTAACGAGGAGTGTGCCGGGGGGAAATGGGCCCTTCCCAATTTATAGTGTTTGGTGATCTCGTTAAAGCTGGTCATCCGGTCTCTCTCCGTTCCTAGTATTTGTAGCGCGTCACCTGCTCGGCCTGTCAGTTCTCGAGCCAGGTTGTGCGCTATTTCGTTCCCGGGAAGGGAGGAGTGTGCGGGTGCCCAAATAATGTGGATGTCGCGATCTTCACGAAAGTTGTTTAAAATTCTCAGTGCTTCCGGCGAGATTCTTCCCTTTGCATAGTTCTTGACGGCTGTCTTGCAGTCGCTTACTACGATGTTAGCTTCCGTGGAGGCTATTGCCAGTGCTAAGGCAGCTTCCTCCGCCACCTCTGCCTTCCATGTTTTTACCGTCCCACTAACTCTGCAGTCACCCTCTAGACTCGTAGCAACTATGGACATACTATGTCCATTTGCGTATCCAGAAACATTAGGTTATTTACCAGGCTCTTGGCAGCAGTGGTCAAATCTGCTAAAGAACACCAGGCAGACAAGGTTAATCCGGTCCCCTCCGTCACGCCGTTTCCCATACATGTGCACCAGAATGTTGTTTCGGATTGTTAGTGCTCTTGCGAGGTATCGCATTAAAAATTGTGGGGTTTTATAGTGCCGATACTGCGCAGTGAGTTATGAGGCATGTTGCAATGAGGGATGCCGCGATAATTACGCTCGGGTTATTTAACGTACCTCTATATCTAAGTGTGCCAGCTTTGTTTTTTCTTTTCGCTTTTTGGATAGAAATCGAACTCTTGACCTCTTGATTAACAGCAGAACCCCACAGCCACTGAGCCATTGCAGAAATAATTACTCATTACTTATCACTGTGGGTCATGGCTGAGGTGGATTTCAGCAGTTCTGAGCATCGTCCTTGATATCTACTAGCTGCGACCCCAATGATCACGTTAGCGAAATGCTGTCTTCCATCTTTTCAGCAACGAGGCATCGTGGAACAGCCAACTTATGTTACTGACAGGAAAGGGGGGATCACGAGAGCTTTTCGTGTGGCTGACAAAATGAAAGCGACGGGAAGCTTGATTATATTCTTGGTTAATAGTGCGAATGGACACAGACGAAGACTAGAAGCAGACAATACAAGCGCTCGTCCTGTCTCCTTCTATTCTTCGTCTGTGTCCTTTCGCGCTATAAAGCAGGAATACGGTACCGTACCAACTCGCCTAACTGTCCATCATTTTGCGTTATACCTTGATTACAATTATTTACCTTTCGCTTACTCATATATCGCCCAGTAATCCGTTTTCCAACCTAATAAGTCTATAGCTGGTCCATGGGGCTTAATGAGGCTAATTATCCGTGAAAAGCCCAAGTTTTGCTTTTGTCCAAAAGCCAAAAGTTGTGTGCCGCCGGAAATCCCCACTCGAACGCAGCGAACCGGTCACTGCCGCTGACAAGCCTTGTATGACGGGGCTTGGCCGGCCCTATTGGCGAGGAAGTGGCCGAGGGGAGATGGTCCTCAAGCGTCGAGGTTCGAAAAAAATTTCGCTCGAGCGTGTCCCGACCGTCGCCCCCCATCTCCATCGTCGATCCCGTTCAAAGAGGACCGAGTAAAAGCCGACCAAAAAGAAAAAGAAAAAAGCGATAGATATATTTGGGATGGTGCTTGAACTCCAGCGAGCTTCCTCCTTATAAGCCCAATTTTCAGTTCAGTTCCGTGCAGAACGCGACGTGATTTTGGTGCGGCTGTGTAAGTCAAGGACGTAACATAAGTTTGATCATTGTGCGTGTCACTGTGATGCAACGCTGTACTTTGAGTATATCATACTTGTGCATTCATAACTTCCTCAGAAACTTACGCTTCAAACGTGCGAGCACATCAACTTACTCTCGTAAGACATTTCTACTGAATGGCTATCTGATTAGTATTTAGTTACTGGAATCATTATTCATTTTAGACGTGCAGTGTACGTGCGTACTACATAGACGAGGAGATGAGAAAACAATGTTTGCGCTGCCACGCGGCTTACAGCTATGAGGTTACAGTCTGTTGGAATCGTACCGCTGGCACGAGTTGTTGGGGTCTCGGTGCTGACGCCCGTTATTGCCAATGGGTCGCAAGCCCCAAGGGTAGCGTTGGCCTGGCGGCCTGGGGCACTGGAAGCATCCGAAGGTCCCGGCAAAGCATGAGAAGACTGGTAACAGAACAACTTGTTTATTCTAACATAGCAAAAGAGCGGCCGGTCAGGTCGACCGAAGTGGAGAGACGGGAGAGCACGTAACTCAATAGTACAAATCGGAGCCTCTCCCCTGGCGTCCGGGGGCAGCTGCTCTTATACTCTCGGCGTCGCGGTCCAAAAGGGAAGGAGGGAAGGTCACGGGATGAAGGTCACGGGACGGCGCAGCAGGGGCCCACGACGGCGCGAGCGGTTGAGCCGAGAGACCTCCAGGCCCCTCATTCGGGGAACTCCGCTCCCCGGCTGCCGCGCTTTGACAAGCGAGGGCACACACACACGCACACACGAAGACACGTGGCACTGAAACACGCCTGGACACGCTTGGCGGGTAGGCGTTGCGGCGTCGTTGAACGGGCCAAAATGTCCGCCGCTTTGAACAAAGCCCCGGCGTCCGTTGCATCCGCGCCGGCATTACCGCGCGTTGTAGGCGAAACGTAACAAGTCCTCTTCTGGCTTCGTATCGGACACATATCTGCGCGCACTATGAAACTTTCGAAACTTTTCAAGTTTTTCGTTCCATTTCTTTCTTTTTTCCTATGCGTTGCCGTCACGTCTGACTCATCGCATCGCTTTTCGATTTACCAGCACGCAGTTCTGGCGAATGCCACTTTTCCTGGCGCCATGCGTTGCCGACACATTGTGTTCCCTTTAGCCTGAGAACCAGCGCATCTGCAAACGACGACGCGCTACCGCACCGGTTGGTTGGTTGCTGGGAACCGGCACCCGTTATGTCGGTCGAATCGAATGGTTGAGTGCCTCGTGAGCGATAATGTGAGCGCAGTGCCTTCCCCCCACCCCCCACCCCCCGCCTCCAGTCACCATGCCGCGTCGTGGAACAAAGTTTGTGATTTTTCGTGAGATAAGACAAGGTACGTATACGTGTTTGTAAAGTAACCCGTGGCATTGCAAATGCGCAGGCCAATGGGAACAAAAAAGAAAAACAACCTATTTCTGGGAAACGGTCTTATCCATTTGTTTCCGCAACAATCTGTGGCACACGCAATTAGGAACGGTTCGTGGGATTTCTTCTTTGCTCGATTCCATTCCTTTCTCACCATTCAGCGACCACGACCGGCCCATCCTAGTGATAACGTATGGAGCACCGTCTGGACCAATGACGAAGCGCGAAAAGGAAAAGAGAATTGAAAGAGACTCGGTACGTTAGTCCGACTCAATTTTCTTTTACAACGATTAAAAAAGAAACTCTCACCACCAATAGAACCTCGCGCGCCTATATCAAATTGTGAGGTTTAACGTCCCCAAACTACACAGTCAGGGACGGCGTGTGTCGTGCACTTTCTGTGTCACCTTCTGTGTCACTAGCTGCCCATCCTTTAACACTCAACGACGTACTTTACAAGCAAAACTCAAACCTGCTAGACAACAGAGCGCTCTCGAAGAAAAGATCCTTGGGCCATGGCCTACGCGTTCTTGCATGCAAAAGGCCACAAAAGCCCTTCTGCGTTTCTTGAAGGACACTGGACTGTATGAACGCTTGTGACGGGGGAGATTCCTCTGCGTCTGGCTATGAATGACTGACTATTACTTTTCTCTTCTCTCCTTTCTGTTCTTCCCTTTTTCCCTCCCCAAGTGCGAAGTAGCCAATCGGGCACGTCCTTGGTTAACCCCCCCCCTACCTTTCCCTCTTCGTTTCTCTCTCTCTCTCGCTCTCTCTGTGGCTATGAATCGAAGGCTACTTGGGCGGAGCTTCTGCACGTGTGTTAGCGTGCCAAGTAGTCCGCCAGCGTTCGACAGTGCTTTTGGTTGCTCAGGACAGACGTTGAATTGAAGCAACTTCCACTGCGACGGTTTCGCGTTTGCCCAGACGCGGAAGGGAAAAGCCGCAAAATAAGCAAACCTTTACATTCAGTGAGGCGTTCTGTCATATTTAACTGTTGCTAATCAGGTGTATTTTTTTTCTTTTGGCTTCCCCAGCCTAAATGGACGTGCATTAAAACGAGGGAACATTTTCAGAAGCACTCTCACTTTGTGCGCGCTTTGCCTCCGTAGCTTTCCCTTCAAAGCCACAGAAAGTTGTCCGCTAGTATAGACCTCCGGATTAACTGTGACCACCTGAGGTTCTTTAAGCGCGCCTAAATCTAAGTACACGGGCGTTTCTCTTTAATTTCGCCCGCGTCTAAATGCGGCCGCCGGTGCCGGGCATCGAACCCGAAACTTTGTGTTCAGAAGCCGAATGCTCTAATCACCGAGTCAGCGCAACGTGTAACCCTACGCGCCTGCCACAGTCAGTATATAATAATAATAATAATAATAATAATAATAATAATAATAATAATAATAATAATAATAATAATAAAGTATATGCGCACGTAAGGCAGCTATCTGCGCGACATCATAGCCTGGCGGAGGTCTACAGGTTTGTCCTTTGATGCAGACGAATTGCGAAGTAAAGAGTGTTCGAGAGTATCGGGTGGTCATTCGTACGTTATTCCGTTGCCTCGGCCTCGTCCGATCGGGGCCCGACCGACCGCGCGGCTTCTCCAACTTCTGTTCAGCGTTACACGCGATGGTAGAGAGGCGCTTTGGGGCTTTTAGGGAGTGCCTATAAGAGGTCTCGTCTGGAGTGGACGTCCCGTCATTGTCCGAAATTTCTCTTCTGTTTTTCTCACTTTTTTATCTTTCTTTCATTCTTTCTTTTTTTCTCCTTCTTCGCTGCCTGCTTCGGCAGTCACTTTGCTTCACCGAGAGAAGTTCGCCCCAGTTGCCAGGCGCTCCCAGCCTCTTTGCGTGACAACGTCCAGGCGTCAAGCGGCAACCTCTTACGCAGGTCATTTGCGGGTACAACTTGTATACTTTTTTTCACCTCTTTTATTTACTTTATTGTTCGTCGTGTTTGTGAACGCTGCAGGCGAAAAAAAAAGAAGAAAGAAAACGGGAAATCGGTGACTTCGGAACCATTTGAGCGTTGCCGGTCCCAAGTGCCGTTATTATTGTTAATTTTCCTTTTCTTTTCTGGAAGTCGTTTGTAGCGTCCATTCCAGGACATCAATAAATCTCTCCACCCCCCCCCCCCCTTTTTTTTTTTTTTTTTGACATGTCGCTGATTGATCACTTGGCGATTTGATGGATTGCCTGCCCCTTTCATGCACGTTATGATTGTGCGTTGTGCCGGTCGCTTCCTGCGGAGGTGAGAACATTTTCCGGCTATCGCTTGTTCGCTCGGTCTCTTGTTTAGTACGCGTTGCGTGCCATAGTCCGCAGGAAACGATCGTTGCTCCGTCGTTGTTTACGTCGTAATGGCCTGCACGGCAAGCAGCTGCGTAGTCACTTTACCGTTTTAACGCGAGTTTAAGCAGCTTTCCATCTTGCGATAGTATTTGACGAAAAAAAAAATACATTAGGCGTGAAGGCTCGAGAGCTCTATCTAAACATCGCTCTGCCTCGACGCAGTTATTCTAGTTGAAATATTAGCCACGATTTCAGCAAAAAAAAAAAAAAAGATGCCTACATTCGGATGGATACGGTATGCTCACTTGTATGTGTAATGCTTGTAAGTGTGAAAGGGAACATAGGACGTACGAATAGCTGGAGGTGGCTGGACTGTCGGTGTTTTACACTTACAGAGTTGCCTTAATGTAATCGCCAGTGTCCATTCTCTTATGAACATGGTATGCTGTGTCAGCAGTCGTAGGCAATCATCTCATGCTCCTGAGTAGTATCACATTTGTTTTGTGCTTGGAGTGTGCTGGCAGGTTCTTATAGATGGTGTACCTAACCAAAGCGCCGTTTAACCCCATGCTGCCGCTACATCTCGAGCATCGTACAGGCCGTGATTCCTTTTAAGCAAGCATCCGATTTCAGGGTGGAAATGTTGTGCGTACGCCCTGTGCTTCGTAGCACATATGCAGCATCATTCTTCGCATAATTTCCTCGAAATAAAATCGCTAATTTCCAGAACAAAACAACAACAAAATATGCTCCCAAGCTCCTGCAAAGATCTCCGTTCACAAACGCATAAGTATGGCGCGGTACTCAAAACGCGAAGCACGAGGCCCGCCTAGACGGAACGCTTTTATCCTGGCAAGCAATGACGGCGCGAATCCGTTCAATTGCCCGGAAAAAACGACCTCTGCGCGAGTCGCGTGTTATGTGTGAAAATGTATGGTAGAAGAGGAAAACAAAAGCCGATGAAAGGCGTAAAAGACCGGCACAGGGAGCCGACGCACCCACTATGTGGGATCGCGCTTCCTCGTGCTTTTACGACGCCGCAAACTTCCGCCAACTTGCACGACGAAACTTCGGCGACGGGCGTGCCGGAGCGCCGCCGCTGAGGCGGGCAGTGTATACGCTGCTCCATCCGAGCGTGCCATGATCCAGCCGCCGTATACCACCACCGCCAGACACCACAATGCCGTTGTGCAGCGCTGGCTGAATCTCAGTCCCTCGCTCTCTTTTCTATCTCTCTTTTATCTCTCTCCCCATTTCATTTATTTTTGTGTAATTTGCTTTGTTCCTTTCTTTGTACTGCATCGCGTCGCCTTGCCGTCCGGTGTGGCCCGTGCTGAGCCATTTAAACGCCCGCAATTAACCCGATCCGTAATTGATGACCTCGCGGCGGAGCACGCGCAAGGGCGATGGAACGTGAAAATGAGAAAGCCGAAGAGGCGGCTTCGGGCGGCACGGACAAGTCACGGGCAAAATCGTGCACTGCTCTTCCCCTCTCCCAACCTCGACGCCCTTCCTTGCACATTTTTACATTTTTGCTTTGGCTTCACAGCGAGCGCCGCTATATGCACAGAGACAGGGCTGCCGCGCATAGCATAGTCTGCGTGGCCCGGGGAAAGGAAGTGTTACCCGCTGTGTGGGAACGCACGCGAGCCTCTAAGGTCCTTACTGGGTAAAGCTGCTGTTGAAGGCGCTTCAATCTCGGCTCATCATCTACGCGTGGTCTGCGGAGGCACGTGAGCCTCTCGTAGCAGGAGGTCCGCGCATGATAGCGATTAATGGGCAGTCCCCCGTTTCTTCGGCGTCTTCTCTGATGGGCACCGATGGAAGGATTGAAAGAAGTGCGCGCGAGTGCGACGGACGATGAAATCGCCATTAATAACGGAACTCGATGGGTTTCCTTTATTGTTCTTATAATCATTGTTATTATATTTAAAGCTGCCACGCAGTTGCAGCTGAACGGCTTCGTAGTGCCAACGAAGCACTCCTTTAAAGCACGTGCACTTGCCGCAGCCGCTACAATGCCTGCGAAGGGTCTTAGCGGATTGTCTTAGCATAGCATTACGATTCTATATATTCTGATATTCACATTTAATACTGCTATTCAAATAACTACGAGCTGCATCCCCTTTTTTCTTTTGTTTCTTTTTTCTTGCTTGTGGATGATCTTCTTCCTCCGCATTCGGCGGCGCATTCTTCTTTAACACCTTCTTGGCGTACCGCATCCTTTCACCATGGCGTGTGCGCAATGCAAGGATGCTGGCCTACCTATAGCTTTGCATTCGCATCAAAATAACCCAATAGTCGGTCAAAGTTTTTATACTGCGCTCTCCATTACACGGCTTTTTTTATAAACCCTGCGTTCGAGACGCTTACCCCTGTCATTCACTCAGTTTCTCTCCCTCCCTTTCGACGGGCGCCTTTCTTTCTTCACGCACCGCGCATATGAATCCATAACGCATGCACACTTCGGAAAAGTTGCCACCGTTTCCAAGTTTGTCAGCGTATACCAGTTGGCGAAATAATATGGCGTGTCCTCCGAAGTTATGATTGGCGTCTGTCGCTATCATCGCCTCCTCGTTTGAGGTCCGAAGCTCGAGCCCGGCGGTGTGTGCGCTCCACTCGAGGCGTTTAACATTCGCTCTCCGCCACGCAGACGGGCAGCTCCGCGTGGCCGACAAGGCGTTGGCCTCGGAGGACAGACCGCGAAGCCGTGCGCCGCCTCGAGCCCAAAGTGTTTACCTTAGAGAGCAGGCCGTATCGCGAAACGCTCGACGCGATAATGGCGCCGTTCCTGGCGTCGGGGACGGTAAAGGCTCGTTTATAGTCCGACGTTATCGGCGCGCGGGCGAGCGTCGTCCGCGGTCAGTCACGCTGCGTCGGTTGCGCTGCGCCAGCCGAGATGCCATCCCCTCTATACTTCAACGCGCGCGGCGTCGGCTGCTATCTTCGGAGCATGCGCAGAACGTTCGGCAAGTCGCGCGCCGTCCGCAAAAGCCGTCTGCGGAGTTGTGTTGGCGCCTTTTTCTTCGCACGCAATGCATTGTGGTGCGAGAGTTCCGCCGACTCCGACGCGCAAATGGCTCAGGAGCCATATCGGCGCCGGGCCCGTAGGGGCGCGTCGGAAGCCGCCGGTTACGTTGGCTGCGCCGGTGCGCCCGACTATAGAGGGGTCGTTTTCACCGACGTGACGTAGCGTGCGCGCGCGCGTGCGTTACGTCGGACTATAAACGGCCCTTTAGTGGCTGCCCGAGCCGGCGCGCGTCTCACACCGACTCCATGCAGTGCATCGAAGGCTGTGAGCCGATTTAGCGAACCAGCAACGAAGACGGACTCGCTCGGCTCTGAGAAGAGAGAAGAGGTCATTCACTTTGGGCTGATATTCCTTGCGTGGGTCTTCCATTTAAAGAAATGATTATCGCCGGGCAATGCACGAGCCTTTCTTCTTCTTTCTCATTCCTGGTCGGTTGGGGCCATATAGTTTTCTACAAAATTTACGACAGGGTAACCTCCCTGGCTTTCGTCTCTCATATATATATATATATATATATATATCTTACTACAGGGAAATCTGGCGCTACGATCTTAGAGCTACTGTGGAGATGATAGTATGCGGATTTGATGTTTCTTCGTGCATTTGGCTTCAGGCTTTCTTGTGGCATTATTTATTACGCTCTGTCATTATGAATTTTCTGGTAAATATTGTTTTTCTGAAGTCTCTACCCACATGCATAATCAGTGGAAATTGCTATTTAGTACGAAATACTTCGCTGAAAATTATCACTTTACACAATTGCAAAGCCGTTTTGAAGCCACAAGGAACAAGTTGAAGTAAATCCACGCGCCTATCATTCCCGCTGTGGCTGAATCGCCACATTGGCACCTCCCGGCCAGAGTTTCACTTTGAGCGTAATTTTTGTGAGAAGCTGTACAGTTGACGCAACCCGCAACTTCAGCCACACTGCACGGAGATACCTCCTCGACGGACCGGCAACGCTCGCTATACCTTCGTCGACCCAGACACCGGCAGATCCCAATTAGAGGTTCTCGCGGTAAGCTCTGGGATCTAGGGCGTGCTCTCAGTGACGACCGTGCTGCCGCGTCCCCGCGCTTGATGACCGGCGCAGAAAGCCACGACGCCTGTCCGTCGGGATTAGCAGCATGATCAAGGAAGGAAAGAATGGTGCTGCGGAGGCGGGACGACGTCGTTTGCACAACGAGGGCGCTGTGATCGTTGCTTACGTGGCGACGGCACATTAAGCACACCCGAAGTGCCCATCTCGCTTTCTCGTCACCTCTGATGTATACAGGCGACGAATATCCATGGCTTCGCTAACCCTTTCCCGGGCCTAGATTCTTGTTTCCCTTCTCCTACCATTGCCCATTGGCCTCCTGTTGTATGGTTCTCGTTTCAGAGTTAAAAACTCCAGAAGATAATGTATAATGCATTCTGAGCAGACGGGGGAAACCTCGTGTTTCTTGGCTGGATGTTTCGAGATGTTTCTGGGCTGTGCAGTAATAGACAGGAAGGATGGTAAAGGGTGCAAACGTTAGCAACCTGCAGGACTAAGCGCGCTACCACTATCGTTACTTCCTTTGAGGGCCAACATCTGCGATAATAACTGTTACTCCTCCCGGGCTTCAACGCCATGTATGCTCGGTGTTTGACATAATGATGTCCCGTTATGCGTGTTGCCTTATGGCGAATTCAAACGCACATAGTGGAGTTCTCCTATCAAGTAGTATTAGTCGGCGGGGAGATTATTACTCGCCGATGTAGGAACAACAACTTAAACCAGTTTCGGCGCGTTTTGATTTGACTGTCGCTTCATTGGGCTACTTTCTATTGCCTTTTACAATTCCTATCAAACAGAGTCCGCTGTGTAGAAATGCAGTAAGGCCATCTTCCACGTTATCGAGGGGTAAAGCAAGACGGGGCTGACGCTTTGTATCGGCAAACGAGCGTCTCTGTGTAGTGCTCAAAAACTGCGTAGATACGGAACTCGCGAAAGATTTTTAACTTCTCTTCTCCCTCGAGGAGTCATTATGTACACTTATACGCACTTCCGCAATCACGAAAGTTGCGGTCTTATGAAGATGGGCCGTCGCGTTCAGAACTGGATATGATTCAGTTTTGTTTCTTAAAGCTTGCTGAACTTCGAGCAGCTTTGGACGAAATATTTTGCGGAGTGCACCGCCTTATTCTTCTTTACTATATTTTAATCTTACGCTCTCTTCCTCTTTCTTTCTCTCCCTCTGCAATATTCTGAACAGGAGCCCTTGAAACTTTGAATAAGGTCACGGATGAATTTTATTTCTTCCCTCACAGGGATTATTACAGGCGTGGAAGTGAATACATAAACAAAATGGACATCGATAAGTTTCCACAAACAGGCAATGCAACAGATAACCAGAGAAAAAGCCAGTCAGCAACATGATAAGCACCTGTGACAAACGATGTCTTCCACGAATTCAATAAGCATTTCTAGCGTTGGCTGATCAACAATAAATTCATACAAGGAATTCCAGTCTCTAACTGCTTGTGAAAAAAAAAAAGAAAAAGAAACGAGACACGTTATTAGTACATTTAAATTCCTCTAGGGTAAACTTATGTTTGTTGCGTGTTTGCCTGAAAGTGTTGTATGTAATGAGTGACTTGGGGGGGAGGGGGATTTAGCTTGAAACTATTGTTTAGCAATAAATACAATAATTTTAACCTGTGCGCATTGGCTCTACCATCTGCAGACAAAACTGAGAGGCCAGCGAGTTGCAGCATTTCGGTGGGGGAATCAGTACGGCTGTAACGATTG
Source organism: Dermacentor andersoni (assembly GCF_023375885.2). NCBI lineage: Eukaryota > Metazoa > Arthropoda > Arachnida > Ixodida > Ixodidae > Dermacentor > Dermacentor andersoni. The sequence continues at coordinate 167,060,083 of NC_092818.1, read as the reverse complement.
AAAATAAATCGCACGGCATTTCTTTGTACCCTTTCAAGTGTGAGAATGTTGTGGTTAGTGTGCGGAAACCACGCAACGCTGACATATTCAAATATTGGTTGGATGAGACTGGTGTAAGCGAGAAGTCGTGTTTCACATGTAGAACCCCTAAGCGAACGTTTAAGAAAGAACAATTTATTTAATGCTTTTTTTGGATATCTGTTCAACATGCGCGTTCCAGCTGAGGTCACAGCTTATCAATACTCCCAGGTATTTATACTGTGACACATTCTGTAGTATGAGGCTATGAATGCTGTAGGGAAAGAAAAGTACTGATTTCTTGGTTGTTATGGTCATATAAACTATTTTCTCCGCGTTTAATACCATTTGCCAATCTGGGCACTACTGGGCTACTACGTTCAGGGAATTGTTCAGTTTTATTTGGTAATCGCGATTTTTAATTGGGTGGTATAGTAGTACACTGTCATCTGCAAACAGTCTAATATTTACGTCAATGTGGTTAGTTATATCATTTATATACAAGAGCAGTGTTGCCAGAACAGAACCCTGCAGTACGCCAGATAGAACGGGCACCGTATTTGATACATGGTCATTATGCTGTCGGTAACGGTCCGAGAGATAATCTTCAATCCAACGCGTGAGAGGACCATCTCCTACTATGCTTTTTAGTTTATAGATAAGTTTAAGGTGAGCAATGTGATCGAACTCTTTGGAAAAATCCATAAAGATTGCATTAGTTTGTAGTTGGCAAAGTCATGTAATGTTTCAATTAATTGGGCAACACTGGATAGGCCAGTACGAAAATTATGCTGATAGGGCGCAGTATATTGTGAGGTTCTACGTATTCTGTTAGATACTTTAGGATATGTTCAAGCATTCTACATCTCATGTACATGTACCTCATGAGGTACATGTTTGTGAGATGGGTCTGTAGTGTACTATAGTGTACTGTAAAGCGAAGTATGACGTAACGCGCTTTTTATGCAACTCCGATTGTATCTGCTGCTGAGATTTACTGGCCGCTCCCTTTCCCTTGTGGATTATTATTTTCTTTATTTCCATTCTAAAACCAGAAATGCTAAAGCGTAGCTAGCGTAAGTTTGCGTGTATTCGTAATTTTCATTATGTGGTCTATGAATATAGAAAGCTAAGAAAATTAATTGGCTGTGACATATTTATGTTATCGGCAATTGCTACGCCTTCATGTTTTAATATAGAGTAAGAGAGCTTTTCTCCAATTAGAGTTTTAAAAAATGAAGCGCATCGCCAGCACAGTATATTGTGCAGCTGCCAGCTGCTACTTCTCCTCCTTCAACCGGATATAGGTCGTTGTATCCGTCAACGTAGCTATATTTGCGCCAGCTTCGTGCAGCGGACAGGCTACACGCAAGAGCGTTGCTTGCGGGGGAAAAACTGAAACAAAGAAAAATAAATGACACAGCATTGTCTCCGGCAACCCAAAGTGCCTTGGTACACGAGAAAACAATGCATTGCCGGCGGTCAGCCTGACGTGTGGTTATTAACTACCAGCCTTTGTTCCCGGTCGACCGCTGTAGTCGAGGGAGCTCTCGCACGGCAAAGCCTCGTTGTTGTATACACATAGACATCCTTGCCTTTCTGGACGCAGAACTATTATACGTACAAGCTCGGGCAGTCCGTCGACGATACACGTGACGGTCTTCCGCTTAGTGTAAACCGTTCCGTTCGCTCCACTCGTAGCAATAACCGTTTGGCCTTCAAATAGAGCGGGTTCGTTGTTGGTATGTTATTTATGACCTCACCTTTACCGTAGCTTGTATTCTGGCCCAGGCCTACTATATAGCAGCGCTCAACATCAGGGTGCCTTGAAAAAGAACGCGATCAGCGCTGTGCACAAAGCGCCCTGGCATAACGGAGGAGAGTGTGCGTAATAGGTATGAAGTTATTCGAATAGGGGAGTGAGCAAAAGTCTGTTTTAGCTATACTACGTTGCTGTGTGTAGGTCGGAAGTACTTCGATCACGTTAGTCTGCACAAATTTTTACTCGGTTCAACTGCTGGCCCCTGTACACGCAGCCCTGCTGCAAGCACTGCAGTTCTATAACGTTCCATGTATGGAAAATGCTCTTGTCCTTAATGCCTGGTTGTGAAATCTCTGCAGGATCACAATCGTCATGTAGGGTAACAGTTCGTTTAATCCTTAGATACGAAAATGGGCTTCACAATTTAGAGGCGCGTGGCATTGTAGGTCCGTCCGTCTCATTTGCATAGTCGACAGCAGAAAACCTTATAACGTGAGAGACCACGCGCTGTTACTTCTTTCTCAAGCCCGATGCACTGCCAAATATGCATTGCTTGCTGGCTGTACGAGCGCCTGCCATTATGCTCATTGAAAAAAGAAAGGCCTATAATTTGAAACAACGTGTATATAATAAATCTTAGTGATAGTTTGATCAAATATGCGTGGTATTCTGATAGTCTCACATTTACATTCGGTAAACGTATACCACTCATTAGTTGCCAATGGTGTAACTATATGAGAAGTCGCAGCTGCCAGATGTCCATTAGAGGCAACGATGTATTTGAGACTTTGTAGAGGCCTTATGAAATAATGATATAGAGGGTAAATATGTGACGCGAGAAGTACTCAAGCAAGCGTATGTGGTTCAAGACCCGCATTCAATATATATATATATTGCTACGGAATAGTATTACCGATGACGAAGAGGCGAGCAGTAAGAAGACGACGACGACGATTGGAGGCTAGCGCGGGCTGTTGCCCCTTGGCCAAGTGCGGCGTATTACGTTGTAAATATACTTGTATATAGCTTTTCATCTGCGTCTTCTTACGTAATATATCTGGTGGAGGTGGACGTTATATATATATATATATATATATATATATATATATATATATATATATATATATAACTTTTCAAAAATGTTCCTATAAAAGCAACTGTCATGTCAATCGCGATAATGTACACATTACTAACGAAGGCGGCTACACAGTGGCAAATAGCACTTGCAAGAGGAAAACTTCGTGAATCCTGCCTCAGAGAAATTGAGGTTTCTTTACCATTATTTAGTTTATTCCCGTTGCCGCCCCCCCCCCCCTCCTTTTTTTTTTTTTTTTCGCTGCCCTGAAGACCAGCATCGCCTGGTGAGCAGGGCCAAGCTATCAGCTCAAGCCCATGGCATCCTGGACTAGGGACGCCGCCCACCTCGGACGATTTTACCGTCTGCTCATTTCAACTACTAAAGTTTATTCCTCCTCCTCCTCCTCGCTGCCATTACGAAAGACGTGAAACGACAACTGTAATCGCTGTCGCGCATCTCGTAAATGAAGCTAGACGGTCCGTGACTCAACATCGAGGCTCTATCGATAGCCGGAAGCGCGCATCCCACGCGGGCAGCGGGATAGTTGCGTCTGTCTGTCGCCCTGGCAGCATTAACTTTCTCACCGTATTCGGTGCGCGTTCACATCGCGTCACTCGCGTGGGTAATGCCGCTCGTGCCGTACCGTATATAGGCGGCCGTCCCAGAACGCGCGTCCACCTGCCTCCACTTTCGCAGGGCGAGTGCAGATGCCCGGAGTGCTTCCTTCCTGCTGCGCAATTCGCGTCGCATACGGACAGGCGCGCGGCGTGGCATGCCAGCGCGCGCTCTGCGTTCGCGCATATAAAGCACTTCCCGCCCGCTCGCGTAATGTGACCACTTCGGATCTTAACGCACTCCGCGGACGCCACCGGTGGGTGGTAGGGTATTATTTGTGGAGCAGCGTGCCTTCGCCGAGTATGCGCCAATATTGGACCATAACGCCGTGCCTCGAGGCGGCAGTGCCGGGACCATTCCCGGCATTCCCGGGGAAGAATGAAAGCGAAGTCCTTTGCACGTGACGCCCGCTCTGTCGCCTTTTGCGGGTTTCTTTGCCCCCGTAGCTTTGCGTCTTTGGGTCCGTAACTACGAAGAGTATGCAGGGTATTATTATATTGCAGCGACTTGCTCGTATGCTGAGAACGTTTTCGCAACGCGCTAAACATTCCCTAGCTTAGAGCGCAAAGCGAGAAGCCCCTCGCGACATAGTTTTGTCTTTTCTCTCCCCCTTTCGTTCCTTTTAGCTTTCTGCGTACAGGACATCGAAAGACAGGGCAACGGGACGTGAGAAAGGGAAGCTTTGCGCAAGGGCTGAAATGAAGGAACTCAGTGTTCTTTTTCTTTTCTTCTTAAGGCACGATCCAGTTGGATCGTGCCTTAATAGAGCGAAATGAGCAAAAGGAGTGAAAGGAGCGCTGTGTATGCCAGCGTTCCGGCCGAAGAGTTCTGTGTCGTGTTCCTGGGATGGAGTCGGATTCTCCCGGGATCATCAGCTCAGGCGCCGACAACAGTGAGCACCAGCAGCTGCCGTTTGCTGCTGCTGCTGCAGTCGGAGGCGTTGTGCGGTGCGCCCCGATCATCATCTCCCGGGGCCCGTGTTGTTTGTCCCCGAACTGAGTGCGGCGCCGGACGCTGTGCACTTCTCCTAATTCCTCGTACTCGCTGTCCCCGATGCTGTCCTCGCTGGCCGGTTGGGCGTCTTCGTACTGTGGATACCGCACTATTCTGTCCCCTCACGCCTCCTTCTAATCCAGCGTGACCGTGCCTTCGCGCTCGGCGCGCGGCTGCAATAGCTGTTTGCTCTGGCGTCGCCGCGGAGAGCTTTCTCGCGTAGTTCTCCCGCCGCTCTCTTTTAGCCTATACGTTGCTGCCCACCGGCGTGTTGACGGCTTGTTTTCTAGATCAGGGTGACCCTCTTTTTTTTTTCGTTCATTGATTTGGACCACTATTTCATGGGTTCAGACCTATTCTACTGTTGGGCAACAAAATAAGGAAGACTTGTCGACTCGGATTTCCGCTGGCAGAGCCCTCTGTGGGCCTGTCCTGCTGCGAGCAGCGCTGGCTTTACCTTTAATAGATAGAAAGATAGACAGAAATAAAAGACACGCACTTTCGTTTTCTTCGTTTCAAACCTTGATGTAACGCGTAGAGAAACCTACCCAGTGTCCTGCTCCTCGTCCTTGTTTATTTTATTTTTATCGTCTCGGGCGCCGGGAAACAAGACTTGGATTGTTCACCCGTTTTCCCGAATGCTTATGCACTAGGCGCGTGTCAGTAGGTTGCACGATGCACCGAAGCGCACGCCCTGAGTTTGCGCCTTGGCTGTTAGGAGGAGAAGAGACGGCATCCGGAGAGAGGAAACGCAGGTCCCCAGTGCGCACGCATGTACTGCTATACAGCGGGCTGCACGCCCGCTACAGGGCTGGCGTATACTCTCCTCTGTCCATCACTGTCGCGGGGTTCTCTCGCCCGCGGCTGCATGCGCCTCTGGAAGCCGGCTTTTAGCCGGCCTGCCCATTCCTTGTGGCCTTCGGTGTGCAGTACTTCGGATTTTGTTCATGTGCGTAGCTTGCTTCCGAGTACTTTGTCTATGTATGGGCGCTTATTCTAGAGCTTCTCTTCTTGTCACTGTTTTCATTTGTTCACGTTTCTATAGCTGTCTGCCTTTATTCCGCTGTTTCGTTGCCCGCTGCGAGCAGCCAGGGCCTCACGCCTACGTTGCGCTTTGTTACTGACGTAGTCTTACTCGCCTGCCTGTGTATCTTCTTATCCGTTTGCTTGCTTTCTTTCCGTGGCACCCTCCGTGACGGACAGAAATAATGGATCGCCAAGAGCTCGGAAACGTGACCGTTGTTTTCCCCTGGAGCGCAGAACTCTAGAACGTACACAAGAGCGTTACATGTGGTACTGTATATTGTCCCTATGCTGCCTGAATGCTCTGTTGCTAATAGACGCATCGGGTTTTCAGTACATACCATGCCTGTACACGAAGTTACTTATTCATAGAATTATTTTTTCTTTTGCCGCTTCGATTGTCGCCATCGCTAAACCAATCACAGACATTTTTAGTCGTACTTCCTGTGAGATGGAACTTTCGTCTAAAGCTCTTCGTGCAAGATACCCGAATTGAGCGTCTTGAATAGCGTAATGTATCTTGATCATTTAGCCATTATTAAGAATCTGCGACTTCTCAAGGTAATGTTTGCCGCTTTTCTAGTGTACGCCATCCTTGCTACTTTGCTTATACTGGCTTTGACTTGGGATAGAAACTATCGCTTTAAGCTGCTGCAAACCTAATGAGAATTCTGCTGATGTTCTAACACTTCGTCACATTTTCTCACACTGTACTCTATATACCTTGCCTTTTCCTTTCTGAAAGCAGGAGTGGCATGCGCATTCAGTGAATGAGACGAAAGGCAGACAACGGTCTGAACGCATGCTCTGGTTGAGGCGTATATACCCGTCGACGCATATTGTTTTTCCAACAACTCGCGCTTTGCTGATCCTCAGCCCTCGAGTGTTTACACTCGACAACGAGGCCTGAATCTGAATCACAGAGCAAGACGTGGAAAAGAAAGAAAGAGAAACCCGTCTCTCGCGACGCATGATGCCAGAAGCCCGTGTTGAGTATAGCTAAGCAAATGCATAGTGTAGTCTGTGCCGTACGTCGGGGGCCGTTCACGCAGCAGTGCCCGCAGCCGCTTATGGGATCGACCCGTATTCAGAGCCCCGTATACATAGCATTACCGAGAAGAGTCCCCTTCACTGAGCCAGTGAACGCCGTAGAATGTGTACGAGGTGTTTTCCCTAACCTCCCGGGTCGCTTTTTTTTCATTTCGCTTTTTCTTGTTCTTCACATAGCGAAGAAAGGGTGCCGTAGCGACCGTATAACGTGTCGTTTGGAGCTGCGCAAGTGACTGTATAAATTTGCAAAACTCGTCCCCTTGCTCGGTCTCCCTCTCCCGTCACGCCTCAGACGCAGGACGGCGCGGCTGCACCCTTCGACACAGTCCCGTTTTCTTTTCGAACCCCCGTCGGCCGCCGCCTCTGCGGGGAGAAGAAAGAAGCCGGGTCACGAAATCCGTGAAGGCGCGGGTAGCGCTATAAATTCGGGCAACTCGCATAGACTGGCGCCCCACGGCTGCTAGTTGAATGCGAAAGGAAAAACATCGCAAGAAAAGCCTCTTCTTCTTTTTCTCCGGCTTCCTCGTGGACGCATCGGCTGCGGCGACGGCTGCGGCTCCGTTGGGAACGCGGCGGTGTCGGCAGTTAATTTGGCGCCCGGCAATTAGCTCTTGCGGATTCGGCAGCTGCACTTGAAAGCAAAGCGCGGCGTGCTCGGCAGCTCGGCTCGCACCCACAGTGGCGCCTCCCTCTTCGTTCGTGTGGTGTGTACTGCGCGTGCGCGAACCTGCTCTGCAACTTCGGTTACTGTCTCCATTCAGCACTTCGTGTGCGCAATGCTGTATGTGCCCGGAGGGTGTTTCTAACGCAATGCGTTTCGAATGATCTCCGGCTGCTACTAGACTGAAGCTCCATGTTACCAGGCCGCAGAATCAATCTGCAGTACATCGAAGAACCGCCTTGCTGTCTTACTGTCCCTTTGTGGGAGTGGCACGGTGTAGTGCTGCAGTAGAATAACAACTACGGAATAACAACACGATATGCAGGTGACATTCTACGAAGCGAACGCTGCACTGAAACCTCGTAAGCCGCTCAGTTTGGGCGATCTCGTAGCTTGTGCGGCATTCATGGAAACTTCTACTGAGGCGCCGAAATACCAAACGATGTGCGGCGTCGATTTAGGCATTAGCGAGAGCACGTGTACATGTATACGCCAACGGGCAAGCGTTCTCCACATTCTGGTTCCTCAATACTGTTCTCCCGTCGCCTCAATTGTCGACACAGGTGTGACTGTACGCGGACATCCCATATGTAACAACGTCTAAAAGACTGTCGAATTTTATGGTTCAAGAAAAGGGCGCAGGCTTCTCCTGCAGGATCTCACTTTTCTTTATTGCTTTCTTTGTTATCTTTCTTTCTTTCGTGAGCGCGAAAGATCGTAATGGCTACCGTCCACGGGGATCGCAGTTTGTTTTTCTCGGCCGATTGTTAATTAACGGTCGCGCCTCGCTTCCTGCAAATGGATTTGCGCGAAGACACAGCGCAGTTGAGCGCTGAGGCGCCCTCTACGTATACCGGCAGCTTGAGCAGCAGCAGAAGCCTCTTTGTCCGCGTCTTGCCTATCCCGCTGCGCGCTCGCGGTGATGGGTCACGAAACGCGGGCGGCACGCGTTGAGCGCAGGCCGCCAGCCCTTGACCGTGACACGACGTTTAACGCCAGTCGAACGCTACGCCACGCCACCGCTCCAGCGCCGTGTGGCGCGCCCATTTGCGGCTCAGCGAACGTTCCGCACCACGCCCGAAGAGGAACGGCGCCCTCACGCATGTGTATACGAAAAGACATGAATTTAACCGCTTCGGAAATTGCTAACCTCGCTAATCTATGTTTCTTTTTTTTTTCGCTGTTTAGTTTTCGAAAGTTGTGCATTGCGAAACCAAAACTCCCCCTACAACGATATGGCTTTTTAACTTTGTATACTCTTCTCTGCTTCTGCCTCGTTTATATTTTTTCTGCTCGCCTGGAATGCTTTTAGTCGTCGTTCTTATGGAGCTTTTTGCCTGTCGAAAAGTCATTCTAGAAGTTTTCGGTGGACTTCCGCGTTTACGTGGCATCGATTAATATTCATAGTCAGCGTACTTTACGAGTCAAGTACGCTCTTAGACAAATGTACACCCTTTGGGGTGTATATCTGCCAAACAACGATAATCACCTGTCTTGCTTGCGTTTTCTTTCTTCAAAACGCTGTGCTCGCTACTTTCCTGTCGAGAATGCTCCGTCATGTTGATAACGCGCGAGCCGTTCGTGACTCGCAGCGTTAAAGGAAGAAAGTGCGGACAGGACAGACGACGATGGTTGTTGTGGGGCAAATATACACCCCAAAGGGTGCAACTTGGTTCAAGAGTGTAGTTATTGTATAACGTGCGTACGCCATACTATGCTTAGATTTTCCACCACTTGCTGTACTTTCAATATCATTGCCTCTTACATTGAGTGAGGAGGTCCCCCGACAGTTGTTGAACTTAGGAAGCTCGGACTGCAATTAATAATGGTGCACTCTCTTTGCTACGTAATCGGTAACAGAATGAACTTTAACTTGCACTTGGAAGTTGAAAAACGTAGTTTAGTTGTGCCATTTGGCCAAATGGTCTGCCTCGCCCCACATACGGCAATTTTTCTGCATCATTCCGTCGGCGAGGACACAGAAATAAGAGGAAGTGTCTCAGTCTTAAGAGAATATGTACGCTCAGTACCATTAAGGGTCTTTCGTTCTATATAGCACTTCTGACTTCTTCTCCATGCGTTCATTTGCAGCAAGAACTTAGCATGCAACCTCCATCGCTCACACTCGCAAGTACATCTCTCTGCCGACCTCCACTCCGTGTCACCTGGAATGACGCCGAATATCCGCGCTCGCGAATGCTTCGTTCGACTGGCTCGCGCACCCCCTGTGCTCCCATTTATCCTTAGTCAAAGATGCCTTAATCGAATGTACATGTTGACTCTCCTGATCGAGAACACGCGCTTGTACTCTGACATCTGCGATCGAAGCCAGACTGTTTACACCAAAGACGCTTCTCGTGCGCCTTCCACAACCGATGACTTGATCTCGCTAACCTAGTCGGAAGTGCCAGGCCGTTCTAAGCAGTTCCGTCCGCGCAAACACGCCCTACGTGAGGTTTACGCGATTCTCCTGCAAACCCCACGTTGGTGAAGTTAGTGCATAGTGCAACGCTAACGAGCTTCACCCTGTACACTGCAGTTCGTTCTCCATGCCCGTACGGCAGCCGACGTTCACCGAAGGAAATTAGGTTGGGGTTTGTTTGTCGCCCCTATACGATAACGCGTTGAATCAACCACCACGAGCGAGAGAGAGAGAGAACGAACATTTATTAAGTCATTATGAGACACTTCGTCTTACCTCAGTAATTAGGGCGTCGTTCGCGCGATCGTTATCTCTCCCTCCAGACGTTGCCTGAGTCCTTTAGCACGATGAAGCCACTCGTACGTCGTTTTATCATTAACGAGCCGCCGGATGGCATTTCCAGGTGACTGAGAGAACCCTTCGCTCTCGCGAAGGAATTAAGGCAACAACGTTGACGGCATGCGCACGTGTATCTGCGCGGGCAGCATCACTCTTCGGGCTGCGACAGCAGCATCAAGTTGTGATTTTGATATCCCACGCATGACGATAACAAGAAGAAATAAACTACGGAGGTGCGTAAAATAGTTTAGCCTCTTCAGTCACGAATTATGATGGAGTGTAGATAAATGCAACAAAGTTACTTACCACTTTTTCAAGGTACTGGAGATTCCGCTGAAAGTCAAGGCGGTAGGAGTGTGTACTTTTATATATATGTATATATATATATATATATATATATATATATATATATATATATATAAAGTACACACTCATATGGGTTTTCATATTTAGATAGTAGTACAAATCGAGGTAGAGGGTAGTCATTGGTGTCGGTGTCGCGTTTTATTTAAGAAGGATAGACTGGGCGGCTCAAAGCAGGTGAACAGGTTTGCTATTGGCTACAATCTTCATGAGCAAATAAGCAGAAAAAAAAACGAGCGTTTCGTCATTCCTAATAAAACGCGGTAGGTTAAACATCGCGTAAAGCACAGCAGTGCTTTCGCCGAAGTCGTTGGAGCCTATTGGTTAAGCAGAGGATCCACTTCACCCACAGCTTAAATACCGGTGTTTCTTTCTTGCCGCTACACTGGACAAAACTTGCGAAAACTATTCTTAGCGCGTACATATACGTATATGCGTACAACGCGACTGAAGCGGTTAATATTCGCGTTGCACTTACTTTTCTATGTGATTCTCAATGCTTTCGCCCTTTAATGCAGTTTCTATATTGTTTCTCGCAAACCTGCAAGTGAAGGAATCCACAAGAATCACTTTGAAGGAGGTAACGCCGCACTGACAAAGTTGGGAACTACGATGAGACCTTGTGCTGTAGTATAGGGTGGCGGGCTCTTATCGCATCTACAGCTGCCGGCGGCTCCGTGAGGCGTCAACAGTCGTCAACGCGCGGCTTTGTGACTTGCTTCCCTGGAGCACTTTTATCGCAGAATTGGAAAGATCAGCGAAATTGTTCGCTCTCCTGTCAAGAGAGGTCGAACGAGAGGAGAAAGAAAAAAAAACAAGAAAGAAATTCGTCCGCTTTCCTTTCGTTGCGCACGGTTTCGAACGCTCCCTTGGCTGCTGCGCAGCGCGACGCCCGCGGGCTTTGTTTACAAACTTGCTGCCAGAGTCTTGCTCACGGGGCTTGTGAGGAAAAGAACGACAATAAGCGTAAGTTGAAAAAAAAAAAAAGAACTCGTCGTGTCAATAGGGCGCCTTTCTGCGAATGTGACCGAAGCGAACAGCTGCGAATCCGGGAAATCACTGAAGCGATAACTGAGCAGAAACAAAAACAAAGTACAGACAACTGGAATTTATTATTTTTATGTCTTGGTGCTCTTATTCTCCAGGAACTATGCTGCTCGGCCTGCCCCGTAGTTTCTCCTCTTCGTCCAGTGCAGCTGGACGAACAAGAGGATCTTTGTTAATTAATTAATTATTTCATTCATTCATTCATTCATTCATTCATTCATTCATTCATTCATTCATATATTTGTAGCAGGCTATAGGCCCTGGCAGTGACAAGGAACGACTTAATGCATCATTCAATAAACTAACAATCAATTGATCGGTCGAGCAAATCATACATTTCAAGGGCTCCATAATGTCTTAGCGAACTTGTTAATCGGTTCTGCTTGAAAGGTACTGTGGGGAAGTGGCCTCTCTTGCTACCTTCGCAATTTCAGACTTTGAACTGTGTGGCTTTTTGATCGTTTCACTGAGTTTTCTCACATACTTTTTCTCTATTGTGAAAGTTTTGTGATAATCGTCGGACCACTGCGTCTGAGGTGTAAGAAATGTCAGGGCGACCTCAAAAAGTTCGCATGCCGCTGTATTCCGGACGACAGAACTCGTTGCCTTGCTAACGCACTGGTCACTGAGGCCTACTGCTGCTTATATATTAGCTGAAATTTTCTCGCTCGTGAACTCAGCGTAGCCCGTGCAGTTGGTGAAGTCAAACAAGCTTTAAGGCAATGCTGTCTTTGCCCAATTGTTGTGTGTGGCCCAAGTTGTCCCACATGTGCTCATTCTTGACCAGTCACCGAGAAAGTGGGTATGAGCCCACATTCTCGGTACACAAGGGGTATAAAAGCTTAAATGTACTTATATTAGATGCGTGTCGTGCTTCTCTGTATAAATACACGTTTTATCGACACTATTCCTTTGACAAGAATCACGTATCGCCTTCTTCCTCGCCACACTGAGACCAGCGGCAACCACTGGCGACGAGGCTGTGCGTGTGTCAACCACTTCTGCTGCTAACCTCGCGAGCTCGACAAGCTTCAGTTCATTTAGATTTCAACATTTCGTGGATCTACATGTATATTTTTTAATCACTAAAGCGCAGAAACATACATGTGACAGAAGGAAAGTGGAGAGAGTGCTTGTTTTCAGTGAGTGTATGCTTTCGGTCTCACTGCGATTGCGCTGTTAAATCACCTCTCCCTGCGTGAGGCTGTAGTGAGTATTTCCCGAGCATTACGTCGAGAAGAAACAGAGAAAAAAAAACGTCGTCCAAACTCCGAGTCTCCTGTATCGTTCTGCTCATCAGTGTGAAAAAGGGAGTCGTGCGCGCTTGACGGATGACGGTGCACGCGACCCTTGTTTTATTCGCTGTAGGGGTATACTTCGCCGTTTCTATGAGCTAATCATCGAATCGTCGCGTTTTACTCCTCCCGCCTTTACGACTGCACGCGACGGGTACGTGGATGCATCTCGAGTGCGAGATGCGTGTCGTCGACGAAGACCGGTCAGTCGCGCAGGGTCCTCGCGCATCGCTTCCCGCGCAGCGCTTCACGGTTGCAAGCTTCCCCCGTCAAAGGAGGTGTCTTCCCGCCGTGTTAAAGCCGCATCGCTCTCGTGGCGTAAACAGCTCTGGCGCCGCTGACAGATAGCAGAAGCCAACAGGTGTGTGCGTGTGTGTGTGTGTGTGTGTGTGTGTGTGTGTGTGTGTGTGTGTGTGTGTGTGTGTGTGTGTGTGTGTGTGTTTGCCTGCTTTCGTCGGAAGCCACAGGTAGCCAGACATCCGCGGCCGAGCGGTGTCGAAGCCCATGCGCAGTGTCGGAATGGAGGCCTGTTAGAATGAACGGGCGCAGAGGACCCGAGCAGCTTGGCACGATTCCTCGTGTACGCCGACCGCCACCCGGCGCGCGCTAAACACTGCCGCGTTTTCGAGAACAGCAGCAGCAGCGAGGGGCGCGCCGCGACCGCGAACGGGGGCGGTCACGGACAATGCATTCCGCAGCCACCCCTGACCGTCGTCGCTCGCTAAATGCCGGGCTACGACGGTCTGCGTAGTCGTAGTGAACTGTCGGCGGGCACGGGCGGTTTGCTACGGACAGGCCGAGAAGGAGCTTCTCTCTTTCTTTCTGCTCAGCGAGGTTTTCCGGCCGCTTCCGCGGTTTCTCTTTGCCGCAGCCTCGGTATCTCGCTGGGATGAACGGACCGGAGGCACGGAAGGGAAAAAAAAAAGAAAGAATGCGGTGTCTCTGGCACGCAGAAGAAAGCCGCCGTCAGTGCTGGTGGTGCGCAGGCGTTGGCTGCCGCGCCTCTGTACGTTTCGCCGAACCGCGGGCCGCGCTTTGAGTCCGTCCGAACGCCGGACTCTGGGAGGGGAAAAGCGCAACGAAGTGGGAGTTTGGTAGGAAGGAGAAAACTTGGAAAAGAAGGGCAAAAACAGGGAGGCAAGGCTCGTGGCTGTGATTTGTCTTCCGTGGGTCAGGGATCCCTGGTGCGGTCCCTGTGTGCGAGGGCAGAGAAGGGGGGAGGGGGGCGACGGCGGCTGCTCATCTGTCTTCCCTGCTGCTGGCGGCAGCGGCGGCCCGCTCCAGTAGAAACCCTGGTGTCGATCACGGCGCCGGTCTGCTCGCGCCTGCAACCTTTTACCGCCCTTCGCCCTTACTATTTTTTTCTTTCCTTCTTATTTTCTTCCTCCGAAAGGCTCCCGTGCCGTTTGCCTTGCCACGTGTGCCTACACTGTCCTCTGTTCGGTTTTCTTAACTTCCGTCCGTCTGGCTATGCGTTTCTCTCTTTTTCGGGTTTCTCCCCTTGGGCCCCAGTACGCGTACCTTGGAGGAAGAGGAGGAGAATGAAGGTATCGTGCGTCGCCAATGTCCAGCATTGTGAAAGACCTGGCAAGCGAGGGAGCGACCGAGAGCATTTCTAGTCTTGTCTTCACATTAGTGGCTCCCTGATCCCACGGATCAATCTCCGGCCGATCGCTTAGCGACCCCATCTCGCTGGACCTAATCTTCCCCTGGCGCCTGTCGGCGATGGTCTAAGGGGGAAGCCGGAGCTGTCGACAGGCTGAGACATCTTTAGCATCAACTCCTTCTCATTCCATCTTCTGCTTGTTCGTTTAACTTCGCTTGGCGATTCCAAGTTTTCATTGGCGCTACTTTTTCTTACCGGAAAGTAATAAACTGCCACGATAGAAGCGATGATAGGCTTGTGCTCTCTTGTGAAGTACAATGGAACTTGGTAGCGCGGTGAAGCGTAATGATTGCCTAAAGCAGATTTACTTGAAATAACGAGATAATGCGTTCTCTTTTGCCCCATTTCTTTTAAACTGATGATGACGATGATGATGATTTATTGGCGTCCCTTTTGAAACGGAGCGGTAACAAATAGTCACCTTGCCTGTTTGATTTAATCAGGTATGTTATACATCTTTTTCATCCTAGCATCTTTGTATACATCTCCTTTGTCTCTTTCTATTTTTTTTCTCATAGCTTCTCTATCTACCTTGTATCGCTACCTATGCCGGTACATAATCCGGTCGTATCAATCTCTTCCTGACTACTTTTTTCACCAGTACTTTAAACGTCTCATGTTTATATCGACTGTTGAGCGTCCACTTCAAATCCAAGCGCTTCTGGAATGTGTACTTTGCGTACTGCTCTCACTGGGGGGAATCCCTTCGCATTCCATTAGGATATGTACTCAGTTGTCTCTGAACTTTTTCTGCGGCGTACACATGCCTCATCGAATTGTGAATATTTGCTGGGGTATGTTCTTGTCCATAGGCAACCAGCTCGAGCCTCAAATAGCAAGGCACTACCCTTCGTGTTATCGTACAAATTTTTCTTTCAAATTTTTTTCTTATTCTTGTAAATCTCCATAGTCTTTCTCGTTTCAATTTTTTGTATCCAATTCGCTGTCTCTGTTTCACTTTCTTTCTCATTCCTCCTCGCTGTCTATCTACACTTTCAATTACCCTGTATTTTGTTGCCAACTTTCTGGACTTCTTTCTGGACTTCTTTCTCGATTCCGTGTCTACAGTATTTAGATACAGATACTAGTGCATCTCAGCCGCCCATTTCTTTTGATCTATGTTCTTGAGTCTTTCTTCAAAACTAATTTTGCTCTGCGCTTCTCTGACTTCAAACGAAGCCCAACCCATGTTCCCTCGCACTCTCACTTGTGGTTTTGCCGTGGGCTCCCAAAGGCCAACCGGCCCGCCGATTTTTGGTTAACTTCCAACCCCCGACAATACATCATCTTATACTCTTATGTACAATATACTCGAAGCAGCCAAATTAAACTCTCTCTTGGAATTCGGCAAATAAAAAATATCACCAACGATTGTTCTTGTCCAATATATCTAATGAATTAATTAATAACGGAAAGTGTACTTGGCGTCTGAATTGTGCACGTGGATGTACTGTTACATTGATGTTTGCAAAACGTCGCTGTAGCGAAAAAAAAGAAAGAAGGAAAGGAAAATACACGGGTTCAGGGCCTTGTCGAAAGACAGCCACTTTGTTGCTCGTTATCTTGCTGAAGCGGCAGGGCTAATGTGCTACATTGTTCGTGCTCGAGAAGCTTATTTACTGTTCTTGTAGCTTGGTTTCAGTGTGTGCTTCCGTATGTGTGTGTGGGGACGCACTGCACTTTACAGCGGGACAAAAGGCGAGAAGAAGAGACGCAGCAGTGCTGAAGTTTCCGCGTCTGAGTCCTGTATTGTGTTGTTTGACGTTTTTTCCAAGTCTGTAAAGATTGGAGCCTGTTTAGGACACCGGGATTGCAAAGGCATCACGTCAACCTTATTGCTTGTGTGGTCTTTTTCTCTGCTCTTTCGTGTCAAACATCGCAGATAACTATATAGATTGACGTCTGCCAACATAGCCCCGAGCCACTTTGTTGTCCATTGCCCTCAGCGCCTAGCTGCTGAACGTGGTGTGTTTGCTTCCCGAGTTCCAAGTCGATGTCAAGCACATTGTGGTTGCAATGTGTCTCGGCAGTTCTGGACAGCACTGCAGAATTTGTGAGTTCATCCACAGCCTTACCTTCGGTCCGTACTGGCATAAAAACTTCACGTGCTGCGGAATCTAGAGGGCGAAGAAGTTAAAGAGACACTCGCAAGAAACTTCTACGACTTAGACCACTGTGATTGTTGCTGGAAAATCGCGCAGGGTTTTATTTTCGCCGTCCTTCTCGTCTGGTGTTTAGTCTCGTGGTGCCGGTCACGTGTATCTTTGGAAAACTAAGAAAGGACAACTAAACGGCATGAAGTGAGTGTCGTGTATGCAACAGACGAGTGTCACACTATAAGGTGGCTTCATTGCAGTGCTGGAAGGCTTCGTGCTGCAAGCGGTACTGCACGAGAAAAGTGCTGCGCGCGAAGCAGCAGCGTGTGTCGTCGTCCCTTCTGTTCTTATGAGGGCTTTCTGCTGGGAACATTTCGTGCTAAGGTGCTTGTAGAATAATTAAAGGCTACGACCAACGCTCTGTGGAGGTCACTTCGCGAGTGCGACCACAAAAAAAACTGCTGCTGCGTGAGACTCTTTCGGGCGGCGGCGTATACAGCGGCCGCGCACGCAGGAGCCTCGAAGGAACGATTCTCACTCGTCGGGGTTCGCTTCAAGACTGAACGTTTATTTTACAAAAGACATCGCAGTGACTAGAAAGGGAAGAGAAAAGAAAATACAAAATACGAGTGGTCCGTTGGCCACACCGACGCCTTCGTCCTTCTCGGAAGCGCCGGCCATTCGCGCCCAGCAGGCGGTCCGCCGAAAACACGGGGCACGGATCAGGTTGCGGGTCGAGGCGCCGGTCGGGACACCAGCCCAGCGGGGCGCCCCCTCGTCCGTTCGCCGGCTCCCTCTTGGTGCGTCGCCGGGCCCCCAACCACGGTTGCAGGAAACGCGCGACGGTCGCTACCAATTCTCAACATCCTCCCCCGCAATGAGCGCCGGCTCATTCCCGGCCACCATTGTTAGCACAGGCAGGCACGTCACTGAGCTCGAGTGGGTACAAGGCTTGTACGGGTCGTCGCAGTTCGCTTTGGTTAGGGAGAAGGATCTTGCAAGCACGTACTCGGCCATCTCTTCCTGGAAAAGTCTCCAAAACACGACACATTTTCCACATCTGGCGTGGAGCCCGATCATCCCCGAGGAGAACTATGTCTCCCTCACCGATGCCTCTTCCTCTGCCTGGCTTTGTAACATGCGCTGAGCGAAGCTGCAGTAGGTATTCGCGTCTCCACCGTTTCCAGAATGAGTCAACAAGCCCGGCGCGTCTCCTCCATAGGCGTGTTAGTGTCTGTGCTGACGATTTGACTTCGGTGGTCTCTCGGAAGGGAGGCAAGCTCGTTAGCCTGCGACCGACTAGGAAATGGGCTGGAGTCAAGGGCATAAGCTCCCCCGCGTCCGAAGAGACGAAAGTCAACGGACGAGAATTTACGGCTGCCTCGACTTGGGTTAGAACCGTGGAGAGGCTGTCATGGTCAAGGCAGCTCCTTCCGAGCACTCTGCGAAGGGTGGCCTTCACGGTTCTCACCATTCTCTCCCAAAAGCCACCCCACCACGCCGCTCTCTCAACAATAAATTTCCAACTGATATTTTGTGCACTAAAAAAAGACTGGACCTCGCTTCCCTTTATGGCGTGGAACATCTGGTTCAGATCTTTAGATGCCCGTTTAAATGTCAATGCGTTGTCGGACAGAACCGTCTTGCAGATTCCCCTCCTTGACACAAATCTCTTAAACGCCATCAGAAATGACTTCGCCGAGAGGTCTCTAACAAGCTCGAGGTGAACGGCTCGTGTTGTCGCACAAGTAAACAAAGCAATATAAGCTTTGTGTTCGGACCCGCTATCATTGTAGAATATGGGCCCCGCAAAGTCGATACCCGTCGTCTCAAATGGCTCAGCCTGGGTCACTCTGTAGGGGGGAAGCGGGGCAGTGGGCTCTTGTGCAGCTCGGCAACTCTGCCTCTGGCACGGAAGACAGCGTCGAATGACCGATTTGATGGCCTGTCTTCCTCGAATAATCCAGTAGCGTTCTCGAAGTTGGGATAACGTGTCCCGTACTCCGGCGTGCAGTAGGCGTCTATGCTCCGAAGAAATGAGCAAGCGTGTGAACGGATGAGACGGTGATAATATTACGGGATGCCTAGCGCTTTCTTCTTCTGTGCTGTACTGAAGCCGCCCGCCAACTCTCATTATACCGTCAGCGTCCAAGAATGGGTTCAACGCTATCACTGACGATGCCCGGTCGAGCGGTCTGGCGGCACGCAGCGCGCCAACATCGTTCCCGAACATGTCTAATTGACAGGTTCTTTGCCAAAGCTTTTCCGCGTCGGCTACCTCTTCAGCCGTCACCTCGCCCGTAAGTTTCGACCGGCCTCGGCAGTTTAGAATGAAACGCCTGGCCCATGCTGTTATACGGAGCACTCTCGTTAGTGAGCTATGGTCTTCCAGGTTCATTAGTGGTTCCGGTGCGCTCTCTGTGATAGTGTGAAGAATATGGACCGCTCGCTCTTCTGCCATGCAAAGCTCGCCCTCCCGGATATCTGACACCGCAGTGACTCGTTCTTCCCTTTTAAGCCACTCTGGGCCTGTCCACCAGTCCTTGCGTCCGACCAGCTCCGCAGGAAGGATCCCACGGGTAAGCAAGTCCGCCGGGTTCTCCTTGCCGGGACAATGTTGCCACACAGTTGGGTCTGTTAGCGTTTGAATTTCCTGCACTCGATTGCAAACGAAGGGTTTCCACCTTTGCGCAGAACTCCTTATCCAACTGAGTGCGACAGTTGAGTCTGTCCAACATTGCACGGAAATGCCGTCTACGTTCAGTTGCTCTGTCAGGTAGCTTGCGAGCCGTGCACCAATCAGCGCTCCCATCAGCTCTAGCCGCGGCAGTGACAGTCGCTTCAGTGGAGCGACTCTGGCCCTTGCCATTAATAGTGCTATGGTGATTTCACCCTCTTCATTTTGCGCCTTGATGTAGGCCACTGCACCGTATGCTTTCGGGCTAGCGTCACAAAATAAGTGCAGCTCAGATTTCGTTCGGGCATGTCTTAGGTTACGAGCCAATATTCTTGGGACTGATACCTGCCGAAGTTGAGGAAGCTGTTGGCACCATTTATCCCATGTCTCCTGTAAATCTGAGGGAACCCTTTCGTCCCACGCCGTACCTCGCTCCCAGAGGCTCTGGAACATGATCTTCGCCGTGATGGTAATGGCCGAGAGAAAGCCAAATGGGTCAAAAATGCGCGCCGAGGCCTGCAATACGAATCGCTTCGTGTCCTGCCGACTTGCCAAAAATCCAATCAGGGCGGTCATCTCAAAAACGAATTCGTCTGTGTCAGGCCTCCACTCTACACCGAGAATCTTTGTGGGGCCTAGCTCCGGTAGAGTTTTTTGGGCGCTTTCAGTCTCGGCAAACGATGCAATCAGTTCTGGGTAGTTTGATCGCCATTTCCTGAGGTTCATACCTGCAGCCTTGAGTATGGACTGCGATTCCTTGATTATGCGCTCTGCCTCTTCTACACTGTCGGCACCAGTAACCAAGTCGTCTACATACAGGTTGTCACTCAGGATCTTGGCGGTGCGAGGAAATTTCTCCTGTACCGTTTTGAGATGATGACTTAAGGTAGCTGCGAGGAGAAACGGGCTACATGTAACGCCGAATGGCACCCTTGTCATGCGGTACTCTTTGATTGGAGGGAGCGCGTCGCCCTGCCCTGGTGTACTTTGATACCACAGAAAGCGGACAGCGTCGCGCGCACTCTCTGCAAGCTCGATTTGAAGGAAAGCCTTTTCTATATCGGACATTATGGCCACATTATGCACTCGGAATCGAATCAGGATGTCCGCTAGGTTTGGATTTAGATTAGGTCCTGCGAAGAGGACGTCGTTCAGTGACAGCTTTCCCGCCGCTTCGGAGGAGGCATCGAATACGACTCTCAACTTAGTTGTTTCGCTACCAGGCCGGACAACACCTCGGTGCGGCATGTAGTAAATGGGCCCCAGCGGAGACTCACCCAGTTCGTTCGCTTCCTCGGCGTGTCCAGCTTGCAGGTAGTTCCTGATTGCCTGATCGTAGTCTAGAACGGTTTCTTCATGTCGGAGCAGCTTCGTCGTTAATGAGTGAAGTCTGTGCGATGCTATGCTCTTGTTGTCTGTTAAGTCTGACGCGTTTTCTTTCCATGGGAGAGCTACTTGGTATCTACCGTTCTTCTGAGTGATGGTTTCTTCAAAGGCCCGAAGAACGCTGTCTTCTTTGGCGGTCAGCTGTGTATCGTTGACGATCCCAAGGTGCTCCAGCTCCCAGAATGACCTCAGTTGACGAGAGATTTCGTCGGGTGCTGTGGTCACACCTACCCGCATCACTCCGGTGCTCGATAGAAAGGTTGCGACGGACGATGTAGACTCAGTGCCCTGCAATGTCCATCCAAACGCAGTCTCCATGGCCACGAGCTTCTCACCAAGGCGCTTGACATTTCCTGTTGCTATATCCCAGTAGTGATCGGCCCCGATAAGCAGCTCAACTCCAACACCAGGATGGTAGCCGTCAGGCAAGGAGTCAGCAAGCTGGAGGTCTTGTTCACGAGCGATGCTAGCCGTGCAGTCGTCAGGTGGTGGGAGGAGGTCTCCGCAGATCTCGGGCACCTCTAATGCTTCGATCCGAACTCTGGTGTTGTTGCGCCAGTTTCGCAGCCAGCATTCCACGCGATGGCACCTTCTTTCTTCAGACGGTCTCTCGCTTCCGAAGGCGTAGATAGTTAGCTTCTCCCCTCCTATGACGCGAAGATTGAGGCGCCGGGAAACATCCTGTCGTACAAACGTTCTCTGGCTGCCACCGTCAAGCAGCATTCTCACCAGAGCACTGTTGTGCTGGCCCTCCGCATACGCTCGTGCAGTCTGCAGAAGCACACGGGCCTTTCCCAGTGCTGGTCCCACCTGAAGCGATGATTGCACTGCTGTCTCTGCTGGTGCAGCATCTCCGATTGAAGGAGGGCGTGTCGGTCTTTGATTGAGCTCGCAGACGCCAGTTGCGTGTCGTCCAGAGCATTTGGCACACCTCAGCCACCTTGCAGTTCTACACTCAGCGGCACGGTGCTTCTTTTTCGCACACTTGTAACAGCGCCTCTCTCTTGACATCACCTCGTTTTTCTTGGCCATGGGCACGGGGGCGACACAGTTCGCTGGTTGATGTCCCTCTGCACCACAAAATGCGCATTGCGCTTCGCCGTCGGTTACGGTGAGAACAGATGCCGATGGGTTTTGCGGGCGAACATCCCCTTTGATTGGCGCTTTCTGTCTGATAGCGGCGTCCGGGTACCCACGGCGTAGTGCACTCTGTGCTCTCTCTCTGCTCTCAACTTCCTCTCTCATAAAATCGAGGAAACCGAGAAGCTCGTGTTGTGGCGTTTCAGGTGAGGCAGCCTTCCGTCGGAAGTACGCCAAGCAAAGCTCACTTGGGATACTTTTACGAAGGATGGTGAGAAGCAACGTGCCGTAGGTGCTCGACGACACTCCCAGCGCCTCTAGACTTCGGACTCCCGAGCGGATTTCGTCGTAGAGGCTCCTCAGCCTTTCGATGTCCCGCAGATCGTGCACTGGGCGGACGTCAAGCAAGCGCGACATGTGGTCCTCAATTATGACGTCCTCCTTCCCAAATCTCTCAATGAGGGTCTTCACTGCGATGTCGTAATTTCTATCGCTGATCGGCAACCCCTCAATGGCAGCGGCGGCTTTTCCGGTTAGATAACTGGTTAAGTATTGGAACTTCGCTATTGCAGGCAGGGTGCTGTTCTTGTGAATAGTCGATTCAAATTGGTTCCAAAATTTCTGCCACGAGCGCAGGTCCCCGCTGAATTTTCCGATTTCTAACTTCGGTAACTTGGTTGTTGCTGATAGTGACTGGAATGTCGCAGGTGGGACGGAACCGATGTGGTATGCTTCCTGCTCTGATGCGTTGCCTGTGACTGACGGAGTTGTCGACCGGCTCTCGTTGGCTGTCTGACTCCTGAGAGCTCTCTTGATCTTTGTTTTGATGGAGCAGATCTTCTCCGTGTATGCAGCGCAAGCTTCTAATTCTGCATCTAATTCTTGAAGATCTATCTTCTTTTCGATGCTCTCGTTAACAGATTTCAACTCATCCGCTTGTTCGAGGATAAGGTCGAGGTGTTCCTCAAGCTCACCGACTTGGATGGTTGGCGATTGCAGTAGGTCGCTAGCCGCTGCGATGATTTTTTCGATTGCTTGTCGCAGGGCAGCTTGCTTCTTCTGTAGTCGTTCCATGATGCAGGCGAAGTTATTCCAGATGTAGCACTCCCGGGTTTCGGCACCAGAAAATGTAGAATAATTAAAGGCTACGACCAACGCTCTTTGGAGGTCACTTCGCGAGTGCGACCACAAAAAAAACTGCTGCTGCGTGAGACTCTTTCGGGCGGCGGCGTATACAGCGGCCGCGCACGCAGGAGCCTCGAAGGAACGATTCTCACTCGTCGGGGTTCGCTTCAAGACTGAACGTTTATTTTACAAAAGACATCGCAGTGACTAGAAAGGGAAGAGAAAAGAAAATACAAAATACGAGTGGTCCGTTGGCCACACCGACGCCTTCGTCCTTCTCGGAAGCGCCGGCCATTCGCGCCCAGCAGGCGGTCCGCCGAAAACACGGGGCACGGATCAGGTTGCGGGTCGAGGCGCCGGTCGGGACACCAGCCCAGCGGGGCGCCCCCTCGTCCGTTCGCCGGCTCCCTCTTGGTGCGTCGCCGGGCCCCCAACCACGGTTGCAGGAAACGCGCGACGGTCGCTACCAATTCTCAACAGTGCTGTAGTCTTCCTCCATGACTCTAGTCCCAACCAGACACTATAGGTACTTATACAGTGTGCGTTTGTTTCGTGGGCGTGTGTACGTGTATGAACTAGCCACTTCAGGCTTCACCATTGTCATCTGACGTGCAGCACATCTACACTCTAGAGCATCAGGGTGCCTTTGTGCCTAGTACTACGCTCTCTGTTAGGACCATTTTCCTATCCGCGCAGTACGTTTCCCCGATGCCGTCATCACGGACGGTATTTCAGGCGTTGACTGGAGTGGAGTTGGCGCGTCTTCTTTTCTATTACCACTGCAGTGCTTTCCTCGCTGATCAAATACACCCGACGAGAACGCGACATTGCTTCTCAATCCCTTTTTCAATCTTTATTCTCCGCCTTTCTTGCCCATCGTCTCTTTCTTTTCGTTTTCTTCTCAACGCTAACTTCCGTTTGCGCGTCGCTATAGAGTGCGACCTCGCTACTGCAAAGGACTTTTCAGAGAGCGGCGTGCGCCACGTACGAAAATAAAATTACCCGCAAACATGTGAGCACTCGCTCCAGATTACCGTGTGGTATATAACGCCGCTGCCTATGAAGATAGCGCGCCGATGTAGGAAGATGGCGGACAATCTTCGAAGGAAAATGGAAGTTACGCCTCTTTTGCCTCGAAACTCGCGCACGGGTCGGCGATAGGAATGGAATGCAATTTATACCGTTCCGCCTTCCCATTCTACTCTTCACCGTGTTCTTGTGCGTTTGTCTCTCCTCACTGGCGAGAATCTTTGAGTCGCTGCCTCCTACGTGTTTTCCCCTCGTTCCGCGCAGGATGCCATCGGTCGAACTCGCCCTCCTCCTCCCCTAGCTCAGCCGGCTGCGATGCAAAAGTATGCATACTCGGTAGCTTCCTCTCATATTGAAAAATGGGTGCGGAATGTTATAATGCTCGAGAAACTATCTCGACGCGTTGCTTCCGGTTTATAAGCGAGAAAATTCTGTTGTCGCGTACTGAATGTTCGTGTATTTGGCTAATTTAGCGTACTAATATGCGCAGAGGAATGGCAGGCTAGTTTAGAACTGCGCTCGAGAAGCAGTGGACTAACATTTTCTTCCAACGATGCGGGACTGCGGTATAGTGGACTCTACCGGCAGTATAGAGTACATTCGCAGGCTCTTGAATGTTTCGCGACGTGAGCGGTACCGAAACGGGAAATTAAAGAAACAAAAAAAAAGGAGAGGGCGACTACGTCCTGCAATCGGTGGTTCGCGCAGATGGAAGTGCGTTGCCGCCTTCGTTCTATTGTCATGCTTACAACTTCAAAGTACTAGGAGGGCCTCGTAAACTAACGCGTTGTGAGAATCTACTAAGGGAAATAAATTTTAAAATTATGGATACTATTTCTTGACAACGACTGGTACATCGGACGTGCAGGCCAGTGCATTGCTGCATGGGCACTTAGACGGACTCATAGATACACAAACACATAAACACATGGAACCGCACGTACTTTCAGTAACTTGCCGTTCTCTCGGTCACCTTTCCGTCTCGCTCCGCCTTACTTATTTCGCTTCAGGCTCGCTTTCACTAACCGTCGATCTTGTTCTTCCAAAGTGCCTCCCTCGTCGGGCCGTTTCTCTTATTCACGAAGGCAGCTCTAAGGAATTCTCGCGCACGCCACACATACGTGGTACTTTAGAAGGAGGCGCTTGTAAACAAAACGCAGCGCTGGGGGGCGAGCCCGCGTCTCGAAGCGCGAGACGCGCGCGCGCCTTTCGCCGTGGCCTCAATGAGCTGAGATGGGAGCGCGCGCGCACTTGTCCCGGCGGCGCCGCTTGAATGGGCCCGTCGCTGCCTCTCCTCCTCGACCTCGCGGCGCCGGCGCGGCGTGGATGGTTGCTGCGTCCGCCGACGCTGACTTTTGCTATCGCCTCGGCAGTGAGCTCTGCACGGCCCGCGGTCCGTTCCGTGTGCTGCCCTTGCCGCCCTTATCGTACGCGCCGGGTTGCAAAACGGCCCGGACGGCCGTGCCTAGGCTGGAGCGCGGCAATCAGCGGCCCGGCCGGGGCGCGTCGCGCTTCTGCGTCCTATCTCTCTGTCGCGCGCGCGCCCTCGGCGTCATTGATAGGAGCCGCAGCTCCGTCCCGGGCTTCGCTCTCATAAAAGGAAAGGGAAAACGACGACGAATGAATGTCTTGACGTAACATGTGGCCGTCTCTCATTGCGTTGCGCGGGCGTGCGGAGCAAAGATCCGCGTGTATATACAGTGCGAAAGGTTGTGCGTAAGCCGTGCTCAGTTGGATACAGCGTGTTAGAGCGTGATCGCGGGCGAATGAAGAGTGCGCTTGTAAAACGTTTCCGACCAGTGTTCCGGATGGTCTCAGCTGCACCTGACGTCACGTCAGCTCCTTCGGTTTCTCCGCGACGCCGCATCTCGCCCTTGTGAATACGTGATTAGTGGCAGCGTGTGTGAGTCGTCGACTTGCAGCAGTTGCCGACAATTCTTGACGACTAACCGCGAGAGCAGTCTACTGAGGCATTCATTCGTTCACCTAGCCAACCATCCACCCAGGACATACAAGTATACGGAGTGGAGATGTCGTCGTCATCAGCCAACAGCCGCCGCCTACCTGTAAGACCACCGCTCGCGATATCGCGAAGCAGAGGCCTATTTATTTCTCTTTTGACGATAGCCTTTCTAACCTATACTCTACATGCTTTTGCTCCGAGCAACTGTCGTTTAGCGCACGCCTGAGGCGCATGTCAGCGAGTGTTCAGAAACCGCGTACAGCCTATAAACGTTGTAAATGGCCCTACAGGTTCTCTACGCATAGAGGTGTACTGTAAGGCTTCTTACACGTTGGGAACAGTGAAGCATGCAGGCACGGAAGCTGAGGAATCATAACCCTTTACGAGCGCTGTTCCGGTCGGTAGTGAATAACCTAGAAGGAGGTATACCATAGAAGGAGGTCTTCGAAGTGCAAGCAAGCACCGGAGAAGGCGGAATCACGGAAGCTCTTCGTCGCACCGCCAATACGGAGGCGTGTTTCCAGCCATAAAGCTTCCCTACCATACAGTGTCTGTCAGCCAACAATTTATGCAAGGCTCGCCGCGCTCTGTATAAAAAGGGAAGGGAAATATCCGCACGCGAGCTGTGCCGCCCGGCAGTCGCATCGACGATGGCGCTGCGGCGCAGAAATTTTAAGGTCCCCGTAGTTCCCAACGTATGCGAATGCATACATACACAAGCGTCCTGGCGCCACCGGGGCCATGCAGCGGGGTCGGTGTGCAGATACATTCGGCTACAGTACGCGACGTCGAGCGCCTTGTGAGCCAGGAAATAATATAAGCGCCGGGAGGGAAGGGGTGAAACGCTGCGCGCTCGCGTTGTACAGTGTGTATATATACGGTGCTTTGTCCGGGAAATGAAGGGGGTCCTCTCTTTTGTATACAATATACGTACACACGCGTTGGCTTAATGGCCTCTAATTATTCTCTCTGTTCAACTCGAGAAATGGGAGGACACGACGAAGGCTTACAAGTGTATATCATCGCTATATATATGCATATAAGGCACCGCCTTCAGCGTGCGTGTGGACCCTTCCTTCTTTTGGAAGCAAACAGATGAGGCTCGTTAGATTCCTCGACTTAGCAGCGCACAATAAGGCGGTTCTTTCATTTTTTCTTTCTTCTTTTTTTTTTGTCATTTCGTGTCGACTATCCCTCTAGGCTTTTCGTATTTTGAGACGGGGTAGTCTCGGGCTTGCTTGGTTCTCAAGGATTTTACATGTTTACATGGTTCGTCATTATGGAAGCTCTAGTTATAGTCTGAGTGCATTGATTGTAGTTCTGTAGCTGGGTGCAGACTGTAGGTGCTCTGTCCTGTCTCACTCTTTTTTCTGTTTGTCATGCGAGCGCGCCTTGTGAGCGCTATAGTAACTATATGTCACGGCAACTGCATCAACACCAACTAGGCTAGAGAGAGAGAAGGGAAGAAGGAAAGGCAGGGAGGTTAACCAGACTAACTAACCAACTAGGCTAACTTTCTGCGTTAATTACTTGGCTGTGCTGCTTTTACGAAACGTTGCATAAAGCGTTCATCGGTTGGCACCTCTTAAAACTTTCCCGCACCGAAGGGAGTTGGAAGTCTCTAAGTGCAAACCGCGAAAAATTTAAGCTCTGCTTGTCGCATTTCTGCGGCCGTCATCGCACGCACTTTGAATTCCGTGGTTCCCACACTATAGTTGCTTCTGGCATCCCGACACAGTTTCCGTTCTGTGTGCTACGTGAACAGCCTTCATTGCAACACTGCGTCTATGAAGATGCGATTTCGTGCTGGTGATTATTGCGTTTTGGTTAATAGCCAAACGCGCCCGCGCTTAAGTCAGGGACGCGTCCCTGCAAGTCCCTCAGCTAGCGTCCTACTTTTCCGTGGATACCTTGTAACGAATCGTGGTCTACAGTAATTACAAAATATGACGAAGTTGGATGACATGTCTTGCGAGCTGTAATTGGCGAGCGTCTGAGATGAAGTAAGGAAAGCCGCCTTCTCCAAGCTTTCCTACCTTGGGCTGCGCTTTTGGCTGGCGCGGCAGAAAACCCGGAGTGCAGGCCAACTAAGGAATAAAGAAAACCACCGGCGTGTAACTCGTCGGCCGTGGCTGCATCTCCAGACAGACCATTATTTTCTTTTCTGTTGCTCATACGCCGCAGCTCTCTTCGCCCGCCGCATTAATCATCACGGCAGTTGAACACGGAAACTAGCCAAGTGTTATTTCACATGCATCGCTGCTTCGTAATGCTCCTCCCCTTTTAACTCTCGAGGCACGGATGGCGAGGCGTACGAGAACCTATTACAACTCGGAACGTGACTTCTTTCTGCATCGCGCGCGGACCGAAAACTCGGTGCTAACGTTTTCCTTGCTAATTTTATGCAAATTCAACGTTATGCGCATCTATGTTCAACGTACCGTTGGGTCTTGCGTAAGTAACAGTTCAAATTTGGTGAATGCGGACGGTAAATCGCTGACGCGGGAGAGGGCGTACACGTGGCTCAGGGGCCTTGCAGTGAAACATGTCCTCGTGCTTGCATTAGGCGCTCGCTCCTTGGTATATTATTAGGCTTTCAGAAATGGTGGTCAAGATAGTTTCGCGGCCTTTGGAAAGGTACGTGAGTATTTCCGCCCCATTACTTCGTAACGTGGCCTGCACAAGTTTTTTCCACGTGTACACCTCCGCAGTTACCGAAGCCTATAGTGCGAAGGAAAGTAAGCGACGAGACAAAAAAAGAATGAAAAATGACACACACACACTAATTCGAAAGCGTCGAAGGTCAAACCGCAATTAGCTCTGGCTGCGTCGAGTACATCGCTGACTCGCTGACAATTAAGCCGGAGCAATCAGCCGCACTCAACTACGCGAAAACGAGCTGAAGAGCTTCCAGTGTTTGTTGGAAACTCGACACTATATCAATGCCGCCGCGCACGTGAGTTGCGAGCCAAAAAAACTCTCGCGCCCAACCTCGATTGGTTGGTCCCGGACGAAACCGCATCAGCCGCGGAAGGGCCATTAGAGTAGCACCCACCGAGACTTGCAAAGCCGAGCTAACGCTTCGGTTTTGCGAGCTTTGTTCATTTGTTATTTCGAGGACACGTGTAAGCGCGCGCCAAACTTCAAATAGCGCTGCGGGGACCGACCTCGCGATTGTTTCTCTCGCGCTGCTCGGAGGCCCCATAGCTTGCGACTCGGATGCTGCCGCGCTCATTCCGATCACGTCTAAGCGACGCGGTGGCCGCAGACGGGTGGGCCCCGCGTTTCTGGTATGGCGTGCTGCTACCGTTGTTCGGATGGCCCGCTGATGCGCGCTGCGTGACCCCGTTTTGCGGAACAAGCTGTGTAAACGCCGTGCACGTGTGTGCTTCAGTTGTCGAAACGTTTCTGGCGTGGTCAGGCGGCCCGAGACGGGCATGCATGTCGCCAGCGCCTCTGGGGAAAAAATAATAGGTAAATAAAAGAAAGGGAAGGTTACAGTTAGGGGAGGGAGAGATTGAGCGAAATAGCCTCACAGTAGCCTCGCAAAATTGCCTCTTTCCATGCTTATGAGTTAGCGCAGTTTTCGGATGTGACAAAAGCGGGTGTTGGAGGGAATCGCCGTCTGACCTTGCACGATGATGCGACTGGAAGATGTTTTAGCAGTGTGTTGTCTTTCAAGGCCATTCAGGCGAGCCTTTGCCAATGTTAGTCATCGCGACGTAACCGCAGCACGAGAGTGAGAGCTGTTAACTGTTAAGTCGTCGTTGGATGTATTACGTATACTATGCATACGCTTGTTTCGCTCCCCACTTCGGGAATTCAATCACCGCGGTTGAAAGCCAGGTTTGCACTCGTGAAGTACGAACCCGGCAACTTTGTGTAAGATATATATATATATATATGTGTGTGTTTCCGCTGCCGGCAGGTGCACATAATTCTGTTAACTCCGTGTGCCGCACGGTCTGCGTCGTGAACAACAAATGACGGCGACATGCGGACGCCGCCTTGTTTACAAGCGACATTGATAGCTAAGCGCAGCACCTCCTGAACGATAATGCGTATACGCATTATCGTTCTATTTGTTCTATATAGTTCTGTATCGTTAAATATGTGTTAACAGAGTTAACATTTGGTCTAGGAAGTGCACGCGGGAGTCGAATCTGCTGGTCGTCTGCCGCGGAGATGCGGAAAAGCGCCGAGCATGCGAGCTCGAAAAGAGAAATAAAGACTCGCGCTGAGAGAACTTTTGTTCTTGCACAGAAATAAAGATCATCCACACAAATGCTCACTGATGTGTGCGATGATAATCGAATCATCAATGCCGCTGTTCGGCGCTGAATTCAAAATCAAGTTCGGTTTCCGATGAATGTTTACTAAATAAGTCATGTTTGTTTGCTCGCAACAGATACACAGACAATTTAGAAGAATAGTGCAGTAGTATACCATATCTTTGCTAGCCTTCGCTCCCCCTCAAATGCACATTCATTGCTTCACCAGTGCGATGTTGAGAGTGGACTGGTTGCCCGCATTTTCGCGCTATAAAAGAAACTCTCGCGTTGCTGTGTCGATACAAGGCGTCTCCTGTTGGTGATTCGACCTTTATCTCCGCCTTCCTCGTTCCATAACTATACGGTAACTGCTTCGCGTCATCAACGCATGACCGACGTCGTCGCCTTAGCCATTGAGAACTCAGGCGCTTATATATGCACGCTCACACATACACCCAACGTGCGAGAAAAACGAGACACTTTACGCGCCAGAAAGATTGCAACGCACGCTCGCAGTTGGTGAACGGGACATGGCCGGGGTTGAAGCAAGGCAGAGGGAAGGCGCCTTATCTCGGCCAGCGGAAATGCCTGCCAGCGGGTCGCGTTCTCGGTGGCGGTTCCTCTCTGCCTGCCGCGTCGCGATCTTGTTTGCCGTCAGGGCCTCGGGTGCGCGTTTAGCAGTGTGTGTAGTTCCTCGCGACAGTTGCGAGCAGCGCCGCGATATATAGGTATACCGCCGCGGTCCATGTCATGGGCGCTTCTGTCCTCTCATGTCGCGTCTTCTTCGCTGTCGCTGTCCCGTTAAGTTCTGCCGCCATATTTTTAGACTTTCCTGATCTTCTGTGCTGCCTGAGTGTCGGTCTTGTCTGCCTGCTTACTTCGTGTCAACAAACGTTGCGCATAAATCATGCTAAAGGCGCTCCCCCTGCGTTCATAGACTTTCCGAACGCTACTCGTTGCTTTCCGCTGCAGCTTTGAATATTATGCGTAGTGGTTAACCTTCATGTTCGGTGGCTTCTAGAGCTATGTCGCCGCTTTCGCCTCAAGTTCTTTCTCGCCAACTTCGTCTCTGCAGCGACCACCATATTCTCGGATGGGCAAGCGCAACTTTGCCGTGTTTCCATGACAGCGTGCATGTGAGCCGATACATCGGAAGTCAGGATGGACAGCGCGCAAAAGAGCAGCAGCATTTGCGCGCTCCTCGACTCTCGGAAGTGCTGCACTCAACTAACCGACCGACTCGGTGTACAGCTTTGAGCGCATCGTGAATACGACGACGACGGAGAGGAAGAGGAGGAGGAGGAGGAGGAAAAGGAGGATGGTGGCCTTTCCCTGTACATGTCGTATCCGAGATCGGCTGCCGTCGGCTGTGTCTTCGTCGGTAGCCTCGTTGTATGAGACCGTCCGCGCAGCTTCTTTCTTTTTCTTTTCTTTTTTGAGTGGAGTTCGCGCGCGCCCGGCTGAGTTCATGCGCGAGCGTCAACCGTGAAAGCGCCCCCTCCACCTCCTAAACGAAGCCGCCCCCTTTGACGGAATGCTCGCCACCGACGAGAGGCGAGGCCGCCGCTTAGCAAGCTGCTGCCAGGCGGCGAAGTCTTGTTTACTCGACACGATTCGCACGGCTGAATGCGACGCGCGTTCTACGTTTGCACATGTTGTGCTGCTCTCCGGAGGCGTACTACACCGTACGTGCCCTTGCATGTTGCCTTCTGTCCGCCTGTTTAGCGGGAACATCGCGTTTACGTTTGGCTCTGTGTTCGCTGCGTGCTCCGAGTCGGGGACGCAAGTAATTAGAGTTGCGTTGAAGGCGGCGGCATACGCAATCAGTCTTCTGACGTCGCCAAGAGTTCGTATACGTCGCGATGCACAAGTTCCCTTCGAAAGCGCGTCCTCGAGCCGCGCGTAGTTTCCGAAGGAGCTCAGTCAGAATATCAGCTTTATTTCAGGCCGAGCGTATGCGAAAAGTCTAACAAGGCGCCCTTACCCCAGGCCGGTTTTCTAACAGGAATGAAGCACGCATTAGCAATGAGAAAACGCTAGTCGTGCGATCTTTAAGTCCTGTTGGCTAACTCGCCATGAAAGATAAGTTCAGCTTGCGATGAGAAGTTTACCTTGAAGCGTGCGCAGCTCCGAGAGCGCTTCCTGGAAATATATTGATAATAAATTTGAAAAAAAAAGAAAGCTAGGTCATTCGGTTCGGTATTCTCATACCATCAATTTGTCTAGAATAAATTTTTGCTCAGATCATCCTTCTGTTCGCACGTTCGATCAGCCCCACTTTATCAGCAGCCCTCTACCGTGACCTGTCTTGGGGTCGTTTCACTCGATGCCGCTGCACCTATAGATTCCCTGGAGGATGTGCTTACTTTTTATTGGCGATCGACTCTTTCCATTGGAGTCGAATTTGGTGATCTCAGGTAGTCTAAGAGCTTGTTTGGCGATAATACGTATGTGATACCACTAGTTACCACGCGACTCACTTGCTCACCGGAATACCTACGTAGTTTAGCCTTCTTTGCATTGGCGCCAAATAGGGTCGCGCGTGCGCGCCTGGTGGCTCGTAGATACAGATCGCGGTGCGTAGCGTTGAATTCGGGCGGATGTGCGTCGTGGTACGTGTAGAAAGCTGGGTTCACGAGACGGGTGGGATTCGCACGTCGCACACAAGCAAGCCGAACACGAGCTGCGAGCGGTGGCCTTCGCCGAAGCTCAGCGACGTCACACCGCTCGGCGGATTCAATCGGCGATCATCCGACCCGTCGCGCGAACTCGGCCTAAACGACCCACCGGATAAACGACATAAGCCGAAGGAGACTCGTTGTGTCGTACACGTCGCGTTGGTGGCACTTTGTCACTACCGCGCACAACATGCGCAAGCTGTGCATGCCAGGCGGTCACTTCCTTCCTTCCTTCCTGGAAAATTCTGAGGAAAATAGCAACGCTTCTTACACAAAATCTTGGCTCGATATCGCGTGCTGCCCGGGAGGACCTGACCAGATAACTTCGAAATATATAGAGCAGGCAACGGATCGGGAACGGCGAGGTATCGGACATAAAAAAAAAAAAACAACGGCGGCTAGTGGGCGGAAGGCTACTGCCGCCGCCGTTTTTTTTCGGAGCGCCTTCCAGCCTAGCATGTAGAGGCCATGTATACGTAACACACGGAGGAAGGGTGCCTGTAGCGAGCGCACGCGACCGACCTGTTCAGTGAGAGATGCGAGAGAACCCGTTGGTCCAAGTGCGCGGCGCGCCTCGACGCCGGCTCCACATGGAGGCACCACGTGCTCTGCGGGCGGCCTGATTAACCGGCGGCGCCTCTGCAGCAGCGGGTTATCGGAGAATCCCTCCGTCCCTCACCCCCCGACAAACGGCACTCTTCTCCTTAATAGAGTTATATCCAGCACCTTGCAATGGTGGCCGTACGGGGCATGCAAGCGGCCCGCGACGTCTTCGGTGATTTTTGTCTTTATTTTCCCCGACCCGTGAAGATGCTATCGCTCTCCCCCCATCTTTTCCCCTCTTTCTCTCGAAAATAGCGCGCCCATTTCGAGTACCGCGAATGACCTGGTTCTGTTCCTTCTTTTTCTTAATTTTTTTTGTTTGTTTTCTTTGTTTCTGCTGGGGTCTGTTTTTCTGTTTGCTTTATTGTTTCCCTTCGTCTGTTTCGCGTATATGAAAATATTTGGCCGACGCTAACTAACTTTGCATAAGCGGGATTTTTCCCAATTTGTTTTTCCATTTAGAAATTCAGACAGTACGTGTACTTGCCTATTAATGCTACTTCTAGTATTAATTCCAGTGAGCACTTACCGAATTTTGTAACAGCCTTTTTCTTCTCCCTTGCGCCCGTCTTAGGATGTATTTGCTTGAGCTGAATATCTGGCTGCATTTAACAACTCGTTCAGTTTGAAATCTGCGTCCAGAACGAGGAAGGAAGGAAAAAGTGGATAAGGAAAGGCAAGGGGGTTAACCAGTTTAGCTCAACCGGTTTGCTACCCTGCACATAGGAGCGGGATGGGGGGGGGGGGGGTGAAAGATGGGGAGAACGAGGAACTAGTCGAAGAAGAAAGCTAGCTGGACACTTGCGCGGACTACGCAAAAACGTTTACTGAAACACGAAAGGTACGCCAACAATATACACCAGACACCACTGCTCATTACCCCTGCCTTAGAAGATTGTTAGAGGTTGCGAAAACATAACTGTAACTAATTGAATCTTCACGGGGGCTAACAGCTTACGCTCACTGTCATGCAGAACTATTGCCGTATATTCGCGCAGCGGATGCTGGCTCTGGCAAATAAACTTACGTTCACTACACACACCTTTATACAACAGCGCTGGTGACAACGAAACTGGAATAAGAGAATAGTATACGTCCTGAAGGCAACCTGCAGTATTCACTAAAAACGCGTGCATATTTGCCCATTAATCGAATTGCATATAAGCAGAACACACGTCTGTTATCAATGCATAATTCATAGGGTCTGCACTTCGTCGTAGCGTTTATGATGTCTTCTCTCAAAGAAGGAGATTACGTCGGACGTTCTCGCTATTTGTTATAACTCGCGGATCTGCTTGGAAATGTTTTCGTATATCCATTCGCTTGCTCTGTGAAGGATATGCTCGGACCTTTTGACATTTAGCCGCAATTTGCGTGGCTATCTCTTCTATGCGGCCCCTCTGTCATTCTTTCGTTTAACTTCTTCGCCTTGAAACGCAGAACGGAGAATGGAGAAGCAGCTTTATATGTGTGTTCCTGATGGGAGGAATTTTTATTAGATGGAAATACGGCCAGTTTCTCACCGAATATATTAACATCCCATTCCCTGGAATTTTCCGGAGTGCCCTCCTTTGCAACCTTATTGGCTACGTGGGGTATTTCTTTCCTTTCTTTCTTTTTCGTTCGTATTATTCTTTTTTGTTCTTAGTCTTATTTCACAATTTTCTGTTCTTTGTCCTTTCTTTCACTATATTATTTATTTCTTACAGAATACTCTAGTCCGCCATTGTTACAACCACCATTGAGTCATTCAGATAACCAGTGGCAGCAAATCGCAGGCTGTAAGAAAAAGAACAAAAGATGCATTCAACTGTCCCTGCTTTATTAATTCTTCCGGTTGAGCACTCCAAGCGAAGCAGGGCCAAACTCAAAAGGGCGAGTACATGAAAATGTCCTATCACAATTACTGAAGAGAACTGCGCTAGTGGCTTACGGGATTGCAAGTATGGTGGCGCAGCCAGAATGGGAATGGTGCGTTGTACGTATATTTGTCCACACTTCGCGCTTTTTGGCTTCAGGGGGCCTTGCGATTTTGCAACTAAATCGCCTTCGACAAAATATCGCGTTATAATTGAAGCTGCTCCTACTGAACATGTACACACGTTGAATCTTATTGCCGTCATGGGTTTATTAAACTACGATTGCCCGGAAATTGAGAAAGATACAGCGTAACAAATAACTCCCAGGGACATCTGAGCCTACAAGCATGCAAGCATGAAGATTAGTCCGTTCTATATCATATTCCTTGGTAGCCGAACGATCTCAGCGCCATAGTTCAGTGTAGTAATTATCGTAGAATACTCTAGTCTAGTCTCTGCGCACGAGAAGCTGGCAAGCGATTGGCTCGCTACAACAACCGGAAAAGGCAGCGTGCCGTCGCCGGTACCACGCTGTTTTATAGATTTTTGCTGAAGCACCGTGAGATAAGAAAATGAGTAGAGGTAGCGGAGTCAGCGACGCGGTGGTGGCGTAATTTCGGTGCCCAACTGTTATATACGCAGATTCCTTACTCTGACGGTTGAATCTTCAACACCCGTGTAACTTTTGGAGCCTTTGTCTTGACAAAGTAATATTTGGGCGCTTAATGAGTGAGCGGTTACTTCTGCAACGTGGCTAATTGTAGCAACTTCTGGAAAGCTCGAAGAAGCGCCTTTGAAGATACGAACATAGCATTGTACATAGGTCGTTTCCAGTGTAAGCACTGAAGACTGAAAAGAGAGTAAGAAGGAAAGAAAATCGGGGGTTGGCGTAGGAGTTCTTTATTTCGCAGTGAATTCTTTTTACATTATTCTTGCCGGAAAAAGAAAAAGACAGAGAAAAATAAAACGAAAGTGGAGCAAGTTTGTAAACCGCCCAAAATGCCAGCAATTTAAATCAAAGAAGAACATAAACACAGTGAAGCATTCCAGTTGTGTGCACTCGGTAGCACAGGCAAGCGACGCTGTCTCAAACATTCCGCAGCGCAGCAGTTCCCATTTCAGCCGGCGGCGAGGGTTCGCGTGTTTCGCACCACAGAAAAGGAAACCTAGGGGAACAGTCCCTTTGTTTCGAATTCTCACCTCGAGCAAGCTTTGGATGATGTCACGTGCGTCGTTAATTCGCGCTACAGCTCCTGCTTCTCGACCAGTGTTTTCTTTGTTGTATTTCCCTTACAGAGCTTCGTTGCTCACGTATACGTTCCATTTTCTCTTTTCACTTTCTAATGTGGCACGACTACATTCGTGGAAACCCGCTCTAGATGCGTGCGTGCGTATATGTGTGCGTGAGCGTGTGCGTGCGTGCGTGCCTGTGTATGTACGTGTGTGAGTGCGTGTGCGTGCGCTGGCTTGCGTGCTTGGGCACGCCGCTGGCACGCGCCTAAACGAATGCGGTGGTCCCAGCTGCAGTATGCGCGAGGCGGTGGAACGAGGTGAGGCTGCATGGCGGGGGTGCATCGCTCCCCGGACCGGAAGCGCGAGGAGTCCTTCTTGTACGTGTGTTTCCTAATGTCGACTTGATGACGCCGTCATAGACTCGCCGATAAGCCCTTCTCGACGACGACGCGCGCACATGTTTCTTTTGCTGCCGCTTTTTCCGGTTTCTCCCCCTTCAACACTCACGTGACTTGTTTCTTCTCGACCTCTTCTTCTCTCTCTTCTTCTTCTACTTTTTTTTTTTTGTAGCCTCGATTTTGCTCTCTGCCGATTCTCGCGCCTTCGGCGTCACTTGCCCCTCTCAGGTTTCACTTTCGGCGCTTCTTATGCCATCCTTCCACCTTCTTCTATTTCTTTCTTTCTTTCTTTCTTTCTTTCTTTCTCTCTTCCTTCCTTCCTTCCTTCCTTCCTTCCTTTCTTTCTTTCTTTCTTTTCATTTTCGTTTGTGTGGTGTTAACTTTGCCCGTGCTGTGCATCCTGCTGAATCCCCGTAGTGAAATTTCCGACTGGCGAATTTGTAGGAGGCGTATAGAAAGAAGGAAATGTTGGAAAAGAGATAAGTACATTGATCACTTGCTTGCTCCCGACGCCGGTAACTTGTTTCTTTCTTTCTTTCTTTCTTTCTTTCTTTCTTTCTTTCTTTCTTTCTTTCTTTCCTTCTTTCTTTGCTACTTCTGGGTGCTGTAAGATTGCGTCTGTCCGTGCCTCTTGATGCGCCTATGGGAGGCAGCCGTGATGAAAACGAGGGAAGGGATCAACACAGATGTGGAATTGAGAAGGCCCCGCGTATTTTACTCTTCCGAGTCGGAAACGCGGATCGTGTCGGTCACACACGCCCGCTTTCTTGAGTCTTCGTTTTCTTTCTCTCTCGCAAGGTTTTCTTTCTGTATTTCATTTAGTTGTCTTTTAATCTTCATACCTCTCTCAAACTTCCACTTCCTTTTCGCGAGCTTTTCGAGTCCCAGCTCATTTAGGATTATAGCCAGTCCCTTCTCGGAGTTCACAAAGTTCACGCGAGCGGCGATGGAGATTCAGAGCCATGTCACAAGAGCAGGCAATCTTTCTGGAGTGGTCTCCGGTTCTCTTAAATTTTTTTCGCTCCTCTCTTCTTTCACCGGCTTTACATTCCTTACATAGAGCCAGTCAGCGAGCCATTCCAATCCAAGGGACGTGAGGGTAACCTAATTTGGCTTCGCAATATCCGTGCAGCGTTATTGAAGCTTCAGAGAGTGACTTAATGGAGGGGGAATCCGAGTTCGCGATGGGGCTGTTGTAACGCATAAAGAACGTATTCGTGATCAGCCAGCTAACTAGCGCACCTATCAATCGCGAGTCCTTCTCGTACGCTGAACAGATTCGTGCTGGCCAGCCTCCATAGCAGCCGACGCGACATGCAAGTGCAGTGGTGGCTGTAGTGATCAGCTCGCACAAATATGGGGCCGAATCCACGAAGCTTTTTGTACGTGAGTGCTTTTGCCATTGACAGGCGGCCTTCGCTAATCACATGTCCGGTTGGCTGGCAAATGTGCTAACGAAAAGGTCTGGCGTAAAAACGGTGTTGTGAAGACGGGTCCTGTTTGCAACCTAATCAATGATCAAATAGTTCTGGGCAGAATACTGGTTGGTAAGGGGTAGCGGCTTTTCCAGCTTTTCGTGCTTTCATCTTTATTTTTGCGTACACTGGCAGTGCTACGTTGTTTTGCTGCCCTTGATGTGTTCGTCTTCTGCTCTGTGTACAAATTAATTCTTGCATACGCCAAAGGGATAATTTCACAAAGCTTTTCGTTTGTGAGCGCTGTTTGCCGTTGACCGGCCGCCTTCGCTGATAACATGACCAACATTCTGATCGGTTCTTATTTGCTCTTACGAGCAGCTCTAGCGTAACGACTTTTTCCTGTATACGAGCCCTGGTGGGTGCAGCGCACTCGCGTAGGTACGCGAAATGCGATGCTGTGAAGATGACTCTCATACATAGGCTGCTTGATAAGGAAAGGTTGCAGCACGCACACTGTCACGTTACTCTGCACGAATTACCCGTCAGCCTGCAGTGACCAAATTGCTCCTTCGGGACGTGATGTTGTTCCCTTGACACTTTCAGTCTCTTTCCTTTTTCTTTGCTTGCTTAGTTCTGATTACATTTCGCTGAAGGGCTTTGCTATTGATGTATAGATAGCCGACCCTTCAGTAGCCTATTTTTCAGAGTGTTTGTGATTCAATAAATAGCAATGAAAGTTAAGGTTCCTGCATTCCGAGAGTCGTTCTCAGACGCGAATACGTTTAGCGAGTTCGGACCCTCATTAGCTGACGGCTTTAGAGCAGTCTTCTCAGCACTGCACCGTATTCACGAAGCAGAAGCCGACGTTGTAGGTGGAGATGACACCGTTTCTGTTCCTTCCGAAGATGAGGGCAGCCAGCTAGCTAACACTGCTCTTGTAACGAGAACAAGAAGAAGGACGTTATACGGCGAACAGGAGCTAACGCGTGCGCTGTGCCTGGCCCATTTTTAAAGAAGCCACTGGAGTCCGCACATAACTTTTTGCGCCTTCGAAATTACGCCGTCCGAAAGAGGCAGCCAAGCGTGAACTGGAATTTAGGAGGCTTAGGGGTTTTAAAACCTGCGCGTAATTTTCGACGCGGCGCAGCGCACATCTCCCTCCTCCTCATCTGTCCAACTTGTGGCGTAGATATTAATCGTTCTTTATTTTTTTTAATTATTATTTTTTAGCGTAGGACCGACAAAGGCAGCCGCGTATATGTGTACAGCGGAAGGATATACTTCTCGTGGGAGAAAAATGAGGGGTGCTTAGAAGTGCTGGTTGTACCTGGCTCGTAACTCTGCTGTCTGCAGGAAGAAGAGAGAGAGAGAGAAAGCGAAAGGTATACATTTATAACATTTAATGATTCAGTGCCAAGCTGGGATGTGAGTCTCATTAACATCGGTGAAATCTTCATTACGGGTAGTGTGCTCGGTGTTCCGGCGAACCGGCGCCCATAAACGCGTCGTATACTTCATACGTTCCATCGCTTATTTTACGCCTTCCCCAGTCCTAAGATGCGACGCTCTTCTTTTGTATCTCTCTCTCACTCTCCTTGTTTCTTCGCGTGGGGAACGGCGCGAAGCGGGAAATTGCTCTTCTCATCTAGTTTTCAGCAAAAAAGCGAGATACAAAGAAAAAGGAGTCGGGAAAACCTGTGCGCTTATGTCCATTACAATTATCATTTTCCATTTTTGCTTTATTCAAAATGCCTCCCCTTTAGTTTGTATACTGCGCCGCTCTCCTGGGTTTCTCGTTCCTTTCATGTTTGCTCTTTTCTTTTTGCTGTCTCTTTCATGTGTGTCTCAATGCACATGCATCACACAGAATACTGGCCAAGTATTAATTGCGAGCCAGTTGTGAACGGATATCTCACGGCTTCGCGAAGAGTAGCCGAGTACATTAGAAAGACATAAGGCGCACAACCAGGAATAGCGACAGAGTTTTTAACTATTTAACTTTTATCTTTTCAGCCTAAGAACGGGGCCTTCTGCTGCTTTAGCACAGTTTCCGATTGAGTATACCAATGACCGCCTGTATCGTGTGCTTAAGCGGTTGTATGCGCGTGGAGCTGCTGGCTACGTGTCCTACACTTACACATCCTGAATATGGCAAACCGGTTCTGCGGAAGTCCACAAAGCGAAGAAAAGTTCATGAGAGGGAAAAAATATCATCCAACTGACTGCATCACGAAGCTAAAAAGGAAACACATACGGGTTTCCTTTTTTTTAGTAACGTAAATAGCTGGTAAATTGCCGTGGTGAATTCTTGAAAGCACTATGACTAAGTTGAATGCCTAATTAAACGCTTACATTTATCCCTTCATCTGAAGGGAATAAATGTGTTTCTGCCTTGGAAGAAAAGATGTTCCACATCAGCCGCCAAGGCCGTGAGTGGTGGCGCTGGCCAACGCTCCCTGGGTTAGTTCTAGTGGATAAACACAAATAACCCACAAAGTGGATGGGAAGACGACAATGCGGTAGCTCAATTGGCAAGAGCATCGCACGCGTAATGCGAGGGAGTCGGTTTGTATCCCGCCTGCCGCCAGTTTCTTCTTCATCAGCTTTGATTTCCATGTATTTAGTTCAATTAAGAACTGCTCATTTTTCTTCCGCGCTGTCTGTCGTGTCATTGTCTGTTGGCTTCTTAGTTCTTAGGATATATATATATATATATATATATATATATATATATATATATATACGTGTGTGTGTGTGTGTGTGTGTGTGTGTGTGTGTGTGTGTGTGTGTGTGTGTGTGTGTGTGTGTGTGTGTGTGTGTGTGCGTAAATCGGTTCTTTATAGGGCTGTTCATTGATTTGGGTTCAACGATGCGCGCTAACGGAGACGTGTCAAAAAAGAGAGCCCATGCTGAATAAACCGTCACCGTGAACGGCGCTCGTTATAGCTAAACACCTGTATCAGCGTTCGGTGAGATTACAGCTGTCTGCACACTTTTCTTTTCCTGCAATAAAGCGCGTAATTGTCCCAAGTTTCGCTTACGTGTTATCATTTCCACCAGTAAATCGCGTGGGCTATATGAACGTTGGAGTTGTTTTATGCTGGCCTATGATATATAGGCTACTTAGACGCGAGAAAGTAAAGTGGCTTCATCGCCATGCAACGTGGCCGTCATCATCATTGCTTATACGGTTCAAAGCCTCGAATGCCTACGAATCAACCCATCAGCTAGTGGGATTGTCATTCCGGATTCGCTCTCCGGAAGTACGTTGTGTTTTCGTCGCGGCGAACGATAATTGACATCTTCCACAACTGCGCGCCGGCGCCTAGTGCGCAGTGCTTATAC
Source organism: Dermacentor andersoni (assembly GCF_023375885.2). Taxonomy (NCBI): domain Eukaryota; kingdom Metazoa; phylum Arthropoda; class Arachnida; order Ixodida; family Ixodidae; genus Dermacentor; species Dermacentor andersoni. The sequence continues at coordinate 167,018,590 of NC_092818.1, read as the reverse complement.
AAAGCAAACTCTTACAAAATTATCATAGCTGCAGGGACGACGTAAAGCAGCGGAGAAATCGCACGTCTATAGATGCCTGCGCTCCCTGTGTATATACATGGGCCCAGCGTGTGAGCCGTGACGGGCTCTAGGAGCATGTGCTTCCCAGTGGCACCGTGGATTTAGCTGAGAGCGATAAATTGTAATGACGTCTTTTAATGGACAGGGAAGTGGTTCTGCGCTATCATTTCTGTTGGTTTGCGAGCAACACGCCTCTTTTAATGAGATAGTTGTGTCTTTGTTATCCGTTAACTGCCGCGCGCGGCGCAACTCCGATAGTGATTCGGGGGGCTTTTTTTATATGAATCTATAAGGCACGCATTTCCGTGAATTCACGTCCGTTTGCGAGCTCGTGAACCGTGTGTCATAACCTTAATGTGAAGAGCACTCGTTTGCAAGCAGTATACAGCTGTTTGATCAGCTACCGTTCACTCACATTAAAGTTAATAGTTATTGGGTTTAATCTCCCTGACACTGTACTCGATGGCTCCGGATTAATTTATATAATCAGGGGTCCTTTCACGCGCACCTAACGAAGGGTACACAAGCTTTATTGTACTCCGTATACCATGGAAATGCGGCCGCGCGGCCGAGAATAAGATCCTCGACATCGCGCTCAGCAGCGCAATTTCACGCTCGAGTCATCACCGTTATGGGGGACCGCTCCCGTTATAAGCGCTCATTGCTAACTTTTGAGCACTGAGACTCTGAAATGTTAATATATTTCGTTTACATGCTTACCAGATGAATTACTGGATAGTGTTTTACACTTGATAGCGTGTACGCAATGACAGGGCCGCTGGATAAAAAAAAAAGGTGGTCTTTCTTTTTATTATTCTGTGGGCGTGGCAATGATGTCGGCGCCATTTCGAACATTTCTGTACGTACGTAGCAGGCGCCTTTAAAGCTGGTTCCTCTGCAATAAGAGATCAGGTCAGGAGAAGCCTGCTTTTGCAGTTCACGTCGTTTTACGAGATCTTGTCTGTATTTTGCGGTTGTTGACGTTGGTTCCAGCGTCTGCGCAGATACGTGCAGCAGCTAACTTTTACCAGACTATAGAATGCATTGTGTTGAGAAGCCTGAAGTTATTTCCGTTGTCTTAAATAATGAAACCACTAATGAGATCTACTTGTGGTTTCGTGCGACTGAGAAAATGCACGTGGGCACGTTGCAGCATAGAGCAAGCGTCGTAATAAGTAAGTTGCGACGCTTGCCATTGAAATGAATAAATAAATCAATTAAATAAAATTTGCTCACTATCAGATATGATTCAAGAGATTAGTGTGACATGTTAATGCGCGACTGACGGCAGCGTCATATTTAACTACGGGTGATCATTATGCTCTTTGGCGACGCCTTTCAAACTTCTCAAGCATAGCACCGCACACTGAGGTCTCTTGACTTTGTAAGTCTTCATCCAACTTGCCTGCACTCCCTCTTCCTTCCAGCGCATGCGCAGTATGGAGCCTCAATCGTGCTTTTCAAGCGTCCTTCATTCCCGGCTTCGCGTGGCGTGGGGTTGCAAATCAAACTTCTAATGGTGGATGACAGGCCCGACGCTCGTCAAGTTCTTTCTTCGTTCATACTCGCTAAATAAGAACACCTCCGCACGTGTGTGCGACGAAGTGCGACGGCTGTCAGCAACCCGTTTCGTCTATTCTACTTTTTAAAAAGTACAGCCAAAAGCAGACGACAGTGGCAACGAAGGCGGAATGAAGGGGCCGTAAAAAAATATGCAGAGCGAGATAGAGAAAAATAGAAAGGGGTGAGCCTGTAACGCCTCATTAAGCCAACTGGTCCGCCGCCCGCGCCGAGTTCCCAGATGAACTCGTCTCGCAGACGTCGTCGCCGAGCTGTCGCGCTGCCGCTCCGCCGAGCGGCCCCCGCAAAGTGCTGGCGAAACAGCGTGGAAGTCGGTGGGCGAGGGAGCGCGAGGGTTAGCGGTGCCGCGCTCGCGCCTGTCCGTCAGCGCGACGGAGCGAGCGACGTGGCGGTTTCCGCGACGGGCCCGATGGGCGAACGGGGAGTGCCCGTCCCTCTGGGGTCCTTCGGTGCCGTCGCTCGCCTCTGCGGGAGTGAGGGGAATGCCAGGAACGGGAAAGGGGGCAGAGAAGGATGGAGAGGTGATTCTTGGAGCGATCAGCGTGGAAACAGGCGGGCTTTGTGTCGCTGTGAGGTGGCGAGTGCTTACTTCGCCGCGCTATTCTTCATTTGTCTTTACTTTTTTTGTTTGTTTGCTTTACGTGCACGTCTTGCTCGTCGCGTGTCAGTTTTCAGAAATGAAAGTTTGACTTCGCCTCAGAGATCGAAACTAACTCTGGAGCATGCACGGGTAGCGTGAGAAGAGAGGGAGCGTGTCAGTGGTTAAATATATACCTTAAAAAAGCCTTAGATAGGGTAAAGCTTACGTAAGCAATAAGCAAAACTGCGGCATTACCCTTCCAGGAACTGTAATGGCGTTTGTTCCGCTATTTCGCTATACTGCGGTAGCAGTGACGTCGTTACGCGACGTCACAAATGTCGTTCTATTTTTTGCTTATTTCAGCGCTGTCTCTACGCAGCAGATGGACGCAACGTCACGAGGTTGCGTTATCCATTAACGAAATCGTCTACCTTTACAGTGACAGCTGTTATGAACCGCCTCACCCTCTCAAGCCTCATCCTCACACCCAAATTTACCATCGCCGCATAGCGAACTCATTCCACTGTGACAATGTGTAGTGGGAAAACAAACGCGCAAACCACTTTGTTACCGAGCAATTTGCGCGCTTGGCTGTTTGTGTCCGAGTTTGTGCAGAGCACTCCACGACGTGGATTCGGAGAGTGGTGGTGTCTGCGCGCGCATTTCGGAGGCAATAGAAGGAAATACGATTGACCAGCATAGCTGTTGCGCGCTGAAGTGGTTATTCCTAGTGTTCCTTTCGCAACGACAGCTCTTGTCAGCAGATTCGCATCCATCACCAGTTCAACTCTGTCACATGTGTCTGAAGAAGCATCATTTTTATCAATGTTTATGCAGTCTCGGCCCATCATTTACAGAATTTGCGACCATTCACTTTCTTCCACATTAAATTAGAAATTAAATTATGGGGTTTTACGTGCCAAAACCACTTTCTGATTATGAGGCACGCCGTAGTGGAGGACTCCGGAAATTTCGACCATCTGGGGTTCTTTAACGTCCACCTAAATCTAAGTACACGGGTGTCTTCGCATTTCGCCCCCAACGAAATGGGGCTGCCCTGGCCGGGATTCGATCTCGCGATCTTGTGGTCAGCAGCCCAACACCATAGCCACTGAGCAACCACGACGGGTTTTCTTCCGCATTGTCTTCGACGGACCCAAACTTGTGCATTCCGTGAAATTGATTTATTCGTTATTCGTGAAGTTTAACTCTTTCGTCAAACTCCCCTCCGTGGTTTATCGTTTTCGTCCCTTTCACAAACGTAAATTACGTGTCGTACGTGGACTTTGGTATCTGCAGTTTTACTCCCATTGTAAGCGTCATCTTATTGAGAACTTCCTTCGGTCGATACTTTGTCGTCTATTAGCCCGCAGCACAAGCAATGCACGCGAGCAACGCTCCGAAGAATGCGGTACACCCTTTCTTCGAGCCGGCTCGCTGGCAGGCGTTCCCGATCAACGTCATCGATCATGGCAGCCGCTGCGATGCCGCTTCGCGCCACAGGATCGACGAGCTGATGCTGGAAGCTTTTGTCGCCTCGCGAAGGCGCTTGCCGAGGCGGCAGTGGTGAAGCGGTCGTACGTTTTATTTGTGTGCTCTTAGGAGGCGCCCGTACATCCGTCTCGCAGCCACTGAGAGCGTGTATGTATATACTAAGGCGTTTCGCCAGATTTCGCCCGCGAGGGGAGCTTTGACGAAGCTGCCGGGACGTGATGCGATGCAAGGCCGTTCTTTGTGCCTGGAAGCTCGTAAAAAACAGTTTTGCTCCGAGGCCCAGATTTCTTCAAGAGGACGCGGAACGGCCCGGGGAGCTTTCTTAGGCCCACTCTTATCATCACCGTCAAGTGCGCTTAGCTCGTCGAATAAAACTTCGGTTTCTTTCGTCTTACTTTTTTCTTCTTTTGGTAAAACGCAATGTTTCGCGATATGATCTCTTAGTCCGCGCTCTTATGAAATCTAAACTTACGGTTCATCTGCTTTTTGTTGCTTGGGCCTACGAAATCGAGCTGCCGAGACAGTCGCAGAGCAAGGAGAACGCTGATAAGTTGTCGAACTGGCAGCTTGCTCCCGCTGCATGGCTTGCTGAGTGTCCCTCTGTTATATCACGTTTACCCTTGCACGACCTGAATTACTAATCATAACCGGCAACTTCATTTTTCCCTGTGCACACCGTTTCTCTCATTGTGCTCTGTTTCCTCCAGATAGGGGTGCACGAAACGCAAGTCGCAGACTACACGACCCCGTTTCTCACACCTCGAGCCTGCTCACCGCTCACTAGCGAGTGAGTAAAGCCTCGTCAGATCGCAAATGTAGAGCGATTTCAGACTTTGCCGGCATGTCGTGACTTGCTTTCTCTTCAGAAGACAACCACAGTGGGCCGCCTGCTTGCCGGCCAGCTCGCGTGTCCCGGCAATTGTCGAATGCGCTTCGGAAAGAGTGTAGGAAACCGGTCCGAGCCCCGTGCTTTGTTTGCAGTCTCAATGGCGCTTTCACTTGCTAAACACTCTCACGAGGAAGCGGAACTTTCGCTCGGCATCATTGCCGACCCGCATACACATGCACGCACGCACACATGCACACATCATGTATTGGGACTTATACACGTGACCGCGCATAACGCGATAGAGATCTTCGCGTGGCCCTTTCGTTCCTTTACGAATGGAGGCAGCACGATCGCGCCGCGCTGTCCTTTTCATGCAGATCAGCAGCTCGCGCGCATCCTTGACCGTTCTATTCTGGCTGAACCCTTTTTGCCGTGCAATGTCGGTGCGCAGCTCTCGTACGTGAAGTAGACTGGATGGGCGCAACGACGAGGAGAAAGAAAGCGCGAGACATCCTAATTTGCATGCGCGTTTATCTCGCGCCGCCTGCTCTGCCGGGCTCGGCACATGCGTGCCGCCTCAGGTTTTTCTTCGGGCTGCTTCCCCGACGACGACTCCTATACGGCGCGGCAGTTCACCATTACGACGCCTCGGAGAAGAGAGCGCGTGGAAGCGTGGCGGGCCTGCTGACTTATTGGGTCCGCGAACAATGGGAAGCGCTTTCTCTGATGTACTGTAGGGCTTCGCGATATCGACTGTGTTGTAGGAAGGTCCATTGGCGTATGCGCTCTTTTGTCTGTGGGATGAAAGGCGGGAATGAATAGTTAGAGAAGAGCCTCGAGAAATTACGAGTGATTGAGTGAACCGGTTGCTCCGGGAGATGCGTGCGGAACGCTGGAAAAATGGCTTGCCTCCGTGTAGATGTCGTGCGCGCGGCCATGATGTGTAGCCGCCGGGGAAAATAAGAAAAGAAAGTCCGTCTTCGTTTGTTCTGGAAGAGAAGGGCTTGCTGGCAGAGTGCTTGTTTGGAGTTCGGTGACTGATAAGGGAATGCTCGAGCTGAGAGAAGGGGCAGGGGATTCGCATTAACACATCACCTTGCGAAACTGGTATCGACTGGGTTAGCTATAACTCATTACGTATAGCGAAACAGTAGCTCTTTGCGGTCTGTTGACCCGCCGTCGCAAGCGTGCCTTTACGAGCTGCAAAAAAGGGATATACAGTGAAAGAGAAAGAGACACTATTTGTGAACCGCTAGCGCGTTAAAAAAACTGGCTAAATGTTTTTAATCCCTCCGCCAGCACAAAAGAATCGGTAGAAACACTTAGTACTATAACCCACTCGAGTGTGCTAGCGTACTCTGTCGCAACCGGCTTCCGTTATGCACCAACCGCGCATGCGTAGTCGGGAATGGGCAGAAGTGGACGCTTGAACAGTGTACGCTATAGCGCTCCAGTGACCACAGCAGACTGTTAATCCCACCCCAATGCTTCTACGGCATCACGAAGGCGCGGTTATAGTACTTCGATGTATTTTGCGAGCTCAACGTGAAAGGACAGGAGGTGTGGCGCCGCGTTATAATGCCCGTACTCCGTGTAGTTTCTTCAAGTTCTTGAAGTGCTAGCGTATTGTTCCTTGCCAAAGAGGTGCGTATAGCGCTAGGCGGGCACAAGAACGATAAAATGCAAACGCGAGTGCTAACTTACAGCTCTCTCTCTCTCTCTCTCTCTCTCTCTCTCTCTCTCTCTCTCTATTTTTTTTTCTTTTTGTGATGTGCATTTTTTATGGGTTTACAAAAATATTGCGGGCACAAAAGTAAGAAATGCTGTAAACGGGTAAACAACAAAACAATATGAACTTTCGCAACGACGATGAATAGAACTGAGCTCTTTAATGTTTCAATCATCACACGGATCGGTTGCTCACGAAGGCACATTTTCCCCTGTTTGGTAGCTTAAGAATGAATAACCGACTAGCACGTTCTGCCACCCTACTAAGTGTACATTGAGTTGGTTTTAGTGCATGTGTGTGTGTGTGTGTGTGTGTGTGTGTGTGTGTGTGTGTGTGTGTGTGTGTGTGTGTGTGTGTGTGTGTGTGTGTGTGTGTGTGTGTGTGTGTGTGTGTGTGTGTGTGTGTGTGTGTGTGTGTGTGTGTGTGTGTGTGTGTGTGTGAGCTATTGTACATAACCGACAGCACGTTGTGTGTGGCCTGGCACTAACCACTGGTTCGCGGCGCATGCTGCCTGTCCCATTATGCCAGGTGCGGTGTCCTCGCACAGTCTGAGCCCGTGGGCGTCTCCTGAGGCGCGGCCGTCACCGCCATGTCCTCGCACCGCGATGACCCGATCTACCATCAGTGGTACAACGGTGAGTATTGCCCTTAGCGGCCAACGTTCCCTTCGAGTCTTTCTGACCGCGCCATAGCCGCGATGCACAACGACTGACAACATCATACGTTCAGGCTACGGTGGCTTCTAGTCCATCTGTAAAGCGTGCATTACAGGTGACGGAATCACTGCTTTCAGCAGCACGTTCTTTTGCCACGAAACTGACACGCGACCATGGAGGTGCGTAGCTCCTTGTGTGTATCGCGGCGTTTGTTATGTGCGTATGATGGAACTCTGACACCAACTAACCTAACAAGAAGCTGCTATAACAAATGTGCCCATAGATAACTACTGTCTTCACTGGTAATGCCCGTTCAGTTTTCCGGTTTGTGACGAAAGGTGGGAACACATTGCGAGGACATTCAGAGGCGAGTGATCTGGGAGGCAATGCATGTTATAAATGCGCTGTGAAGACGCCCATGCCCGTTGGGTACCGGCTGGTCGTTCTTGTGTAGTCACGTTGTAACGGCTCGCATTTTAGTTTCTTCAAGTAGAAAACACCCACAAGAAATACTGAAGATGGATTTGTCGTCCTGCACGTGTGGAACTACGTGCACTAATTGTGCATTAACTATTTAGCACGATTGGTTTGTGTATATAGCCTGGGTTTTTATAAAAATACATACAATTATAAATAAATACAATTCGTTATTTCTGTATGTGTGTGAAGCCGAATGCTGCGTATGGCATACAGCGAAGACTCCTGTCCGACTATAGCAATGATTTACGTAAATCGGACATCATATAAATTTATAACATTATGGGGCATACAAACGGAAAAGCAGTTAAAAGGATCGTCTGAAAGAGTGTTGAATCTGGATCTAGAGTCCACTCAAAGTTTTCTAGTCGTGCCACGAGGTTCCATCTTTAAGATCACGTCCATGTTTTTCAATGTGTCGAGAAGTTAAGATCTTATAACTGCTGCTCGCAGTTACCGAGTAAAGGTAAACCGTTGCCGAAGTCTAGTAATTTATTGACTATTTGCTTCTTTTTTTTTGTTTCGTTGTTTGTGTAAATATTGCTGGTTGAGTCGCAAGTAAAGTTAGTTGAAGTTTAGCGCGCTCTTGCGTGTAACCATGCGAAATTGACAACGAAAGAAAAATAAAGCACTGTAGGTCGTGCATGCGTACTTCGCCACTCACTCTTATTTTTCGTCTCCATCTCCGGATATCGCGCTGAAGTTTACCCCAAATATAGCAAAAATAAATAAAAACAGGCGAACTAGCTGAGAGTTCGTTTGCGAAACACATTCGCCCGGAAGCTCAACCAACTTTTTTTTTTTATCCGCACCACGCAATTTCCAGGAACCGACGTAAAATTGCGCGTCTTTTCTCTTTTCCTTCCCTGAGCGTCTGCTCAGAGTCAAATGAGATAGGAAAGTCCGCGTAAGAGCGCACGATACCTAGGGCAAGGTTCTCGTTAGGTGAAAAACAAACCAAGGATGAAATGAATATGAATGAGCAATGGCGCTAGAGCGCGCGCGAACCACTCGGGAGGATCCCCCGAATAAATGCACGCCGTGAGTCGCACCTCAGTAGCCCCTCGGCGGGCGCCGTACTACAAGTGCTCACCCCCTCCCGAATTGTAAACACACCGAAAACTGTTCACACTCGCCAAAACTTCGTTGTTCAAAGTGTGCCCGGAATACAGTGCCGTTCCGCGCCGCTGCCGCCGCCTGTGCTCGGCGAGCGCGGCGTTTTTCCCAGCGCCTGATCTAAAAACAATGATCCCTTCCTACCCTCCCCACATTTCGCGCTCCCGTCAACGAGGCTTTCCTTGCTCGTCTTTCTTACTCCCCCGGAACTCCTCTTTTGTTTTGCGCCCGCGGCTTCTTTGTTTCCCCGCGAATTTCCCCACGCCGGAGCGCTACTGTTTTGTCCCGCACATGCAAAACACTCGTCGCGCGTGCGTGTGTGCGTGCGTGTGGAGCGCTTGTGTATGCGGCGTGTTTTCCATTCAGTCTCCCCCCCTCGCCGACACTCAGGAAAGATAGAGAGAAGGATGAATGAAAAAGAGCGGCCGTATGCCGGGGGTTGGACTTGGCCGCACACGCTAGGTGCACCGGCACAAAGCGCACTTTCAGGATCGGCCGCCCGCGTGCGTTCACGGACGCGGCGCGGCAGCTCCACAGAGAGAGAACGCGGTGCTGGGCAGGAAAAGCTCTCTGGAGGAACTCAATTTGTGAGGAGCGAGCGATGGGGGAAAGGATATAGACCAACTCGGTACTGCTGGCGTATGTGCTGAATGCACGGAGCGGCTCTCCATTGTCGGACGCCAGTCTTGTTAGGAAACTGCTGCGAGCTCTCTTCCAAGTCTCCCCCGTCTCCGCGTGTCGTAACTTTTCCTCGATTATATTTATTTTTACGGTGCCGATTGGCTGTTCGAACCGCCCGGTCCTGTGCTTGTTTTCTTTATTGAGGCGCCGCGTCCTCGCGCCCCAACGGCTCTCCTTTTCCACGGCTGGCCATTTTCACGGAAATCCCGGCGGATTCGACGAGCGACGCTTTAGCGAGGGACGTTCGAGATGTCCGCTGCCCGTTTGGTAACGAGGAGTTTCAAAGCCAGCCACTCCCGAAAGAAAGGTGGTGGGGAAAAAAAGGAAAAGGAGAAAAATTAGAATTGGGTGTATATATAAAAAATATCAACAGGAGAGGCATGAGAGACCATAGGTGGACCAGTACACTGCGAGTGGCCAAGGTATGTCCACTCTCGTGCCCAAGTTTTTCTTTGTCTCTCTCCTTTTTCTTTATTTCTTTCGTTCTTTTTCTTTTTTCTTGCTTGTTCGTTTTTACGAGACAAATATGGTATGCCGCGGCGTAGCGTGCGCACGCCGTTTCTTTACTTCTTTTCCTCCATGGTTTCCACTGGGTTACGTTGTTGTGTCTTTATGTTGTCTTCGAAGCAGCACGTTTGGTTGAATGGACAAGACTGCGTGCTGATATTGAGGCAAGAACCTTAAAAGAACAAAAAAAAGCAAGAGACAATTTTAAGCTTATTTTACTATTTCCCATTTTCTTTTATCGTTCAGTGGTTCTTGTCGACCATCTCTAGAACTTCGCGCTGCGCTCGTCGTAATACCTTTGGGGACGCCAGAGAGCTCGCCGCGTTTGGTGCCAAGCAGCGAGCACGACCGAGAGAGGCTCCTGCGCGCTTGTCTTTAGCCGCGACGTTTGCACAACCTGTTACGAGTGGGGTGCGTGCATGCTAGCTGGCCCCTCCACACTTGAAAGCCTTTGTTCTGCGCCGGTCGGCAGTGTGCTCTCGTTGTTTTACGAGTCTCTGCGTTGCGCTGGTGGTTGCGTACTAGCTGCATTTACATCCGAGTGATTTTTGTTCTTCGCAATTTTTTTTTCTCGCTGCTTCCACTGAGGCGTCTATACTACAAGCTTACAATCCTCCTCCCCCTGCGATACCCTGACTCTTGCATTTATTTATTTATTTATTTATTTATTTATTTATTTATTTATTTATTTACTTATTTATTTATTAGTTTGCCTCCGAGACAGAAACATCACTTGGGGACCAGCCAAGACAATAAGAGTTTCGAAGTGATGGAACAAGGAGGAAGGGGTGGGGGTGGGGGGAAGCATACGTTTATCGCCTGAACAAGCCCTCATCATTGATCCTTGTATGTGAAGGAAACGCTTGCTGGCGCTGTCTTACGTTTGTAAAAAAATTCATGCGAATCAGTTAACGAACTCACACGGGTATGTTTTAGAGCAAAATTTACGTTCGCGTAGAAACGTCCCGCGACCTTAAACGGGAGGGACGCAGCCCTGTGAGTCGAGCACAAAACATTTCAATGACGGAGAGCATCTGTCGACAACAACAGATGCTTCCCGAAACCAGCCCTGTAGTGAATTCCGAGCAACTGAATGCACTGGGAAAGGTGGATTAGCTGCTTCGAAGGAACAGGACGCAGCTCCAGCAGGCTTCCTGATGGCGAATCACGGAGCAGCATTGCCGCAGTCGATCCTGGGGCGTCGCGGTACACTGCGGCTCGATGATGGCACATGGAGATATGACCAGCGACGTCTAACCACGTGTATCCGTACTGTCTTGTTCGCACGCTTTTGCACACTTTGCGGTCTCGATATTTCCAGCGCCTACTCAATGAAGCCGCGGGGTCCCACTCCGGATGCACCGTAAAGCGTTTCCTCTGGTTGTTCAGTTGCCGTTTTCCTGCTTCTCGCCGCCTCGGGCGTAAGCGCCTCGTCGTGTGCTGGCGATAGGTCGGTCGACGCGCCTGCGTGTGCTTATCGCCGTACCATCGATCGCCCTGCTTCTGCTCTTTTTGTCCACGTGACGTCTTTGTATCGTAAGCGTGAACGCTATACGCGTCGCATGGTCAGTGTAAGTACGCTATGGTATGAGCGTACGAAAGGCATGACTTGCGACAAAAATTGTGAGGCCTCGGCCGCGTATTCTCGACACTGCGCCGCTGCCGCCGCTAGCCGACGCACCCGAAGCCAGAAATGTCGGCAGCGGTGCCGATTATACCATGCGATCCGGCGTCTGCTGCAGAAAGCGTCACCGGAGCGGGGCGCATGCGTCGTCCGTCCATGGGAACGCTCACATGCAGGCGTGCACGCGTGCCCTGTGTACGTACAATACTGTCTTTCCTCCTCCGCGGTACATACACACACGCGAGCCTTCTGTTTTCCGGGGCGTCTCTCTTTTGTTAATGCCTGGGCTGGGTTTGTGTGGCCCGACGGCGTGTCGGGACGGTAAGCGCGTCCGACACGATTGCGGCGACATAACGAGGAGAGGAGGCACGCGCCGGCAGCTGGCGCTGGCAGCGTCACAATGGCCGCTGCGCTCGCGCGCTGTCTGGTTCGAAATAGCGAGCGCTCGTTGCGCGCTTACGCCGTGCGTCGCTTCGCAGGTCGCCGTCAATGGCGCAGCAGCCTTTATGACCGCCCCGCTTCTGGTGCTCCGGGCCTCCCCATTATACTGCACTGTGCACGCGCAACGTGCGGTTCTTCTTCTTGGAATAAATAAATAACCGTAGACAGCAAGCTGGCCGGAGCCAGCGCGACAGCTACCGTCTCTGGGCCTTGCTGAAACAAAGCGAGTGCGCTGCGTGTTCATTTCCAGAGCGCGTAGTTTGCGCCATACATCTCGTTGTGTGCGACGTCCTATGAGAGAGCTTAGGTCGGGCGCACTGTATTTAGTTATGCCTTATATAACTCCTTGGGAAAAAGAATTGAAAAAATGGCATGTCAGGAAGTTTGTGCTGCATATGATGTTACAAAATTCAAGTTTTCTTTCTCCTTTTCTTTTTCTCTTTTTTTTTGTTAGGCCGTACTTGTCGGGGATGCAGATAATATAAAGAGCGAAAAAGACAACAGAAAACGTTATTGTGTTCATACGGTACGTCTAGACCCAACTCTTGCCTGAAATCTGTCTTGTGTAAATGTGACCGTAATGTAGAAGTACAACTCCCTGTAAGAATGGCAGCAGACCATTAATAGCACACCGTATAATATATATATATATATATATATATATTTTACGGTGTGCCATTAATGGTCTGTGCGCAACATAACCACCTAGAGACCCGAAGTGGTACGAATTATTATTATTGCGACATCTGTTGGTCACATACGTTCTTGTCTGGGACCTACCAAACCACTACATTGTGACTACAGCTTCAGTATAGTTGTGTACTACGTTTTAAATCTCCCAGCCCACTACTAAAGCGTGCGGAAACAGCACAGGTGTGCGATCACGTCCCAAATAACTGTATCCTCAAACCATTATATAGTACATCGCAGCGTCCACCACGCGGCTGTAGCTAATCTCGTACCTGTCGTGTCCGTCTCGAAGCTGTCTTTCTTTTTTTTTCCAAAGTAAATACGAGCTGGGTTTTGTTAGGCTAAACTTAGCCTCTCAACATATTTCACGCCAACCTAGATTCTTTTTAAGTACAAAACGGAGAGACCGCGGTTAGCAGCGCTGAGTTAATTTATTCCCGGATAATTCATGCTCGCCTCTCGCACATGTGCGCAGCGAATCTCGCGAGTATTACCGAGAACAGTTTCTTTTTTTAATTTTTTTTTCTCGCTCACGGTAACTATGTCGCACGGTTCGAGTTAAGGCCGAAAAGCCTCTTCATGCCCCGCTCACACCCGGCATGAATTACGCGGCACGGCTTGTTCTGGCGCAGGCGATATTTTCTCGCACCCTCGTTTAGGCCACCACACCGCTTCTGTGCCCACGTCTTTCGTGCTATACTTCCTAAAACAGCCGCGGCTGTACAGGCTGTTTAAATCTCGACGCGTACTTGTTTATTATAGTTTCGCTATTCAGCATGCAAGGTTTTGTGTGTGTGCGCCAGTCCCAGCGTCTCTCCCATGGGCGTGAAAGCTGCAGCGACAAGAATCAGTAAATGGCGTTCTGAACGAATGAGGCGCTTACAAAAAGCGAGCACCTGCGTGGCTTCCTGAGAAAAATGACCTTTTTTTTACTTTATTTTACTTTGTTTAGCGGTCTTGAACGTGAGTAGTTGTGACTAGAGCGTTTCTTTTTATTCTATTTTTGTCTTCAATCATCTTAGACAGGTTGGTTGCTGGTTAGAGCCTAATTTTCTTTCCTGCCACGCTTGTATTCGCAGAGAAAAACCGTGACAGCTTTCGCTGATTTGTGGTGCCTGCTGCGGCCCACGCATAACTCTTTATTATTACTATATTTATTGTTATATTCGTGCGCTCTGGTAGCGCTGTTATAGCGTTTCTTACTTCACATCGTTTTCTCGTCGGTAGAATATACCCAAATTTTTTTTTTTTTTTTTTTTTTTTTTTTTTTTTTTTTTTTTTTTTTTTTACAGCTCGTTCTTTTCTTTCAATATTACCGACGGGCTGTCTGCACTGAGTGCGTGCTCTCTGTCACTTTTTTCTTTTCGTTCACACTTCCTTTGTTGTTGTCTAAACTGCAGATAGACATCTCCGCGGATGGTGACGCACTTAGAATGATTTCGCGTCCGCCTTTAATAATGCGAGGAAATATAGAGAGCGTTTTGCGTAAAATGGAGCGACCTGGTTTACATCGATTCACATTCTGCGCCTCAATGAAGGCAAACAAAACGTCCTCGTTCTCGCTTCATTCAGACGAGCCCGGGTGGAACGGGAGTAGTACGGCGTCAATAGGTTCTTATCGGAAGTTTCCTTTGCACGCGCGAAAACACAACGTTCGAAAAAAACAAAAACAACAAGAGGAATAAGAAATAGTAGAACGTCGAGGCATTCGCTTCAGCGTTCCGCCCTATCTGCCTTTAAGAAAAAGTAAAGTGCAGGAAAATATAAGTCGTGAGCGAGAAGACAGACTGCGTATGCGACGACGGACGGTGCTTCGTGGAAAAGAGGAGGGTGTGGCCCAGATCGAAGCTATCGCCTTTCGCGATTCAATAGCGCCAGGACGCAGTAGCAGCGCGTACACTATACGTACTCGCCGTCGCGCAGCCCGGGTCGCTCGCACCGAAGCACCGGCATCTAAGAGACGGTTGTCCTTCTTATTCCCCTTTTCTCTGCGGCGCTGCGATTCGACTCTCCGAAGAAAGCAGTCTGGTACGCACGGCAAGTGTTTTCACGGCGCTCCCCCCATAAACCTCCCTCCCCTCGTCGTGGTCGCTATCGCTCAATTCCAGACTCGGCTCACGTATATATATGAGAGCGTGTGTGTACGTAAGCGCACGAGTCAGGGCGAAGCAAAAGTTCTTATTTTATTTATTTTCGCTTTCTAGGTGAACGAGAGCGGCCGCTCGGCGCGAGATACGCGCATAACGAGACCGAGAAGAGACAGATACGCTCGTTGTGAAACTGAGAACAGCAGAAAAGTTAAAGGAGCGCGAAGATGAAAAGAAAAAAAAAAAACAATCTCGCCAATGAACACGCGCGGAGGAAGAGGAAGCCGAGAAAGTGTAAGGTAGAGGGAGAGGAGGAGAAAAGTAGGAGCGCGGCGACCATAGCTGACTGCAAATCGAACAACGTCGCTCGAAGGTCGAAAATCGCGCGGTCGTTGCGGCGCGGCTGCCAGAGGACACGCAACCCGGTCAGAGTGAACGAACTTGCGACGGGCCTTGCGGCTTCATTCAAGGCGTCCGGCGGCTCTCCTCATTCAACAGCCCTCCTCCTCGTCTTGCTTCGCCCATTTGGCGAAGGGTGGCAATGGCTGTGTAAGGCGTGCAACTCGGCCTCCTCGCGCCTGCATCTATGCCCCGGCTGCTTGCTTCTGCTGCTTGCCGTCGACCGAGGAAACCGCCGCCGGACTTCCCGCGCGCGTAGGTGTCTCGGCGGCCTCAGCAGCGAGACTGGGGCGCCCACACAGTTTCCCCTCTCTCTGACCGACGCCCGGTTCGACCCACGCGCGCGCCAGGCTCTGACCACTTTGCGTTCTCTCGGATCATTTTCCATTTCTTTCTCTCTTTTTTTTTTGTCTCTCTGTATATCTGTTCTCACGTTGACGGCCGCTTTCTCTCTATATTGGCTTATCTGCGTCTCACTGTTGCTTTTGCTCTGATAGCGCGCGTGCGCGCGCCAGTATTAAAAATTCCGGTTATGCCTCGCGCGCCGGCCGTGCGAGGCTGTGCGACGCCGGATGCTGGCAGCAATTTCTTCAGGTAGCCCCCGCCGGACTACAGCGCTGCCCGCCGCTGCTGTCTCGCGCTCTCCCCGCGCGTCACACGCGAACGCCACGACTCGCTTTTCAGCGCGCGCGCTCTCTCCGCACACTTTCGTGCTTTCGTTTCGGTTCGTTGTCGGGTCGCAGAACCGCCTGTTCGTCTCGGGCAACTTGCATTTTCAACCGCGGCGGTTCTCCTTCCGGTGGCGACAGCTTGTCTCGGCGTCTGACGGGCTGCTTCATGGTTCTCTCGGTGCTGGGTGCGAATTTCGGAGCTTTAAGTCCCGCTGACGTTTCCTCCTTTCTTTGAAATAACCTTTCGCGCATTTTGGGTAAGCACGAAAGGCAGGATGCAATGACACGAAATTGCAATTTCAGATGAACACATTGTGCCCCGGAGGCTGCGGACCAGCACCTCTTTTCCTCAGGTTGGTGGCCTCAGAACCGAGGGACGAGACGGGTCTGAAAGGCTTTCCGTACGTGAGCAAGGCACTGAAGCGTCCTGTTCAACCGATGCAATTATGCATTGCAGGAATGCGAGCGTTGCTTGCAGAAAGATTTTCTGCGCAGCACTTCTTCGTCCTAAGCACTTTCGCAATGTCTTTTGGCTTTGCTTTAAGCGCTTGAGGCCGAATTTGGCGCAGCTGTTGCATAATGTCAACGCAGTTCTCTTGTGCATTAGTAGAACCCAAGGTTCGTGGATTTTTAGAGCCTCTGCAAGTTACTACGAAGAAATCCTTTCCAGAATGTCCTTTTGCAGGTATATAGTACATTCACTATCGTTTCCGCACTCTACTGTTGAGAGGTTGCGGCCTTTGTTACACTATAGTCCGGTTGCCAGTATTTTGTCCCTACTTTTCATTTGCTTTCTTGACTCATTAGTTACCTACATATGTTACGCCCAAAGCAAGAACGAACTGAGCTGCGCGAGATGCCACACCCTCGTTAAGCGCACAAACATCGCCAGCTTTTTGCCGGAGTTCCAGTGATATACAAATATAGCCAGCTTCTTTCGTGACAGTAAGTAAAAAGTTTTAGCGTTTTTCATAACGTCTTTTTTATCCTGGTAACTCTATATATAGTACATTTCCTACGACGGGTCGATGTCCTCGCGACATGGTGGAGTAGCAGGCTTTCTTCTTCAAAGATCACCTTTCAGACATATGAACTTCGAGCGTCGCGGAAGCCATGTTACACCTACCTCTTCCACCTGATACAGAGACCCCGTATCGACAATTTTTTTTTTCAAAACGGTCTGATCTCTAATGCCCGCGGCTTCCGAGCTACACGCTTGAACGACTGCGATATTTCCAGCCTCTATCCTTTGCCTCCGGTTTCGAGGAAGCTGGAGAAAGCTGGCTATCTCGATTTTCTTTTCTTCTGGTGCCACGTCGCGGAACCAGAAGCTAGTCGAGGTGACGACGAGATAACAGGGAACAGAGAAATTAAGACTTATACTAAGAAAATAGGAAAGCTTAAACAGTAAAAAGAAAGGAAAGTGGAGAGAATGGGGCTGCCGGTGTTCCGACAGCTTTCTCAAAAAGAGAAAGAAAAAGAAGAAAAAGAAAAGGTGGGAAAGAAGGAGATGTTTGGCGGGGCTACGACGTGTTCTGGCGGCGCGGTGAAGATTGCCTTTATCGCCTAATTACGGCGCGACCGGCCATTTCCGCTTCGCCCACACACGTTCGCTTGACGTTTGCGAGCGCGTGAGTACGCACACACGCACAGCACCTCTCGACTGTCTGGCTGCCTGTCTGCTTGTGTGTGTGCAGCAGCAGGGTTGTTTCGAGCTGATTTCGGAGCCTCAGTCTCGAGCTGTGTCCTTTGTCTTCTCAGCCGTTCCCGGTGCGTGTCTTCTCTTCCCCGTAAACACACACGTGTGTGTGTGTGTGTGTGTGTGTGTGTGTGTGTGTGTGTGTGTGTGTGTGTGTGTGTGTGTGTGTGTGTGTGTGTGTGTGTGTGTGTGTGTGTGTGTGTGTGTGTGTGTGTGTGTGTGTGTACTCCTCACTGCACGCTCCTGTTCAGCGGCCGAGCGGTTCAACACCGTTTCGCGTGATTAGGGCACCCCTGGTGTGCAATTAGTTAGATGGAGGCGCCGGCAATTAGTTAGATCAAGGTGCAATAACTCTCGTTTAGTCTCTCCACCGTCGTCTCCGACTAGGTTGCGAACGAGCTACGACAGAAACCAAGATACACAGATAAAGTACCACCCACTGTGCCATTTTCCTCACCTTCCATTAGAAAGTGAAATTTCTTGGAGAGGGAGAAGAAGGGAAGGAAAGGCAGGGAGGTCAACTATACGAGGATCCGCGTCGCCACTGAAGCAATCGTCTCGACCCGAAGAAATCTTCTAGGTTTCTTCTGCGCGCTGCTATCAGCCGTGAAAATTGAAGTAGGGAAATAAGAAGCAAACTGAACAGGGGCAGACACGGTAGCTGTATCCGAAAGTTGCGAAGAGGAATGCGTGAATTGGGGTATTGCTTAAACTCCCAACGGGATTGCACCGCAGCTCACGGATCTGCGGGAGCCGCGCAATTAAGCGAAATAGAGGTACGTCGGCGTGAACGAGCAACTTCTACCTGAGAGAACTTGACTGGGAGACTCGTTTCAGGAAGGTTTTCTCGCGTAAATTTCTTACGTGCCTTCATCGGCTGCATGCAAGTTTTCTTTCAGGTAATTCTCTGTCCAGAGCACAGCTAATCTTTTTCCTGGAATGGAGCACACTTTACATGTACCTGTGACATGGGTGAAACGACACGTCAATGTGAAAAAGAAGCCTCTTGCGGCAGAAGGGAGCGCGAGTAGGCCTTCAGATCTGTTATGCGATCTCATGCACGTGCGCCTGTTTCTGCATCTTGCCGCTTGTCAGTTGAAAACGCTTGCGTGCGACCCGAAAAATAAGAGAAACTGAAGAAACATAAACAAATGAAGAAATACTGTAGCGGCCGTTGTATAACTAGGGACTCAGAGGGAGAGCTGCGCGATGCAGGTCTGACACGTGCTGCAACCCAGATCTGGCCAAACGGCACCTCGTTTGTCTCCCGGATTGCGTTAATGCGGGGCTCGGGTCGATGGGTGCCGGTCACGAGGCATCGGCCGCGGTGGGGCCATCCATTTTTCCCAGATGGCCTCTCTTCGCAAGGCCACCGAACCCTGGCGAGAGGGGAAAGGTCGCGGGGAACCCGCTGCGGGCGAACCCGTTCGTGAATCACTGCACCTGCGCCGGCGGCGGCGCCGATTCGGGTGCACTGCCACAGTGCAGCAGGCTGGTTGCGCCCTCTCCTTCTCCTTTTCAACCTCCTCCCAGTCATGCTACGGTTTGTTTCGATGTTGAGCGAAAACTGTGCGCGGATCGTTGCACGCAAGCGCGGGCGCGGCATCTGCGAATAAACTCCGGATTCTGCATGGATTGTGCGCAGCTGCGTGTTCGCGGAAGCGCCGAAGAGCTGCACGAGCCGGAGAATGTCTGAGCTGTGTAGTTCAATGTGATAAGCAAATGGGGCTACCATTTGAAATCACTTCATTTAGATGGGAGAGCAGACCGGAGAAGTGAAAGCGGATAAGTCGAATGCGAGATATGGTGCAAATACAGGCACGGTCTGTATAGTATAACAAAGGCGAATAAAGGTCGTCGCATCTCTTCGACGTAACCATGTCGGTTTGTGTGTTTTGTAGCTGCTGCATGGATTAGCAGCGATTCCATTTCAGAAGGTGTTCTCAGGCCAGCTAAACAGCATACGCCCTTCCCCCGCCCCCTCCCCTACATTTAGCCCCACACTTGTCATGTGTCACCGCCATTGAGGTGTCCATCGTGGTGTGTGAGTTGCCGCATTTCTTCTCCTTCTGTAGCCACTTTTTCTTTCTTTTTCCTATTATATGTCCGTTCTTTCTGTGCGTACAGACAGCGGCCTTCGTTGGCTTCAATGTTAAATCTTAAATCTCGCTGCATGCGAACGACGGCGAGTGCATTGCCAGTGCATAGAAGCCGGCGTTACGAGAGCAGTGAGTTTTACGATTTTGCTGTACATTGTAGCTTGCTCTTTGAGGCAAGCTTCTGCTAAGCGCTGAAAGTTTCGTTTTCACCTTTTCGCATAACAATGCTATAGTTAGTTAGTTGGTTGGTTGGTTAGTTAGTTAGTTAGTTAGTTAGTTAGTTAGTTAGTTAGTTGGTTGGTTGGTTGGTTAGTTAGTTAGTTAGTTAGTTAGTTGGTTAGTTAGTTAGTTAGTTAGTTAGTTAGTTAGTTAGTTAGTTAGTTAGTTAGCTAGTTAGCTAGTTAGTTAGTTAGTTAGTTAGTTAGTTAGTTAGTTAGTTAGTTAGTTAGTTAGTTAGTTAGTTAGTTAGTTAGTTAGTTAGTTAGTTAGTTAGTTAGTTAGTTAGTTAGTTAGTTAGTTAGTTAGTCGTCCCCGCAGTCGTATCCTTATCCGACTCGCGTGCATGCGAGCCGCGCAGTCACAAGCGCAGTCATGATGCAGGCGGTGCTGAGGAGCGTCAAACATCTCGGCTGCTCTCTCGCGTTCGGGCGTAGTCGTTCGCAGTGATGGATGGAGGGAGCCTCGCCGCAAACTCCCGAGCTTCCCTGCCGCACTCCCTTTTAGCGCACCCATGAGGCACTCTCTTTTGACGCTTGCCATTGATATCATCCCTGGGAATTCACTCCTGGATCCAAAGCTTTTAAGTCCACTTGGATGTTGTTTTGCCGCGTCAGTTTCTTAATGCCGTCCGGCCTTTCAAGGTTACTGCAAGCTATGCTCCCCACATGTTTCTGTCGTGAGCCTAGGATGAAGATAAGCGTGCGTTGCATTGAATCATGATGAACATAATTGCATGTATCGGATGAATAGCGGCAGTGGTTAAAGCCCCCCCCCCCTCGTAGCTTGTCGATTTCGGTGGGCCTTTCTCCCGTGAGAAGCGATCGCCAAGCGGAAACCTGCGCTGCGCCGTCGATACCGATTTATGTGCATGCGCCTCTTCGCACACGTGTCTCTGCTACTTAGCTGCCTTTTCATTCACACTGTTTATGCTACTCTCTCCACCAGTCGTCCCGCGGATTGCAAAGAAAAGAAGGGAAACAGTTTTTGACGGGGTCTTGGCGCGTTATGTCAGGTTTAACGCTGATCTACCTTTGCACCTGCCAGCGATGCGAGCGTCCGCCAAGACGTCAGAGCATTTAGAGATTGACAACCATACGTTGAAGTTTTTTTTCTTTCTTTCTCTCTCTCACTAGTTGTTCCTTTTTCTTTCATCATTTTTTATTTAACAATACCGTTCCAAAATAAGCGACAGCCTTGCAGCCATTACTGTCTCGGTATATTGCAGACGTGTGTAGCTCACGTCTGGCGTTACTATATATATTTTTATACGCCCTGCTGTGCAGAAATGAACTGCCCTTATGTACGTGTTTTCAGACTCCTTCGTTCACTTTCATTCGTTTATAGAGCTGTCTATGTCTCTTAGTGCCCTTTATACTTTCTTCTATGGGTATAACTTCGCGAATGTGACAACTATTTGACTGTCACCTGTGCGTGTCACTTTTGAAGCTTTTGTTTTGCTTGCCCTGCGAAAAGGAGTAGTCGGTGCCAATAACGGTGGCAACTCCTTTCAAATGTTAACAACAAAAGAAGAATCTCGTTCTGCCGTTACTGGTGGCTTTATTTTTTTGTGTGTGTGTTTCCCTAGTTCCATAAACATTTAATCAATCGTACGCCCGGGTCAGTATGCCGGCTGAGCTTTGACTTTCCGGTCGAAAGCAGTCGAACATTTTATACGCTAGCGGCCGTTTCTTCTGCAGAGACACAGGGTATCATGACGTATAGCGTTCGAAACGGGAACATTTTCTTGCTGACGGTTCGACGTATTCGTCATATCGAGGCCGCGCCAGACCTGCGACGCACTCGAAATTTCGGCCCTCCGGGGTGCCGTCTCCAGGCTTCTCCTTCTCAGCTTCAAACCGAACGAGAAACGTCGATCGTTTCGCCTCGACTACCGAAGGAACGCTGCACCAAGGCTAGCGCTCTCATAATCCGCCCCTGACGGATGGCAATTTCCGCCAGAGGGCCCTTCGGAACCGCGACTTCTGTCGAAGCCAGCCATGCCAGCATCGAAGCTTCGCTTTTGCTGTGTACATCAGGAAAGGGCAACGCGCTTGTGTGTTTTCTGGGCATATATCGTATACGTGTGCGGCAGGACGTCGTAAATACAGAGTTGGAAGCTCGCAAGACGCCTGCTGCGTTCTCTCGCTCACTCGCAGTTCCCTCCCACTCTCCCCGTCCGACTCGAAGGGAACTTTAGGTGCATACAGCAGTCCTGGCAGCAGCAGAGGGCGCGCACATCCCCGGATGAATCCATCTACTTCGTCCTAGATTGACAGTGCGAGCGGAGGCAGACGGGAAGGCCCCAGGGGCCCTGTCGTGTTTGCTGCGCTGCCGTGGACGGGGGCTGCTTCTTGGCAGCCAAGAAAGGATCCACCCTGAAGGGAGGCGCACGCGTGTCCGGACACAGGCTGCCGTGGAACCCTTGACCTGTGTGTTATGCGGCGTCCTGCCTGTAGGAGTGACTGGGATGTTAACGGCAAAGTTTACTCGAAAGGTCGGAAGAAACTGTCCCTTCGCGTGTAGATGGAAGCGAGGGAGCCTGTAAAAGACGATCTCGAGAGTGGAAACAGATGGCAGCAAAATCGAGACGCTGGATTAGCTGGTGCGTGTTTACGAGTGAAGTAACAGCGAAAACCGCCAAGCTAGAGAAAGATAGAGATATTTATTATGGTAGAACAGCTGAGAGGTCACCCTGAATCAAAGTTCGGACCTGCTACTCAGCATTGGGGAAGGTAGACGGGAGTTAAAAGAGAGAGAGAGGGAGAGAGGTGTAAATGATGAGGATGAAGATGGTGGTGAGTGAACTTGAACCGCAAAGACTCTTCAAAACGGAGTCACCATTCAGCCAATAGAGTAGCCACAGGGTATTGAACTAATGCATGGAGTAACGACGCAAGGAAGAGAGCAAGCAAACAAAGGATGCACTAGCGTAACCACGCGGGCAGGAGCGCCTCCTCACGGCGTGCCTTGTGTGTAGTGCGCGCTGTTACATCACTGTTAGTTTCGACATGACCTGTGCATAAACTTAAAGGGTCATCTTACACCGGATAAGTGTGTTGTGGTTGATAAGTTGTTTGCAAGTGTAAACAATGAGCCGCACGATGTTGAGGAGTCATTCCAATTGTCGTGTCTGCACAGCCTGCGGAGAAAAATAAAGCGAGTCACTTGTGCCATTGGGGCTTTGTGCAGTGAAGCGTCGCTCCTTTTGTGCCGTAGGAAGTAACAACAGCTAAGAAAGCGTACCTCTAATGGAAATACTACATATTTTCCGAGCCCGATACACATGTGGATGTAGTGTCAGCAACGCAAAGAACATGTATGTGTTCGAAATATGACGCGATACTCCCAACAGCAATTATGTGTGCAAGAATCCTCATCAACTTTCATGTGTCACTTAGGAAGTCTGTTGGTTTATTGCAAATTAAATGCAGGGAAGAAATAGTGCGCGGCATTTAAGAGGCTCGCGCAACTAAATGAGAAAAAGTAGTCGCGTAGGCGATTTTCGGTACGCGTGCTGGCGTGCTCATTAAGCCCGTAAGCGACGGCGCTCAAGTTAAGGCGAAGCGAACCCGAGGTTCCGGCTGAATTTTGCCCAGAGGCTTTCAGAAAGCGGCACCCAATCTCGCAAGCTGCCGCTTTCGGATTACAGTCTGCGCTAACTAACCCGGCGTGTTCTGAAGTACATCGCTTCGAGCTTACGTTGCGCGTGTGCTCGAAAAGACTAGAGCGCTGTAAAAACCGCAGCCGTCATTTCAAATTCTAATTGCTCGGCGTCGCGCCAAGTTAATCGAACCATTCCTCCATCGGGGCGACCTGCGGATCCCGTTAACAACTCGCGTGTCCTCATTACGGCCCTCTTGTCTCTGTGCGAGCGCGCATTCCGGCGCCGTGCAAATCATTTGGATGACCACGGCACGCGAGAGTCCTACACCTGCCCTCCTCCCACGTCCCCCTCCACCCCCTTTCTCGCTCTTATGTGGCCTCAGTGCGAAAGAAGGGACAAGCCGGGGTGGTGCCCACGACGTGGCTCGACGCGCTTCTCTTAATGGCATCCAATTACGGAGACCACCAACTTGGAACCGGCCTCCCCTTTGAGAGCCATTTAGTCTGAGACGGAGTACTGTTCCCACAGGTCCCCTCGGCTCTGCCCGGAAGTTATCTCCGCCCGCGCGTCTTCTCCGCCTGGCACCCGCAGCAGATCGAGACTGCGATAGAGGTCAGCCCGATCACATCACGGACAGCATGTATAGCTCGAAATGCTAGTGTCCGTGCCAACGAAGCTGTTCACGAGTCAAGGGTTAAAGTAAATCTCCCTCAGTAGACGTGTTAACGTATACAGCAGCGGTGGTGACGTCATGTTATAGGGCTGTGTTCAACCAAAGTTGTATACGCGCAGGTCTGACTGCTGTGTGCAGCTTATCTACTGGTTTGAAGATTTCGTAAGCCATGTAACCTTCGCGAAGCTCATTCTTGCTGATCCAAGAGGCGTCGTGCAACAAAGTCTTTTCGTAGTCGGTTTAGTTCTGCACAACGTCGCAAGGTGTCGCCCGCAGCACTGCTGTTTTCGGGTGTGTCTCGGCAAAATTTGGAAAGATTGGAAAACCCGGCCCTTTCTTCAAGCGGAGCATGGAGTTACCGTGAAGAACAGACTGGCAGGAGTGACTTGTTACGTGGAAGCTTTATCAGCAATGAAGATTTGAGATTTCATTCCTGTGCATGGTATCATGTGTTCCTTTCGCCTCGTACGTGGAGCACCCAAATATTCAAGAGGTCGAGAACTGTCGCTCCGGCGTCCAGTCACATACAACAGGTGTCGACTAGGAGCTGCAGGAGCTCCACCACACTGGCCGCCAGGAGCTCAGATGCAATGAAGTATACCGCGTAACATGTGCATGTCTATCTTCTAAATAAATATAGACCCCCCCCCCCCCCTCTCGCCAACATATTTTCATCATAGTGAAGCTTGCTGCTGGGCTAGTTGACGCAACAACCACGTAAGAAAAACGGCAGCCCTTTGGGGATGCCCTTTTGTTTCTCGTCTTCTTTTCGTGGTTGTTGCATGTCTATTTCGCAAAAGTTATCATGTACCACGGCCTTACCTGTTTATAAGTGGCACCGCGGACTTCACTTGGTGATAAGAAGCGTTCATTTTCATGAAGAAAGAAAGCACCAGCTTAACCCTGTGGATCCGTAGCAATATAGAGAGACGGAAAGAGAGCGGTTTGGATCAGTGAGCAAACGGGTATAGCCGATATTCTAATTGACATGAAGAGAAAGAAATGGAGCTGGGCAGGTCATCTAATGCGCAGGTTAGCTAACCGTTGGACCATTAGGGTTACAGAATGGATACCAATAGAAGAGAAGCGCAGTCGAGGACGGCAGAAGACTAGGTGGGACTATGAAATTAGGAAATTCGCGGGCGCTAGTTGAAATCGGTTGGCTCAGGACAGGGATAATTGGAGATCGCAGGCAGAGGCCTTCGTCCTGCAGTGGCCTTAAAATATTATTATTATTATTATTATTATTATTATTATTATTATTATTACGACGATTATGATAATAATAAGCATCATCATTTGCACTTACCGGCCTCATACATCATCGTAAAATCAAGCAGATTAAATTTCGCAAGGGGACCTTCGAGATAACAAGGTCATTTCTCTCTTTGTCCCAGCAACCTAGTTGTTTTTTTTTTTTTTTTTTTTGCAAGTGCGATTGTGTGGAGACCAATGTGTAATTCAATCAATGTAAGCTTCATGTTTTTCTATGCTTACTTCTTGTTTCTACAGTGTAATTTTGCTCGTATTGTACTTTTTTGGTGATCATGTGCCCACTCCTGTAATAATCCCTATCGGGATTGACAGTATTGTGAAATAATAAAGAATAAATAATATAGCCACGCAACCGACTTTGCGCGCCGAATATTAAAATAAAAAAAATAATTCTGTTTACGGGACATTGAGGTCTGTTCGTGCACAGAATGTATATTTGAGACTTTGAGCGTAACATAAAGAGCAAATAACGCAAAACATTTTGTAACTCATCCGTGCGTCCTTAGATACAGCCGAGCGTGCGGCATTGGGCCTTTTATATATGCTTGGGAAACAGAGACCTGAAACACAAATGACTCAGCAATCGGCCGCACGGCGATTGTACCCTCGAGTAATCACTAGTAGGTAGTGCGTTGATTTCTCTATTCGCGTTTACGTCCTAAATAATTTTGATAGTAGTAAAAGTGCGAACACAAATAGACTGATGGCCGGCCGTGGTTGTTCGTTGGATGTGGCGTTCTGCTGCTGAGCCTGATATTGTGAGTTCGATTCTCGACCACTGTGACCGCGTTTAGAGGGAGGCGAAAAGAAGGAAAGAAAGAAAGAAAGAAAGAAAGAAAGAAAGAAAGAAAGAAAGAAAGAAAGAAAGAAAGAAAGAAAGGAAGAAAGAAAGAAAGTGTCCGAGTGTTAGAGTTATAAACCGTAGGTGGTCAAAATTAATCCGGAGCCATCCACTACGGCTTTACTTATAACCCGCTGGACAGTTTTGACACGTTGAAACCCCCCATTTAATTTTAGATAGATCGATAGCCTTACTGTCCCACCGATAAAGGTAAGCCTGTCCGAGCAGAGAGAGCATTCTGTCGGCACTGCCATTTATCATGCGCCAAGTGCTGCGACAACCCTTTTTCTGGATGAATGTCCGGTGCATGTAGTGTTCTCGTCGAACACTTAACAGAGCTATTTCATCCTATGTGCCAACTCCATCCTGTAGTGAAAAGAAAAACGGCAACTGTTTACTTTCTAGAAATGGGAGGGCCCCATAGGCGCAGGACCCGAACAATCGGCGGTGCTTTTTTCGGGAGTGCGATTCTGGCAACTTGTTTAACGTCTTTCCGGGCCGTTGAACTTTCGGGCCGTTAGTCCAACTGCTTTTTAAACGAATGAACGACGCGGTGACAAAGGTGCACGCTTTTCTGTGACGCGCAACTCCGCAAACAAATAGACCCAGAAAGCTAGGCGGCTGAGATCGCTTAAGCGGAGGGTTTAACGCAGAACATAGGCGAAGGGCGCATGCAACGCAGCAGCAGCTGTACAAGTATGCTTTTGAGTATATACTAGCGCATGGTGGGCGTCGTGCAAAGCCCGAGACCTTGCCATGTGCGCGCGCTCTCGCGTCGTCGTGTTATTGATTTCTCGGCATTTTGTGTGCCGCCCCCCGCAGGGCTGTTCAGTGAGAGGGATGCCGTTTCAGCTGTTGTAGGCCCGCCCCGATTCAAGAAGCAGCGCTCACCGTGTTTTCCCGCGTTTGGTATCTCAACACTCTACTCCTTTTTCTTCTTTTTTTCTTTCTCTTTCGTTTCCTTCGTTTTAACATTCTTTTATACCTCTGAGGTGCGCGAAGTTCGTGCAGGAGCAAAGGCGGCTGCAAATATGTCCGCGCCATCGCCGCGTTGCAGCCTGCCCGAGATGAACGTAGGCGCACACACAGATATACAAGCAAGTGCACAACAACAACAAAATGAAGTGCTCGGCAAAAAAGAAAGAAAAAAAAACGCGCGTTGTCTCACCTTCCACTCCTACTTCTCTATCATATTTTGCGCGCGTCTATAGGTACATATATATAAGGTGACCATAATGCGATCAAAACGTACAAATACGAAAACGCGGCGTGTAGCATCCGTAAACCCACTCAAAGTGCGGAGAGGGAAGAAGTAAACTACAAATTCAATGTATCTCTTTACACCCTCCCGTTTCCTTCCTTCTTTATTTATTTCACGAAAAGCCCGAAAGGCAAAGAAAAGAAAGGCGCGATCCGGAAACGTGCTGTAGTATGCGGTCACGCACGCACCGTCTTCCACTTCAAAAAAAAAAAAAAAAATACTGTAGAAATGCGGGAGGGGGTGATATTGTGTATTGAGAGGGAATGCTGCCGTGTTTGTCGGCAGCATCTTCTTTATCTATCACGTTTGTCAGTTTGGTTGTCTGCTTGTTTCTCCTCGAGCATACACGTTGGGGCGTTTTCATCGGAAATAGACGCTTTTCGCTGCTTCGCTTCCTGCGGTGGGTTTCCTTCGTGGAAGGCTTCCGCGCGATGCGCGTAAGCAAGCTTTGATCGCGCGGTCCCCGTTGTTCTTCCTCGCCGCGCGCCCTCCTCTCCCGATCACCTCCCAACCGCTCCCTCGTCCTTCCCGCTCCCCATCTTCTCCTCGTCTTCCCTTCGGCCGTATATGAGAAGCCGCGCTGCTGCGGTTGTGTGACGCGAACACGGGCTGCGTTGCGGCGGCGAGATTGCAAAGCCTCCTTCCAGAGCGTGGTCACGGCTTCTGTGGCTGGCGCGGCCGCGGGGCACTTTGCATGCAAAAGCGACTCTCGGGCGAAATTTGATGCCGCGTCATAACGTCTTTGCTGCTGCTACAGTTTTTGCGGCTGTGGCCGCATCTCTCTCTCTTTCCCTCTCTTTCTTTCTATCTCTCTCTCTACGTTCGCCGATGCCTGCGTGACCCGTTCTTAAGCTGCGCCGACAAGAGAGGTCACAGCTAGGCGGTTGCGGGATGATAGAGGAAAAAAAAATGAAATAATAGAAAGAAGAAAGTAAAAACGACCGCGAAATGAGGAAGCTCGCGCGAGGACCGTGAGATGCAGAAGCATGAGATGCGAGGCAGAGGCCAGAGCGAAGTGAAAGGAGGTGCGAGTCTTGTGCGTGTTAAAGCATATCGCTCACCTTTTGGTCAAATTTTGACCTCGCGGGCAAAAACAATATAATGATGGCATGCTGCTGCCGAGATGTACATGTACAGCGAAGTTGCACTTTATTTTTGCACTTTATTTTTTCCCTCGTCTGCGCATCGAGGCGGTTTAGTTTTGTTGGTGGACTCGTCTGTAGTTTCTGCAATTTCCACTGCCCTGTGGTTTGAAGATCGCGACTAATCATCATTCATAAAAACGTAGCGCTCTATTCAATCCCCAACCTAACCCTGGTGGAGGGGGGTAAGGGATGGGTGGCATGACCTTATCTTTTTCGCAATATATGATGATTGGTACGAATATACAAGGACACTTAGGACAGCATGTCTAATCAGCGGAAATTTGTGGAACTGTAGACTTCAACGTTCTTTACTCTGTAGCCTTCCACTGTGCTGATAATTACTACAGATTTTCAATGCGATAGAGAATCAAAGCTGCACTTCGCGAAGGTAGCTAGGATTTCTGTTCGCTTTCCCGAGTACTAAGTTTGATGGGAAACGCGTACGCTGCACTTTACGTACAAAAATAGAACCGTGCATTTTTTTTTTTTTTTCGTTTGTCCCTCCTCCGTGCATCGACATCCACACCTCCGAGCCACTTGCTCGAAGCGCGTGTTTGCGCAGCATCCAGGAAGCTTTGCACAAGCTGATGTTACACCCCAGGTACACAGGCACTTTCATGTAGGCCGCGCCATAATAGGCGCACGCTCCGGTCAATTGAATGCGCTATTAATGAAATGGGCGGCGCTCTCTCTCGACATCTTCATCGAACGTCCCGGGACGTTCGAGGAAGCGCATGCTTCAACAGCTGGGTCGCCGTCGCGCGCTGCCGTGTGCACACGTCTCTATTATTCGCCGCGTGGCGTTCGTACCACGGCGAAGCCATCGCGCAGCCCACATAGTTAAGACGCGTACGCCTTCCCCGGCGATTACCGAGGGCGCACCGCGCTTTTACTTAAACGATGATCGGTTTCGCATTACGAACGCCGCGCATCGGGCGGCGTGCGCGCACTTTTCGGCGCGTTTATACGTGCATGCATACATGGGTATATCGCCGCCGCTTGGTTCCCATGGGCTGCGGGCGCGCGCGCGCGCATTTTGCTCGGCTGTCCTTGTGGCCGTAATAACGGAGTAGCGCTGGGCCTCGAGTGGACAGTCGATGAGCGATGGCGGGGCACCTTGAAGTTTCCTCGTCGAGCGGCGGCACCGACGGCACGACCGCACCGGCCTTGTTTGGATTCTCAAAGTGGAGACGAGGCGTCCGTAGCCCCTTGCCGTGTGCCCCCTGCGTGAGTAGCGAGGAACGGGGAAGGGGGTCTTGCAGTCTTTACACAAAACATGACAGGACCAGCGAGCCGTGTATGCTTTCGTACATTGTCCATGGATGCACGTGTCTACTGTGTATCTTCCTGTTATTCGTCTTTAGCCTGTTTTTGCGCTGCATAGTCGCTTCTATGTGCATTGCCAACTAGCCCGTTCTTATACATTGCTGCTGTGCTGGTCACAGCGCGTGCCACGCTTCACGCTCAGAAGGTGCGTGGTACCTGCGAGACGAAACTGTGAATTTGTGTGCAATTGGACCTGCTCACTTCCTTGCTTTCGATTCGTCTTAGTCGCGAGAAAACATTCATAGAAGCCGCGTTAAGTGGCATCGCGATTGAACTACTGCCGGGCATGTCGGCGAATCGTAGAATTCGTGTGTTAGGTGCCGAATCTGGACCAAAAACGTAGCGGTAGCTAAACGTAACACACGATGGATTTCAACTTCCTCGGGTCGTTTCAACCATCAATACATAGTGAATTTTCATCAATCTTATTATTATTATTATTATTATTATTATTATTAGTAGTAGTAGTAGTAGTAGTAGTAGTAGTAGTAGTATTAGAACCGACCCACTCAAGGTTCTTTTCTTTTTTCTTCTTCCTCTCTTTCATTGCACTTTACACAGTTTGCTGCATATAAACGTAAATATGAGGTGAACACTGAGCCACACTCCGGATTCTCGAAGCTTATCCACACGTCGTCTGTGCGCTAGAGAAGAGAGTTTTGTAAACATGGCACCACCGGATGTCCGTGACGTTGAACTCGGTTAAGATTTCAATAATTCAGACGCATTTATAGTTCCAGTTATAGCCAGCATATGCGTAGAAGGATCGACTCATCGATCACTTTCCCTCTTACCGACCGTTGCGCGAATTTCAGTCGACTTATATCTCTCCTCTCCCGACGAGCGAGCCATCCGTGTAAAAACTGCGGAAGCAAGACTCGTTATTGTTCATTTGCATACCGGTTGCTCGCGGCGCCTGATTCCCCCCTCCACACCGTTTTTTTCCGCGTCAATCTCCAAAGAAAACGGAGTTGCTAGCTGCCCTTCCCTTCCACTTCATTCCACGGCCATTACCAGTGCCGCTGTCGCCGTGACACGCATTTGTCATCGCTATACACAACCACCGCTGCAGAGCGCGCGTTTGCACGCCTTGCCTATATAGGTAGGCTCGCTGTTGTAGCTCTTTTGTTTTCTTTTCTCGCGATGTGAAGCCTCCGGCATACGCCCGCATCGCGGAAGCTGGCGATAGTTCGTGCGCGCACGATGTCTGGGGATGAATAATGTCTCGGCTGGCTAGCAGACGTCGACACCGCAAGGAAGGGAAGGTGTACGTGTGTACACCTTCCAAGGAGCGTGGGTAGTTGGCGATCGAGCGGGAGGACTCCTCCTCCTCTTTGTCCTTGACTCAAGCGCTGCTGCTTTCACCTTGATGCTTGACTGTCTTCTCCCTTTCTCACGGCTGCTCATAAAGCATTCATCACCACTACGAAGGCGACACGCTGCGGTGTCTCGGCATGCGCGAACGCTTCCTGCTAACAGCGCTAACCACGGCCGCTAAACCGTGCTCATTACGAGATGGCGCGAGCCATTACTTTTAATCACGTCCTTAATGCGCACCCTGCAGGACTCGCATACCGCGCAGTTGCGTGGGACAACCATGGCTAGCCGGACTGATGCGATCTCTTGTTTTGCTGGCCTCGACGGGGAAAAAGAAAATTTAACAAAAGGAGGCAGGAGTGGCGACTTGCTTCTGGAGCAGCGCGGCTTGGAAAAGGCCGCGTGGAGGCCTCTCGGGCTCGCTTTCATATCGGCGACCACATGTAACATGTTTCAAGCGCATTTACGGCGTGCGTCGCTCCGTGGTATAACTGCGCCGTTGTCGTGGTTCACGTGCGCACGATAAGCTGTCCCCCTTTACCCGTCTTTATTACCGCGCTACGCACCGGACACCGTAAAATGGACGCGTCTACGCCGGACGCCGCCTCGACGAAAGTACGCCGGGAATGCGTGTGATGCGGTTGCCTCTAGTTCTGTTGCGTATATGCTTGTCTGTTTTGATTCAGGGTATAATGTTATTGAATAACTTTGTTTCGTGCGTCCGGCTCGGCAGTACTGCAGTCGATAAATATTTGCCCTAATAAATGAAGCGCGAGTGTATATTGCTTGTTGACAGAACAGTGTTGTTCGCCTTCGCTATATTATCCCGCGACGGCCGCATTTCGATGGAGGCGAAATGCGAAAACACCCGTGTACTTAGATTTAGGTGCACGTTAAAGAACCCCAGGTGGTCAAAATTTCCGGAGTCCTCCACTACGGCGGGCCTCATAATCAGAAAGTGGTTTTGGCACGTAAAACCCCATAATTCTTTCTTCTTCGCTATATTACCGTCTACTTTTATTTTATATTATCGTTTTTTTTACAATCCGCGTGTCGAGTTTTTGTGCTACCGTCACTGGAACCAGTCAGATCATGTTTCACCAGCATATACCTAGTGTCAGTAGTACAACGCAAGATGTTCAAGCCCCTGTGCTATACTGTTTCACTGATACGTATCACGCAGATGAGGGAAGAAACGTTCGGCCGGGCTCCTGCCGCAAATACACAAAGATTGCGGGCAACGCTATCCGATGGGACGGACGATAATGGTCCGGAAAGCGAAGCGGCGAAACTGAAACAAAACGATTCTTCCCTCATTTGGACAATTGCCGTTCATTTTCCTTTCCTCCTCGCGTTCGAAATCGAATTTCAGCGCAGCAGTTTTCCCCTGGTGTGTGTACAGCAACGTGCACAAGTGCGCGCGGTGCTCGTCACGGCCCCTTAGCCACCCCCTCACCCCCCCCCCCCCCCGCTCCGCCCTAGACGCGCCTGCGAGCCCTGCCCTGCGTAATTGGATTTCGTCCCCTTAGCACAAATTGTGCCATGTATCACGTGTCACGCGAGGTTTGCAGCCACCCGCCCGCCCCCGCAGTGTCTCGATCTCCGTCTCCCCGTATACTAACGTGCAGCGGTGCGCGAATGCGGTTGAGCTTGAACCAGATACCTGCGAGCGGGAACACACAGTGACGTATTTTGAGTGCAGCGGTGAACGGGCTGATCTCTCGTGCATGTGTGCTCAGCAGCTCCAGCGCACGTTCGTAGTGCTTGTCCAATTCCACGGGAAAACATAGCGAAGAAAAAGCCAGGCACTGTGGTGGAGTGATACAGTTCTTGACGAGGGTGTTCTTTGGCAGCTGATAAGGTCGCGTTCATTCCTCCAGTCGTCTCGCAGTCCGCTGCACATAACTGCCTACGTGGAGCGCCTAGTCGGCGCGCGCGTGCCCGTCGAAGACCAGCAGCCAGCGCACATGGCCTTTTCGCTGCGTGGTGCTCGTATGCGGTGCTCGCGTGCCACTTTCACGTGGGCAACGGATGGGGCCTCGGACTAATGAGGCATTGAAAGGGAACTCTCCTGCTGCCGCCACCTTATATATACACTACACACTGCGCTCGGCGCCCGTGTTTACGTTGTACGCGCACGCCGCTTTACTCGCCGCTCTGTCTTCTCGACGGGCGACTAAGCGACGAGACGAGCGAGACTGCGTTGGCGTTTTGCTCCCGGAACTCGCTGTTTCTTCGAAAGCGAGAGCCGAGTCTTGCCCTTTAACCTTTCCTGAAATAATTGTCTATATAGCTTGCATAGTTTCACAATAACGTAACTTGCTACGAAGACAAGTATGCACGGGAAATAATTGGAACTGCATGCGCTGAAAAAAAAGAAAATGAAGAAGCGTGGAAATAGGAATCGAGAGAGGGGCCGGGGGTAGGGAGGGTAGGGGGTGCAGTAACTTTGTATTCATACGTTTGAAAATGCGTTCGCGTTAGAAACGTGCTTTCTTCTAGGGGGACAACCTTAGTTTTTATTGCTATTTATTTAGCGATTGCCCGCCTTTTTTGCAGTGACAGCGATAGCCCGCGATGCCGAAGGTGCTAGGGAGTCAGAAACTACCGGTCCCAAAGTTAGCCGAGGTTATCAGCCCTTTGCCAAAAGTAAAGTAGGCAGGCGGATTTTAGGTTCAGCACGTCCTCAGCTCGGCTGGCGCTATATGTCGCGTGCCCTAACCGCTTGCGTTTGGTATTTCTAAGACTCTGTCGAGTTTGCGTCTCAAAGATCCACCGCGGGCCAGGGGAGTCTTCCTGTAGACGGGAGTTCCGGTTTAACCACCTGGCGTTTTTTTTTTTTTTTAAGTATACCTAAATCTAAGTTTACAAGTGTCTCTCTCTCTCTCTCTTGTTTTTTTTTATGCTTTTCATTTCGCTCCTGTCTGATTGCGATCGCCGCGGGTGAGGTATGAGCCCGCAACCTCGCCGTATACGCGGTGGAACTATCTGGCGGAGCGGTGCGTAGCCACTGTGTATCGCCAGGACGGGTGTGTATATGGGAGAAAGGCACGCATGGGAGACGCTGTTGCTGATTTGTCGATTCCTCGATTCCCTGTGCGGACCATGTATGTTGTCCGTTACAAAGGGAGCAGGGTGAAATTGCCGATGATAAGAATGCTTTTGCGCGTGACATCACTCTGATCTCTTGTGCGGCCACCTTTATACAGACTTCGCTTCCTGGCTGAGCCGCCAGTGGAGCTGCAACGAGTGTAGAGAGGTAGAGTCGCGTGTCATGTTCGCATTCGACGCCCGACGGCTGCGGTCTCGCAATTGCCTCCCCTTGCATAGCGCCCCTCCTCGGCGGCGCGAGAGCGTCTACGTGACGGCCATGCAGAGAATCCAAAACACACCGTAGACGCTACAGGGTGTATACGCGCCAGTAACACGACCGTCGCGTGGTCCGCGCCCTTATCGTGTCCGTTCATCGCGCCGCGTGCTTTTAATCGACTTGAACTCAGGCGAGAGCTGCGTTGCTGTGCGCGGGCACGTATCGCAGGCCTCCGCTCCGCGGGCAACGATGGTGTACGCGCTGTGGCGTGTGGCGAAGTGGGAACGTTCGGGGGCTGTCCGCGCGTCCGTTCCTCCGGAGTCCTTCGACCCGATGCCGTGTCGTTGTCGTCGCTCGAGGCGCCACGCGTGGGTGCGGGTATGCGGAGGTCGTCGTGTGTTTCCGCGAGTGCTGACTGTGGGGCATGTCGCTCGCTGAACGTAGCAGATTCAGGGAGCGCGAGTGACGTCGACGCGAGATCATGGTCTATCGCGAATGTATTTAAGTGACGACATTAATGGCATAATCTCTACTGCCTTCTTTACGGCTTTCACGGCGCAGCTGATCATTGGCGTATCGAGATAACGTCCAGATTTTCACCTGGCTAGCCCTGCAGCAACGCGACAGCCTCAATAACCAGTGCGTGCCTCCTATTGGAACTCTGGGGCCGTATAACGTAAACCTATTCCAATGTGTTTTTATTCCAGCCCCCTGACATCAAATTTGCGTAACCGCCGACGCAAGCATCGGGTAGTGACCCGCAGGGTTGTCTGAACAAACCAGTCAAATGCTCCCGTCGTTCATAGGAGGTCACTTTTGTTTGCTTGAAAAACGAACAACATTACCGGCACTGAGCGGCTTGTCTTATCTAATTGGCTCACAAGAGGCTAGGAGCATGCTCAAGTGGAGAGGGATTCGATGGGGCCGAGCCACTGCACTGAATATCGATAACCGGATGAAGAGGGTGGTGCCGGCGTCGGCGATTGGTCCGCTTTCTCTTACTTAGCTTGCGGTGGCTCGTCGACAATCGTGGCGGCATGCAACGGAAGCTTAATAATGAAGCTAAAACGGATCCTCAGCAAAGAAGAGTTGGCAGAACGAGGTCGTAAACGTGCCGAAAGTTCTCGAAAAGGTTACACGGCCACGCAAAATGTTTTATTACACGCAAATAAACCCATGCTCTCCGGCAGGGGCGAGTAGCCAATGCCGGAGCGATCGGCGGCAGCCATCTTTTATTCCTTTCGGAACGGGGCAGTCTGCGGCTATTCAGAAGAAAATTCAGTTTTGTTCGGCATATTAATGCATCTTTAACGAGTACGCGTCACTTTGACGTGGTAAGTGTTTGCAGTTTTGTGACGTCGCGTTAGAGGCAGGTGAAGTGGCTGCAGCCCGAAAACTTTTGACCAATAGTCGAGTGCTAATGGCAAAGAGGCGTCGAATCAGAAATAACTATGTTTGTTTTGTTCGGTCAAATTATGCATAATCAGTGTGTACACGTCATATCAGATGGGGTGCTATCGCGGTTTTCGTGACGTCGCGTGACAGACAGGTGAAGTGGGAGTGGTCCAAAAAACTTTTTGACCAATCGCGGTGGGCTGATTGCAGAATTGGAATAGCTTTACATTATAGCGCCCCTGGTGACGGCAACGATAAGATGGCGGATTATCTCCGGTTGCTGTGATACGTTGTACTAAAAAATCAGCACTAGCGCAGTTCAGAACAGGGTGCGATGAAGGGGTGAAAATACTTGTAGAAATATTTATCGTAATTAAGGGGACAAATAACTCCGTAGGAGATTGAACGTAGGATCATTGTCATTTAGAGCCCTATAGAGTTCTTTTTGTTTACTGACGAGGGCTCAAAGAACGAAAAGACTGCAGGAAGAAATTGTGCAGGGGAGCTGCGGCGAGTGTATGCAGCAAGAAAGGTCACGACGATGTTTAGATTATCAAATGTCTGCCAAGTGCGCAATATGAGCAAGTGTAATCCACTTCCTTCATTTCGTAACGCTCCAGAAAGATCTCTCAGCGTATCCTGTATGGGTCGTACAAAGAGCGCAGAGGTTATCGTTTTTCGTAGCGTTCTGCTTCTGTTGAAATTCTCGACAAGAGGTTCTCGTACGTCCTTGGAACTGGAGTCTGTTTGCGTAGTATACTTCTCACGGCGATCAAGAGAGTGCAATATCTGCCTTGTAGATATGTAATTGGGCCATATTAATACGCAATGCATGGTTGATCGGGGCGGATCTAAGACCGACTGCACGTGCATGCTGCAGTCACGAGCGATAAGGTGACCTGTCTGCGTGTTCTAGATCAGCGATCCATTCGATTTACCCGAAGCGCTGGTATGTACAAAACCTTACTGCCGGCCAATTGCCGTTGAGTCCTGAAGAAGCCATGGTGTAATGTATGTGTGGTGTGTACGTCCTGAAGCATAACATTTTACTTAAAGCGTGTCCGTCGTCCTCGTTTCGGAGTGACGGACTAAATGTTTCCTGGTGTTATCTGTTAAGGAACTGGCTGATAAGTGGGCTCATGGTCTGTCTGCTTTTGTTTTCTTTTTCTTGCGTTAGTCCTGCCCACATCACAAAAAACGCCAAGGCAGAAGAGTGGAATTAAGCCTTCACGGAGTAATAGAACCGGAAAACAAGCTTTAACGGATTCTTAACTTGATCTCGTAAGGCCCGCGTCGCGGTATGTGCTCTATGTTGTTTCGTGTTTGGTCCTTCTTAAGACACCGTTCGCACAGGTCTACCGTGTTCGCTCATACATAGGAGGCGGTAACTTTCCAAGCGGGTATACTGTCATTTGTGGAATTCGTCGGTTTCGCATTCGAGGGGACGTCTGGATGGCGCGTATAGTGTCTTTTGTCCTATACATGTCCTTCTTGCGCGACAGCTGTCGTTGCCCCTCCCCCCCCTTCCACTTTACACTGTCACGGCGCAGCGCTTGACACAGCAGCCAGCGAGCTTTTGTCCGAGACGTACGTGTATATATATATAGATATAGTATATACAGGACCGGCACGCGAACGTGCCGGGATCGTGGGTGTTCCTCGTCAGTCACGACGCGGCTTTGAAAAGGCGCGGCGCGCCGAGTGCACAAATCTACGTGTCTGTCACGAGCCCAGCCGTCTCGCCACTTGGCCGCTGCCGCGGTCGTCCACATAGCCATCCCATACTCCGTATTTCTCGCATTGAAGTACGTACATTGAGGTCTGTATACAGGCAGACGTGGCGCAGGCGCGACGTGCCTCCTCCATCGACGCGATCGGATGACGTACCCGCCAACTATAAAGTGGCTGCTTCCTGCTTCGGCACCGCGTCATACAGTGCCCGGCGCCGCAGCCTCCGCTTCTGTCCGCTTGGTGCCGGCGTTGGCACGATGTTGCGATCGCATCGGCAGTCACTTATTGTCGTAGCGTTGGCGGTGCGCGCGGCGGGGACCTCGGGGCAGCGACATTTCCAAAGGCTCACATCGTTGACATTGCGAACTTTTTTTTTGTTTTTACGAGGATATCTTTCTTTGAGACAGCTGTTTGTTAGAGACGGACGATGCACCAAAGGAAGGGTTGCCACCCGCGTATGGGTGACGGCGACGACGGTCACATGCACAGTGGTTTACGCGGGACGCCGTATAGACGTCTTCAGATTAATTTTGACCGTGTGGAGTTCTTTAATGTGCACTTAAAGCACGTTTTTTCTTCTTCTTCTTATTTTGCTCTTGTTGGTATGCGGCCGGCATCGAACCCGCGACCTCGCGCTCAGCAGCACGATGCTTTAGTCACTGAGCTTAGTCACTTAGCTTAATCACTTCGTCGCTGATTCGTCGCTGAGCTTATAGTTACTGAACGTAGACATAGTGCCGTGTGGCTCGTTGTTCCTCGCGGTTCTGCAGTGAAATGTTTTCGCATTCGTAAGTCTGCTTATGCTTCCTTTGGATGTCTTGTTTCCAAAAGCGTACACGCAATCCTTTGGGAGAGTATTCTGCCAACGAAATTCGGCTGAGTGGCAGACGTACGCAGCTATACAGCATCGAAGTAATGTTTAGACGTGCGCTTAGGAAGTGGGGCGGGGGGGGGGGGGGGGGGGTTGTAGTCACATTGGATTTCTTATCCTGGATTTTGTATGGTTTATACCTGAGCTATCACGGGTACCGTGTTGCAATCGCACTACTTGATTGTAATGAAGCGAATGAAGAAACATTATTTAGACTTTTTGATCTCGCCTATAAGTCTCTGTGTTGACATAAAAAGCCGCAGTTTCGCCTGAAAGGCAAAGTATCGATTACAATAGCAAATTAGTACAGAGCTATGCGAAGTAAGGATAGTAGTTTTGTCGGCTGTATAAGCTTGGAAACATTCACTTACTCACTGAATTAACAAACAGGGTGTCAGCGCGCACAAGCAGACGTGAACACGCCACACTCGATGAGCGCATACACTCGTTGTCAAAGCGCTGGTGTGAGCAAGCGCGGCAGCAGCAACAAGTGAAGTGACCTTCGTGCTGCCTATCGCTTCAACGCAAGAGTGGTAAGAACACAGCGCGCACAAAGGTATGAGTCGTCTGCGGATACCTCTCAAAATACAACGCACGCGACCGCGCGCGGCCGGGGGAAGTACGCAACTGTTGGCGGATTCAAAGCCGCAACCCCCTCCCCTCCCCCTCCATTCCGCGCTGCCTCCCCATTTTCCTCCCTATCACGCGCGAGATTGAGCCGCGATTGACGGTTCCCCTTGTGCCCGATCGCGAAATACGCAATTGTTGCCGGAGCACAACGCCGCCCCCCTCCCCTCCCTGCTATCCCCCCACGGCCTTTCGCGCGACGGAAGACGGCGCGTTTGCTCTCCGTTTTCCTCCTTCGCACGCGCCAGATTGAGCCGCAATTGTCTGCTTCCCTCGCGTACTTTCATTCGCAAATCCAGCATACGACGGTGGGCGAGGGTGACAGCGACGCCGATGGCAAAAATGCGCCTGAGTGTCCATATAATTACTATCGCAAGAAAGAGAAATTGCATAGAGATCAACAATCGCGTGATGCTGCAAGCTGTTCTCGATGGCATGTTTTACCCTGGAGGGCGCGACCACTGGCCTCAAATGTAATCTCTCTCATCAGGATCTAACTTCTCCCTTTAGCCTGAGGTCAATTTTTTTCTCTCTCAAGTAAAAAATTATGCGTTCTCTTTATCTTCATACATTTCTTTCCTTACTAGTACCATCCTCTGGGCGCGCAGAGGCTCAGCTTCGGTCTTCTCCCATCCGTCCAGCATTAACTTACACCCAACGCACCGTAACCACCGCAGACTTCGTAGGGCGGCATAATCTTTTTTTCTCAGGCTGACCTTTTCCTCAGTTCATCCGCATAGTCAGTCACGCGCCCTTATCTCGCCAGGCTGAATTGCCGCCACCCCGCTCATCCCTCCAGCGAGCACACATCCACGCCGCATCCTATCCTCTCACACGCCGCGTTCTCGTAATTGAGTCCCTGGGCGCGCGCATTCAGGACGCGTTCCGTACGTAATGCATATAGCTGCTCAGTCTTTGGCGGCCCCCTTCCTCCACCCCTCCATATATATTGTCTCTGTCCTGCACACAGGGAAGGCGTGCATACGAGAAGCGCGAGGCACTGTGCCCCGCAGCCATCATCGTCTCGCTCATGCGCGCGCACTCGAGGCCTATGCCAGCCGTATACGCGTATACATATACAAAGCGGCCCCAGCACTGAGCAATGCATGGACGTCGGCGCCGATTAGCGACCGCAGTCGTGATTCGAGCCCGTTTCGAATGGAGGCCATTCGGCGTCATGCCTTGTGCGCGCTCATATTCGCACCGTTTCTGTAACGGGGACGAAGGATCGGGATGAGATGGGAAGGTTTAGTCGCTGGCGCTTCGCAGTGTATATTTCTAATCCTCGTTCTAGAGTGCACTGCAATCTGTCTTTCTCTCTCCCGCACCTTCTCCCATTCGTTCTTTTTTCGGTTCCGTCTTGGCTGAACACACAGCGCCTGCGGCGCAGCCCTGCAATGGGCAGCGCCATTCCGACGCGTCTCCGCAGCGCCATTCGGGTCGTCCCCAATAAGGCGAGACGCGCAACTCGGGTTGGCACCCACCCCCTCCACTCTGTCTCTGGCATTAGAGTGAGCAGAGGCTCGTCGCACGCAGAATGTAGACTATTACTCGATCGGGTCGCGTTGCTTCGCTCACTGTACGGAGGAGAACGTCTCACAGCCGCCGCACTCCATGTCTTCGTTCTTTCACGAAGGGCCTGCATGCTTTACAACGTGTCCTGGTCCCGCCGCTGGCCGTGTCGTCAAAGCAACTGGTCGACATCATCTTGCTCCCTCGACGCCGTTAATTTAATGCTTTTCTTTTTTCTTTTTCTGAGAAGGACCTGGATGAATGCCCAACAACAACCCGCTAGCGATCGTTACTGAGGGTCGTGTTGTTTTCCTCTTGGCGTGCTGCAGAAACCGCAAATGGTCAGCGGGAGGGACATATGTCTTTTTGTTTCTTCCTTTCCTTTTATTTTTTTTTCTTATTGGCGCGCAACACGACGTAATGAGTCGTCGTCGCACGTGTGTAACGGCGAGACCTCTCCAAGCCGCCAGCAGGAGCAGATTAAATGAACCGTGAAATTGATCGATCGTCGAGTTTTTCAATTAGCGTTCGT
This sequence comes from Dermacentor andersoni, assembly GCF_023375885.2. NCBI lineage: Eukaryota > Metazoa > Arthropoda > Arachnida > Ixodida > Ixodidae > Dermacentor > Dermacentor andersoni. The sequence goes on along the minus strand of NC_092818.1, from coordinate 166,977,531 downwards.
GAGCGAACAAGTTGACCTGCTTTCATACATGGCTGCCCCAAGAGGCTAACCGCGTGCAGGGTATTGCTTTTGCGCTTCATTCTCGCACATTCTGGGCACAACGCGCTTGTCGTTCGAACGGCCATCGACAATCTATACTATGGACGAGGCATATGCCGTCTGTTCCAGCACGTCTCGGGCAGCCGCGTCTTTCTCTCTCTCTCTCCTAGCTCAAAAGAGAAAAGGCAATTTACGCCGCGTGCTAATTATAGTGAGTGCTATAGCAGCTTAATGATTCGCTGAGACACGTGTTCGCGTGGTGTCTGCACGCCGTCGCATACGGCTTGTTATTATCTGCCAGCCACTAAGTAAAAGCATCCCGGTGTTCATTTATTCGGGTTTTTGGAGCAAAGAGACAGGTCCCTGTTCCATTCTGTATAGTCTGTATCCACGGCATGAAGGTTGGGGTTTGGCCGATTAATCACGAAAAGGCTGTGGGATAAGGAGACGCCTCTGCCTCAAGCAAGGTACGTGCGTATACGTGCGCCAGATTTCAATCACTGATTCTCCACGCACAAATGTCACACGCCACTCTGCCCTCCCCATATATATATATATATATATATATATATATATATATATATATATATATATATATATATATATATATATATATATATATATATATATATATATATATATATATATATGTGTGTGTGTGTGTGTGTGTGTGTGTGTGTGTGTGTGTGTGTGTGTGTGTGTGTGTGTGTATGAATGGCCTGGTAGCGTACGTAGCAGTTAACTGGCGCATCCAAGAGAGAGAGAGAGAGAGAGCGTCTGGACAAAGCAAGCGTCTTCTCGATGGCCGTAACCTTCTTTTAGGTTGTTTTTGCTCTTTGATCGGTGGGCGAGAAATTCTCGCTTAACTTGTAGAATTCGACATCAGTATGCGACGAGGTGGGCACCAGCGATGCCCTCACATTGTTTACCATTTGCTGCCTGTTTGCGTGGCACGGTCATTTGTGCCTACGCGGCAAGGTGGGAAATTCTTCTATTGGCAGCTGTATACATGTAGACGTAGTGATTTCGTAGTTCCGTGGACTAGATGCAGCCGCTTTCTTTCGCTTCCACTTGTAACGGTTTGCAATAAATAAGCTTGCTGTCTCTCGTGCCAGTCAAAATGAAGTTTTCTGCCACGGGCGGCGTAAAGTTTCATCGACGTGGTGCCCTGACCGCGCACGCGAACAGGCTTGCGCGCAAACGGCCTGATCACATCACAGGAATTGCATTAACGCAATAAAAACGCCCTTCCCGGCTTTTCCATGAAAGCAACTGTCGCTGTCTTTTGCCATCCGGCATGAGTTAGCTTTTCATTTCCTTCAGTGTCATTCGTCTTTCCTCCCTCTTTATGTTCGCATAGCATGTGTCCCAGGTAATGTTAGCGAAGCTGTTCAACGAAAATAAAAAAAGAAAAGGAATACGGTGTGAGATACAATTAAAAGACCTACAGTGTGCGATGATGACAGGCGTGATGATGAACACAGTAGTTCTTGAAATGGTATCTTGCGCCGTGCTCATTAGAGCGTTTTATTTTCATTGACGAGCTTGGCTAACGTTAACTCGGACACCATATATATCTTGGTTTTCATTTGGTTTGAGCAGTGGCTGCATAAGTCAATTAGTCGCGCGCGTTGTTTCAGGATTCACTCTGCCCCGGTCGGTTGAAACCCCGCCATTGCGAGAGACTGAAATCGTCCTGCGAACGCTCGTCTTCCCACACCGTGTCGACGGGTCTGGGGACAAAACTGGAAGCACGATAGAAAAGTGAAGCGAGCGAAAAGCCGAGAAAAGTCCATACGGGTTCCTTGATTGCCGTGAGCCACTGCTGCATGCAGGATGAAGAAAGCGACGCGAACTGTCACGGACCGCTCTTGTCACTCTGTGTCGAGTGCGGGTCGAACAGCGTACGGCGAAGCAGCCTGCTCTTCCTATTTTCGCTGTGCGCTTTTCTTTTGGTGCTTGTCTATTTTTTTTGCGAAAGTAGAGGTTGGAAGAAGACCATAGAGTCATGTCGCCGGTCTAATTGGAAACAAAATTTTTTGTGCGTGCGTGCGTGCGAGCGTGTGTGTGTGTGTGTGTGTGTGTGTGTGTGTGTGTGTGTGTGTGTGTGTGTGTGTGTGTGTGTGTGTGTGTGTGTGTGTGTGTGTGTGTGTGTGTGTGTGTGTGTGTGTGTGTGTGTGTGTGTGTGTGTGTGTGTGTGTGTGTGTGTGTGTGTGTGTGTGTGTGTGTGTGTGTGTGTGTGTGTGTGTGTGTGTGTGTGTGTGTTTTAGACTTTCCTTTCGGGCCTTCTATTTTTCATCGCTCTTTTATTCCTTAAGAATTGAATGTCTATTCGATCTTCATTAGTTTGGTTTTCCTTTATTGGCGGCGCGTACCCATGGTCGGCGATTGGCAATAAGAGCACGCCTGTCTTCCCTCTGCATGCGTCTGCGGCTTGATGCTTACTATTATTATTACTATTGGGCAGCCCTTGCCGGCAGGTGTTTCTCAGGCGATGTCGCCCTCTCCTATCCCTCCGCAGAATAACATGCTTGTGTGCAAACACAGTGAAGGCTCCGCTGTTTGTCTACCTCGTTGGCCGAGTGGGCCGCGCGAGTGCGCGAGTGCGCGTTATTTTCCATTGTTGTTTTTTTGTGATGGAGATAAAGGAAGAATGAGCCTTCGAATAGATCTGCGTACTTAGCAGCACACACGCCGCACCGCTAGGCCTCCCAAGACGTTGACGAATGTTGCGTCTCAGCTCAAAAGACGTGCGCGGCGCGGTGACCCGCATTATGATGCGCCGTCGGAAACGGACTCCCCGAGCGCCGCTCGCAGAGGGAACGGGCCGCCGCTGTGTCAGAGACAATCACCCTATTCTTCTTCGGCTGCTACTGCCTTTGCCGCTTGTCTGTGCGTGAGATACCCCGCCGCCGGCTCCCGTCCCTTTATCGCCGTCGCCGGCGATGCTTGTGCTACCGCTTCCGCATATAAGCGCTGTAGCGCCAGCATACGTACGCAAGCGCGGTTTGAAGCAATTTTGCAACGGCGCAATGTTTCGGTCTCCCTGCATATCTTACAGCCGTCTGTCTGTCTGTGTATGCGTGCCCATTTACGCAGATCTATGTATATGCGTTCGTGCAGAGGCTTCCATCTCAGGCATGAGCGTCGCCCGCTGTGACTGCTACAGCTCTTCTTGTTTCTTTAATGTTTCTCTTTTGTTTGAGAGCGTCTCTGTATCAGCGGATTATGGAGCAAGATGGATCAGCTGCGTGGTTTTCCTCCTCGGCTTCAACCCACGCTGGCGCGTTCTGCACTGATTTCGGGCGACAGTACCGCTTTCCTTCCTATTTCCAGTGCTTCTTTCTCCAAAAACGCGACGTTTTGACTATTAGCTTTAAGGAGATTGATGCGTCTCTCTCGGTAGCTTGGAGCCGCAGGGGCCCGCATCGACTCAATTCGGGGTATTCGCATACAGCAAATCTGCGAAAAGGGGGAGTCACGGTTTTTCGGAGTGGTGCATCGTTTCTTTTTTGTTTTTCAGGAGAACGCCGCCTCAGCTCTTTGTCATCCGTTGAGGAGAAAGTGGCAGAGCTGGAGATTATGGGGAAAGAATTAAATATGGTTTACTTCTTTTTCTTAACTCTTCGATGAATGACACCAGATCGTCCTGTGTCATGTGTTTTACGAATATGGATCTTGCGAAGGTCTGTCTTACCTTATTCATAAACTAGCTTTTCTGAGAGTTCAAAGATGTAGGTGATGCTTTATAGAACCACAATAGATAGTCTATTAAGCCTGAACGTGTACCTCAGTGACAGTCGGATGAGGCTACTAGACAACTGGGAACGCTGGAGAGCCTACGTTCATGTTTAGGTTTTAGAGACTCGTGGCATATCGAATAGTTGGCGTCCGTATACATGGAGAGCACCACTTGACGTCCGTCGAGCTGATTTTATGGTAAACGTACATCATGTCTATAAGCAAGGCTTGCGTTTGTTAAGGGAAAAGGGCGTAGTGACGCATATAATGAGAAGAGAGACAAGAACACATGCTGCGCTTGATTTGCGCTATTCGTCGCTCTAAACAACAATCTTCGGCCCGCCGGCAACTTCAAAAGGCTTTCCTACACGCATTCATCTTACATTTTGAGAAAGAGAGAGAGAGAGGAGAGATAGAGTTTAAAGAAAACAAGGTAAGAAGGTTGCCTTTGCAGCCGTTATAATGCTTCACCGCAATACCTAAGATGCCTCAACGCACAACGAACTCACGACGCATTCGTGTTGCAGGCGCAGAAGCATGCCAATGTCTTCCTCCCAGCCCGCTGCGCGGAATGGTTTGTGCTTGCAGAGCCATGTGGTACGTGAGAACAAAGCAGCAACGTTGCCCATGAACAGTTTCTGCGCTCACATCTCTCTCAGCCTCAGCCCCGTACGCACGCCTATCATTCACGATGGTCGCAGGAACCCAATGTTGCCTTGCTCAAGCACAGGGTCGTCGGCATTATGCAAAATGTGTATAGTCTCGACATCGAATCACAACGTGTAAAACGCATTATGCGAAATCGTATGACTTGTAGTCTCATTCGGAAGTCAGAAAAGAAAAAGAAGAGATTCAAGGTGATGCTTGGATAGCGACTCGATACAGCGTGTAACTAGATATAAGATAATCAGTTAAACCTTGCTGGGATATAGACTAACCTTAAAGCTAGAAAGACCTTCGATCTGCGCAGCTACGTGAAATTGTAGCTGTAGTCCTGGGAGTGTCCCTCGTTATAGATCAGTTGTATATTATGCATAGTTGTACATGGTACTTTATATCGAGGAGCAATGAGTATAGTAATGACACCGCCGACTTTGACCGAATCAATGGTGTTACCGATGACTGCTTTAAATGTTACGGAGCAAAGTTGCTCAGTGCACCCCATGAAACCATGCATAGCCACCGAAGCGTACTACAGATATCTGGGCTGAACATTCGAAGTACATTTGTTCGTGCCACTTGGGGAAGCCTCCAGAAAAAGCGTACGAGAACAAACCTTCAAACAGTGCAGGTTTGAAATTCGTCATCAGGATGTATATTATCTGCGTGAGCTTCTCTTTGAAATGCGTTTTCGCGGTCGTTTGTCACTTGTTTAATGGTTTAATGGGCCAATTTTGAAGTAATATCTCTTGCTTTCCTTCTTTTTTTTGTTCAACCGCTCTTCGCACTGCACTTTTGTTCCGTTTTGGCTGGAGCCTTGGAATAGGGGCCCACCCTTGCTGAAGAGGAGTCTCAAGTCGCCAGCGCCAAGAAGATGAAGACGACGGAGACCTCGTAACCGCGAAACTCTTGAAAGACTCAAAAGTTTTCACTCACTCACTCACTCACTTACTCACTCCGTTTTGGCTGCGAGCACTTTATGTTTGATCCGCAGTGGAGGGAAGCGCTTTCAACTTGGATTCGCTCATACTTTGTTTTCAACCAATCCAGCTGTATAGTTACAGTATAAACAGTATAGTATAGCTACAACGTGTCTTATATACTCCAATAATGAAGCGCTTGTGCTTCGTGTGCGCGTGTCAATAAATGTGAATATACAAGAAGTACACCGACCGCAAATGTTGGTCGCTATGTGAGGGAATTTTGTTCACAACGAAACGTTAACTTTCAAGAGTCGTTATCTCACTGTCTTCCTCCTTCTTTTATCACGAGCCGCCCCAACCCGATGGAATTCCGTCATACATTAAAACTTGCCAAAGAGGATTTGTTAAAAGTGTTGGATTGCATGAGAACTGTATTCTTTGTTTCTCGCGTGCTTCGTTTCTTTCGTTTGTGTTTTACAGTTCGCGCGTTAGGTGTAAAGTGTCTGGCCTAACGCCCCCCGAAATGCACTTTGTCTCGGGACCCTGCAGACTTCCGACCTGTACCCAGTTAATGAGAGGAGCCGCGGACCAAAATAAAGTGGAGCGCCCAGCTCTGTCTAGCCGGTTCGGGTCGTTACCCCTTTTTGTTTGTTGCAATCTTTCTGGTTCTGCCCATCCCTCTCCTTAGTTAGCGTCGCGTATACCGTGCTCTGTAATCCCTAGCGCACGCTTTCTTTGTCTGCGCTCCTTCAGGCCGAACGACGCCTTTGTGTTAGGGGCTCCCGTACCCGTAGTGAGTACGGGGTGCTTCTCGGTATCTGAAGCAGAAGGCGAAAGCGAAGAAACAACAGAAGCCGAGGTCCCACTGCCCGAGCGGCTCGGTACGGTGGCCCCTTTCAGGCTCCTATACTGGAACGAAAAAAGGGGTGGGGGAGTGGCGCAGTAGCGGCGCGTGTTCTACGCCACGGCACGGTAGTACCGTGCACTATGGCGCAAGTGCTGAAATGTATACTGAAAGGCGCAACGGTTGCGAAGTTGAATGCACTTGCGTGGCCAGGTACTCGTATCGCCTCATGAAATGTAGCACACGCGTAAACTTCGAGGGTGGGCTTTGAATACGCTGCCTTTGTCACCTTATAACCATGAGTTCGGGACACTTTTAGTATTCACCTAGTCGGTGGGTGAGGAAGCAAATGCGTGCATAGCTGTTTAAGATGGCAGTACACCGCTGATGTGCTTTCATCTTAAAGCATGTATTTGTTTCCTTTGAGTATTTCGTTTTAACCTATGTAACTGTTTAACTTATGTAACTTATGTTCAACTTGTTTTGTTAGTATTTGTTATTTTCTCCGTGCGATATGTTCAGTAAACCACGCCTCTGAAGCGCGACACGTATATCGGTGCAGCCATCAGGTCTTGCGTTGATATAGTTTTGGTAGCTAATTTCTTAGGTGAGTATCAGCGTAAACAATAAGCACGAGGCTGCGTTGTTTTTCTTTTACAATACCCGTATTTCTTCTCACTGGTCGCTGTTACAGGTCGAGTGCTGTGATCCCACCGCTCGTAATGCTTGCTTGATTGGCGAGCGCAAGTGAAGCGAAGAGAACAAGTGATATATTGAAGATATTTTTGCGCTGTTCTTTAGGCACGTAGAATTGGGGAAATCAATTAAGGTCGGCTTTGGTGCTTTTAAAATCGGAACACACAGTTCGTAACATACAGAGCGCGTACACATTCTCTATCAATAGTGTCGTGGAAAGCTTTCGCAGAGCAAGCACTTGGGGCTGTTGCAGTGCATCGGCCACTCTGCGGAAAAGACCTCGTCATGACGTAACCTATTAAACGAGATTTGAAAACTGTACCGGGCCCTCCCTGAAGTGGTGCTGGATCTTTGGTTGACGTGCACAGGCCTTAAACTTGTGCACACCCGTTTCTTAATAATCTGGTTCACTTTACCACGTCGCGCTTGCGCTCAGCCAATGGTTGCATTTAAGCGTGGCTCTAGCGAAAGTCTGTGTGCCTCGGTATGATAACGCTGAATAGTCCTGTTGGAAGCGATATGACCAATGAAACCATCGGAATGTGCCACCCCTTAAACGCCATCAGTCGCTGCTTAAAAAGTAAAATATGTTGGCATACCAAGCCAGCTTTCAGTCCAAGTTATAGATGAGCCGTTCGGAAAACGACCATCATTGCGTTTTAGGCTTGTGCGAACCAACCAAAGAGCATTATGAATTGTCGACGCCGCATACGTATCACGCAAATGCCAATGAGGCAACTTTTCGTTTTGTTCTTTTAGATCGAATATATTCTGAGTCTTAATAATACGTGTTGTTGGGCTATTTGGTTCATATTGCTGAAAGAAGAAATAGCACTAACTTCGACGAGGACACGCAAAGGAGAGAAATCCACAGGACAGGCGCTTCCTGACCGGAACGGTGCCTGTCCTGTGTGTTTCTCTTTCTTTCATTCTTTTTTTTCTTTTTTTTTTTTGCTGATCTAAATTCGCGCTCTTTAATCTTAATTTCGCCAACATCCCGAGTAGCCGGACAGGGCTGACTGGAGATTGTTGCGAGACGCCTTCGTCCTGCAGTGTATCTAATTAGAATGTTGATGATGACGTCATGAGAATGTCGAGCTAGGCCACGCTGCGCGGAACTACAGTGGAGACGCCGTGCTACGACTCTATACTGTAGTGTAACCGAGCGCGCCCAGACAACCACGCTAGACGCAGAGTCGCCCCCTTTCGCGGCTAGCGTGCGTAGAGGCTTCTTCTTTTCGCTGGCTCGCCTTTGGTGCGCGTTGCCGTAGATCGCGCGAAGCGCTGCTCCACTACCTCGCGCCGCACTCTAATGAATCACCTTCTCCTTTTGCTCCTAATTAAACGGCCCCCCGCTTTCTTTATGCCTCGCTGCCGCCACTGTTTTTTGGTCATTATCCCGCGGCTACGGCAGCGTCGAACACAAAGAGGACCCTCCCGGTGCCCCAAATTAACCGGACCGTCTCCTGCTGTAGGGATGCTCGTGAACACTTGCTCGTCTGATGAGCGCTCTTGAGACCTAACCAGCGAAGAAAAACTTCCGCCCAAGTGCACCGACTATACCAGATAATTGAGCAAAGTCTTTAGGTGAACTTCTTAAGAACGGTTCAGTAGATATAAAGGGATTGTTGTTATTGTCTTCCGTGAAAACTCACACGTATTAGTAGCTACGGGCATCAGAAGCGCGATGAAGTAGTTAATCAACTAAAGTTCGCGAAATAAATTCTTATATGCTTTCTTATACATATGCGTTCTTCTTTGCAGTCGTGCAATGAAAGCGTGCCAGAACTTAAAAGATACGTTCGCCTATAGTCAGTGTTTCGAGACTAGCACCAATTTTGTATATCATATGGCAAACTTACGGCGAAATCCATTAGGGTGTACGATCTCAAAATTTCTCCGCCTCTTTATTTTTCTACTTCAACATTTCTAACAACCGTACACCAGAAGTTCTCAAAATACGAAAGTCTTTCACTCTAGTCTGCGCTTCGATGAGCCCTCCGGTCGATAACAGCAAAAGCACATTGGTCCTGACATTGTATACCTCCCCCAACTCACCAGGGCGCACGCTTTAGCGGTGAAATTCTTGAAGCTCACGCACTGTGGTCGGGCAAGTTTGCTATCTTTTGAATCTTCTCTTTTGAATCGCCCCCAGGAACGGCTACGCGATTCAGCCGATTCAGCGATGCTCGCAGACCACGCGTGCAAAAATAAGCGCTCCTCCACTGAAGCCTAAACGCATTTCCGGCTTCCGCGAAGCCACGTGCTCACAGAAGCAACGCTTTAGGTTAAGGCTAACGCAGCGACAGAAGCGCAACCACTACGTTTTCTCTTGCATGTCTGATACGCGTATACTGGTCATCCCCTCTCTCTCCCATCTTCCTTGAACTTGCGCATTTCGGCCATCCGTAGACCGTTCAAAGTCCTCCAGGCCGGCAGCGGCATCTAAGTGATGGACGAGCGAGGCTTCTTCGGGAGCGATGTGGCGATAGTAAAGTGCTTTTGAATCGCGCCGACCGCGAGCGCGTTCGCCGTCGCGGCCATTTGCGATACAACAGCACAAATAATGCGTTTGAAAGGACGCGCGGCCAATCGGGAATGCGCATAACATTGCGCGGATCAGGACAAGAGGTCTGCGGTGGACCGGGCTTCCATCTTTGAGTGGCTTTCCGGTCGAGTGCCGTTATTTTTTCGAGGCTGCTGCCGCGGACCGCGCTTCTGCGTCGTGGCGGCAACGCAGTGCGTTGGTCCGGAACGCCGAAGCGTATAATGTGAGTTGTTCGTACGATATTTCTTCCATCATGTCGAATGCGGTTACAGGTTGCGAGGATCTCCATTATTGTTGCGGCGCAAAGGAAGTCTATTTCTGACTGACGAAGTTGGGAAGCTGCGGGAGCCGTTATTGCGCAGCGGTCAGGTTAAGGGGACGACTCACTCGAAGGGGCGCACTTGAAAGCGCAGTAGACCGAGGATCAGACCTGAACGATGACAAGCACCATTTAGTCGTGCAAGCTTACCGTGCGCACATGGACACTTCCATCTAGAGTGCTCGGACGCTTCGCTGCATAGCAAATGACGAGTAATTTGAAAGTAGCTGCGAGTTTCAATACATACCGCGCTGAATATTATGTCGCTGCCGTGTCCGTGGGACTGCTCTTTTGCTCGCGGCGATAGTCCGTGAAATTACTTTTTCACCTGTGTCCTGCGTCGGCAAACTTGGTGGCGATCGTCTTATTCTAGGACTGAACGAATAGGCACAGCCTGCTTACCTCTAAAACATAGGCTGACCCCCCCTCCCCTTCCCCCCCAGGCAGGTATGACATTAGTTAATCAAGTTTCAGATGTTTACCAGTACTCACTGCACTGAAATGGCTCAGTGCACTGTGAAATAAACGCTTGTTGCAGCATCTTCGGACGGCAAGAATTTACACGTTTCTTCTTCCTTTTCGCTCTGACGTTAGGGAGCTTGTCTGCTTAAATGGCGTTCTTTATAGATAAAGGAGCGGGAATGAGTGGTTCTAACCGAGAGGGTATACGTGTGAGCGCGCGGTACGTGTAGTGCGTATAGCGACAGGCGAGGCATCCGGCAGTGTGGATGCTGTGTTGGTGAAGCATACGAGACGACGCCCCCTTTTGGAGGGCGCGTGCGTAGAAACTGACGTTCCTGCAATTGTGTGCAGTGCAGTTGAAGCTGGTCAGGTGGAATTTGCGGCTGGAATATGAACTCATAGGATAGGAGAGGTAAACCGCACATTTAGCTGTCTTTCGTTATATATAGTGATAGCGGGACGGTATTGTAAATCACTGCCACAGTAAAAGACGTTGATTGTAGTAGTAGTAGTAGTAGTAGTAGTAGTAGTAGTAGTAGTAGTAGTAGTAGTAGTAGTAGTAGTAGTAGTAGTAGTAGTAGTAATAGTAGTAGTAGTAGTAGTAGGAAATGGAGGAGGAGCGGTTTGAAAAGTTAGTAGCATTCAGTTGCAAGAACGCTGTGTAAATGACAGGCGCAAGCCTTTCGCTCGTGGTGCGCTCTTCGGTTCTGTCCGAAACTGTGTCGCCGTCCGAAATGGCATCGAGAACGAGCACACAGAACAATAAGTTCCATCGCAAGCAACACCTTACGCGCTCAATACACAAGGGTCCCAGAAAACAACGTGGTGCCCGTCCGTGCACAACGGGGAGGGTAAAAGCGATTCGCCTCGCTCACCGCCGTCCGCGCTGCACGTCTTCCTTTCTGGGCCATTATCGCAAGTTTATCTGCAATTCACTGGCAAAATTTAACTACTTTGCGGCCGTCCGGACGGACTACATTCTTTCGCTCGATGTCGGTCGAAGGGAGCGCCCACTCCTTGTTTTTTACGGTGCCGTCAGCTTCGGGCCGCGCTGCACGCGACGAGGCCGAGCCGGAGCGCAGGGTCGCTTGACCCCGCGGCGCTGTCGTATTTCTCGTTTACGGCTTCGGCAACAAAGGAATCCCCTTAACCGACGTGCCGCTTCGTCGGCTCTGTCTTCGGCCGCCCAGCCCTGTGGCCCGCGGAGTCCTCAGTTACCAAAAAGAAAAGAAAAAACGAGGAATAATATAAATGAATGGAGAGAGAGAGAGAGAGAGAGAGAAAAAGAGAGAGGGGGGAAAAGGAATGGCTTGTTCGGTCCCGTCTGCTTGGAGTCTGGAACCCCTCTCGCGAGACGGCGACTGCCGCTGCTGTTCGGCTTGTTCGTGCTTGCATTCCTGAGTGTGGCATTCGCAGCCAGTGACTCGCGCCACTCCGCCCTCATCGCAGCGTCCGTTCATCAAGTGGCATGCGTACGCGAGCGAGTCGCTGCATATGCGCGTGTACGCGCTTCATAAGTGAGGTTATCACTTTGCCATGGCTAACGATGGTTGCGTTCGTTCGATTGTGGCTAAAAGGCGCGTCGCGGCTGTCGACGCGTCGGTTTCCAAGGGTAGCCCTTTTCCAGCGGGACGTAGAAAACCACGCACCAGTTCCTATAGTACGGGATGCTATACGGGACAAGTGCGTGTTCGACTCGCGCGTCATATCATGCGAATGTTTAAACCCAGAGATTTCTAGAAAAGACAGTCAACGTACAAAGTCACTGCGGTGTGTGAAACTCCCAAGTGTGAAACTGAAAAAAAAAAAAAACACGCACGAAGCCCAGCTCAGATAGGAAGTCGGAATAACTTCACGCACCCCGTCATTTTGTTGCACAACTGAATATTCTAGAAGTCTGTGAAATACATTTGGCTGCCTCAAAGCCCCGCCCTTCCCCCATCACAGTCGGCCTTATTTTCTGTTCAATTCCTATTACGATCCGCTAAGATGTGCGAGCGAATGGAGATATTAAATCGCCCGTCCCCCAAAGTGCCAAGGATCAGTACCTCCTCCTTAGGCTGTCGCACACCGGCTGAGTATCTAGAAAAATAATAAAAATAATATCGAATACGCCAAGCTTCGTTTTCTCGTGAATTGACGACCATGGGTGGGAGATGTGGTCAGTTCTCTTAAAAGCAGCTGTGGTCGTGATGGCCGCGAACGAAAAATTCTCGGGCGCACAACCGGTAGAGTGTAGAACGGGAGGAGCCCGAAACGGCTGCAGGTCCTCATGCGCAGCACGTCCCCATGCACGTCCCCTCGCGAGCTGCGCACTCTCTATCAGGCCCAGCCATCTACAAACTGCAAAAAACACCACAAGGAGAGACGAGCGTCTCATCTCTCGTTGTGCATTCTTTCTTTCTTTGCATGTCCCTCGCACTTGTTCTAGGTTCCGGAATCGAGAGCACGCGGTGGCCTATACGGAATTTAAAGGAGCCATACCGGGCACCTCAAGGCAGCGGAAGCAGCCTGATGCATGCACGGGCTCCGTCTTAACCTCAGCACTCCTTCCTGTAGTGGCTACTCGCTGTTTCCCTTCCCCCACCGCTCTATGGACCGTATCATCCCTGCGGTCTCTCACCGCGATCGCAATCGGCTACCAGCAGATCGAAATTTGACCCGGACGGCCCTTGCAGGAATCGCAGACACTTTCTCTCGCTTTGGCAACACAGCGCTCGGTGTGAGATGTGTGCGGCCCCTGGACTGGCTGCACCACATCCGGTGCTCGGGGATGTAGGTGCCCACTCAAGCGTTTTGTTTTGTTACGTGAGGCAGGTTTGTTTGTCGCCTTGTGACCAGGAATAGTAACCGCTGGCTCTTCTCGCCTCCAGTTGCAAGCACCACGACTGTCAGCGGCTTGAATTTGCACTGGCGGAGGCTGTGTGATAAAAGACTTCGAAATTTTGGAGCTACGAGATAAAATTGAGCCTTATTAGCCGTTTCACGCGCGAAATAAAAATGATTGGTGGCCACGGGTGCGGAGAAGAAAAAGAAATAACAAAAACAGCGGCAGGATTTCGCCTCACATAGATGCATGCGTACTCTGTTCGCCATATAAGACCAAAGGTGTCGTCTCTTTCTTATCACATGTTTGCTGGGGGAGCTGTCCAAATTAACACATGGTGGGGCGAGGTGCTCTCGAACGCATGCTTTGTTTTAAAGGCTCAGAATGAATCGAGAGGAAAGGTAACACGATTAATATTCAGAAGAATATAAAGAAAAAGATATCATACGTAGCAAAACTAATTGGCATTACGAAATATTCGAGCAGTTGTCGCCAGAAACCAATTGTGCGGTTTCCGTCAATCTTCGCAGCCGTCCACTCCGGTTACACTTGGCGCTCCGTCCATGTCTCTGACCGCCACCGTATAGCACGTGTGCCGCAGTGCACCTGCAGCGTGGTCTGAGAAAGATATATGGTCTTGCGTGGTCATAGATTTCGCGCCTATATAGCGCGTGCTTTATCTTCGCGTGGGAACGCTAGCGATAAGAGCGTATATATAGAAGCGACGCGACGGCACGAATTTTCTAGCTAGGTTTTTGTCTTCTTTCTTTTCTCGTGGCATCTCTAGGTGCAGCATCTAAGGTGCCGCTCAGCCAGCAAACTCAGAAAATAGCGAAGTAGGGCAAAAACAAACAAACGAGAAAGACGAAGCGATGCCGATCAGTAGAGTAGATCAGTTGACGTAAATGTTACCGGTGACGCTAATGGATGTCACATCTAAGCTCTGTAGACATGGGAGCTGCACAAGCGTTAGCTTTTGCAAGCCTGACTAGGTGGCTCAGTGATTATGGTTTTCTAATGCTGAACACGAGGGCAAGGGTTCGATTGCCAGCCGCCTCGCGATGGAGGCAAATATAGGAGTACGCTTGTGTATACCGTGCATTCGGCGCGTGTGTGTGCAAAATTTTTTTCCGTGCCTCCACTGCGGCGTCTCTTTTAACTGTAGCTTCAACAGTGTCGTTTTGTTTACAACGGTTTTTCATCGCTTGCTCTTCGCCCTGCAAGCGCAGGTGCATAGTGCGATCCACCATTAAACGCACGAATGTAGAGCGCGGGCGAATTTTAATGCGAAGCGTTCTTCGCCAAGCGCAGCCACTTTTTTGCGAACATTTCTTTGTGGGCCGATTGCGGTGATACTGTACTCTAAAATTACGTGCCCCTGGCGCGACTAGGTATATGTGCCCCTGCCTATATGCTCTGAGTCCCCCACTGGGTTTGTGTTACTGGGTTTCAGTTTGCTTTCAATCTTATGTCTTTCCAACAGAAACATTGTGTCTTACTTATTATAAACACTACAGCATATAATGTCTACATAGCCGTTTGCTACCACAGCAGTTGCATTATTCATACAGCCGTTCTCTATAAATAATAAATTCTTCGCATTACGTAGACGTAAACTACAGTTAAGTGTGCCAAACTTTTACATTTGGCAAATGTACAATCGCCTGGATTTGCAGCAAACGACTTGAGGTTGGTGACGATGGTACCTTCTACATTCCCGTGCAGTGCACTCGCCCAGCTTCAGTCCGAACTTGCCGCTAGAGTGCCAGCAATGTGAGAGTAGCACATCGGGGTGTTTTCATTAAAAGTGGACCGCATTTTAACTACGCATCACCCCGATTAAACTGTGCGTCAGCATCCCTCGGTTTCTAATACATTCAAAATGGTTACATAAACAAGGTAGTGCAGTTACGTTATACACAGTTACAAGTGGATGTGCTGGTAATGATATAGCGCTTGCAGGGAGGAGCTGAAAAGTCTTCATTATAGAACAATTGGAGCTTACTTTGTATAGATACATTATAGACATATCTGCTTGCTTCAGGAACGCCTTCTGAACGCCTTCCGTGGACGCTGGTGCATGACTTGGTGCATGACTTGCAGACGCATCTGAGTCAACCGATACTCACTGTAAAGCTAGCCGTGCAGCTAACCTTTAGTAGAAGCACCTCGACCGTATTTTAAGCGCGTATTGTGAACGCGAAAAGTTCGTAGTACAATGCCAGTTGAGAGAAAGCTACTCAAACAAACTGAAAGGTGCCATTACGGCGGCTGTCACGGTCCCATGAAGCACGCGGTGCTAGTTCTCTTTCGTAGCTAGTTCGCTCACAAATGATCCACTTTCAATGTACCACGCAACGAACCTCGCCACCATCAATCATCGTCATGATCACCAGCTATGCTTATGACGAAGATACGGACCAAGCGTCGCGCGAAATAAATGTTTTCTGTTTCTCACTCCCCACGCTTGGCGAGCTAGCTCTCTTCTTGTTCTTCAGCTCTCTAATTTCGTTTCGCCTATATATAGGTTCGTCACACGTGTTCTTGTCTGCCCCGGAACCGTTTAACCCATGCCCTTCTTCCATCGCTGAGATGCGATAAACGAAAGTAGCGGTATAATAGCGTCGGCTACTGGACCACCAGTCGTCCGTCGTACGCCCACCCCGAAGCCGAAAGAAAGAGCTGCGCGCCGTAGGAAACCATAACAGAAAAGAAGACCGCTCTGCGCCTTCCGTATAGCCATCCGCCCGCGCCCTTGACCCAACTTCGCCGGGAAGCTCAGGATTCGTCGAGCGCGCTCGCCGCCGATGTGTGCTAGTAATGGAGAGAAACGGTTCCTCGCTAGACGATCTGCTTCCGCGCTGCTGCTTCCGCTGCGCCGTGATGTCGCTGCAGCCGTCTCGTATATACATACATGCACCGGCTTCACGGGTCTGCGCTGCAGGCGTGAGCGTCCGGGGCTACGCTCGATAGAGCGTTCGATAAAAGCCAATTCTCCGGAACGGTCTTCGCAATTATCTTTCTCTTCCAACTGCCCCTCCCCCTTCCTCCTCTCCGCTCTTTTCTTGCTCCCTCTTATCCTCCTCGTCTCAACGTGTGACTCGTTTGTCTCGGCTCAGCAGTGCACCTTTTTTGTCATGTCGGGGCTATTTTTCCTTGGTATCTTCTTTACTTTCGTTTCTTCTTTATATTTGTAGTGTATTTTCGCGAAGATCTCTGCGTCCTTCATTGGAAAAGAAAAAAAAAAGACAGAATAACAGCTCGAACAAGAAATAGAGTGAGTGCCACGCCGGTGGAACTGTTTCCTTGCCATTCCGACACCTTCTCTTCATTGTGTGTGGTTCATTTAATTTTTTTTTAACCTCCACATTGCATCATCGCTCAAAGGATGATTGCAGGTGAGTAATGAGCACGTATAGCTCGAAGGTGTGAGCGACGAGTGGCAGAAACATCAGATTGCAAGGAAGCAGATAAAGCAAGAAAGAAGAAATTTTGTTTGCAGTATAAAGAGGCGTCTAGTTGTTCCCGCTCTTTGTGATCGGCCCCGCTGATTCTGCGCCGAGTCGGCGCGCTCGATGGCTAATGAGCGGTCGTGGGCCGAATGAGCGATGGGGCACCAATTTTTTTGCGATCTCTTCGACCGGCCTCTGAATCAATCACCGTGACCTGTGCTTTTCTTTGATGTGGCTAGCGGGAATGCCGCAGGTATAGCGGTTCTCACACTCGTCGAGGCTGTCTGAAAGGAAACCAGGACATCGTATTGCGAAGACCGCTGGCTTGAAAGTACCGAGAAAAGAAGTTCGCTTTCTTCAATCAACAGAACGCAGCGTGTTCCGACAGGTGCAGAAGTCTCTTGAACGGCGCAAAGATGTGGCAGGTGAAGTGTAGCAGGTGCGTTTGATGCGTTTCCCTTTGGCCATGCAGCTTCCTTCAGAATCTATGTTGTTGCTGGTTAACGTCCCTGCCTTCCTGTATTCCTCTCTCTCTCTCTCTCTCTCTCTCTCTCTCTCTCTCTCTATGTTGTTGCTTCTTCTTTATTGATACGGTCGCAACTTGGAAAGTGCAGGAGATTACGATGAGGCTGACACACGGGATATTGTTAGATGAAGAACTGGGAATGTTCATCTTTCGCCTGACAAGATTTCTGTCTGACTGCTTTAGATATTCATGTCGAAGATTCAGCCCTTTAAAGGAGTGGCTGCTTGCTGTCGAGGCGATCTTTGATTAGCTTAGGCTTTGCCGGAACCCAAGACGAAACGAAGTCAGGGAAATCAGCCTGAGCGAGAACTCCTTATTTTATGGGCGTTAAACGGGAGTTTTAGCTTCACAAATCGCAATGCTGTGCGTCAGACAGGCATGTTCTGGCTTCGACTTGCGAAAGCACAACCTCACGCGTCGGAGGGACAACTATTTGTCAGAAACTCTAGACTATAGTTAAAAAATGCTCAATAAACACCTGAGTGTTGGGCAGTCTGTACAGCACCAAGAAGAAGCTGTGCGCATAGTACCATGCACGCGAGAAAGAGAAAGCGACACAACCCGAAGCGGCGGGTGCTAATAACAACAAGCGTCTGGAAGCCACCGGAGGGTTGTAATTAGGGAAAATGAAGTGTTACTCGTGTAACATCGTTGCTCATCCGAGTCGGACAACACGCGAGTCCGCTCACTATAGTGCGAGCCGGGCAAGCTCGGGCGTGTCGGAGATCTTTCATGCTCACAACAGCATGTCGGACCCCTGCACTTTCGTATCCCCCCCTTTCCTCGTTTTCTTTTTTCATGCCGCTTGCAGTTCCTGGATCTGGTGCAGTTCGTGTCCTAAGGACCATTACAACGCGCATGCTTCTTCTCCACACTAGTCTACCTCTCATCCATTCTAAAGCCCGTGCCTGCTGCCTTGCCTATACTTCGAGCTCTCTTGTGTTTACCCGGCGTCATAGTTGCGTGCAGTGGAGAAGCCGATTCATGGTCCGCTTATTGAACAAGGAAAGCGCCGCTGAGCGGCGCGCTACGTTTCAAGTTCGGTTTGTCTGCAACGTTTCGTCGTTGCTTGGCTTCTGCCGGAAAAGAAACATGTAGAACCACCGCTGGGGGAATCGTGCGCTCCGAGCAGACGTATCTAGGTTTGTAGGCGCCGAGACACGGCTGCACCTGGCCGGAGCAGTCGGCTAGTCGTCGCGTTTCGTCGGATGAATTGGGACGAGGCGCATGCTACTCTTCCATTCTTTTTCCTTGCCACCAAGCTCGTCGTAATCATCCAGTGTTGCACGAAATAGAAGCTGCGTCGGAGTGGGAAGTCGTCTCCGTTCGAGATACTACTGATGCTGCACCCGTTCGCCGCGTGGTCCGCCGCGATGTTTGTTTTGAATCCGCGCTGATGCATGGAGGCGGTTGGAAGAGGCGGGCACCAAGAGAGAAAGGAGGGGGTGTTACTAGCATCGGCTGTCGAAGCACGACGCAGGGCGCACCGAGGGTACGCGGGGCGTGTTTGTTTTGAATGGCCTTGGGGCACCAGAGGAAGCGCCGTGCCACGTGTCTGTGGGGCAGCGATCGAGCTTCGGCCGACCAGAAGACAGCCCATTCCAGAACAATCCTTGTTAGAGCAAGCTTTGCACGTGAACGTAGGAAGGCGAGGTGGGGTAAAGGGGGGAGGGGGGGGGGGGGGTTGTCTGGGTGCGTCTTTTCGCTCCCTCAGGGTCACGAGCTCCTTCGAAAGTTGTACGTTCAGTAAGACTTTCACGGCCGGATGTGCCATAATCATCTTTACTCCTGAAGAACTACACAGCAAACGAACGTCAGTTGGTGAAAACATAGCGTCACGAACAACTCTAGATGTACTACGAAGACCGCGGAGAAGTTATGTTCTTGCATCGGCCGTAATGTATGGGCTGCGGCCGACATCAGTATCGCAAAGCTTCACTTAACCGCTTGCTACTGACCGCTTCTTCAGACACCCACATGCCCAGCACCTAAGAGCCTTGCGGAGCAACACACCACCACGATTCAGTGGTTACGACAAAGGTTTCGCTTCGTCTTGCTCAACCGGAGTACTTACTCGCTCACCGTGCAGCACACTTACATGACACTAGACTTTTGAAGTTAAAGTGGCACTGAGAGAACATACAAGTGCATAAACGTATATAGGAATACCGCAAAGCTATCAGTGCTGGTGCCGACTTCTTTTGAAGCTTTTATCAACCATAGCGTGTCAAAAACGTTCTTGCGTTGCGCGAACGTTTCTTCCACAACGAGAATGCCTAAGATTGTTTTTACAACCTGATAAAGTCTAGCCATTCTGGTGCAATCTGGAGGGAGAGACTCTTCGCGTCGTGACGAAGACACAGGCGTTACTGGTGCTCGAAGGTCTTCTCGCATCCTGAACAGTCGCACTCTGGTTTCTATAGTCATATTTTAGAAGTTCGGCAAAATAATCGTGAACTAGCTAGCCGAGTGGTCGTCTTGATGAACCGAGAGTGGATTCATAGGTCAAGGGAATGGCGAATTATTCCTGAGAACACTAAAGGGCAGCTTCACTAGGACGCTCCGATGGGAGGCGCCTTCAACCGTCGAAGATCTCGCAGCCACGTGGTCACACCGTCCCAGGAGACTCCACTCTCACTGCTGCTCGCCCATATTTGGGTATCGTCGCGCGGCCCCTTTCTAATCCTGACTGGCAGATCCTGCCACACCCGTCACCTTCGTGCTTCTTCTTGGTGCCCTCGCAGGCCCACACCCCGAACTTCTTCTTGGCCCTCGCCCCCGCCCTCGGGCCGTTGCAGTGCCTTGTGCGGTGCGCCGCCAGTCAGACAGGTCTCGTTCGGGAGGCGTGGGCCGCACGTCACTGTCGCCTGATCGTTGCCGGGAACGGCTTCGGATACTGCGAAATGTTTTCTTGCTGTGCCTGCTCATTCTCCTGTGCCGGGTCGTTAAAAGCGATGGCTTGGCGTAATGCAAAGAAGAGAAAGAAAAATCTTTCTTGCTTCTATTTTGTCCTTTCTGCGGTGTTCTGTCACGTCGCTGATGAATGCGCTCTGCCCGAGATCGGCGAGATACGGGCGCTGCGGAAGAGATTACTGAACCAGTAAATTCTTTAACCATGATTTTTTTGGCATTTCGGGACGGCTTACGTGGGTTTGGTTGCCTGGTTTAAGGAGTGTTAGCTATACTCGACGAACGCGTGAAGACCCCGCTCAGACGATGAACCGTGAGCTGGTTCACTAATTCTGATATGTGTTTTGCAATAATGCGTTAAACCAGACGGCGCTACGACAAGGAGAAAAAGCTGCAGCGTGCACAATGAATAACTGAGCGGATTAGCTGTAGGTCGTTAGGTATGGTACAGTAGCCGCGCAAAAACTATGCATGCGAACAGACAGTAGTTTATCTACGAGGAACGGTGACTCGCCTGGTTACGCAAGCCCCAGGATAAGGCTTAAGACCTTTGCATATCGCTGCATTTTTTTTAGACAGACTTCTTGTGCACCACCGACAACAGCGTCCTCGCGTACTTCATCGTCCGTCTCTTCAGAGAAAACAGATGTTAATTATGCGTATATATTTTAATGCAATAGCGTCATGGGGAGATGTGTAGATGACCGTAGACAAGGTTATGTAGGATCTCCGCGTGGTAAGCGCTGGTAGAAAATTAAAATTGAACCATTTAGTGGTGCCCCCAGGAAGTTCGAACTCACGTTCTGTTTGTTTGGAAGCCACTGCGATGCGACAGAAAGGTAGCTTCGCGCTGGAAATTCTAGGTGGCTGTATGATCATCACCGTGCGCATACCGTCATCTGCGCATACCGCCATCTCGCGGCAGTGCTACCTGCATTTTAATGGATACATATGGACGGCACTACTGAGGTGAAGTTGTATCGCCCCCCCCCCCCCCCCCCCCGGCGCCTCGGAACGTTGGGTGCCTCTCGCGCGACAGACGACGGCGTGCTTCTCTGCTTTCGTCCCTTTCGCACGGGCGGGATTGAGCCGCGTTCATCGGCTCCCTTCGCGCGCACACTAACTCGCACATACAGCGTACACTGTAAAAATGTTTACACTCTTAAGGGTGTTTTTTTGTCGCACTGTAACACCCTTACCGTTAGGGCCTTAAAAAATTTATAGAGAACAGCAGCGGAGCTCTGACGAGACGTGCGATGACAAAACACGTAGTTGGAAACTATGTAATCATTCTGACAGCCTTGGGCGCACAGAAATATCCGACAAGAGAATTTCACAGGGAGAGATAGGAAACTCTCCTCTCGGATATTTCTATGCACCCAAGGCTGTCAGAATGATTACGTAGTTTTCAACTACGTCTTTTGTTATCGCACGTCTCGTTGGAGCTCCGTTGTCGTCCTCTAAATTTTTGTAAAGCCCTAACGGTAAGGGTATTACAGTGCGACAATAAAACACCCTTACGGGCGTAAATATTTTTACAGTGTAGGGCGCGCGGCGACGGCGTTATCCTCCTTGGACTTTACACGAAACCTCACGGCAACGCCGACGCCGATGGCAGAGATGCGCTTGGAGTGTCCGTATAATTGTTATCGCAGTAAAAATGTAAATTTTATGTGCCCCAGATCTACTTAGACGCAAGTCAAAGTATAGGCCTTAAGGTATTGTGCAGTAAACCAAACGTCACGAAAAAGCGATGGTGCACCTAGCGCGTACGTGCCCTCTCACCCCCGAAACCCTTTTTTTCCTTTATTTCCTTCTTTCTTTCTTTCTTTCTTTCTTTCTTTCTTTCTTTCTTTCTTTCTTTCCATCTTAATTCTGGGCCCAATCTGTAAGCGTCTTCCACAGGGATAACGGATGCATGGTATCCTATCGTTAGGTGAACCGGGCCTAACTAATTTAGGTGCTGCAGGTTCTTCCCATACATTTCTGGGAGACCGCATGGGGTTGGTTCGGTCCACGCTCATCTAACAAATTTTTCCACGCATGCAGCGTTCTGCCTCGAACACTCGTGTACGCCGGCTAATTAACACTTCGAGTGGGGTGCCGTGTTCCCCTCACTATTCTTTGTGAGGCAGCCCACTTACCCCTTTACCCTTGGCGGCCCTTTGAAGCCTTTCCACTAGTGCGCACGGCCGCCTCATTATGGGCGGACAATTGAATTGGAGCGTGAGGAGCGCCGTGCCGAGGTTGGCGTGGCCGAGCGTCTCATCCCACGTGGAGATCACGGCCCTCTCACGCCTTTACTAAACAAAGCGACTCCGCCGCTGTATTCGCATGGTGGAGTCGTCGGACCTATATTTTGATCAGTATTTTACCAATCGCGATGAGTGCATTGTGACTGCAAGCTTTTTTTCACCGTGCAGGGCTTGCGAAATCAAACACTTTGCTATTGTTTCCAGCTACTGTATAAAACGACACTTAATACAGCAGCCACCCCTCATGCGGTACCGTGCGCTACTAGTCGCCACGAGAATTTGCAAAGCATTGATTCATTTTCTTTTTTTTTTTTTTTTGCCACGATTACGTAGTTTCTCACGCTATGTATTATCCTCGCAGGGATTAAGATCGACATGATTATTGCATTTACATGGCATGATGAAATCATAATACGTATAAACCGCTCCAGGCGTCAAACATTGTCGCTTTCGCGAACTAGACGTATTTGGCCTTCCAAAGTCAATATAGACGTCAGAAGGCCGCGCTATTACATACTTAATGGCGTGCACTTGTGTTACATTGCACAGCAAAGTTCTGCAGCCAATTGAAAATTTTTACTTAACAGCACAGTTCGCAACCAGCGTTCTTCGACCCCACCCCTCATCATCCTTTCAGTTCTTTAAATGTTTCCAAATGTTTAGTTCGGTTTCCGGGGCCTAAATGTTTTACTAAGCCTGCAGGCTCCCAGCCGGATACACATCGAGCACGCTTCGCACCAGCACACGTTAAAGGTGGCACCGAAGGAGCACCCGAGTCTCTGCCGGGCTCTTGGTATCCTTGCGCTCAGCGTAATTCACGAGAGGACCAACAAATGTCTGTATCTGTACGATAAATAGTAAATGGAGCGCGGCCTCGGATGTGCACGGAAAGCGCACGGCAGCCGAGGCCCGCCAAGGAAGGATAACCTGTCCGCGAGCTTTGGCGCATTCGCTATAGCTCGGGCTCAGGGCCGTCCGGCGCCCGCTGTTGAGGGTTGGAGTAGTGGGTGGAAGGAGCTTCAGGGAAGTGTGGGTGGACGTGGTAGAGGGGATAGAACGGGGGAGTCAGGCGCAGGCATGCTTGCATTATGCAGTGGCGTGCCGGCGCCAAGAACGCGCGCTTCGAAAGGAGCATCCTTCTCTGCTGGCTTTCCGATCGAGCTCGCCGTCGATGCCTGTACGTTCCCTCCGTATACCGTTGGTTGCATGAGGCAGCACTAGGCAGGTCGAAGCTTCGGCTGGACTCTGGTGTGCAGATTAATCTAGTTGGATGTTCCTTCCTGCCGTCCTTCCCGCTGCGACCAGCCGTCAACTATGTGTACGCCTTGTTTGTTTGTTTGTTTGTTTGTTTGTTTGTTTGTTTGTTTGTTTGTTTGTTTGTTTGTTTGTTTGTTTGTTTGTTCAGGCGTGTTTCACCTGCTTGTTATTCTGCTTCTGAGGTATCCTCCTTTTCGTATCTTGCGTTTTTCGGTGTGGTCGAGTGAGGGCTGAGCGACTTCGCCAGTGTGCGCATGCTTTATGCACAATGCAGTGCCCCCTCCTCACTTCGCGCCTTCCTTCGTTTCACGCTCCCCCCCCCCCCCCCCCCCCGCCCCTTTATGATCTGGTTAGGCGAAGCGTGTAGCTGTGTGAGCGAGAGCGCGAATTCTGGTGGAGCCGATTGGCACCGTGGCCAACGATGTTATCGACCGGGATGCAGTATAATTTCTGCTCTTCCTCCTCTTCCTCCTCCTCCTCCGCCGCCACCACCGTGCCTTCGTTGCGTACCACTTTGGACTCGACATTTCTCGCAATGCAGACCTGGAGGCGGGCATTTAGGAGGCGTTACGTTAGCGGTGTTCTCAGTCTACGTAGCGGTGGAAGTGCACATTTGTTTTTGCAATCCCGCATAAGAAGACTACCATGGAAAGCCAAGATAAAACTCAGCGCGCGCAATTTCGTCAGATGCAACCTCAGAGAACCGGCCTTGTCGACTCTGCGCTAGTCTAAAACCGTTTTGTGACCGCCGTAGGCGAGCAGTTACGTACAATTTTCGGAATAAGTGTTCCGCGGAGCCATTTGGCGAAGTGCGCTGCATAGGCCCGCAGGCCTGCTCTGCGGCGTAGACAACTGTCTGATTACGAGTCTGGGCGTGGGACGCGTATAGGGTGCTTTGTTCTTTGGAAACCGCAGGTGCTGTGCTTCTTCGCACGCTCGACGCGCTGTAATTGAAAGGCCTGGCTCCTCCGATGCCTCGGTGGCGCCGGCTACGCGTCGAGTTTGCTCGGGCCACTCGCTTGCCCACGAAGGATGCCCGCAACGCGACGCGTCACGTATTGTTTAGGGTCGCCGGCGCATTTCTCACGCAGCCGCGTGGCCCAGAGAAACACTCGTCTTGCGTATAACTCTCCGTGAGCCCAGAGACGGTCTCTCTGTCGGGCCTGCGTTATGAAACAAGCATCGCTGTATCAACACCGTCGAGCCAGAGAAGTGGGCCGCGGCGCGCAGCCATTATATATATATATATATATATATACCCCGGTGATATCTCTACTAAAAGGGGCGCCCTTGGATACCAGGTCCTGCATCCGCGTACGGAGAAGGATGGCCAGGATGAGGTCACTTTGCTTCGAGCCCTTTGTTCGGGGTCGGCTCGTTTCGCTAAGCGTGTCTAAGATGGTGGCGTAGGTGCGTGCTCTTTGACGCCTTGACCGCCACAGGGCGAAGGCGATGGTGCACACCGTCAAATGCCTCTTTCTTTCTTTCTCTCTTGCTTTTTCTCTCTCACTGTCTGTTGCTCCATCGTACGACCGAGACCTGTAGCGGGGGAAAGACCCCGTTCGAAACTGGGGCGCCGCCCCGAAACGGCAGCTAGCGCACGAAACAAGAGCGGCCGCGATGGCCGAAGCGTCGCGGCCGTGGTTTTATGGGTGCTCGCGGTGCGTAACTTAATACCGACTTATGGGGCCGAGTTTTAACTCCCGCTTGCGTGCACCATGCGCGAAAAGCGCGAGCTTCAGTGTGTGCCGACTGTTCGTAGTTTTGTCCTAATCGCGCAAGTGTACCGCTTGGGGCGTCGAGGGACTTACGCTGCTGTTATTTTAACGCCGAATGGACAAAATGGCTAGACCTTCCGTATAGCTGCGGTACGCAACGTTAAGCTACAATTATGCCTTTTCTATCAGGTGGCCACCCTTCATTGTTTCTTCTTTCTAGTTCGTCCATTGGCAACAGCTGGTCTATTCTGTTCGTTCGTGTGTTGCCGTTGGGCTTGCTCGCATTTCATTTTTCTTTCCATTCTGGCGTTTCTTTGTTTTGGTTTTTAGAGAAATACAGTTAGAACATGTCATTGTTGCTGGCGTTTGGCTAGAAATGAAGTAACCATGCACGGAAATGAAGTGGCAGCGCCGGCACCTGTTCTTATACAATATGCCGAACCATGTAAGTGGCACGTAAACAGGTCAAGTGTGCGAACCATCTTGAACAAAACTTCAGCGTGCAAAAAAAAAAAAAAAAAAAGAGATACGAAGCAGTCAAGTGGCTCAGATGTGTAATTTACCTGCATCCCACAAGGTGCTTCGCACAGAAATGTTTATTGCCCATTAAATTCAGTTACCCATTAAGTGCTTCGTACTTAAATATTTCGCATTTAAATGGTTTGCACATGATTTGGCACCGTTGGTTTGCAATTAAACTGTTCCAAGTCATTTGAAACGAACCCCTTAAGTGTGAACCATTGCGAAGTGTCAAGCACCTAAATTGTTCGGCACTGCTTCAAATGTATTCTTTTCACGGGCATGCGCTAATTTCAGCGCTCCAACGCGCTGATAACCTTCTATCTCTGGCAAGGGCGTTTGGAAATCGCGCAGAATCTGATGCGCCTACCTGCGAGTCGCCGTGGTTCTAAATGCGTCGCAATGGCACTCTCAAGGCGTGAGAGATAACGCTGAGATAACGTTTGGGACTTGGCTCTTTTACCGTGTGTTCAGACAGACCTTATATTCCCTGTACTCGCACCGTTTACCAATATCTGCCCGAATGACCTTGCTGTGTAATGCGATACATGTCGCTTGCTTATCGGCGTACACCCATTTACTCCATTTCCTTAAGGTCAACTCGTATCACCAGTTCGGACGTGAGATCTCACCGCGGAGGGGCTGCCGTGCATGCTTAAATTATGCAGTGTGTGTCATAGCCGTTCGTGCGGGGCTGGCACGTTCGACCCCGGCGATATCGCAGTGTCAGTCGGTGCCATTCGCGCGAATATGTCGGCATGTCCTCACCGAAAATTTATGTTAATAAAATTACGCGGTTTGACATCCGTGGATGCACAGAGTGGCTGTAAAAGGCGTAATACGTGAAGGGACCCGGATTAGTTTTCTAAACCTGGGGTCAGTTAAAGGGGCACTGTGAAAGAAAATAATTGGAGCTGTATTAGTAAACTTACGCTTCTACAATAGCGAAAAAAGAACACTCCTACAGTCAGAAGACGCTTGAATAATCCGGAAAAGACGAATAAAAATAAAGGCGAGTGCCACGCCGCCTTGAAGTTTCCGTACCTGATCACCGTGACTCCGTGAATTTTCACTGCGCCTGTTCTAAAAGAGCCAAAGGCTGTACTTTGGAAGATTCAAAAACTGTTATTGAGCTACAGCGGCCCAATTACGAAAAATATATGTATATATATACTTTGAAATCCGTGTCGTCACACTGATGTGCCGGCGCTGGGAAGGAGGAAGAGAAAGTTGCTATAAAAAAAAAAAGGATAACCGCAGTAATTGTCTCACACACTGGTGGACACTTCAGCATCTGTGTTGGGGGTAGGGAATGAAAAAAAAAAAGGAAGATAAAGAGTAGAAGGAGATGACGCCGGGGTATCGGCACAACGTTAAAAAATGAAGAGAAGGAGAGCGAGACAACTTTGCCCTTCATTTTGTAATAATCAATCTCTTAGCGCGAAATCAACGAGAATATAGGCGCAACACATTATCTGTCTAAACTCACTTACTGTTTCTCTTTAGTGATCCTTTAACGTGCACCCAAAGCATGGGATATTGATATCCAATGCGCACTTCATCATTCGCTCAAACATCACGCTTGCATCTTTAATGTTATCGAAGACACATCGCTTTCTGTGGGCTTTTGCGTGCGGACTCGGAACACGCGCTGTATTGCACTTAACACTTTCTTCTATTATCGCTGGTCTTCGACAGAACTATTTGGTTTTGTTATTAAACCCACTCCATCGTGCGTTTTGCAATAAAAATATTTCAATCCTTAGTTCTGCAGAGAAAAGCACTTCACTAGTCTTGCCCGATTGCCCCTTCGCAATACATCTTCTCTCGTTGCTTAACACACGGTTATACAATCCCACCCAAGTGGCCGTTTTTATTGTATAATATTGGGGTTTGTACAAAGTGTAAGCCCTTGTATCTCTATATGTACCACTCAAGACGTTCGCACACCATGTAGCATTCAGTAACGTCGAGCTTCCCGAGGATTTCACCCAGTCGGGACACGGAAGACTGACCAGATTATTCGGAACGAGTGAATCAAAAAGAGGCATCAAAACGAACCAATGCTGGACGGGACCGTTCGTTGCGCTATCCGATTAAGCGTACAAATCGCATTAACTCGAATCTAATTACGTGGAGCCCCGCGCCTTATGTGCTTCTTCTCTCGCTGCATGAGATCCATCGTGCTCGTTCGTTGACCCCGCCTCGAGCGACCGCTTAGCTGCGTGATGGAGAAGCGATACTGAAACTATACGGCTTCCATATCGATGTTTAACAGCGCTTAGTGGCATTTGGTGTTGTCATTTGCGACAACTGTTGCGTCCGCAATAAAACAATATTTAGCCCTGCGACCGCTCGTCGGCGTGACGGGGAAGCTGAATTTACGCTATATATAGCGTGCAATATAGGCGTTTGCCAGCGTTGATTGACACGTACACCTTACATTTTTCAACGGCTTGAGCGTGTGCTATGCCGACGCAGTCCTTAGTCGTGTGGACGTTATGTCACACGCAGAGCGCAATAGCAAAAAGAGAATCCATCATCTCGTATTTTGTAGAGAGAGAGAGAGAGAGAGAGAGAGAGAGAGAGAGAGAGGAGGAAAGGCAGGGAGGTTAACCAGATATCAGTATCCGGTTTGCTACCCTTCACTGGGGATGGGCGATAGGGGTTAGAAAGAGGACAGAGAGGAAAGCGCGAAAAAACATTGAAGTTGCCCTTGAACTATAGGGGGTCTAGCGATTCATGGTGTGGTACACAAAAGTGTAATTTGGCCTCCTGCAGGCGACGACGTTATCCCTCACAGCTCTCTGCCCTTTAACTGGCGATATTGTTGCTTCTAGCTCAAGAATACAGGTTGCACTGTAGAAGAAGAAAAAAAAGTGTGTTAGCGTTTCAGTTGGGCTGGAAATGTAGTTCGAAATTACAAAATGGCGGCCCCTTATTTCTTCTTACGGTGTGTATACAGGTTTTGCCAAAACTTTACTGTCAACTCTGTGAATGGCAAGCGGGTATGCTTAGCCTTGCTGTGGTAACTATGAAGCGCTTCAGGAACACCGCGAGAGTCCTGCTCACAATGGGAGTACTGAAGCGATAAAACGACGTGGTACAGGATAAATATGTTGGGGACTCGGAGATTGCAGGAAGTAGCTCAACAGGCTCACAGCGTATCGTATCTACTGGGTGTTATCACTACGAAAACCCCTACTACAAATGCTAACACATCCAAGCAGATGAAATTGTTGGGTGCGAAATCTCGTAAGGCGACTTCACAACACCTCTAAATTGCCCTTAGTAAGAAGGCCGAGCTCAGGGAGCTGAATATGGCTGGCCGAGAGCGAAAAAAAAAATGAGTGTGGTAAGAACGGTGGCGACAGGGCGCGTTCTCACGCTCCGTTTCTATTTTTGGTTCCAATATAGCAGAGAGAGGTGCACCGTTAGTTCAAACGAATTGTATGGGGGAGGCGTGCGCAATTCAAAATATCCCATTACATCTGTAGGGCTCGTAGTATCGGCTTCACATCTTCCGTACTAAACCCGGGCCCGTATTCACAAAACGATCTCACGCTATTATGATTGTTCGTAACAGGAGGTGTCAAGCAGTCGTGGTGTTTGACGTAATATTAGCGAAGGCGGCCGACAAGTGGCGAACAACAGTTACGAACGTTAGTTAACGTTCGGTAATTCCACCCTTAGTGTGCGTCGCAGCTGTTGATATACTCAGCCCACATCTTTGTCATTTATAGGTGAATTCGAACTGTTTCGTGGCGAACTGCGTATAGGTACAAAATGCGAAGACGCGCTAACCACTCGATGATACCGCCTAAACGCAGGTGGCTGTGCGTCGTGACTAGCCTGGAGCGCATGAGTGACGCAGCATTATAGGTGACTACGAAAAGAAAAGGCTGCTGCTGTCGTTGCTTTATTCGCCACCTATTTGGCGCGTAGTGGTGGCTCCGCCAAAAAAGAGCCGTGTGAGACTAATCTCCTTCTTCGTAGTTTACTCTCGCAGAAATGTTAATCGCCTCTGGACCTCGTCTGGCTGCTGTCAAAGGAATGCCATAAATATTGGCGTGCGCTCTGAGCGTATATTCCTTACTACGTGGCGCCTCGACAGCTTGTGTCGCTGTTCCGTATAATGGCACACACTCGCACGGCGTCGTGTACATGCATGCATGCATATGCGTATACGGCGCCAATAACCGTCCTGTCGGCGGATTCATTGGAGGCTCGCTTCTCACGCCAGCAGCGGGGCGTCGTTTGTTAGCGCAAGCTCCGACGTGCCGATCGTGCCGGAGGGGTGGGAGAACATATACATTAAGGTCAATAAGGCGGCGAATCGCGGCCAATTGCGGATGCATGGAGGAAGAGCGCGTGCGCTATCGCCTTGCGACCGCGACCGCGCGCCGTCTCGTAGATGCAGCGAGCGGTCCATGACTTTGAAATGCTCGGCCCTTCGTTCCTTCGACGGCGGTGTGTGTGTGTGTGTGTGTGTGTGTGTGCGTGCGTGTGTGTGTGTGTGTGTGTGTGTGCGTGCGTGCGTGTGCGTGTGTGTGTGTGTGTGTGTGTGTGTGTGTGTGTGTGTGTGTGTGTGTGTGTGTGTGTGTGTGTGTGTGTGTGTGTGTGTGTGTGTGTGTGTGTGTGTGCGCGCGCGCTCCCCCCGGCTGCAAACCAACTTATCGCTCGGCGGTAGGTCGGTCGCTGCGCCTCCTCCTGCACTCGGAGGGCGAGGGACTTGCTTTGGAGACCACGCTTGGGTGCTTGCGTGTTCGCTTGTCCACGGAACTGTATGCGCTACGCACAGTATACTTCACCCGGTGTGAGTGTGCACGCATTTGCTAGTCGGCGCCCGCGTCCTGTCTTCGGTGGGTGGTTCTCCTGCGTCTGCGATGACCGCGGCGATCCCAACGCGGAGGTCAATGTCAGCTTGAGGAGGAGGAGACGGTGCGGTGCGCGTTTGGGTTACGACACGGCGGCGGCGGCGGCGGCGTCCGTTTCCCACGACTAGCAACAAACGCGAGAGCTCCTGCGCCCTCCTTGTTTATGCAGTGCCTTATCGCGCCGCCGCGCGGTTAGTGCGAACTTTCTGGTTCGGCAACGCGTATAGTTCAGGGCCACCCCAGCCTCTGGAAGCGAGTCTGTGTGGTCTTTGTGTTTAGTGCCGCGCGAGCGTTTTTTGTCGTTGTCGATCTTTATTTGCCGTCCGTAACTCACGCTTGTATGAATGCGCCCACAGCCGAGATGGCTAATGGCCAAGAAACTGAACGATGACCATGTCTATTTCGTGCGTTTTGTATGTTCGTCGTTTTCGTTTCCGGCTGGAGATAGAGCTTGCAGATTGCTTTTTTTTTTCCTTTCCGGCTTAACGTGCGAAACGTCGCACTGCATGAGACGACGATATTCGGAGCGATAAGAATATTCCCAGCTTGCTAGCTGCGCACCGTATCCGCCTGTGTACTTAAACATGTTTCCGATTTCGCGTCGTGCCACTTATTAAAGTTTGAACATCGATTTCTAAAGCACAGCAGGAGCGTACAGTGATAAAGCTTTCAGCAGATTTGAAGTTGGTGCTACTCGTACTTTCATACGAGCTCGCATCATACTTGTGCCGAGGGAGGTTTCACTTAAAATTGTGCCATTTCGCGCATCCAAAAAGAACACGCCATTGCTGCCTGGCTTAGATGGACTCGAGCAGGCTGACCGATACAGTTGAGGGAAATCATCGAATAAGGTCTGCGATTAAGAACGTTTTTCAGGATGGATGCGGTTAGGGGTGGGGTGCAGGAGTTGGATACAAGATGCAGGCTAAGCAAAGCACTTCTTTGTTGTATCGGTTTACGCAATCAGCGACGTAGTCTATTGTACGAGTATCGAGCTCACTAGATCGCTACAAAATTTCAGCGAGATTTGCGGTGAGATTGCTGCGAGAATCTCTAACAGGAATCATCTGAGAACTCGAAAATAAACAACCGAGTTGTGCTAAGCGCGTCCCCGTGTACTGGTTAATCATTCGAGTAAATATACTCTTTGGGCCACCGGCCAACGAAGAGTCGCATGGCTTGCTTATTGTTTATTTGTTCGTAAGGCTACTACATTTATTAAATCGTCCACATCTTTACCTGCAGCACGTCCCGGCATTGACAGCTTTTTATTCTACAACTTCCTCTTGCGTCAACGCAAGTACTTTCTAAACAGTATTCTGCAAACGGCTAAAGGTGTCACTTGTACTGCCGACAGGCGATTTGTCAGCCGAAGCTCTCGCACCCTCTCAAGGCTTCCGCGCAGAATGGCAGCGCTTTTCACAACAAAATTGTATGCAAATTGTGGCGTGCTTATATCACGAGCAAACTACTAACGCACCTCTTTGGTGCCCAGTAAAATGCCTTTTTTCTTTTTCAGACGGAAAACTGCAAAAAAGAAAAGTGTGTATAGCTGGGTCGAGTGATCGATCATTCATTCTACGCACGTTCTCAGTGCGGCACTTCACGCGTTATGCCAGCCCCTTTCGGCGTGACACTAACGCCACCTCCGTGCGGGCGTTTCCCGAGGCGTATTCTGGCAGTGTCTCAGGCTGCTATGCAAATGCGGCACGTGTCGGGGTTTTCATCGATCTTCGGTTAGCATCCAACACGCTGACGCCGCGTGTCCTCGTTTTGCAACGATATCTCTGCACGTGTGTATAGGTATTTCTTCAACTTTTTTTTTCAAGTGAGAACTGAAGTGGCGCGTGCTTTGGCATGGGGGTAGGAGAGCTTATGATCATTTGCATTTCTTTTCTGCCGTTTGGCTGGTGGTTATTATCTTTTTTAAGCTACGGCATTGCTGCATCTTCTTCCCAGATCGTGCTTTGTTCCCGTTGTCATCTTTGTTTCTCCTTTGGAGGGCGCGTGTGCGTCTTCCACCCTTTGGACATTTCAGTACTCGCTACTTGGTTGTTCTTGTTTTATGTTTCTTATAGCAGACTGTGCCCAAACGACGAGTGCCCATATAAATACGCGGAAAGTTTGCTTTTTTTCCGATCCAGTAAACGCTACTGTCACGCACACTTCTGTTTTACATGCAGAGGAGACCCAATACTCCACTTCTCTCTTGTGATAGAAGCCCTGATTTGACCTTCCTTGCATTCCTTTCTTCTAATCGCACGAGCTATGGGTCATTGGAACCCACTGCTCACTGAGTTGTTTTTTTCTCGTGTAAGCTACCTGATCTCTATGTGGGTATCATTATCTACTAACAGAAATAAAGATTTGGCTGCTCAGTTTTTTAAAAACTCAATATAGCCGAGCATTTACCGAACGCCATGAGCTCGGTCATCTCCCGAAAAAATCCACCTTGATCAACGAGAGTATTCGACAGTGGATGGTGAGCTTTTCAACAGTCCTTCAAGGCGCAGAGTGTCGTATTCTCTTCCTTCCATTTTTTTTTTTTTTTTTTTTGCACTCGCAATCGAAAACATGTGTCTTTTTATAACTTCAATGCTCAAGTTCTTTCTGAGTTTTTTTTTTATGGAATATCGATTTTCACGTTTAGTTTTAGAAATTCGTCGAGATTCAACAGTACTGCCACCTTGCCTTGCGAGAAAAAGAATAAACGAGGGTAATCGAGTAAGAAGCTTAATAAAGCAGCACATAATTGTTTTAAATGTTCATTCTGAACTGGATTTCCATAAATAACTTTTTAGCGATTTCTTCTTTACTATCACCAAATGTCGTTGTATCTACGGGAACAACCTCCAAGTACTGCGCTTTAAAGGCGACGCACCGCGTCCTTATAAGCGGCGCCACTGCCGTGCATCTCCTTCTACTCGGTTATATTTTTATTTTTATTTTTATTTTTTTACTCACCTTCTGTCCTGCGCTTCTTCTGTTCATTTTATTTCCTTCTTTTGCTCTGCCTTCTTTTTTTTTTCGCTTTAAGCATCGTGCGTATAGGTCTGGCGCAGTGTTCGTGTATCTCTAACGTCTCACTTGAGAATGGGCCGTGCGCGCCCGAGCGGTTTCTGACCCGAGGCGTCGACAGAGGGTGCCGGCGCGTTGATCTCCTCGGCCGACGCCCCGAGGCTCGGATGAGCGGATCCTCCTCTTCTCGAGAGGCGACGGCATTGTTGTCGCAGTTCGGCCCAGCGGGAGATGCCGCTCACTCTCCAGCTGCGAACCGCGCGCACCATACTGGAACCGACGCTCGAAGCGCAGGAGGAACCAATACCGGATCGGGGCCTTTGATCACTTCGTCGCATAGCTCCCGCTTATACTTTTCCTTAAAGTGTTACTATATTGCCTTTCTTTGCGTTTGTTCATCTCGGCAGCGGAGCATGAAATTGCGCAAGCCTAAAAGCGGTATGCCCGCGTTAAAAAATAAATAAATAAACGCAACTTGCAGTTTTTCCATTGTAAGAGGCTATTCACGTTGCGTCGCGGGTCCTACAGTGTTGCCTTATTCATGGCTTCCATCGCATCGCTGGAGAAAACTGGGAGATAAGTCCATTTGGATAGGACGCAGCAATTCACATTTACGACATTATACGCCAGCGATGACCTGTACAACATTAAAGCGGCAGTGATTACTTCAGTGACGTCACAGACACCGTCTCGTTGTCCAGTTTACAGCTGCTGCAGTGTCGCTTGATATAAGTGAATTTGAACAGGGTGCGGTTTTTCATCCATCTACCTATACAGCATATGACCGCCGTGACGACGTCAGTGCATGCCCAACATTACATACATTGAATGGACACGCTACATCCAATAAACGTTTCGTACACGTTGGCGTTACGCTCTCTTAGGTGCTTTCGACTACCGTCCTTCTGTGTTCTACCACGATTCACTACGTTTGGCAGCCTTCGCTTCGTATTTATTTATGCCTGAAGTTCTGCTTTTTCTCTAAAAGAACTTGAACTCGCCCCTGCGGTACAAAATTGGGCTTCACCGCACGAGGACTTTTGATGGGGAAAAGCCAGGTATAAAGGCGTCTGCTACCTACGTACAGACTTGCAAAAACCATACCGCCGTCCGGAATGCAAGGTGTCGGCAGCAGCAGAGCCGGCTTTGAAACTTGTACAGCTCGCGCGCGCGCGCGCGCGCGCGCGCGTGTGTGTGTGTGTGTGTGTGTGTGTGTGTGTGTGTGTGTGTGTGTGTGTGTGTGTGTGTGTGTGTGTGTGTATGTGTGTGTGTGTGTGTGTGTGTGTGTGTGTGTGTGTGTGTGTGTGTGTGTGTGTGTGTGTGTGTGTGTGTGTTTTATACTGCGCTAATGCGACAATGTGGCCCCATGGGTGAGACCATATCCGCGTAAAGTGCTGCTGACATCGTTTCCGAGTGCACGCATTATAGTTTCTACGTCACGTCCACAAAGTGGAACGAAAATACCAAGAAGCTGCATTCTTGCTATGCGAAGTGGCGTAAAACAAAAGTGGAATGCAGTTGAATAGATAGGGAAAGCATCACGTCAGGTTGTGCAGCGAGAGGCGCCGTCAGTCGTATATTTTTTTTACTTTTTTCACTCTGTACACTAGCACTGTCGTTAACGTCGTTGTGAAATAGGGAATAGAAATGCCCTTTCTGCCGTTTCGTTCTCTCTTTCCCCTTTGTTCTTGAACAGGCGGTACAGGCAGCCATCACCAATTTTCTCATCTCGACCTCGTGTCTGCTGCATTCCCGGCCTAATTACATTAAACGCATGTCGCGTGGACTACCAGCGGCAGCGTCTCCAGAAAAAGCCTCGCCGTCGCCCGCGCATAGTTGGTCTCATTACCGAGTTGCGCGCACGCGTGGAAGAGAGGGTGAGAGCTATACTATGAGTTCGTGGGAGCCATGCCTTCAGCACGCATGCTCTCCAGACGCCAGTGCCGCTGACTCGTGCTCCCGTTTCACCGTGTACCGTTCCCGGTGTTCCTCTCCCCGAAACTGTTCGAAGGAAAATAAGATGCGTGAATGGGGCTTCTCGTGGCTGTTGCTGAGTGGTAGGGATGGGCCGTGATTAGAGTCGGGCCAAGAGAAGGGGGCCCGGTCCTGGCTGGCCAAATTGGCTTAATGCCTCCGGCCGGAAGCCAATACGGTCGATTCGCCGCCGGTACGGCGAGCGCACGTCCCCGCGGATCGATGATGGACGCACTGGTTTTGTGCTCTCGCTTGGACGTATATACGCTAGAAGGCTCATCCCCGCGGAGAGAGCAGGCGACTGCGTTAATCGCGATGCGGCGCAGCAGATGGGGAGGCATACGGGTCTAATTAAGACAACCGTTGTCCGTTGCGCATCACGATAACTCAGCTGGCTAAACTTAATCCCCTGACAAGCAGCTCAGCAAGGGGATCTATGGGGTTTGCGAGGATGCAGCCGGCCTGCATATCCCTCCCCTTACCCGAGATGTCCTCGTTTTTATCACGATGGCTCTGAATTGGAGCAGTAAGGCAACACGATGTAAACCTCATTCGTCGCTTACCACCTCCTGTTCTACAAAGAAGAAACATATTCATCAATGCTTGCATACCCACTTTGTAAGACGAACCACGACTGGCAGATGGTCTTGTGAAAGTGCAGCTTCGTTTTCATTTCCGACTGCCAGCATTCACTTTATGGTAGTAGTACGAAATCGTTCTTTGTGCAGTCAGTGATGGCCTCGAGGCCCATGCAGAGAAGGGGGAGTTACCGCATATCCTTTGTCAAAGCAAGAAGTCTAAAGTGCCTTTCTAGTGTCATCGACGTCTTTCGGACGCAAAAAGCAAGTATATGTATATATTTCGCAGCAAGGACAAAAGCATGCCAGCGCGTGACGATTGGGAATGTGGCCGCCGAACGCAATCGAACAAAGTGCACGCGAAAGGGGACTTGAGTTTGGAAGACATCAATAAACAAAAATGGAAAATTATAGAAGCTAGGCTGCGTAACCTGAGCTCGACAGGCGACATTGCGACCGGCGAAGCTTCGAAGTCATCCGTTCGCCGAACCGAAGTCCGCAAGAGTCGACGCAACGTTCGTTGCACCCACGGCCGTACACAACTTCGTCTGTTGAAACACCCGTTTTGCACGGAGCATTCACATTCCGCTCGTGCGCACCGTTCTCGAAATTTCACACCGGGTCGTATTACGCAGCACGGGTAAGTGTAACAGCAGCAACTCCACACGTGCAGCTGCGTTATATCGAGCGGAAGCCACGTGAACGCACGGCGCAATGAACTGGCGCTCTTTTGT
The DNA here is from genome assembly GCF_023375885.2 of Dermacentor andersoni. Taxonomy (NCBI): domain Eukaryota; kingdom Metazoa; phylum Arthropoda; class Arachnida; order Ixodida; family Ixodidae; genus Dermacentor; species Dermacentor andersoni. Next base: position 166,940,654 of record NC_092818.1, on the reverse strand, counting down.
ACAGGTAGTGAGCACATTCTCAATACAGTATCATATCATTGCGTGAACGTCGATTATGCCTACAAGTTGACATGTTATTTCACGTTTTGTTGTTACAAGTAGCCCTGTTCTTTCTACTGTTCAATATCACTAATCAAGCAATGGTTTCCCCGGGTGTATACCTTGCTGTACGTATACCAGAATACCGTAAGACACCGATGGCAAGAACGCCGATGTTGACTCTTCTGTGGCGCTGTGCGGTTCGTATCATGTCACTTTGTATTGAGATCCTGCGTAATTCAATGTTAACAAGTGCATACTGATTTTGCAGAGCAGCATTTCTCCTTCTTTGACGCCCTTATGCTAATTTTTGAATTTATTTTATTTTTTCTTTGCGTGGCTCGTTGGAGTTTGTATACCAGTATGGCTTTTATTTTCTTTGTCTCTCTACGTTCCCACGACTTATGAGTACGCATCAGTGCGTTAAGGCTGCGGTAACGAACAGAGAAATTTTGAAAATACAAACAGTACGCTATGCTTGCGGCAAGACCTCTTTTACAGGTTGTCAACGTAAACGCCATCTCCCTAACTAATTAAAAGCAGAAAAAAACTTCCGTGCGTGGTCTGTCAGCGTTCTTATTTTTCGTTCGGCGCTGCCTTGTAATCCTAACCATCGCGGAGGCGTAGTCCTAGCTAACTACGCGGCGCAAGGACGCCAGAAACCTCACTTTCGTCCAATTAAGGATGCCAGAACTTCCACTAATGCCGTCTTCAGCGACCCATAACGCAGTCCTTTATCGTAGCTCACGTGGAGAGCGGTTCAACGCTGCCGCGGCTTCGAGTCTGAGCGACCTCGTTATACGCGTGTATCGCCGAACTAGCGGAGCTCCCTCAAATCCCTCACCGTGTCGCGCCAAAATCAGTCCACTCAATTCTTCCGCAGCGTTTACCCGCATACAGCCAAAAGTCCGCTTCTCCCGGGAGTCGGATCTCACGCGGACGCAGCAGCATCGGCGTCCAGCAAAACTAGGCACTCTAATAAATTATTCGGCGCCGCTATTGGTCGTAATTAAATGGCGTGCCCGGCCCATGGCGTGCGTTTGCGAGCCCCTCGCTTGCATGCGGTAGCGAAGCCGCGCGCTGCACGCCCTTCGCTTTGTGCGCGCCGGAGAGACGGACGGGCCAGGCAGGCGCGGGGGTGCGTCGGCATTAATTGTCGCCGGCACTGCGCGAACGAGCGCGATGTTGGCGGTGTCTCGTCGGCTAATCGAATCGGCGCGGCGTTGTGATTGATTGAGTGGCCTCCCGCTGGGTGCCGCTGTAGCTGCACAGAGGCACGCATAGCTCTATAGCCGTGCGTGCGAGAATGCGCGCGCCCGGCGTCTCCGCTTTCGCTTTCCGTTCCTGTCGTAGTTCTGCCGTTCGTGCGGTTTTCTTCTTTTCTTTCTTTCTTTTTTTTGCGTCAGCGCGTTACGTACACTACGAGCCGACATATGGCGCAGTGAAAACACGCGCCGCTCTCTCTCTCCTGTATCTGATAATGCGTCATGGCTGCCTTTTTGTTGTTATTTATTTTCCTTGGCCGTTTCTCCATTCTGGGCGAGCGAGGAAAGGAAATATATACTGCAGTCCGAAGTAGCATCGTTAGCAAGCCCTTCGCATTAGCAGAAATGTTTTGTCTCTCAGTCTTAGTTCTTTAGATATACTTTTTGGTGCCCTAGTTTCTGCTCCCAGAATGATTCTGAAAGAGCATTGTTTAAAGAGTCGAAGGTGAATAATCACTTTTTTATTGGAATCTCCCGCCATGAACTATCTGCTCTGGCGTGGTGCTCTCCCTGAGCATTGGGTCGCGTGGCCTATGCCTGGCCGCGGCAGCCGTTCTCGATGAACTAAGAATGCTACAAAAGCCTGCGTTGATACTTTTCTGTAGAATCAAAAAAAGAAAAAAAAAATAAGAACCGACGCGCTCAATCATTGCGTGTCTTACGCGATGTCTTTGACATACCTGTTGCAGAATTAGTACGTAAGACTCATCCAGTCACTCGAGCAATTAATAAATGAGTAATTATTTATTAATTATTCAGATTCCGTTCTTTTGCGAACTCTTCGGACGTCACCTTCGTGACGAACGAAAACGTCGGTGAAAATGACTAAACAAAAGAAGTCTGATGTCTTCCAGTTTCCTGGCTGCCTAAGAACGGGGTGCTTAAGTCGGAACATTGCTGTCCTGTAAAGCCGAAGCTTCGACGTTGTTTTTAATGCTTTCTAAAAAAACACGATTGCAGCATTGATCTTCACTTAAGATGCACTCCGGTCGGCGTTGTAAAATCTTGCGTAACTTGTGAAGTTGGCTTCATTGCATTGTTGACTCGCATGACGGGGTAGTCCGTTTTTTCAGCGAGCAGGTGCATGGTTCTTTACATGCAGCGCGGGCCTGAGTTGCGGATACCACGCGAACATGCGGCGCGCCTGCGCGTAAATACCGTACTTTAACCATTCTCGCCGATTCACCGTACCATTATGTTGCGAGCAATCGGAGCTGTCTAGTCAAGCCAGCTTAACGTTCACACAAGTAGTCTTCGCCGTGCAGAAAAGCCAGCTTCAAAAGTTTCGCGCACTGCTTCCCGCAAGATTCGCCGTGTAGTAGCCGACCTTTTATTTGCTCGCTTCTCTTTCGTGCTCCTTTTCTTTTTCTCACACGCACAGGGCGAAGCAAGCTGTAGTCATTCACGGCCGTAAGAATGCGCCACCATCCAATGTCGACTGCGGCGCCATAGACCTGAGCGCCGCACGCAGCCCATGTGTTGTCCGCACGAATGAGTCCCTCCGACAGCAGCAGTGGGTGCCTCGCCCGGCGCGCTTGGCGAACCGGAAGGCGGTGGCTGCTACCGCCGGCGTCGCGTCTCGGCTTGGGCGTCCGATGTCTCCGGCGCCGCGATCGGGTTTTCCGGACGACCAGGCTCTGGCTTGGCTGCCGGCCAGACGCCTTGGGAGAGGACACCGCTCCGCCGCCACCGCCGCCCTTTTGTTGTCTAGCGCCGCGGAGAATCAATCCGCCGTTCCTCTTCCTCTCCCGTATCGTCCTTTCCGTGGCTTCGCTTCACCTGCGATCGCGCGAGCGTGGGTGCAATAGGAAACAATACCGCGGTTTCGCGAGTCGGATACGCCCGGCGATGTCGACACGCGTGGCTGGGCTCGACGAACACGTGTCGTTGCGCAGCCAACCAGTGCTTTCGCGTGACGAATTACATGCGGGTATTCGCGTTCGATAAGGTGGTGCCAATACTGGCTCGGGGAAGCGGGCAGCGGCGGCGGTGGTTGCGGTTGTATCGCTTGTCATGCCTTTGTCTTGGCTCGAGGGTCTCCATTGTGTACTTCTCCGCCGAAGCGAACTGCTTGAGACAGAGGTACGCTGGCGAGCAAAGGATGGCGCTTTGTCACTTGAAGCCTTTCGTTGCGCGATACGGAAGGCAAGGACGCCTGTGCCCCAAAGCCTTGGACAAGCCTGGCCGCACACGCGCGCACACGGACAGACAAAAAGAAACAACAAATGAGCATAGGAGAGGAAGAATTAGCAGACCCTACCAACAATCGAAACAGCCTTCAAACTTGATTGTGTGCGTGTATGTGGGGGGGGGGGGGGGGAGGGAGGGAGGCGGCGGCTTGGTAACGCGAATATGCATATGAATTTTTGTTGGTTTCTAAAAGCGAAAGCAAAAAGAGAGGCTGCTTAGCGTTTACGATTTGTAAGGAAACATGACTAGAACAAGATACCACATGGTATGTGTGCACTTTCTCAGCGTCTCGCTGCTGCTGTGAGCCCCGCTATCAGTAGTACCGATCGTCCAGGCCGGTATACTGTATAAGATTAACTATATCTGAACTGGAATAGTAATGCCCGCCGTAGAGCTTGCGAGATAAGAAAGACGTAAGGCTCCCTCCCGCTTATCCCATTTCGCGAACAGCTTAGAATGGACGAAGGGGAAGATTGTGTAGGCAGGCGAGGAATCATTTTACCTGCTAGGCTGGTTTTTTTCTGAAACTCCTGCGAAAGGCAGTAAAACGCACGTGCGCCGTGTTTGCCTGATCTAAAAAATATAAAGCAGGGCAAAAGCAAGATTTTTGTTTCTCTCTGATTTCCGTATAGTAACCGCTAGTGTGGCAATTCTCCTTGTCATTCGCATGCGTGCTTTCCTACCATTTGTGCGTTCTACTCCATTTGGAAACTGCACGCTGCTACATGGTACGGCTGTTTCTATGCTTTACCGCGATGTACTAACTAAGGCGTGCTCATGAGAAGCAACATCAGAGGTTGACGCTGTCTCAACACCTCAGGAATCAGCCCGCCATCCGTACCGCCTGACCTCGACATGATTTCTACTCCCTTCTATTTTCAGACAGCTGCAAAGTCCACTTCAAGGACAAAATTAAGGTTCACACCTAGCCCCCACCTTGCCTCACGCGGGCAGTGTAACTCTAATTTTAGCGTCATAGTGTCCTGTACTATCTTTAGTAAAAATTTTACTGGCCGCAGAGCCAGAAAAGAAACCGAGTTTCATCCCGACATAGGCGCGTAGACTTTATCTTCTATCGCCGATATAGGAAGATTCGCAAGCTTTAGGCCGCGTATGTACATGTACGTAGATACCAATCAGCTCTATCTGTCACTCGATCTAATAGTCTCTCGCCCGCGCCCATTCCCCGCAATACACGGTAAACTGAGATCCCAGCCCATTTCCCGACGGGAATTCTCCGCCTATATGCGTACACGTAGGCCACGCAGCGTTTTCAAGATCGCATTCTTCCCGTCGCCGCAAAGTCCCGCTGCCCTTCGCGTCGTGCTCGCCCGGGCGGGCTCGCACAAAAGTTGTCTATTCTCGGTCATGGAGTTCCTATTCCGGGACCGCGGACCCCTCCGACTGCTCGTCGCCGTCACCGGGTCGTTCGCTCGTGCGCTGCGCGCTGCGATTAATCTTCGCCATCGGGGCGCGCGCGCACAGCGCCCGGACGGATCGGGACCCCGGGGATAATGAGCCGCGGGCCGCTGTTGGCGGGCCCGATGCCCCGCTCCACCTTCGCCTCCTCTGCAACCCGTACCACGAAACCGGACGATCCGATCGACGAGCCTGCACGGTTGCTGTCTTATGTAACCCGCTTCTTTTTGTCACAGCTTTTGCCGCTCTGAGCCTGAGCGCCCTGCATTACCTTTTTGTCACACGCGATGTAAGGAGCGCAATTGCTCTCCCGCCGGTCGCGCCGTCGGGACCTCTGACGAAACTTCTCATTTGTAGTCTTTCTATGTGACCAGCACATCATGAGAGAGAGAAAAGGGGGGGAGGGTATAAGTAAGAGCCATGGTCCTCCGGCTGGGCTACACATCCTGCCTGACGTGATTATGTCCCTTAGGGCGGGTTGTGCATACGAAATGAAGCCATTACGCCCTTATAACGACGCATCTCTTTCTCAACGTGGGAAATCCGCGTCGTATACGGATCTGGGAGTGAAAAAGTATTGCTATTTTTGTAGCGAGCGACGGAGCGCGTGCCGTAAAGGTTAAAGGACGTGTCACATTAGTTGGGAGGACTACTGGATAGAAGCTTGCTTGAAAAGTCTAGGGGGATACGGCCGCTGTCCTTGCAACGTCCACCAACGCGCTTGTTCGGGCTAGTTGATATTTGTACATGCTAATAATGCTAGGTTTAAATGCTATTCGACGAGAAAGGTTCGAAAGAAATTCGCACGCACAAGAACGGCACGGACGACGAGATGGGCATTTTGGTTCAAATGAGAATGACTTCTTTCGAAGAAGTGGTTTTCGAATTTCCTCTTTGGGGGCTTTCGTCGACGCACGCGCATGCACTGCAAAGAATATGCGGAAAAGAACATCCCCCTTTGAATTGCATTTACGGCTCACGTGACAATGCTCGCCCTGTAGTTCGTTGCTCAAGATATTAATCAGGCATGCACCTTACGAGATGCAATTCATCGTTGCAGTGTGTGAGCCGCCCTTGCTTTTGTTGTTGCTTGTGCAAAGACGACCTTGTTTTTCTTGGACATGCTGTCATACGCCGGCATAATGCGCCCGAAAGTTCTAACCTTGTGCCCGCGCTACTTTCTTGTATCTGTCGAAAAAGTCTTGCTTATTTTAGATCTGTTTTTGTACTGTGGCATCGGAGAATAGGCGCGTCCGTACCGGGGAGTCGAAATAGAGCCAATCACAACACGCAGACATGCCGCCACGTGACAGGATGCCAGCGCCATCTGCACCCCACGTGCAGCTCTACTGTACGTGCGGTGAGGGCTGATCCCCTTTCCCAGGCTCAGTTCGTCCCCGTGGAATGCTTATTTCCCCACCTATCCGCCAGGCTCTCCGTACATTGTGTACGCTCGCACGGAAACCCCAGGCCGTTGAGCTACGTCAGCACCTCGGGTCCTTTTTGCTTCTTTCCGCTGTTTCCTCTCACGATATCTGTTTCGCTTCCTCCACCCCGGTGGAGAAGAATTTTCGGAATGATCCCTTCTTCTCCGGAGGGCGCTTTTAAACGTCCGCTTTTCTCACGGAGCCCCCAGGGACCTGAGCGCCGAGCAACTCTGGTTCTCGGTTGGGCCGCGACAGCGTGTCCGCGCTCAGTTTTTGTTCTTCCGTGGCTGGTATGTGGTGGCTTTCAGAACGACCTCGTCATCCTGCTGTGAGCTTGCGACGAACACTGCCTGGAGGTTTTCGTGACGTCTTACGTTCGTCTGCTGAGTGAGCCTGATTAGACAGCATCGTGGTCGGGGCTATGACAGTACGTCTCTTCGCTAAACCTCCTTAGTGGAGAAGAGAAGGCTGAAACCGAGTTGTCTTCTAAGTCTGTCTGCGGATGGTGCACCTAAATGGTCGTGGACATGTGGACGAAGAAAACAGCGGTGTTTCTCGGAGAAGAGACAGTGGCCGTTCGTTTGGACAGTGATCGTCGACTCGCCGCGCTTTTGAGAGAGGAACGCTCGGTTACAAAGAGCGCGATGTGAGCGACGTGCCAAGCCGCAGCCCCCGGCTCTTCAGCGGATTACTTAGCGAAGCATCGCAGAAGAAAAATGGCTGCGCTTTTTTTTGTGTCTGACACGGTAGACACCGAATATGTGTGCAACATCAACTCATCGAAACATGCCCACCAAACATCTCCGTACGTAAGTGATGTGTGTGTCCGGCTTTGTTATCTTTGTTCCTCGGTGAGTCAAGTGGATCTTCGTCTTCGGCGCTCGATGAACGCAACCGCAGCCATGGTGGAGCCGTACTACCCGAGACCGGTCAAGGCGAAGCCTTCTCGGAAACGGCCCTTCAGCATGATAAGCGGACTGCTGGGCAAAAGTTCAGGTATGCGGAGGCCGGATATGCGTAAACATGTGTGATAATATGCAAGTGCCATTGCCGCACTCGAAGTAAGCCAGGACGCGAGTATGTATGATATGGAACTATTTTTGCACTTCCTAACGAAACCTCTTGCAAAACAGCGTCGAGGAAATACACCGTATGACTGCCCTCCGTGAGCGTGTCTGTTGCATTATCCTACCTATATTCTCGTCGTGTCGCGCGTTTACCGTAATATTCACCGTAACGACATCTCTAAATATCACGCAAACGGTAACGTTCAGGTGCTGTTTTGGGCATTGCGTAAACATGACAAAAGCAAATTTAACGTGTTCGAGGACACGTGAAGTAAAGTCGAGGCACCGTTTCTGCCGTAATAAGCAAGAAGCTATATTCGTACCTTTACGACTGATGCACCAGGAAAAAAACAAAAATAGGAACGTTAAACGTTGGAACCACGCTCGAGGTCACAAAAACACAGAACGTGTCCAGCCTTCCTAGCGTCACAAAAGTAAATGCGAAAGACATAAATGGAAAGGCTTGTTTGTTTTTTCCCTCCATCGTGCCCCCAACGCACAGCACCATGGCTTTCTGTTGGTAGGCGGAGGACGTCCCTCCCGCTCTGTCCCCGTGATCGTCGCGTGTCTGACGCGCTGTGCGCCGATGATGAAGAGCAGAGCCCCGCGGACTGCGTGTCGTGACGGCGGCGGCTGCAGAGAGCACGCGCCGTTCGCACTCTGGCTGGGAGTGGATGGGGCCCCGATGCCCCAGCTACATGTGGCCCGCCGCCGCGTGCTTCTTGGTATACCGTACATCAAAGCCAGAGACACGGGCTGGTTTCATCCGTAACGCACAGCAATAAAGCTTGTGAAACATCTCCGGGGCGCTGCCAATCTTCCGCGGTGGCTGCCACGTTCTCTTGAGAACGTTGGGCAGGGCGCATTCTCGGGACGTTCAATGACGTTCGGGATTGCACAACGCTTTCAATTTTATCCGCGCGTAAAAACACAATCTAAGGCAATCGTGCGAGCAAAAAACCATCGATCGACCGACTTGTCTTCTCTTGACACACCTGATCGATGCCTATTTCACACCGGCTGGCATCGAGCGCTTCGGCTGTTTTTCTTGTCATCAGCCGTCCGATCAGTACGCGCTCGTTTGGTGAGCGTTTGCTGTTGTGTAGCGTTATTTCTGGGTCTGTCTTAACAGTTTCGAAGCTGGAGTCTCTTTGTCTCTCGGGCTTTCCTTTTATTATTGTCATTGCAAACGCTTTGGATGAAGCAAGTAGGCTTCTGCACATCAGGTGCGACGACCGCGGAGCGTGCGTTCTCCGTCCTGCTGAAACAGGGGTGCGAACACCTGCGACCCCTTCCGTCTATCATTGTATGTGATTTGCGCAAAAGTATCCGACCGCCATCTCTTTTAGTTCAAGACTAAATTGTTCCAACTAATAAGCTGTTGTCGTTGCTTCCTTGCGAATGTCATTGAAGCTAAGGACAACGTCACAAACAACGATAGATATCCGGCAGTGACGCGCACCCCTACACTTCAAGAACTATGATGGGGTGTGCAAAGTTTGCACCCAGGTGTGGCGGCTAGTGTGTTTAGCCTTCACTGACACAGTGGGGGTGGTGCTGAAACAACAGCAGGGTACAGTAACGTAATGGCGACGATAGGTTGCGAATGTTTGAAACACGAGAAACAGGAGGGGGGAGGAGGCTTTTTGAGGGAATCTCCTTTTACGCAAGTCGCGCTTCAGCACTGCGCTGCCTTCATAGCTCGTTCCACGTGTGTTACGCTCATGGCTGTTCGTTCGTGCATTCGCAGTTTTCGCGAAGGCCGACCTCAGCCACGACGAGCGCGCCTTCGGTCACGAAGGCTGACTTCGCATTTCCGCGCCAACTCCCGCGGCGATGGCCGCGCGCACGTCCGCCGGATGCGGCAGTAGCTGCACGCGGCCGTTCTTCTTCTTCCTCCTCCTCCTCTTCATCTCTCCTGCTGCTATGGCGACGGCGCCTTTGCTTATTTGCTCGGTCGCGGGGCGCGCCCGTGACGACGACGAAGACGGCGACGAGCAACATCGTGGGGCCCGCAGAGCATTTGCGGCTACAGGCTCACGACGAGCACTTGACCCCGTTGCTTTCTGCGTAATACCACACAACGGTCCTGAGACTTCAGATTTCGTGTAGCGCATAGCGAAAGTGGCCGTGATGAAATGACGGCGTTTCGTATGCGTTGCTCGGAAGACACGCAAAACAGCGCTTGGAACGCAGGCAAGCGAGCGCGCGCATTGTAATGAGGCAAGGCGGCGCGTTAAGAATTAAATAAGCGCGACTAACAAGGGAAAGTGGACAGCTTGAAGAGATGAATAAATGTAAATCAAACTTTCAGGAACGCGGAACGAAGAAAAATTAACTCAAGAGTCGAATGTCGTGACCAAGAGTCGAATGTCGTGACCAGTGAAAATTGTCATAGAGAAGCATAGACGTTTCGGGCACCGCACGGGCTCCTTGTTTTTAATGGATAGCGAAGAAGCAGAACCGAGTCTTACGTTCGAAGGAGATTGCGAAGAACTTCCGTAAACCTCTGCACATTTCTCCGTGCCAAGTTTAACATTCAAGGTTCGCACGCGCTATTTCCCTCTTTATTTATTTATTTATTTATTTATTTATTTGATACTGGGAACGAAGAGAAACATCAATTCGGTAGCTCTTACACGTTCAATAGCGATGATCCGGCGATTTTGTAGCAGGGTGTAGCCTCTACGTCATGCCTACCGCTTCTCCTTAAAGCACTTCCTTTTTCTCTTCGAGATTGAAGTGTATACAAACGAGAACGGGTGGCGTTATCCGTCTAGGAGTTTCCGCTTTTCCTGCGGTGTTCGAAGGTCTCTTTCGATCCGCTTAGCGCACCGGTGCGACGATTTACCTATTCATATTTTTGTTTCCTGTTTGCACAGTCTCTAGGATTCATGTCTTCCGCACGCGTCCTGGCAATGGGCTTCTGAGAAGCAGCTTTTGTCTTCTTTCTTGCTTAGTGTATGCGACTTGTTTGCGTCCTCGAGGTTTCTGTGAGTACTTAGCTGCCATGTCCTGCTTGTGGCGTTTCAGGAAATGCAGTGTCTTTCGAAGTGGTATTTCCATAGAAGTTACGGTGCGACGCGCCCTCGTAAATTGAGGCTTTTTAGACTGTGGCAATGCCCGTGTGGCCTTTATCTGATGCATCTAAAATCTGTAATTGGTAGACTCGAGAGGCAGGAATGGGGAAGGGGGCCTCTTGTGCTTTCCATAGGCAGTGCCCTCTAAAAATTTCTCGTCACATATTTAATTATCTTTGAAGACAAGTCTTACCAACAATGCTAAATGTTAGCTCAACGTTTATTACGTACATTATACACGCACGATTAATATAAGACCATATACAGCTCATACCGTCCTCTCTTCCTTCATTGTGTGTACGCGCCTCGTCGCGTCTCCGTTTATAGCGCAATTAGCCGTAGCATCTTCTTCCCCATAAGCCACAGAATTACACACAGGTAGGGTATACAGCTAACAATACACAAGTGTTGAAACAAAAATACTGATTTTATTCAATACGCAACGTCGTTTATATTGTAGCATAAATACGCTGGCATGTTTAAAGGTTTAGAGACATACGCGAAAATCCATTACAGATGCCTGTATTGTTCGCTTCTTCGTGGGTGGTCCCCTCTGAGGCGAGGCCCGGTTCTCCTTCGACGTAGGCGAATTCGGTTAGCTAGTGCTTGCCGAATGCTGTATTTCAGAGGACTTGCATCGCGTTCTTTGTGTCTGCGGCTGTTTCACACGTGACACGTCGCAGATGCACCCCGCAGGTCGCGATACATTAGCGTCGCGGGACTCGTGCCTTGAGGCTCGAGAAGTGGTCAACTCGCGGATAAGTTGGTCGGTGCAAAGGCGCTTCTGTTCTACTTTAAGAGACGCATGAGTCATTGAGACTTAGTTGGTGGCTTTGAGTACGCTTGCATGTTTTCTTATGTTGTTAGTGTGTGTTCGTTGAGTGCCTGTCGCCTTACGCGTCACCATTTTATTTTTCGCGAGCAGTGTGTTAGGCTGCCAGCCAGACTATAACCTATCGGGCTTTCCTTAAAAGATCGCTGACACGCATTTGCAAAGTTGTAGAGACTGTCGCACGCGCTTCTCGTGCATGGAAGGATGACGCTTGGCAAGTGTGAGAGTTGGGAAACGTCTACTATATATTGCGAGCGCAACGCATGCCCTGACTTATCTTCATCTTTTCTACATATCATCATACATAGTACATCTTCATTTGTATATATCATCACCAGCTGCACAGCTTGACCCTCGTGGTGGCAGCACCAGCTCGGCTGGAATAAAGCAGTCCGATAGGAGTGGTGGAGGTGCGGGACTTTCATCTTCATCTCCTCTACAATATAGCAGTTTGATGGTAAAGTCCATCTCCAAACGTCGGACCTGTGGCGTCGACATTATCCTGACGTCATGACACAAACAAAGCCTGCAGACGCGGTTTAGCAGTAAGGCTCGATGGCGTTTCTCATTAAAAAATATACAGGAGGGGTGCGGGCGTTTCCCCATGACTGCGCTCGCGTATGGCATACGCAACGATCGTAGTAATGAAGCGAGCCAAAGTATAACGACGTCACGGCACATCTACCTGCTGCGAAACAGAAGCTGATTCATACAAACCAGTGTTACATTGAATCGTTTATGGTGATCTGGTGCTTGCCAGTATTTATTCAATTGTATAAAGGGATTGGACAAGCTTCCTATAACGAAACAAACGAACAAACAAAAAACGACATGTCGAAAATGTCATATGTATGCATCTTTAATGTCATCACCTTTATTTCGCCACCATAAAACAACTATGCCGAGAGTGAAGTCGCAGGCTTAGGTCCGAAATTAATTCCAAAAGGAACACAACAAGAACACAATTCCTGTACCTCTTACACTGTAAAACAAAACAAAAAAATTTACGCCCACCGCGGTATCCCAGTGGCTATGGCGCTGCGCTGCTGAGCTAGAGGTCGAGGGTTCAATCCCGGCGGCGGTGGCCGCATTTCTATGTGGGCGACATGGTCAGACGCTTATGTGTGACCTCAGGTGGTCAAAATTAATCCTCAGTTCCCTACTACGCCGTGCCTCATAGTCATGTGAGGTAAAATGTTTGCACCTTTTATGATTCTGGTTTGTTCCATGTTTAGTGCTCTTACCCTTGAGGATAATAAAACGACGTATTGCACACGGAAACAAGCTCTAACTGCACCTGCGATAAGAAATCCATAGTTGCAAACAACTGTGTAATAATTATCACCACCTGGTGCGCATCGAAATATCTGACACGAGAGTTTGACAGTGATAGCTATCAAAGTTTATCATGATGTCGTGTTGTCTTTTGTGGCTATCATCATGTTTACTTGCCACAAAAAGGCTCGAAAAAAAAATAAAACTTCATCTGTGCTCATTAACGACTCTATATTTCCTTGAAGGTGCTAGCCATGAGACAAACCAAGCACTCTTTATACACCCGTAAGGGCTTTAAAATGTTTAGCGTGTATATAGGAATCCTTGTTTGGCATCGTTAAGCGCTGCATGTAATCTATGGCGAGGAGCCACTGCCTCTTCGACGGCTTGGCTTCCTTTGAGCAATGTGCTATCACGGAGGAACGCCGAGCGTGTATTTTGTTGGCAAACTGCGGTCGAGAAAGGCGGGCTCTCGGGCGCCACGAAATGATGGGATCCGTGGCCAGGAGTCGAAGACGTGACCACGACGCTATTCCCGAGTCTACCAGCGAAAACGGGGCTGGCAGCCATTTTCGGTGGCCCTCGAGCGTTGCCGCGACCAGAACGGTGACACAAGCAGAATCAGTTATACTTGTGAGGTAGTAGTTTGGACGATGCACCGACGACGTTCAGCCCATAATCAGTGGTTAGTTAAGTTGCTGGGCGCTCGCTGATTCTCGTTTAATAGCTGGTTCTCTGCACTGTGCGTTGCCCGACACGAGCATTCGCTGTTGTTTGCTGTCTACGTCTGAATAGATAAGTGCGTACAAAATGCTCCTAATTATTGGTCAGACACTCCGGGCGGAGACCCGATGGGACGGCATTTCTCTTATATTGCATCCCGGTGAGCAGCAGGTCAGTGGTTTGTCTTCTGTCCCGTAAGGTCTCTGTCCTCATGTATAAACTAATGAACCAAACCGCGCACATGATCGGTGGTCCTAAGGGCTCGGCGTTAGCCGAAGCGAGGTACCTGGCCTGACTTTGATAAATGGCTAAAAAATTAATGAATGAATGACTCGACTGAATCAATGAATGAGAAAATTAACGGCAACGCGTCCCGTTCGCTTTGGGCCGCGACACTCTGCCCCAGCAGGAACGAGTGGCGTATACGCTTGGTTAAAAACCTTGGTACAGACGCTCCGCGTACCTCCCACAAAGCTCATCACGTGTGTATAGCCTCAATCTCTATGTAACCGGCACTGCGCACACGTAGGTCCAAGTGCACGCGCCAACGAAATCTGCTGCTCGCGAGGGTTCACCTCGAGGACCCGATTACGTTTATCTCGTCTTCTTTCTCGCCTCCTGACTATCTATATATAGTTAGGGAGAGTCGAGCGCCAAGGCCGCGCTTCACGCTGTAGTAAAACTCGCTGCGTCATTAGAGCTGCGCATTAGTCATCCCCGTGGAGCGGTGTGCGTAGCATCCTCATTAACCTGGCGACCCTCGGCGCACTTCCTGGATCACCCGCGCGCCAGTCACGGAGCTGCGGCTCTTAGCTCCCTCGACGGGGCGGCACGGGCAGCCGAATGAATACAGCCTCGTGCGTATAGTGTGTATAGTACGTACACTCGAGGGACACAAATGGAGGGACGGTGGCCAGGTCTCGAAACTGTACGTTCTCCGAGTCGTGCGCCGACCGAGCGAATCTTTCGGCCGCGCACGCTCCAATAAATTAATCATCACCGTCCCCTCGCGGAGGACAATGCGTGCGCTGCCAGCGTGCGCGCTTTGTCCTCGCCCGCATCCACGCGCACCTCTCTCAGGTCACGCCTTCGCCGCGGTGGCGCGAGCCTGCCAGATGGCACGACGAAGCGTCGCGAACCCAAGAGAATGAGACGGGACAACCTTCGTGCTTGCAGCGCGCGTTCCCGATACAAGAGAGGCATTTCGAATCAACCAAATACGCTCTAACCTCGGGCGCAAGTTCATTTCTCGGGGTGACTTGCGTCACTGTCCGCAGGTACACGATAATGAACGCGCGGGCTGCTCGGCCCGCACCGCGGGCGACCGAAATGGCGAGACGTCATATAAAGTGGAGATTTCAGTTCGTAATGGCACGCAGCAGCGAGTGTCATCCTGTAGTCTTATGCGAGGTTGCTTAGTAATGTCCTATAGCTGTAGTCTTACGAGTGGACGCTTCGCATGAGAGTGCAATCGATACTGTGATGTAATCTCGCGCCTAACATAAGGGCGCAGAGATTGGTTGTATTACACAATGGCACGAGGTTGCTAGTTAAGATTAAACTTCCTGTGCGAGAATGGTCATCTTGATTTTGTTTAGTGCGTTGAAATCTTTGAACACTCGAGTTTCTGTACCTATATCGGTCTTTTAATTGCAGCATCTTATCACGTTCGCTTTTCTTGTATGCTTATGCAGTGACCACAGGTCATTTGGGCGTGGTATATACGTTACAGTATAATCGTCGATTCCCTAGCCTTTGTCGAATATTGCCCATGTCGGCTGCTCAGTGGCGTAATTTGTACGTCACAATGAACTTCCCTATACAAAAATTACTAGAGGGAACCCTAGCACTGTGACCGTGGCGTAGTACACCGATTTGTCTAACCTTCGTGGTTGTGGCTTCAGACGTTCTCGTGACGTTACGTTTTGCACTTCATCTTTCTAACTATCCGAGTAATCATTGTGCACACGCAATTATTGTGAATTGCTGCAATTTCGTTCTATATTATCGATTTGCAAAGTCACAAAGCCGTCGGAAGCCAGAAGAAAGATGATTGGGCAAATCCGTGCACTACATATGCCCATCATTTCCGTGCTCCGCATTTGGGTATCCGTAGTGGTGCGTGCTTCACCCTGAGACTCTGGCTCTGTACGTCGGTACGTGTTATTTTTGCTCCACTTTGAAGCATTAGATATATTCACGCAGTGTTACCGCTCCGGTGGACCAAGGGCATGCATACGCCTGGAAAAGTGACCACTTCATCGCGTGCCACCCCTGTGCCACGAGCGCTGTGTCGATCGTTAGGGAGTTCACCTCATTGCTATTCGGCAACGCGTCTGAGTCAGGAACAAACGGAACAAAGCGACGGGACTTTAGCGTGAAAGGCAACAAGAGGAACATAGCGGCGGCCTCAGGGGACTACAGGAGCTTAACGCTGTCCAGGAGAGGGCAGTATACGCAGCTATGTGGGCCCGGGGATTCGCGTCCTGACGGGGCTCTGAACCCCGACCTGACACGGCTCCCTGCCTGCCCGGCTGACGAAAGGCAGAACCGTGGCATCGAACGGGATACGCTAGACAGCGGCGTCATCAATTAGGCCTTCTATTGGGCTTAAGCAAGGGTCATGCATATGCGAAAGCCGCGCGTAACTGCATTACCAGGTGCTCTGGGCCGCGACGTCACTCTGGTATGCTCTTGGTTCTTTCGAACCGCGCTTTGGGCCGCCGCTTCTGCGTTCCATTAGGGAGCTGCGCTAGGCACGTATATGCGCTATTTGGCCTGCGCTAAACGAGTTCGTTATAACGCAGCCGCCCCGTCTAATTATTGCGCATTGCGTTCCATTGATGGCGTCTCTGAAAAGCTCAGACCTGCCAAGCGTGATAGTCACGTGTGCTGTAATGGTGATTGTTAAGCGTTACTTTGTTACAGCGCAATAAAAACTGGGAGAAAGTTTTGTTGTTATTTGGTATATTGAGGCGAAAGCGCATTCATATTAGCTGAATGGTGAGCGCATGAGATTTCTTTTTTTTTTGCCAGTCAATAAAGCAAAAGCGAATTCTTTTTTTTTTCATTTTCATATGGTAGCCGACTTTAATTAATTTAAGGTGCCGTGTTGAGATGTAGTAGCTGAATCCGATTAATCTAAAATCTATCTTGGAAGATCGCCATCCTAGTAAACAGTATACTGGCATAAATTATTCCGAGTTTCATATGGGACTTTTGCAGCGTTGTATCTGGCATGCAGAATCGAAGCAAAGCATAATTATAACGCGCACATGGATACCACCCACGGAAACAAGGGGGGAGGAATTACTGCAGAGTCTGGAGCCCCCCCCCCCCCCCCCCCCCGTACAATAACTAAAATTAATGCTGCATTCTAACGTGTTTGCTGCGATCTTTCCAACGCATGGCAAACTACCCATTCACATATCCCGCTTTGCTTGTCGTTCTTTCGGTAACTTCCTCTCTTTTATTCTCTCCTTCTTTCTCTCTCCCTTTCTCACTGTGCTGCGCAGCGGTTGCTTTTCAGCTGGTCGTGCATTCGGCACTCTAATTTGCATACTTGAAACGCGTGTGAAATGAATTGCGTTCCCTTCTTCTTCGAGCATGTCCTTGCTCTTTCCTTTCTTTCTTTCTTTCTTTCTTTCTTTCTTTCTAGTAAGAAGAAAACTAAACAAAGGGCACATCTTTCACACTTGAGATAAATAATTGAGGACATATCTCTACCTCGCTCTGAAACGCTGCTCTGAATTTCTGCGCTGGTTCCTCCCACGGGTTTTCGCGTGCTCGGCCTTGCCTATTCTCACCTCCTCGGAACGACGTTCGCGTCGCGGCCGGTTCGTCCGCTTCCGCGCAGTGTAGAGCGTGTATGCTCGTTTTGCACGGCGCGATGCGCGAATCCGTGCCACAATCCGCCTCCGCGCCAACAAGCGTCCATTTGGTGCTGCTCATGCTCATGCGCAAGCGAGTTGTCGGTGCACGATTTGCATCGATCTATCCTGAAGCGTTCTAGTTAAATAGCTTTAGCTTGGCCTATGCGTGTTAGCGTTGCAGTATGAGCGGAGGCATATAGACGGAAAGGTCGCCGCCGTGGCGACAACTTGCAACACTGTGATGCGTTATAACTCACAAGCGTTCTACTTTGGCACGACTTGGAAAGAAAAGGGGAAAAAACAGACCAACAAAGCATGTTTGTGGAGTTTATGTCGCCCCCGACACCTTTTCTCTTTAGCACACTCTACCATTTGTTCGGTAGCCGAATGAAGCATAGTCGCTTTTGCACCTTGCGTGAGCTGTGCATGCTTTGCTTGAACAGAGCTTCACAAGATATCGCCGGGAGACTTCCGTAATTAGTCCATAGGCAGCTTCAAAATTCGCAACTGTTTCCTTCGCAGCCATAGCTGCGCCGGAACTTACAGTACTTGTGAAACATTTCGAAGTCACTCTGCCAACTGCAAGGTCTTTTGCAGAACCCGCTTGTAGGGGTTTCGTATAGCAAGACTGCCGCTTCGGAATTCAGAAGGTTGAGAAACGTTGTACCTCCCCAATCTCTGGTGCTTTAGAGCAGCGAAAGTTCACCAGGCTGTATACGCGGTCCGACTAAGGGCCTGGAAACAGGCGCAGTGGCCTCGAAACTCTTCGCACAGACTGTCCACAACTGCTTCGCCGTAGGCGGAAGCCGCCATTTGCAATTTGCAAGTTTTGTCGGACGCAAGAGATGAGCATGCTCACCAGAGAATCGGCGAGAAAGAAAATTAAGACGCGCTCCGTAAATGCAAGTAACTAGCCCGATTCTACGCGATCGCATTCACGAGAGGAAGAGGAAGAAAGAAACAACCTACGGCTGTTTGGAGGTTGTTGCGGGGATAATCATCTCAATTGCGTAGCTTCATCATCACTAACCCCATGAGCCCGATTAAGTCCGCTGCAGGGCAAAGGCCTCACCCCAAGATCTCCAATTGCCGTGCTTACGGAAGCCGCCTTAAACCCTACAAATCTTCTCGTACCACCACTCCATCTAATGCTGTGCCGCTTTCGAGCGTGTTTCTCTTCCATTGGCACCCGTTGTTTCTCTAACGCAACAGTGGTTATGCGTTCTCATTGCGTTACCTGGCCAAATTCTGTTCTCAGTCGCGGTCGCACCTCATAACGCTCTTTCTTTTCACTTTGCAGAAGTGTCTAGAAGAGTTTGCCTCATGCCGACGGCAATTCACCTAATACTGTATTCTTTCTCTGAATCTCTGCTAGAATATCACCTGTCAGCGTGTTAATATTCTATGTATACCTTTATACCGTGTGTCCCAGCTAACGTTATACAAACTGTTCAATTTAAAAAAATGAAAAACACGGTGCAAGATGCAGCTATAAGAAGCGTGGTGTTCGGTCGCCAGAAGTCTGAGGACCAAACATTGGCTGGTCTTAAGATAGTATCTTACACCGTGTTTCTTAAATCTTCTCTCTCTCTCTCTCTCTCTCTCTCTCTCTCTCTCTCTCTCTCTCTCTCTGTGTGTGTGTGTGTGTGTGTGTGTGTTCTTTTTTTTTTTTTCATTGAACAGCTTGGCTAACGTTAGCTGGGACTCCCTATATATGCCTGTATATATCTCTTAACGCCAGGCCTATCCTCCAACACGAATCTCACAGACCGCAATTTGTGCAGAGCTGAATTCCCGCAATCTTGCAAGCACATCCTCCCCTAACGACTGAGTGCATGCGAACACGACCCTCGGAATCGTTTCGTGATCATTCTTTTGTAGAAAAGCGCGTACATTTCAGTGATGGACGCTCTCAAGTTCGAGTGGAGCACAAGTCTTTCGGGTGGCCTGCGTCGAATCCGAAACGAATGGCCGCTAACGGAATCACGCAGCGCACGAAAACAGCAGGGTCCGTCTGCGGGAGCGCGCCCTGCTTCCTCGCTATTCAGATGAGGCGCCATCTTTCTCTACCCCGTCCTCTCGCTCCTCGCGCGTGCTGCTGTTTCTGTCGCGTGCTGCCTGCTCGCTGCTGGCAGCTCTCTACCCCCCCCCCCCCCCCCCCCCCGCTCTCAGCCCCATTTCTGTAAGCTGCTCGAGTGGCTCGTGAAAAGTGAGTCGAGGTCTCAGTGCACCGCGAACTTTGCACCGTCACGGGTCTCGGAGACGTCGCCTTGTATGACCGCGGTGCGTTTGCCCGTACCGTTCTCTCGCACCTACACTCCGCGATTGTAAATCTATCTAAGCCACTGCAAAAACCCTTGGGCGAAAGAGGATTTCTTTATACGGTGCGTACAAAGGGAGATGATGAGGCTAGAAAGGGTTACACAGGGCCCCTCTGTTGAATCTTTACGTACGACCAAACCATCGTTAGCTAGCTCAGTAGTTCAGATTTATTTTGTTGCCCTGTTAGCACAACCACGTCATGACAGTATTTCGCTGTGACGAACAGACAGATACATCGCTGGGCGAAAGAATTCATGAAGCTACCCATTTATAAAGGCAGAAAAGATAACCAGGACTGCTCCCGATTGGTTGCCTTGCGCTGGAGCAAATAAATAAGAGCGTAAGACAGAAATGACAATGCGATACGACGGAAGCGACGCTTGCGCGTATGTTTGAGTATACGCCATTCGATGGCAGGCAGTCGCTCAGGTCGGTTGACTTCGGGAACTACCGCCGTTCTATAATCTTCACGAGTGTGGCTATTTAGGCAAGTTGATAAATTTTGCAATAAACGAGGACGCAAGAACGAGAGCTCGACACAGTACGAACGCTAACTTTCAGCTGATGGTTTATTAAAGAGAAACTTTGCACATATGTAGAATCGGCCGTGCGTGTTCACCACATTCACATTTCATCTCAAAATGTTTTTTCAATTTTTTTTTCTGATGTTCCTTTTCTAATAGCGCGATTGATGTCCACTTACCTCCACCCACCTCCTCCACCACACGCACACTGAAGGTCAAGAAACCCTAATCTTTGACGTATTACGTCATGGTTCCAAGACCGTGCTTTGCGGTAGTGGAGCGGTGTCTGGACTATTTAGGGTGACCACAAGGACGAATCTTCAATTAAATTTTCACAATCAGGCAAATAGGATTCCTGAATCCTGTGTTGCAGATTTAACACCGAAAGGAACAAATATCTGCAAATGTTTTTGGTTTTGACGTTTAACCTTCGCTGGTTCCGTATATAGTTGTTTTCTGCCGAACCGCATTCAGCACTGTCGCCGAGAGCGTCGTCCCGTGGTCCTTCAAGCCGGTTATACGGGAGCCGTGTAGTTATTCAGTTTTTCCTTTGGCATTCCGCCGACATAGCATAACATGGCTTGGCCCGCTACCGTTGATAGCCAGGGTAATCGAGGTCATATAACAGTGCACGACCCACGACCTCGGTTACCCCTGGCTATCGGCAGTAACGCGCGTGCACAGTTCTTAAGTCGCGTTATTCTGAACATTTGTAGATAAAAATCAGCTTCTTAAGTGTTTCTTTTTCTGTGCTAGTAATACGCGTGCAAACGGGGTAATCTCGCTTGGGATATCTCTTCTGGCGTTTCGCACGAAACGCCGTGAAGCACTGCGTTGTCTCGCCTGGCGACGACAAAACGGCTGGTCCCCTTTACAACAAGAAGGCACCCGCCCGGTTACTCCGGAGCCCATCGAAGGCACGTGATCTCTCTGACCCCGCTGCGAGCGGTGGCACGCACCGTTGTGCTCGGCGCCGTGATTCTGCCCCCACGGGGGTGTCGAATTGGCCGGCTCGACCCCGTGACCTCTGACTCCTGTGAAGCCCTGTAAGGTGCAGAAGACGTAGCGACAGGATCGATCCGGAGCTCCCGGAAGCGATGCGCAAAAAATCGACTCCACTCGCCTCGTGTGACGTCTACATTAATCGTTCTCTTTACGGAACTCGAAACACCTCCTCTGCATTCTTTTCGTTATTGACACCTAAGTCTCTATGAATTGCTGTCGCTTTCTTTATTTTTTTGCGTCGTTGGTTATGCTTGCAGCCGTCGTATTGCACCTTAAGCTGATGGTGTCTAAGAGCGCCTAATAACATATGTTGATCGTGTCTAGCGGTTGTGTCGCGTGAATGCGACGAGCGAAAATAGCGCGCAGGTCTCTTAGACGCAATAGTGTTCTTTGATTTGTCGCAAGTTTCTCCTTCTACTGAGTATGGACTGGTCATTCGCTGGTTCTTACTGTGACGTTAAGGAAGCATCATGGCTGTGGAAGGAGGATGGAAATCGTCTAGCCATTGTGTTGAAAGTGACGATGCATTGATGCTTAGCCATATAACCAATAAAGCAGACGAGATAAAGCGTTTTGCAAGCTATTTGAAATGATATCGATGCAGGCCGACAGAACATTCATCAATTCGTTTCACTGGTGCGCAAGATTTTCATACGTATATGGCATATTGGCACAACGCGGAGCTCCCTTAAAGGAAGCGATGTACACAAGTTGACTTTATCACTTTTTCTCGCGTTTCGACGGCATATAGCTTTCCTTTCGTATACCTCTCGTGTTTTGAACTCCCACAACGGCTAGCGCTTAATCTCCTGCTCTGCGTTCCCGGCTTGCTACAACGCTGTGTGGTACATCAGACCACATCTGTACGCGAGAGAGGTTTCGTAATAACGTCCCTTCCTTTCGTCGAGCCATCTGGTGCGCATGCAACAGCGGTCCACGGCAACAGCGCACGCCCGGCAAGTGACAAGGCGCGCTCAATCAACATGAGCATACGTGTAAGGGTTCTGATCTGCATCTCATAAGCAAGGCGGCTTTGATCTTTACGAAGGTGTAGCAACTAGCGAATGGCGTTTCCTTTTCTACTACTACTATTTCCTACGTGCTTGCTTCGTGCGCCATGACATGCACTTCTCGGTGCATCTTCCCTTCGCCTGTCTTTGCTCTGTTTACGACATCTCTTCACGTCTGCTCCATGACCCACATTCTTGTTCTTCTTCTCTTTCTTTTTTTTCTTTCTCTCGTCTGTCCTTCCAGGAATGCGCGTATTGATTTTCTGCTGCTGAAGGTTAGCGAATTATTGCAGTGCGACCGCTCCATCAGCTCTGGCAACTTGGGCAATATTCCCTGAATTATTGACAGAAGTCTCTGAATTGTATTTCCTTATATTACTCTCTATGTTTTTTTTTCCTGAGCAAGTATACCAATGACTTTCGCACTCTGCACCGTATGTCGTGATCTCTTGCACTGCTGCTTAAGCAGCCAGGCACATACGTTGTGAGAATCGACGACGGCGTCAGCAAATGCAAGAACATATGTCATGTGACGCAACGCCTAGGCGGCCCGCTGTTCCGAAAAAAGAGAAATGCCAGGACCGTCAACGGAGCCCGATTGTAGTAGTGGATCGGCTTTCCCGCACAGTAATACGATTCAAGCTGCCGCATGCTTCGAGAGGCCACACGCCGGGGCCACCTTTGTCTGCGATACGAAATTGGCGAGGTTGTGTTACTTGTGATAACACACTGCATTGAGAAATACGTTCGGGACAACCGATGCGCAACCATACGCCTCAGGCCGTGCCTGTATAGTCGAGGCGCCTCTGGCTGTTACCTTAAGGTCTGAGTGAAAACAAAAAGAGACGCAATTTACAGAGTGGGGAGAAAAGAACGAAGACCGAACGGGGTGGGGTGCTGGGAACGCGCGACGCTTCGGATCGGTCTTCGTCGGTGCGTGTCGATCCAGCTCCGATTCGCACGCTTTTATTTTTGTTTCTTGGTCGGCGCATCCCGCTTTGCTTGGCTTGCTCGTAAAAAGGATTCTGCCGGTTTCGCGTATATATGCACGACATGCTCAGAAGCCGAAGCTCCTATACGTGTGCGCACCCCGAATGTCTCTCCCGTATCTTATTACTACTGTTCTTTGTTTTCCTCTCTCTCCCTCTCCCTCTCTCTAGCTCTCTCTCACTCTGTCTCTCATCTGGATGCTCTCGGAAAGTATTGCACGGGAACTTCTGAGGCTCACGCGTCTCTTATACGAAACGTGCTGAACCCGCCACGTCCACTGTTTCTTGCATTTTTTTTTTTTTTCAGGGCACACTCTACTTTCATTTCCTCATTTCTCTATAGTTTCTTCGAGATCAGACGAACCTGCTGTCACTGATCCCGGCTGGCCTGACCCGCTCCGCTACAGATTGAATTGAATGCGGCATGCGCCGGTTTGCGTGCATGTATGAGCATGATCGGAGCCGCCGCGGCGAATCGCCTGCCGCTCGACAAAACAGTGGGCGCCGGCACGCTCCGCGTCTCATGCTCTCGATCCTCGAGGAAAACACATCAGGCTTTGGTGAATCCGGATCTCTTTGTCCGAGATTGGTTTTCGCTCGCTGCACATGCGATTGGAGGAAAGCTGCGAGGGACTTCTACGAGCGTGCATCCGGATTATCGCGCGGCACCTGCGGCTGGGCTTGTTCTGAGGCAGCTTCTCGCCCTAGGCTTGCCGTGCGAAGAGATAACGGCGATGCAATGCTTTAAAACTGGGCTTAAGGCGCCTATAATGACACAAGTATTGAAGTATGCTGAAGGTAGGTATTGAAGAGCTATAGCACTCCAGACAGAGCGAACGTAAGGGTAGACAATTACGGGCGCAGCCTTTTCGCAATCCTCTTGTTTTCCTTGCTTTCTACATTGACCTAAAAGTGCGGTTTTAGACTCGCCACTTTTCGTAATCATCAGCTCGT
Organism: Dermacentor andersoni; assembly: GCF_023375885.2. Classification (NCBI taxonomy): domain Eukaryota; kingdom Metazoa; phylum Arthropoda; class Arachnida; order Ixodida; family Ixodidae; genus Dermacentor; species Dermacentor andersoni. The sequence continues at coordinate 166,916,661 of NC_092818.1, read as the reverse complement.
CCAAAGGCTAAAACGAATAAGTTATTTTCTGAGGAAAACATTTATTTCGCAATAGCGATTGACTGAACGCTTACACATGTGACACAATCTCTGTCATTACTATTCAACGTTCCTCTCTCTCTAATCCAGGTCTGGTGGAGCTGGTATCTGCAGATTAGTATCTGCAGACGCTATCTGCAGCTTGCGCTGTACAGGTATATGCTAAGCGATAAAGTTAGAAAAAAAGTCAGGACCCATTCCACCTTGTGCAGGTGGTTGGACAGCGAAGCTGTGGGGGACCACCACCTACCATATGGCGACGAGACAAACAGTAAACTTTGGCAAACATTCTTCGTATTGCTGTGATATAGTGATTACTGTGATATACACTGTGATATACTGTGATATACTGTGATATACTGTGATATACAGGGCTGTGAGCTATTGCTTTTTTTGCTTGCGTACGGGGGTATGAGCCATTGATGATCACAGTTTTCGACATGTACTCTGTGGTGCATTCTTTGCTTGCTTAGGGGGATGTGAGCCATTGCTGCTGATGGTAGTTTTTGCTCATACTTTTCGGTCCGCGGACACGATTGGGCCGTTGGGGGCATCGGTAAACAGCTTCGCTGTAATAACATTTCAAAGAAAAAGGAACGAACCAAAGTGATACAATTCACTAATGGGAGGGCGATGAACTCGATGGCAACAGAAAATTTTTAATTAGAGGTGGGAAATAGTCTTGTTTGTTAAGCTGGACATGTTGGTTAATACGAGTGCAGGTGTGCGTTTGAAGCCCTGGTCAGACACGATGAAAGACGTAATCATTCCTGGAAAAAAAAAATGCACGAGCCGTCCAACTTCTAATAATTTGCATTGCCCACGAACCTTAACGAGACACTTGCTGGGACACCCATTTTCCCACAGTATAACGAGTTTTCTCGTGGTGCGACTTTGAAACCTGGAAACACCTGCGATCGCCGTGTGAAAAACAGAAGCGATACGCAATACCGAGCAGAAACTTGTAGTTAGGTAAATACCTCTGGGGATTTTTCTATGACCCTTTTCAAGAAGCAGGCTTGTGCACTGAAGAGCGTGAGCCCCGTGTGAGCTTCTCGCGCTTCAGCCTCCCGTAACCGGCCACTACTCCCTGCTGCTGCAGCGTTACAGCATTTGTCTGTGTATGACTTGAAGTGGTGAGGCGCCTTACTTGAAATAACGTAGGACATAGTACTCTGGCTGTGCCTTCTTCCCGATGTCGTGCGCTCTGCTAGAACTCCCTAGCACTGTTATTGGCGGAACTTTTGCGTGACGTCACGCTTCACTGTCTACAGCGCACACCGCTACGAGAAAGCGATTGAGCACGCCAGTGTGCCCAGACCCTGGAGAGAAGACGGACGCTTTCGGCAGGGTGCTTGGATATGCGGTGCTGTAAAAGAGTGCATCGTCATTATCCTATACAACGTGTAATACGTATACGTAAGTAGCAGGTTAACTTCTTTGCAAGTCTGCTGCGGTACCAGTCATAACGATGAAGGTTGTAGCAGCTTAGCCGTGCGACTGGCGTTCTGGAGCTCTCAAGCGCGTCGGTATTGTTTCTTAGAAGAGCGCATAAGACCAACGTTATCGTAGTAGTTGCGGTTATTGTTGTTTTCTATTAAGCAAAAAAAAACAAGAAAGGAAAAGAAACCAGAGGTCTGCGATTAGCGCAGTAAATGTGTCGTGTCCGAATTATGGAACCGATCGCGCGCACAGTCAACAACTCCACGTCGGGATTTGTCACGTTAGCGAGGCCAGTGACTGCTGCGTTCTGGCGGCTCGGTTTGCGCGGCGAGAATCCAACGTGTGGAGAGCGTATTTGCTTACACGCTGCTCCCTGGCTTGTTTCCTTGCGCATGCGCAGACCCACGCACGGTGCGCAAGATGATGGACGAGCTGGTGGTGTCTCCGACGGCCGGCCGCTGCCCGACGTGCCACGTGCCTTTCGACAAGGGCAAGCGACGCCGCATCACCGAGGACTGCGGCCACGAGCGCTGCTACTACTGCATGCTCAACGCCGACGGGCCAGGATGCCCCATCTGCGCAGCCGAAGGTCAGTGTTTGGAGCCTATGCACGTGCCTATAGCATCTCACTGTTCGCAGCTGTAGATCACACGAGTTGCGCCCAGGTTCCCTCTACAGTTCGATGCAAGTAAATTCGGGACGAATATGAAAGTGGACGCTGTATTACTTTTCAATGGAAGAATATACTTCCCACACGTGAAAACAAATACGGCATGCAAATATGTTTCGGTAGTGCGTTCCCTCTCAACAGAGCACTTATATGCTCGACGTGCGCGACGAGACAGTGTGACCTTCTGGTTGCAAATTAGACCTTTTTGTGTCCTATTGCATAAAATATGTCGTGCCGATAGCTACACTGCTTTGAGGGACTCGTTAGGCAAACATTGGTCGTTTCCTTGAAACACTGCGCCAAAAAAAAAAAAAAAGAGGGCTCTGCAAATTTGTTCTTTTATCATTTATTTCTTTGCGCAGCAGAGCGAAATTTGGAAGTGGTTTCGCGAAACTGAATGCAAAAGTATTACAAGCTAATATTGTAAATGAATGGGGACATTTTCTTTCTTTTTTTTAAATCTGAGCGCCTAAATCTACTAGTTTCACACTGCGTGCTGTGTATTAAGCTTTCTCATACTATTGCCACCATCTTCAATATCTACTCCTTTTTTTTTTTTTTGACAGCCGCCAAGGCTCCTAGCAACCAGTCCAGGCCTCGCATGAAGACCAATGGACACTTCACTACGTTCATGCAAACTCGCAACCCTCACACAAGAGGTACGGTGATGGATTCCACGCCCGTAGGTTCAAGTGGCAAAAGCTCCCGATACGCGGCTACAGGAAGCGGTTATGTTCCGCTGCGGCCGCCAGAGAAATCGCCCAGCCTCAGTTCACTGAAAATGCGAACTTTCTGCCGTAACTGAGCAAATAGGAATAATAATATCCCTTTCGTCACATTTATTCAATAAATATAACGCAACACTGAACAGGCAGGCCACGCTTCGGCACCGTCGATATTTGCGCTCATTGTTGGTATCTTTCTTCGAAGCGGTCTGTTAAATTATGGGGTTTCACGTGACAAAACCACGATCTGATTATGAGGCACGCCGTAGTTGGGGGACTCCAGAAATTTGGACCACCTGGGGTTCTTTAACGTGCACCTAAAGCTAAGTACACGGGTGTTTTCGTATTTCGCCCCCATCGAAATGCGGCCGCCGTGACCGGGATTTGATCCCGCGACCTCGTGCTTCACAGACCAACACCATAGCCACTAAGCAACCACGGCGGGGCGAAGCCGGCTGGTAATGAAGGTTGCAGAGTTATCGCAACTCTGGTAGCCGGGCCTTTACTGTTGCTCAAGCCCTTGACCGAACACGACCATTTTTCGATAATTTGAGACCTTGGTTAGTGTAGTATTTTCCGTCATAAGAGGGCGTAACCACTACACTTGACACTCCTTCTGAATGACTGAGTGCAACAGGGCGTGAAACTTCGCCCCACCCTCTTTGCAAGCGAAACAGCCGTTGAAGTCCTTGAGTACGTATATGGCCTAACAAGAACGGACGCTGTTTTCAAACCTTCAGGTCCTCCGGCGTCAGGCATGGCCAGTCCGAAGATTAGCCATATTTCCTGGAAAGACCGGAAGATGACAAGGCCTTCCACGGTTAGCGTAGACAACCACAACGCCTTGTCAGGTAAGGAGGTGTCAGTTGCCTTTTGTACGTTTGGGCGCCTATGACTGACAGGGTCTTAACACTTAGCAGCACGTAACACTTTATCTATGTGACGTTTGGTAAGAGATCAGATCGTTATCGGTAGCTTCGCTCGCAAGCGAACAGCTTCAGGTTTGCTGTCTTAGTGCTAGAGCAGAGCGGAAATTTATTCTTAAATGGAAACAAATGTCTTTCTTTTTTTCAATACCGTAACCCCCACCTCCCCACCCTTATTTTTGGTTTTATGACTGTTTTTTCTTGTATCCAGTATTTAGCTTGTTATTTATTAATTATACGAAATGTTGCGTTGTATCTTATCTATTTTCATTCGTCGATTAAATGTATCATTACTCAGCTACTATGGAAGCAGCGTCCATACATAGGACAGTTGTTATCCTGCGCGCTGATTGCATATGTTCCAGTTGTGAAAGACAGACAGGCTAGCTTTCCTGATTTTAGCCTGAATTGGCCATGATGTAGCTGTTGAAGTAGTGATAAAGATGTGCCCTCCTCTGTAGTACCACATGTTTGGCTTCGTCATGAGCGTTCGAAATTTCGCCGTCGAAACATGGCTATCGCGATTTTATTCTAAAGCAAACCGGCAGCATTCGTTCCTTTGCGCATTCCGGTCTCGAGAAGACAAAAACCTCTGAATGGTGCGCATCCTGAGTGACCACTGTCTTTCATCCCGGCAGACTTGGCCAAGGTCCAGCACTGGCCAATGAATATGGTCAGAAAAATAAAATCTCTCTGGACCATAGGTAAATATCAGTCATGCTTTTGGCAAGCAGGTTGAGCGGCATGTGTTGCAGTGGTGTGTGCTCGACCAATTGTTTGTAGCGGTCCTAGAGCATGCGCAGCGGCACATTACAGTACGTATGTGTGTGCCTCACGTTTTACATGCACAGCGCTCTAATTCTGCACGTATCGTAGTATAGCTGCCTGCGTAGGCCTATACCGGCACAAGTGTATATACCCTTCGTGCGGTCTGTGAAAACCACCCGCGCATGCCGTGGTGCGCTCGCTGACGCTGCGCTAGATGTGCGTGTTTTTTCTTCTTCTTTTTTGCTCGCTAGAACAGGGCCCTCAAACACGTGGAACTGTTGTGTAAGGCCCACGTAGGGCTTCTGAGTAGCCTTATAAACAACGTTAGTGCTCCGCAAGAGTGGAAGATTGGGCTTGTCGATCTTCTATTGCTATAACTCAAGTGCTAACACGCAGTGACATAAATGATGCCCCGTGCTCTAACTTTTGCGGTTGTGTGCTTGCGCCATAGTTATAACGGTTACCGCTTCCCTTACTACTAATAACAAATGTTGCGGGCCTCCGGATAGCTATGAAATATAGACACGGCCTGGCGCTGCATGCGGGTTTTAAGATTTAGAATAGTTCTTAAGATCCCTGCACTAGAACGCAACACTTGTGTGCGAGATAGTTAGCAGTAGTACGATAGTATGTACATATTAGTAAGACCTATGTCTAACCAGGACAGAAAGAACTTCGAGCAAAGCCAATTGACGAAACTTTCGCTTCTTTTTATCCCTCGCAGATATATTTGACGTGTCTTTCTTTTTTTCCGCGCTTTTCTCAAATATTTGTCATATTTTGTATAAACCTACCAAAGAACAATTTGTTTGTTCATTTATGAACAAGCGTCAGCACCTATGACGGTCAGCGCACCAGAAAATTACAGAAATGAAGCGCGATATAGAAATATGGGTGCTGTAGAAAAATGAGCAGACGTCCGTCGTCTATATACCACCATATAGCCATGGTCGTGTCCATGGTCCCGCACTGAAGCTTATCTACTATCGCGGCGAATCGAGTTGATTGAGAGTATAGGTGTCGCCACATAAAAATGCGAAAAACATGTCAAAGTATACTAGTTTCAGTTCGAAGTGTCTTCGTAGATGCACACTGCACTTTTCTGCATGGTGTAGATTTTTCACTGCACCGTATGGTGATCGCCTCTTTTCTTTATTTGTTTATTTTGCTTCTTCGATTTTTGTTTTGCATCTGCAACATGCAGCGTTGATTTTTGGATGTTGCATGAATGTTCTAGAACTTGTGCCGTGTAAGCGTAGTTTGTTCGGTATGTGCTTCGTTGCACACGTACCCGAACCACGTATTCTGTATACTGTTTCATTTCTTTCATTTTTTTTTGAAGCACCTTCGTGCTAGTTCTCTTGTATTTTTTTGACAATAAGTGCAATATTTGGCATGGCCGTCAGAATTTGTGACATGTGTACTTCTCTGCGCAAGAGTACAGTTATCCGATGACAAGTGAGCTCACTGCAGAGTGAGATTTTCAGGTTTCGTGGCTCGGACATCCTTATTGTACTATATAGCGCCGATTCAGACCACAGATAGCTTTTTCTCGTACTTCACACCTTACTTTTTTAGCTTACTGTACAGCCGTGCATTCATACTTAATAACTGCGCTTTCCTCTCTTTCGCGATGAGGATTAGTAAAACGCGCTTGGAAAGAAGAAGGAAAAAAAAGCACCAGAAGTGTACGAGGAATAGCAGCGTGCATGAGGTTTTAAGGTAGCATGGTCAGCAGTGCCGAACTGACACACATTTTAAGTTTGTTTTGAACTCGAGAATCCATCATGCAAGCCTTGTTACCATCACCATCGTGCAAGCCTTGTTAACCATCATGCAAACCTTGTTAGAAGTTAACGGCACGTAGGTACGTATGCGGCCGCTCATCGTACGAAATTCCCCAACGCCTGTCGCATTTACGATCTTCATTTACTGCATTTTTGTCGGTGAGGGTACAGAAAGATCTGTAGGCGGCGCGATTTCGTTACGACAAGTTATAATAGTCACCCAAGAGCAGTAGATCGAGCCTCTTCCCGATTATGGAGCTAGCGTCAGCAATTAACTGTTGCTGATTTTCCATTGGCGAGTTCTCGATTGGCTTAGATTCTGCGGGCGTGGATACTCGGTTCCGCAGACTCGGTGTTTCATCGGCCGCGCTTATTTAGACGCAGTTCTTTCACTCTGCCACAAAGCCAGATATGACGCAGCCGTTGAGTTCGTGTACTGTTCCGCCGACTTGCTGTTAGGCCTGGTCGCGCGCGTCTGTCGCCATCGAGCAGCGTTCGAGACTTCGCTCTCCGTGCTCGCAGATGACGAGTTTTCGCAGCCCATCTACCACCAGCCATACCAGCACCACCCTCCGCCTCCAGCGGTGGTTGTGCCCCCTCCTCCACCCCTGGGCGGCTCGCAGCAACAGCAGCAGCAGCATGCTTCCGAGCACCTGTACACTCGGCTCGGCCTGCTGCTGGGCGAAGGACCCCCGGCATCGACGGCCTACGTGCCGCCGGCCGGGGGCAGCAACCACAGCCAGGGATCGTTCGCCAGCGTGTCCTCGCTCGCCAACAGCGACATCAACATGGCCGGCTCCACCAACACCAGCCCCATCTCGACGCTGACGGGTGAGCGGCGGAGAAAAAATCTCTACTGTACTTACGCCACGCACCATCCCGTAAAAGAACAGAAATCTGGGCAAAGTGCCGTTAACGCCGGTTTGTTCTCAAGGTGAACGTGCTATCTAGTATAGCGGTGTAGCTGGGTCATGCGAGAAAAATTACTGGAGCAATGAGGATCGACCCGACGTGGCAGACATCTTCGAGAGATGTGTACAGCAGCTTACGACTTATCAGGAAATGAAAAGTATTTAGTCAAGGTGCGCTCATATCAGGCGCCCATAATCGGAGTCTAACGAACTAGCTAGCAGTGGTTTAAATAACAACACAAAGGGCGACGGCAAGCGAAATGGTACGCGTCGAGTGAAGGTATAAAATTAGTAGCAATTTTCAAGTGGCATGTTGTTATACGCTAAAATTGGAATTTGTATATATAGATGAAATAAGGAGACAGAAGTGGACTGAAGCAGGAAACTTATTGCGAGTGGGTAACGCGAGAAACGCGAAACAATGAATGTGATACCGAGGGCGAGCTCACGAGTTTTTTCCTCGACATAGAGACAACCGAAATTTGTTAGAACTCGCAATAATTCATATCATGATAGCTTTTTCTCCTTGACCGGCCGCGGCGAATCGTAGGTCGCGGCGTTTCGCTTCTGAGGACCAGGTCGCCGGCTTGAGTCCCGGACGCAGGCGGCCACGTTTCGATGGAGGGTGGCCGAAATTAATCCGGAGCCCTCCACTGCGCCATCCCCCATAACTAAGTGTGCAGTTTCGGGACGCTGAACCCTACGATTTAAATTAATTTAGTTTTTTTTGTTATTGTTATTGTTATTGTTATTCATAATTTGGCTTGCTGCAAATTGTCTAGTGAATACATCGTGTTTACGCCTCAAAAAAAGAAAAGAAAAAGAAGTGCTGTCGCCTGCCTCGTTGAAGAGGAGGCATGTGTTTAACTTAAGCTCGTCACTTCTTTTGACCAGGCTCGTCAGAAGCGGAAGCCATGAGCATACTTCGTGGCTCGAGCAGGGAAGAGAGCTCGGACAGCGTTGCATCGCTGATGAGCACCAGCTCGTCACCCTCACCCTCGCGCAAAGCACCTTTCCAACAGAGTGAGTGGCCTTTCTTTTAAATTTTGTTTTATTCTACATCGTTGAGAGAGCACACGCTGCGGTGAAATCCGCTGTTGTGTTTGCGTATCACGCTCACGCCTTTATTTTTTTCCAGGAAATAATAGTGTGCCCAGTAACAGGAGGTGCACACCACTTAATTGCTCAAACAAACCCCAAACCTTTGGTCACGCGAGAGGTAAGAACTTTTCGCACGTTTTCCACGTTGTGCTATACCTTATGGAGACTGACTTGCTGGTTCTGCCAGCCACAACAGTACACACTTGGACAGTATGGCTTATCGCGGAGGATAGTCTAAAGGCTGAATGCATGTGGTCATTGCATCATTTCCAGGGGCGCAGCTGCACTACAAGATCTCCCTTCAGCCAGCGCTGAAGCCGTTGTTCTTTGAAGTTCCCCAAGCAGACCAGGATCCGCCATTTGTTGGGAGGCAGTGGCTCTTCGACGAAATCGACCAGGTATTCTCTTCGCGACCATAAAACATGTCTTGTGCCAGGCTGTTTATTGTATGGTTAATAGTATGTGATCACTCGGCCCTGATAGGACGAATGTAAGCGAAGCGTATGTGAAAGCGCAACCACTGGTGTACACATTCTTTTTACACCTTGGCGATGGCGCAGAGCTTTCTGGCTAGCTTCCGTTGCATTTTAGCGTTATCTTAAATCCCGGTATGCGCGGTCGAAGAGGACATTCCACACTGAGCACCTGAAATGCAGATGAGTATAATGCGTATTGTGACAGCACTGCATGGCTGTAATTAGAGTAATCAGATAATAAGGTAAAGGTAAATAATAAGGTAATAAGATAATAAGGTAAAGTAGTAAGGTAATTGCAGGTAATTAAGGAGTGTGCAATAGAAGTCGGCGGTAACTCTGTTAGACAGGATACCAGTAAGCTATCGCAGGAGACGAAAGATCTGATCAAGAAACGCCAATGTATGAAAGCCTCTAACCCTACAGCTAGAATAGAACTGGCAGAACTTTCGAAGTTAATCAACAAGCGTAAGACAGCTGACATAAGGAAATATAATATGCATAGAATTGAACAAGCTCTCAGGAACGGAGGAAGCCTAAAAAAAAGCAGAGAAGAAGAAACTAGGAATTGGCAAGAATCAGATGTATGTGTTAAGAGACAAAGCCGGCAATATCATTACTAATATGGATGAGATAGTTCAAGTGGCTGAGGAGTTCTATAGAGATTTATACAGTACGAGTGGAACCCACGATGATAATGGAAGAGAGAATAGTCTAGAGGAATTCGAAATCCCACAAGTAACGCCGGAAGAAGTAAGGAAAGCATTGGGAGCTATGCAAAGGGGGAAGGCAGCTGGGGAGGATCAGGTAACAGCAGATTTGTGGACGGTGGGCAGATTGTTCTAGAAAAACTGGCCACCCTGTATACACAATGCCTCATGACCTCGAGCGTACCGGAATCTTGGAAGAACGCTAACATAATCCTAATCCATAAGAAAGGGGACGCCAAAGACTTGAAAAATTATAGACCGATCAGCTTACTGTCCGTTGCCTACAAAGTATTTACTAAGGTAATTGCAAATAGAATCAGGAACACCTTAGACTTCCGTCAACCAAAGGACCAGGCAGGATTCCGTAAAGGCTACTCAACAATAGATCATATTCACACTATCAATCAGGTGATAGGGAAATGTGCGGAATATAACCAACCATTATATATAGCTTTCATTGATTATGAGAAAGCGTTTGATTCGGTCGAAACCTCAGCAGTCATGAAGGCACTACGGAATCAGGGTGTAGATGAGCCATATGTAAAGATACTGGAAGATATCTATAGCGGTTCCACAGCCACCGTAATCCTCCACAAAAAGCAACAAAATCCCAATAAAGAAAGGCGTCAGACAGGGAGATACGATATCTCCAATGCTATTCACAGCATGTTTACAGGAGGTATTCAGAGACCTGGATTGGGAAGAATTGGGGATAAGAGTAAATGGAGAATACCTTAGTAACTTGCGCTTCGCTGATGATATTGCCTTGCTTAGTAACTCAGGGGACCAACTGCAATGCATGCTCACTGACCTGGAGAGGCAGAGCAGAAGGGTGGGACTAAAAATTAATCTGCAGAAAACTAAAGTAATGTTTAACAGTCTCGGAAGAGAACAGCAGTTTACGATAGGTAGCGAGGCACTGGAAGTGGTAAAGGAATACATCTACTTAGGACAGGTAGTGACTGCTGATCCAGATCACGAGAGTGAAATAATCAGAAGAATAAGAATGGGCTGGGGTGCGTTTGGCAGGCATTCTGAGATCATGAACAGCAGGTTGCCATTATCCCTCAAGAGAAAAGTTTATAACAGCTGTGTCTTACCAGTACTCACGTACGGGGCAGAAACCTGGAGGCTTACGAAAAGGGTTCTACTTAAATTGAGGACGACGCAATGAGCTATGGAAAGAAGAATGATAGGTGTAACGTTAAGGGATAAGAAAAGAGCAGATTGGGTGAGGGAACAAACGCGCGTTAATGACATCTTAGTTGAAATCAAGAAAAAGAAATGGGCATGGGCAGGACATGTAATGAGGAGGGAAGATAACCGATGGTCATTAAGGGTTACGGACTGGATTCCGAGGGAAGGGAAGCGTAGCAGGGGGCGACAGAAAGTTAGGTGGGCAGATGAGATTAGGAAGTTTGGAGGCTCAACATGGCCACAATTAGTACATGACCGGGGCAGTTGGAGAAGTATGGGAGAGGCCTTTGCCCTGCAGTGGGCGTAACCAGGCTGATGATGATGATGATGATGATGATGATGATGAATTAGAGTAACGTCGCACGAAGGTGTTACGCGTTGTTTTCGTGAGTGGAATGGTTAAACCAGATCGGTGTGTATTTTTTTTCCCCCTTCTGGCTTCTGCATGTGTAAAGTATTTTACGTTTTATTTCAAAAATGCGTCACGCAATATGCGTCTCTTCGCGAGCCACTTCAGAATGTCGCAGTTCATACAGACCATTCACGTGACTTTAACCACGTTTACATTGCTGAACAAGCTGTTACAGTAAATGCAAATTGTTACAAAAATAGGTTCAACGTCAGGACGTGTTGTTATACTTGGCCGGTCCCGACATATTCGTCGTGACGGTCGCACTGAAGGTTCTATTTTTATAAATTTGTACTAACTGAAATAGAATCATACTGCATTGCTAGTTTTTCTGCCTAGGAAAGAGGAAGGGTGGGGAGCGTGTTAGTTGTGTGGTGGAGGGATCTGGGCTTCTCGTTGGGACTGAGCGTTGATGATGCGTTCGAATCGCGAGCACGTATAGCAGATACCTTTAATTCGGTACAGTCGGAACACATACTCCCGCTAAAATATAAGACTGTCTCACATGATATAAGCGGCAGAATAGCAATTACAAGCTTTTGACGAAGACTGCAGTTGCGCGTGGCCACGACATTGCTGCACGAATTCGTGACGGGATAATATTTCTTTTTTCAGGAGTTGCAAAATGACAACAGCAAGGGTGTGGTTGTAGTTGGGTGCCCCGGATCAGGCAAGACTGCTGCCATACTGCAGCTGGTTGACTACAGCACCTTTGGTCGCAAGAAGGAAGAAGTCACATATGGCACAGCAGGTACGTAAATGGCTTCCTCGTCGCCACAGCATAAATTTGGCCGATTGTAGGTTGAACTACGTACAAAATTAAGATGAATTCATTCACTCTATAATGACAGCGCGTGATCTGGAGAGACGTACGCAGCGAGTCCCGTTCTTCTCATTTATTTCACTTTCGCGTCTATATTTGGCAGGTGGTTTTTTTAGAGCGCAGCTCTTTGACGCCCGTTCCTGCGTTTCGCGGCGCCGTCGTCCTTCGCCGTAACCAAGTTCATCATTCGAGCGCTGCGCTAGCTGCGCGCAGTTGATGACTCGCGCCGCTACTCTCCCCTTGTCCTCTAAAGCTGAATCACGTGTTCTCGCCTATCCTCTCGCCCCCTTCCTCCGCGCAGCTCCGATGCGGTGACTCTCGCCGCTACCGTCCACTACCGTCCACTCCGCCCTGGCCGTCCCTTCTCCCGCTATCGCGGCACTGCCGCGGTGCCGCCGGCGGGCGCTCCTTGCCGCCTCGCGCGTGATCCACAGCTGTCCGCTTCTCCGTCTCCGCGTCGCGTGGCTATACAGCTGTCAGCGGCGTCTCTCGCTTCCCTGTTTGCGGGGCGCGTTCCTCAGTCGCGTTGGTCGCCTCTGGCAGTGCTCGCGCCTGGCTGTCCTTCTCCCGCCTCCACTCTTGCCCCTTACCTGGCGCAGTGCCGTTGCGGTAACTCGAAAGACAGTTATAGCGTTTCGTCCCCTTACTTCTACTTCCCACCCCAACCTTCTGCGGCCACATAGAGGCCCGTCTGTGAGTGTGTGACCTCTGTTCAATAACCCTGCTCTCCAACCGTTTCCTAATCCCACCTCAGAAGAAACAGTAAATAATAATTGCTAATCTCCCCCCCCCCCCGCTCCGCGGTGGTGACCCACTATAATATGGCGCGATGGCGTGTCGCTGGAGCGCCGGCTCGATAGCGGCGGATCGCGGTGTGTGCTGCCCAATCCGAAACGCAGAACCGCCTCCGTTCGGCACTGCGTGTTTTGTATGCGGTTGCCTGTTGTTGAAATAAGGCAGCAGCTGCGCTCAAAGACCGCATTACCAAGAAGCGTAATCGCCGGCCATTTTTTTTTATTTCTTCTGGCTTACCAAGCGTCCTCTCACAGTTACCTCCTTTCAATTGCAGAAGCGCCATTCACAACAGAGCTTAAAGTTCGTATAGACTTTTCAATGTTCCTTTAAAGGTGTCTTTCTATCATTGCTTAGACGCTTGATGATGGAACCAAGCGAAATAATTTAAAAATTTTCCAACAATCGTTACACAGTTCCCAGTATATAGTCTAGACTTATTTTTAGACCGAGAAATAAGGAAAAGAAGAAGAAAACAATGCCATAGCGTTATCTATATACAAATACGGTGTAATAAATATTAGTTATTTATTTATTAATATTATTTTTTTACTGCTCAGGAGTGCTGTGTCGAATTCTGCAATGCCGAGTCATTCATGAAAGATATGGCTGAGCAGGCAATATGGCAAAGTGTAAGATATCGAAATGTCGGGAATATCACTTCACACTTACAAGACTTGTGGCTTTATTATATACCTGCTGGCTGCCACGTACGCAGCAAACGCGCCACAGCCGAGCCGACATAACAGGTACTTGTGAGCGCGCGAATCAACTTCGTCGTGGCGTTGTGAAACGAATCCGGTTATGACGCACGGCGATTGCAGGTGTGCGCCACTGCGAACCTGAGCGTCGCGGTGCGTTGGGCAGCAGCGGTAGCAGTATAGGAAGCGGCTCGGCGTCGTCGGTGTACCAGCCGCGGCTGAGCACCAAGCAGGACGGTGCACGTTGCCTGGGAGGCCACCTGGTGGCCTACCACTTCTGCCAGGCAGACAACAACGTCACCTGCCTGGTGCCCGAGTTTGTGCACAGCGTGGCCGCCCAGCTTTGCCAGGCTCCTCAGCTGGTGGCCTACCGAGACCTGCTGCTCAAAGACCAAAGGTGGGCCAATTGCTCCCCTGCAAGTGTGCCTGTGGTGCAACTAGATCTGGGTAACCCCATAATCTTCCCACTTGTCTACGTCATTGAATATTAGAGCTGGATCGGATGTGTCCTTTGATGTCAGTCAGTTCTACGTCTCGATCCTAGCTTTCTAGATTTTACATCATCTTTCTTCTCCCATAATAGGTCGAACCTCGATATGCAATAATACCGGCGTCACACGGGCACTTTCAGTCGCGATCAAGCCCGATCGGGATCGATTTTTTTTTTTTTTTTTTTTTTTTGCGTGATTGGCAACGAGGCTTACAGTTTTCAGTTGTCTTCGGTTTGAAAATTCTTTTTTGAAAGCGTGCATGTGACTGAGGCGTCAGTCAAATGAACATGGATGTACCGAAGTAACTCCAATGTTTCTCGTCTATGTGAATGTGTAACTAATATATGCTTATAACGAATATCGGATATATCGGGCGTATTCTCGTGTCGGATGCGACTAATTTAGAACGGGGTTTGACTTTATTGCATGCAACTTTCTTAACGCGCATACAGTGTTCCCCAGCGCTTCCGTCAAAGTTCTTCGTGGGTATAAGCACAGAGGAGACTATGATGTATTGCATAATACTTACGTAAGTTTAAATGAGGATGCACGAACAACTTGCGCTGTGACCATGACATTCAGTACGGTCACTGAAGCGACTGTCTTTATTGCTGTCAGTTTTAGCTTTTCCGTAGCGTTAGCACACTTGTTTGACATTAAACAAATTCGAAGTGACAAATAAACTCCAGCGAAAGTCTGCATCAACAATGGAACTAAAAGCGATAGGTGCTACATTAAAAGTCTGGGATACAAAAATTTAAAAAAGAAACACGCAGCTAGCTGATGTTTCAGTTGAGGTTGTGAGAGAAAGAAGTGTGGTTGGGACAGCCCATGTAATGCATATAGCTGACAGTACATTACAGCAACAGGACAAATTACAAGAAAAATGAAACACAGTTGAGGATAATGGAAAGTTGAGTCGTATAATCATATTACTCTGTTCTGGAGATTTGAAGATTTCTGAAAAAGGATTTTCTTCTGTAGTAGCCACAAATCAGGCTGATATGTTGAAGATGAGGTTCTCTGTTGTGTCAGAACCATTGATGAACAGGTTTTCATTGGCGAATATGCAGGCTTCAAGATGTGCTCAGCCTGCCTTCATGCCAGACCGACCCCCACGAAGCCCTGGTGAAAGGCATCTTGGAACCGTTAAGCTCCTTGAGACAAACAGGCCGAATCCCAAACACCAGTTGCATTATTGTCGTAGATGCACTCAATGAAGCTGAACTGCATCGGCCTGACTATGGAGATACCATCACCTCCTTTCTGGCCAGGCACATACTCAAGTTCCCTGCTTGGTTGAAGGTGCAGTGACTCACTTATTTGGCACACTTTCTCGTGTTTGATGTGAACTGATCACCTATAGAAAGTGACCCCAATAGCGAGCCCCTTAGTGACAGCGTCTGTCTCGGCGGAGCTTAGGGGACAGTGAATAGGTTGAACACAGATAATGACCCGTCGATAACGCCTATTTCCACCCTCCCTAGAAATATTTTCAAACAACAAACGTAGCTCAATATGTCTGGTTACGGTATTTACCGCATTCTAACGCCTGCCTCTCTTTTTTCTAGAAAATTGGGCCGAAAATTGCCTGCGCTGTGCAATCGGATTTTAAAAACCAGAACCACCTTCGCGGCGTTTGTATGCTTTACCACATAACACAAATTGTAGCAGCGGAGCTGACCTTAAAAACCGTGGGGCGAATTGATTTTAGGAAACTAGCCGCCATTATTCAAAACCTAATAGACCCTTGCCAATTTTTCTTGTTATAAATCGGTTGTGAGTTGGATTTCTACTTTGATTAAGAGCTTTAATATCATTTCTACAATAGTTATCTACTTTGGAGACATAGAAAGTGGATGTGCGTTTCATTCGGGGGCGTGTTAGAATCGGGCAAATACTGCCAAATTAATCAGTGGTATGTTTTGGCGTTTTTTTTTTCTACATCTTGTTTAATTTGACCCGCAGAATAACTCGATCAATTTTGTCGATCCCATTAGTCGAATTAACGAAAGTGAATGTGTGAAAAATTGCCCAGAAAATTGTGGCTTAGGTTAACACTGCTGTGCATGGCACCGCTGACCTTTGTATAATCATATTACTTTGCCTCATTATTTATTTTTGTTATTACTATAATTAACTAATGTTTTTATATATTACATTTTTATGTGCATATATACATGTCTATGAAAATAAATACTGTTTTTCTCTCTATTCCAGCTGATTGTTACTGTGCGGACAGCATTCCAGGAAGTCACTCAACAACTGCCATTTCACCAGATCTCCTTCGATCGTATGTCATGCAATGAGAACTTAATGCGAGACATTGTGGGCTATGTTCTCTTTCGCATTGAGTCCAGTCCCTCGGCACGTGCCAACATTACTGTCAACAATGGGAAACAAGATGGCTCAACTCATGCAAGGTGCAACTCTTTTGGCATTTACACCGTAACATTTATGCTGTTCTGCCCACAGGTCCACAAAAGTATGGCAAATCTATCTAAGTGAGCTGTATGCATTTACAATCAAACAAATTTTATCTGTTTCACCTAGCCTCAGAGACTTGTGAGGCAATCACAAATTATTATTTTTTTCTTTCATACACTTGCATTGGATAGTTTGATCGGATTTAACATCCAAACAGGAACATCAGTGCTGTGTGAGCTATAGAGGGCTCCAAAATAATTTTGACCACCTGGGGTTGTTAAGTCTAAGTAAACGAGAATTTTGCATTTCACTCCCACTGAAATGCAGCTGCAACGGCTTGGAATCGAACTCGTGACCTCGTTCTCAACAGCAGATTACCATAGCCACTTAGGGAAGTGCATGCCAAATACTAGTATGTATCAGTTAAGAATAAAAAGTTAGAAGTACAGCTAAATAAAAAGAAAAGGTCAGTGCAGCGAAGCTGCAAGTAACACATTGGCACTTTTTCATTCGCGATGTTCTTTGCTTCGTCCGATTCCTTATTGTGTAAGTTCTGAAGAAAATTTCACACGATGCAAGGAGTAGTAGAATTAGCAAGCTAAAGATGTCACAAGGGCAAAGACAAGCCGAACATCAAGCTCTCTAATGATTTGTGCTCACTGAAGTGTAAATGGTGCCATAGTCATTTGTATCTTCGCAACAAAATCTGTCAGCATTGTCTCCTGGCTGAGGGGGAAATCACGTTATATCATATCATATCATATGAAAACATGTTATCTCCTGTGTCCATCCAGGTTTGCCAACCATCTGGCCAATCTAAGCAAGGGCTGCTTCCTATATGCCAAATTGACCATGGACCTTATAGAGCGTGGTCACCTAGTGGTCAAGAGCAGCAGCTACAAAGTCTTGCCTGTCAGCCTCAGTGAAGTGTACCTGCTGAACTTCAACCTGAAGTTCACGACAACCAGAGCATTTGAGAGGGTACGTGAGATAAGCAGTCCACTCTTACTTCAAAGAGGATTTCTATACTAAAAATATTTAAATCAGAGGTTTCTAGAGCATTTAATCATTAAAATTTAGCAGAATGAAAGAACAAACATCATTCATGTGCACATAGGTAAGTGTAAATGTGAGTTGCTCCTTATTTACAATCATCAGCGTATATTGATGATGCTCATCGTCACCTTTCTGACTGAAACGTAACGCTTGGCCCCCATCACCTCTTCCTCCTATGAATTGTGGAGTAACTTCCTCTTCCTATCATCATCATCATCATCACTGCATTTCATTCTACTCCTATGTTCCGTGACATATTAATCATCACGTCACACTCTTTATTTGTCAGGCACTTGCCACGCACATGGGAACCGGCGTAATATATAGATGGTCCAGGAGCATGCTGGTGCTGTGAGGTCTGATAAATTAGCAGAGACAGCATATAATGGCCATTTAACAGATCACTCATGGTTCCTTAGTCCATCTTTTTGCGATCAATTATGACTGTATAATGGAAAACACCAATTTTCCCACCGCTGCCACGGAAGATCAAGCTCATATTGTCACTGTGGAAGTGTGCAATTGGGAGCCAGATGTGTTAACCTCTGAGTTAACCACTCGCATAGTTTGTACTTGAACCATTGTCTTCACTATCAGAAGTACAGTAGACTTCTGGTAATCCGACTCCGGTAAATTCGATCCCGACCGAAGGTCCCGGCCGGCGCCCGTACATTTCTATATGCCCACACTTCCGTTATTTCCATCTAAAAGCTAGCCTTCGCCAAATAATTCGAACAAAACTAGTCATCTTCGACACAATACAGTTGTGTTGTACGGTGAAGCATATCAAGAATGGAAAGGGGCCATTGTGAAGGGACATAGCACGCGTTCCCTATCAAGCATAGCGGCAGCCATTCAGAGCTGTTTTATGTTGATGTGGTAATTTGAGCCCTTATTTCGCCCGCTATGCGTGTCTCATATATGAGACCGTTAACGAGGCTGAGTACGCATCCCTTAATTATGCGCACGCGCCCTGCACCGAGACGCAGAGAAAGACTATCTGTGGTTTGGGAAAGCTAGCGAAAAGGATGACAGTAAGATGAAAAAAACTCAAAAAGTCGAGGGGACATTTAAAGCCAACAAAACAGCGGGGGTCTATCTAAAACTCTGAAGACCTGCCAGTAAACTTATTAGGCGTCTCGGTGCTCATACTGGGACCGTAGACGGCGCATGCATGTGTTTAAATTAAGGAACACGTGCTATGTCCGATTATAACGGCATCATTCCCTGCTTGGTATGCTTCACCGCATAATTTAGCTGTGTTGCGGCGAAACTAACTTTACAGAAATGTACTGGCAAGTGAATAATAATAATAACAATAATAATAATAATGTTTTTCCCATCAAGAAAGATGAAGGAGGCTGCAGGTAAAAGCTGCACGAACAAACGGCAGCTTGACAGGGGCCCACAGCCCCCTCTACAAGGCGGCAGTAAAAAGGTTACAGGAAGGTAGATCGAAAACATTTATAGGCACCGAAATGGACATTAGCGGGTTTCGGCGTTTTTTCTGCCTTTTGTTTAATTCGACCGTCCGGACGAGTCGACCAGTTTCGTCGGTCCCGTCAAGACCAAATTAATGGAAGTCGAGTGTATTACAAAAACAAGTGCCCATGGTCATGTATTTGCCTTCCGTAATATTCAGGTATTATTTCTTGTAGTGCTTACATCTTGTACCGCTTTACACAGCAAACATATGCAGGTGATACTGCAGTTTCGTGGGAATTTGACATAATACTTCAACGGCAAGGCGAGCTTTATCTAAAGCTAAAAAATTGTGAGCCTATGAAGGCATGCAAGGGCATCACCTAATATGAAGTGCAGAAGTACACCTATCCCATTACAGTCTGAAACAAAAAGTATGGTTTGAAAAGGCACAGACAAAGGCTGTCCTTGTTTTCTTGGACGTGAATTTTCATTAAATCTGATATGTTTTTTTGTCTTCCCTGTTTACAGGTGCAAAGTCTCCTACAGGTCTGCATGGCATCATTGTATCCTCTGCGTCCACATGAACTGTATCACAGTGTGAATGCGAGCGCCACGTACGAGCCCATGACATGGGCTGACTTTCAACAGCGTTTGACAACATTGACCACTGCCCAGTTCATGATGCAGCGTAACGATGACTCACTTATGCTGGCCCATCCATCTCTACGGGAGTGGCTCATTCGTCGAGATGAGAATGACAGTACTAAATTCCTCTGTGATGTCAGGTAGGCACTGTTCCACTTGCTCTGCATTCTGTGCATATAATAAGCCTTTTTCTACCCTGCAACCTCAGAAATAGTTTTTATGTCATGGCTAAGTGCTAGTCAGAAATTGCATAGTATCCTGAGATGTGAGAAACATGTCGTAAAATGTACTTATCTCGAACTAATTTCAAAAGCTGTTTGGATGTCTCATTACAAAAAATATGTGCTCATTCTGCACATGCGCCCTTTCCTAATGTGCAGGACGGGACATGCATCAATTGCGCTGCGCATGTCCCGCATAGAAGCACCGCTTGACCCCAGTCAGCTGCTGGAGCTTGGCCATCACATCCTCAAGGCGCACATTTACAAGAACATCTCCCGTGGCCTTCCCCAGTCATGCACTCCTCGGGACTTGCAGGCACTATGGGTCTTCCAGAGTGCTGGATGTGTCTCCTCGGCACTTGTGGCTCCTGCAAACCTGTACAGCCCAAATGTAAAGGTGTGCTGTCCTTTCTTTACACTACTAGTAGTTGCCATACAAAGCTGCACTACAGATCAGTGGAGAAATCCAGTGTGCTTTAGCAGTGGCAAATACGTATCCCTAAAGACAGTAAACAAGAAATAAACACAAGATTTTTTCTTCCACACCATAACTGTAGCAAAATGAAACTTTCTGAGGCACTGACACTCAGCCTCGCTGCCTCACTTTTGCAATAAATTACAGGCAGTGGTGAGGCTGGTGATAACTTCAGAAATTGTCGTACGTTCTCATATTACTTGCGGCAATCAGTAAAGCTGCATGACTCTCTACAGGTGAGCCGTTTGCTGCTGCTGGCTCAGGCTGATCCAAATGCACGAACCAACTGCCTGAACCGAGCACCACTGCTGGTGCTTTCTGCCTACGAGGGGTTCACTGACATGGTTACTTCCCTTGTGGAATTTGGAGCTGATGTCAACGTTGCCTCCGATGTGGGCCGCACTGCTCTTAGCATGGCCTGCGAGCGGGGGCACTTTGAGATCGCCAAGTACCTCCTCTCATGCGGAGCAAGGGTATGTACTGCCTCCTGCACATATAATTCTTTGTCCTTGTTTTCTCCTGCTTGCAGCCTTAAAGGAATATGGATATGAATTTGCATAGTTTTGCACAATGTACACTGCATGTGTTTCTTAGGTCTAGGTGGACTGCACCCACCAAATATGGGTGATGTGAAATATAGAGCAGATAGTTTGTTTCAGTTTTGAGCTCTGCATGTCTGATGTGACTGAAAATCCTAAACACATTTGGATGGCCATCACCTCGACATTCTTCCTACAAATGAAAATCCACCATCAAATATGACAAGCCAAAGAATTGCAATACAGAATTGCTAGGAGATATATTATTTTCATTTAGGGGTCTGCAAGTCTAACCTGGCTGAGAGTGTCAAGGCCTGTCAAGAGGGCTTTCTTGGCATTGCTCTTGTATGTAAAACTATCTGATGTCATAGGCTTATTTACATATGGCTAAGACACTTTTAAATGAATTGCACACTTTATAAGACACTCAAATAAGCTCTTTAGGGGTTTATTGATAGTTAAAATCACTTTACAGGGGCTTGGCAACTGATGATGAGGGTTAGCAATGGAACATCTAGCCATTGTTCAATCTTTTTGGCTCACACGACCTCCATAAGATTGAATTATCATGATTCACCTCATGTGAAGACATTTAGCTAGCTCAGAATTATAATCTTAAAACAGCATAGTAGATATGTTTAAATATCAAATTGTTCATGGCATATGTGCTCCTAGAGTATACTATATAAAAGTAAAAGAAAACATATATAGTGATGCTTTCCTTAAGTGTAGGCAATCGTTCTCTGCATCGTTCTCTGCATCGCTTATAATTAGAGCTCATTGCCTTGACATGTTAAGGCAGATTTGCAAAGGTTTGTCTACTATTGTGTTATAACTTGCAAAGACATTGGTAGTTCAGGCACATAAGAAGACTGTGCAATGCATATAATGCAAATTCATGTGGGCAATGCATACATTTACGCAGTGTAGAAATGTTTGCCCTCCTCATCTAAGTTATTCTTTGTTCTATGACATTGTTCATTGATATCTTTGTTTTATTTGTTGGTCAACATTGTTTTAAATGTTGCTGTTCCATCATGTAATCGCTAAAGTAGTCTAACACTATCACAACTGAATTTTGCAAGGTCCACGCAGTGCTGGTGCAGAGCCACAGAAGCTGAACAGCATGCATTGTCTTCTTCAGGAGCAAATCAGAGGCAATTATCTCACATATGGAAAAGTTCACCTTTCAACCCTTTGACTTCCACTCCCGAGATAACTCGGGGACCGAGCCTTGCACGCTTTCTGCCACTCCTGAGTATAGACCTTGTCAGAATAGACCTCATTAAGTTCAACATCGGTGTTACTGACCTTTGAGAGTGCACTAGTGACACCTGAGTAAATTAGTTCCCTTCATTTTTTTGACATATACTTTAATAAATTTCCATCAGAGCTGCAATGTTCATTTCCATTCATGATGTGTGCGTCTTTATTTCTGATAGTCAATAAATTTCTTTACACGGCAGATTGATCACGTGGACAGCGAGGGCCTCTCAGCGCTAGCATATGCTGCCAGTTCTGGCCACTTGGACCTGGTGACACACCTGGTGCAATGCAAGTGGCCAGACGATTTCGGCATTGCACTGGGTCTTCACAGAGCTGCCCAGCAGGCTCTAATTGCAGCTGCAAAGTCAGGACACACTGAGGTAGGATAAAAAACCTTTCCTATTGCTTGATTTTTGTGATAGCAACTTGATGTCAGAGGTCTTATCTCTAGCGTGGTGCCACACAACAACATGATGTTCAATGTAGTATTGTACTATTGTGTGTATAGGGATAATATGGTTTATGGGTTTATTAAGCAAGAACCTTGAACAAAGTGCCACCCTCCAATTGTCAGACATTGACAAATAAAGTAATGGCAATGCTTATGCACATGCTAACTTATGTACTCAGCCAGTAAAGGAATGAATGTTCTTTGAGCAGCTGGCCTGTCTTCATCATCATCATCATCATCATCAGCCTGATTACGCCCACTGCAGGGCAAAGGCCTCTCCCATACTTCTCCAACTACCCCGGTCATGTACGGTCATCTATGAGGCCTGTCTTATGAGCACAAAAATAGCTTGCACAAATCTTGTTGTGCAGGGTACAGGCTGCCTTCATCTCGCAAACACTGAGTAGCGTGAACGCTGAAGTAGCAGTGTAAAGTAAATGTGCTTTAATTCACCTAGCATGGTGCCACATTATTTTGCGGTGTTCAGAGGGGCTAACATTTGCAACCATTCAATGTGAGAGTGGCTGACATTTACATTATCTGCGTCCTTTAGGAGCACGTAGCAGAAAAGAAAGAGGTCTTTTCATATGACAGTTTTGCAAAAGAATCCATGTGGCACTGTTCTCCACTAATTCTGTATGGGCATGGCTTCTAGACATTCGTCATTGCCTTGAATGAGAGCAGAGGAGGGCAGATACATGTGTACAAAGAATGATGTACTGTCAATAGTGGCATAACCATTGGAGAAACAGTATTCTCTATTTATTTCTCTTTAAATGTGTCTTCTCCTCTAGCAGCATTGAATTGATTGAAGCTGCTGAATCTGTTCTGTAACTTATTTCTGCACTCATTTATTAACGGAACACCACCACATTCACACAGCTGAAATTTGTGTGCATGCATGCAGCTTCATAGTTTGCAGTAGGACCATTGTATCAGCTATTTGCTTTGTTGACAATATTGTGTAGATGCATTCAGCGCAGTCGAGCCGCCCACATATAACTATCCCACTTAGATTGATTGATTTAAAGCTTTATTATTCCACCGAGCTGGGGTGCCCGCCTCTTACCCTGCACGCAGGTGTGGGGGGAGGACAAAGCAGTCCCTGCGCGTTGAGAACGGTGAGTCTTCACGGCCTCAACAGCCAGGCAGATTGCTCAACGCTGGTCATCTTCGGCCTCACTCTGAAGCAAAGCCTCCCAGGCTTCTCTACTGTCAATCTTTTCCTTGGCCCCTGGGGAGCCAGCACCCTCCCATATGACATGGTCTAGCGCACCTTTCTCCATTTAAATTGTGCATAGGGTGTCATTATAGTCCCTCGTCTGAGTTAAGCAGATCCAATATGGTGATGTATAATTGTTTCCCTGGAGGC
Source organism: Dermacentor andersoni (assembly GCF_023375885.2). NCBI lineage: Eukaryota > Metazoa > Arthropoda > Arachnida > Ixodida > Ixodidae > Dermacentor > Dermacentor andersoni. The sequence continues at coordinate 166,892,818 of NC_092818.1, read as the reverse complement.
GCCGCCAAACGCGAGCGTCCTCCGGAGAGAGAGGCCGATGCGGAGGCGGAAATATTCTTCTTTCGGCTTTGCAATGATCTACAATTTCCCTGTACATGATGATGTTACCTTTGATTCCTGGAAATGGCAGCTCTCGAGTTGCCTGCTGGTAGAGTGCTCGGGCGAGCTCATGAGCGACTTCGTTACTTGGGACTTCTTCATGAGTCGGAACCCAAATAAAAGTTATGTCCCTCCTAGGAGGGTTTTTGAGTAGAATTTGGAGGGCCTCTTCCGAGATTCTCCCTTTGCTAAAATTCCGGACAGCTAATTTGCTATCGCATAATATGACTCCCGCTTTTGTACCCGCACAAGCAAGCGCTACTGCAACCTCCTCGGCTTTACAGGCGTCCTTCGTGCACGTGGAGCATGCTATCTTAACGCACCCGTCGCCATCAACCACCGTTGATACCGCAGCCCCGTCCACGTATGCTACTTTATGCGCCGGTGTGTTTTTAAGTTTATTTACTAAAGCCTTAGCCCTGTGAGCTCTCCTCTATTTGTTGTAGATAGGATGCATATTTTTAGGTAGGGGGGCAATTTGGAAGCATTTACGCACATCCAATGGACTGTCCTTCTTGCCAATTGGGGCACCCCTGTCACACTGGATTCCTACCGATTCCATGATTTTTCTCCCTGTTTTGGACTGGCCTAATCTTTTCAACTGAAACACTCGTACTGCCTCAGTGAGCTCAACTAGCGTGTTGTGAACCACCATTTTGAGAAAGAGGTCTGTCAAGGTCGAGTCTGGGAGTCCTAGGGCTCTCTTAACACTCTTCTTAATGATCGCATTTATTTTCGCTTTTTCTTCTTTTTTAAACTCAAGGTACGGTGTGACATACGCTATTCGGCTGGTAATAAAGACTTGCATGAGTCTAAGGAGGCTGTTCTCTTTGAGGCCTCTGTTCTTGAGTGCAACTCTCCTAAACAGTGAGTAGAACTTGTTGCTGGGCGAGTTGGTTGGGATCTAATGAATACATTGTTGCACCAAAAATGGAAAATAAAGACTTGGGAGGGAGAGTACGAAACGTGCTCAATGAGCGCTCAATCTGTCATTTCGTACTCTCCCTCCCAAGTCTTTATTTTCCTTTTTTGGCACAACAATGTATTCATTAGATCTCTTAAAGATCCCCGTGACCTGCGCCATGAATTCTTCTAACTTCTTGAGTGTCGTGAGGTTGTATTCATTTCTCTGGATATACATGCCCATAATTCTGATTTCCTCCAGCTTGGGAACCTGAGTTCCGTTTACGAAAACATTTATGGGTCTGCTGCTCCCAGCGTGTCCCTTTTGATGATTTGACTCAATGATTAATAGCTCCGATTTATGTGGCGAGCACGCCAAGCTTCTCCTGGCCACATATTTCACAGGGGGCACTCACTTCACAGGTGAAGATAACCGATAGACTCTCCCTTTTTCCACGTGCTAGCAACTAGAAATTGTATCCAGCATAGAAGGGTTGTAGGTTGGGCTAGTTGATATATTCTACTATATTTGTTGCATGGGCACATGTGTTTCTCTGTTGTCTTCTCATTTACTTTTGCACTTTATTCTCTTGTATCTACCAATTAGTACAGATGTTAAGCTATTGTGGCAGGAAATAAACTGATGAATAATTTAGATGAGACCAACCTGAATATTCAAACCTCGATTGCATACACTTGATTCTTGCAATGTGTTAACAACAGTATGGCAGAACATCTCTATCTTTGAGTGGTAGTTCTTTATAAGTGCAGGAAAAAAATAAGAACAAATGAGAAGCGGGTCTTCAGTGAGTTAAATGCATGGGAGCAATTTCCATAGTCTCTAAGTTGGTCCCCACTAGTAGCTTGTCTTTTCATTCACTTCTGTTCACTTTTACCTCCAATAAAAAGTGAGCTCATAATGTCCGTCTGAAATTAAAGTGCTTTAGTCTCAATGCACTTCAATTGGTTTTTTTAGCTGTTTAAGCTACTTAGTGAGTATCTTACTTCTTTTCATTATTCTGATATCTGCAAGCATGAATTCTTCTGATGAGTTTGCCCTCCTGGCTTGTGTCTATTCAGGTGTGCGAGTTTCTGCTGGACATGATGGAGGTACAGGTGAACAAGCAGGACGACTTCAGTGGCCACACAGCACTGACGGCAGCTAGCCTGGCAGGACATCGAGATGTCTGCGCACTGCTCATGCGTCGTGGCGCCTCGGCACTCGTGCGATCCAACGCGGGCGAGCCACCCCTGTGCTGTGCTGTGCGTGAAGGCCACTGGGCAGTTACTGAGCTCCTGCTGTGCCATGCACGTGCTCTAGAGCAGTCTGATGCCCTGGGTCGGTCGCCTCTTATGCTTGCTGCTGCTGAGGGCCATCTTGGAGTACTGGAGCTGCTGCTTGCCAAGGGTGTGTATGAATACACCTCCAAAATGGTTGTTTGCCAGGCTTGTTGGTACGATGACAAAATACTGCAAACAACACAAGAATGGGACAGAAGATTAAGGCAACAGACAACACGAGCACAGTGGCGAAAGATATCAGCAAAGAAAAACATTACAAAAGTAAGAAAAACAAAAGAAACATGAAAAGACACATTGTCTCTGCTTTGGCACAGTGGCTACATTCCAGGAAATTTGAGTAACCAGAATTTAGTGAGTTATCTATGAGACCTGTCATGGTGTTTTACGTGTGTTGTGCGACATGATAGCAGAGAACAATTACAAGACTAACACAGTTAGCAAATGCCTCACTACGGATATTCAGCTGATTGTGAAAATCATGGGGGTAGGGTTGAGTGACAGCCTATGTAATTTTGGTGCATTTTAACAACCCAACCAGTGCATTCAGCTTATAAACAACGCAACATCTGAACAAAATAGATGTCATAAAAGCTTACCTTGTTTTAGCTGTGCCAATGTCATCAGATCTTTTTCATAAGTCTGAGTGCCTTGTGCACCCACAGGTTATTTGCCTCTCTGCGAGACATTCACTTTAACATAGGGCAGAGTAGGCAACAGCAGTATAGGTCTTCTACAAGATCAGCGGAGCAATGAGGTTTGATTGCTTGGGTCCTCAAAACCATCATGTTGAAGAGTTTGATCTGAGTGCATCATTAATTTTGTAGGAGCCAACCTGCTATGGCAAGATAAGGATGGCCTTTCTGCATTGAGTTGGTCCTGCAGTCGTGGTCAACTTCAAGCAGCTCAGTGTCTCCTCACCCATGGCGCTGACATCAACCACAGCGACAAGAGGGGCAGAACGCCACTCGACATGGCTGCCACCCAAGGAAATGCAGAAGTTGTAAGCATTAGCCCAGCGAATTTTTCATCGATTTTATTTTCCTTAAAGACTCCGTGAAAAGGTGGCAGAAATATGTAAAAAAATTTCACATGGTTTTAACATAAAATATGGTTAGTAACATTTGCTGTGAGGTTCGAAGGGGAGGTGGTACATGTACAAGCAAGGTTCCGGGAAAGGCCGTTTCAATCTTATTGTGATACTGCAACACTGTGGCTGTGAACTGTGTATCATTTTTAACATATAGACACGAACCATGTAGGCATGAATGGTAATGCACCGATGTCCTGGAAAAGTATGCAATCATTGGGTTTTGCTATTGCTAAGCAAAGAAACTTGAAATAAAGCTAATGAGAATCATGCAATGGGCAATGGAATGAAAAATTCTAAAGAAAATTTTATAATAGGTACAAAGAAGGCACTGTCGATTAGAGATAAATGCATGCAAATGGTATTATTTTTGAGATCCAGATGAAGAAGTGGAGTCTGGCAGGTCACATAATAGGTAGAACAGTTATCCAGAGTTATCTGGAGCAAGGGATTAAATGGAGTGATTACATTAGGAAATTTTACAGGCACAGAAGGTTCTGCATCGGACTTTTATAATAATGATGACTGATGATGATTTAGCCCTGTAAGCTTCATGAATGGTTATTGCTCACCATGTGTCTGCTTAAAACAATATTATTTAAACGATGACTATCTTTTGTGGCCCCTTGGTATAATAACCAAATTTGCCCTTGTGACATCACTTTTTGGTGCAAATGATCATTTTATAGTTAAAAAGTAAATACATTTAGGGATGGGAGCAATGGATCTCTCACCTATGATTATCTTACCTGCATCTAGGTCACAGCAAAATTGTTTCCGGTGTAAGTTTTTCACCCTGCACACATACGTAATTCCCAAAATTTGGGGTATATGTTAATGCAATTACTGAGGCCCTTGTGTTACAGCACCTCAATGTGCAGACCATTACAGCCTGTCATAATATGTCAGTGTAGTATAGTGTCGCCCCCTGTCAGATCTCTGTGTCATCGTACATGCGACTGGTGCACGTGTGTGAACGTGGGGGGGAACGAACTGAAATTGCTTTTGGACTTAAGTGCGCGCCTTGGGTGCGCGTTTCACTGTATGCTTGCTTTGTTTCCAGGGGGGGATGATGTAGTATAGTGTCGCCCCCTGTCAGATCTCTGTGTCATCGTACATGTATGTTTGGTAGTTGTTTAGCTAGATGGCGCACCCCCCTTCTGTCATGTGACAAGCTTGGACCAATCGGGAGGTGTCATCTAGTGTGTGAAGCCTTTATAAGTAATAAACAGCCGCGGGTCGGCGGAGTCTTCGTTCCGGTTTTCAGCGGGAGCCGTTAGCTCCGTGTCTCCTTCACTGCGCCGGCGCTAGCCGCGCGTTCGCCCATCGGGGCCCCCCGCTTGCCTGCCGCTGCCGACACAACAGTCAGCTGTTTTATTATTTGCTTTTTATTGGCTCTTCTTGGAGTAAGAAGACAGTCCATTTGTACAGTGCAATAGCATAACAGCAAGAAATGTCAATAAATGCATTAATGATACATTGTACAGAACAATTAATTGTCACACTAAATGTCCAAAGAAATTGTGAAAAAATTCTGTACCTTTTTGGTACACAGTGGCATATACACTGCGTAGCTAAAACACAATTCTCATCACTTTGTGAGCAGTTGTTGCACAGTTGTTTATATGGAGATGACGTGTACAGCTGATGAACTCCATGTCTTTTAATTGTTATTTCATTGTACATCATGGAGTGGACATCAGGAGTTTATCACTACCTTCACTTCAACTACTACATTAAAAAATGTCTGTAGATGAGCCCTAGATGGCACAGTGGTCATTTCTGAAGTGTTAGGAACTGATAAAGGGCACAGCAAGTACTTTGTGCAATATCTAATTCTGATGTGCTGACATTGTGAGGTTAAGAAGTGTGTACTGCATTTCGTTGTATGCTGGGAGATTTTCTTTTAAGTGTATATGCACTACTACAGGATATCTTGTTTTAGTTTTATCTCATGATATCTTCTGTGTCTTACAGATCAAGCTACTCTTAAATAATGGTGCCGAGATTGAGCATGTGGACCTGAATGGCACCAGAGCTCTTGACCGAGCCATTGGAACTGGGAACCTCGATGCCATCAACTGCTTCCTGCAAGCAGGGGCTAAGATAGGTGTGTTGCTCTCTCCACTGCCTACTATTAAATTGAAGTTCTCATTCAATTATTTGTGTGGTATGTTGTGTCATAAATGTTGGTGTGTACTGTTTGTAGTATGTCAATAAATCTCCTTTCAAATGTCTTAAAGGTAGATGTCGAGACCATAAAAGTGATTTAAAAGTTTTTCATCACCGGGTGTGCATTTTCTTATTTCCCATAAACCTTGCTTTTCAGGATCACAAACCTGGGAGATGGCGGCTGGTAAACCTGACGTTGTGCACCTTCTGTTGAATAAGCTCCATCAAGATGGAGCTCTTTTATACAGAGTAAGTGTGCCATCACTTTGTAGCTCTCAAAGGTGTGCCTCTTCTGAAATTGTTGCTGTCACAGATGAGAATTTCAATATAGCACATCATCATTTTGCAGCTTATAATCTTGCAGATGGTTGTAGCAATGTGTTTCCATAGACTGCAATACAGACTGTGTTACAATACTCGTTGTAGATGGCTAAATAGGCAGTTAAATGGACAGCGACCACCAGAAGTCCACTTCCAACTCTGAAAAAGCCGCCAGGAAAGACAGGTTTGTGAAGATGGTTAAAACACGTTGGCGGTTTAGTTGATTTGAATCCATGATAGAGTGTGTAAGTGCGACTGAACGAGGACATAGAAAGAAACAGATACACCAAGACAGTGCTAACTTTAATATAGCATCAAAGTCAAAAGCAATGCGAGCTACCTTCCTGCTTAAAGATGGTGGCTAAGCAGAAAGCTTGGAAACTCCACGAGAAAGTCGGCTGCACTAAAGAAAACATAGTCACACTTTTTTATGCGTCTAATGTAGGCAACGTTGAGTTTTTCATAGGTTTAGACAGTATTAAAGTGCAGCGATATGTGCTTTTCATATGTTTTTTTTGGTCAACACAAGGTGCATTGAGTCACAGAGACATCTTCCAAATGTGTTCCATTAATTGACCTCGAAGCTGTCTTCCTAGCAGTCAAAGTAGACTGTCTTCAGTGCTGGCCAGAAGTAAAATGCACCCAGAGTTTCAGTAGCTACAATACCAGAGCTATAGCCACTTGCATTGAAAAACAGAGCATCATTTAATTAATTATATTTTTTATTTTATTTATTTATTGAATACTGCGGACACGTGGTCCAAGCAGGGAGGGCGACATATGGTACATACAAAGAAAATCAGATTGACAAAACAAACAGAACAATGAGAAACAAGATTAGGAAGTAGATTCAATTTATACAATTCCATTCGGTTACAGTTCTAGGAAAAAAAGAAAACTTATGTGTTTGTTCTTGCAAAGTAAGGGGTTAATGCATCATGTCTGCGGTGGCGTGTAGTTCTGGTCCATAACTGCGATAAATATTCAGATGGGTCAAGGGATAAATTGTTAGTGTGAAGTAGTTTAAGGAATTCAAGTCTCTGTTTTTTTCTTCTAAGTTCGAGTGGTTCAAGGTTGTTAATTTTCATAAGTTCGGTGGGGGAATCACATCTGGAAAACTTGTTAAATATAAATCTGACCGCCTTTTCTGAATTCTCTCAAGGCTATTGATATTAGTTTTTGTGTATGGATCCCAAACTATGCAAGCATATTCGAGCTTAGGTCTAATTAGGGAGATGTAGCATAGCATTTTAACGTTAGGTGGGGCTTTCTTAAGTTTGTGTCTCAGCAGGCATAGTTTTCTGAAGGCTGAAGCGCAAGTGTTAGTTATGTGATCATTCCATGATAGTGAATTGTTAAGGGTCACTCCTAGGTATTTATAGCTAGTGACTTCACGAAGAGGTGATGGACCTAACTTATATGTATAAAGCAGGGGTGATTTCTTATGTGTCATTCGCAGTAGTACGCTTTTATCTGTGTTTAGTGTCAGTCCCCAGCACCCGCACCATGCAAGAATGTTATTTAAACTACAACATAAACTAGTTTGATCATGGAGAGAAACAATATCTTTAAAGAGTACACAGTCATCGGCAAATAATCGAATCTGTACACCACCTTCAACCGTGTTAACAATATCATTAATATATATATCAGTGTGCTTGCGTGGTAGTGCTTTCTTATTTGTCAGAAATTTCTTCATTTTTTTTTTCTCCCATTGGTGCCTGCAGAAAGGCCACATGAAAGATGCTGTCCATCGGTATCAGTATGCCCTGAAGAAGTTCCCTGCGTCCGTTGTGGAAGATGCAGACAGCGGAAGCACATTTCTACAGCTCAAGCACCAGTTGCTGCTTGGGCTTGCCAAGTGCAAAAGGAAACTGAATGTAAGCAACCTGTGTCTAAATGTGGAAGAAAATATTGCATCTTAGTGTAGCAGAAGGCTGTAAAAGTAGGCCATACCGGGTTTTTAAAGTGAAAACCTTACAGCCAAAGAAAAATTTGAAGTGGGCCAGGGCTTTTAATGGTTCTTCAGTGATTCCTTCTAGCCCTTCATCATTGGTTTACTGGCCGCCTCGCCACCATTATTGTTCAGTTCAGCTGCACTGCTTGGCAGGCATGATAAGCAAGGAATAAAATCAAAGGAATATAATAGCTACAAAATACAGCTCCTGCGTGGTTAAGGAGTCAAACTGAGCATCACTTTTCATTTAATAGTTACGGCAGCTAGAATACAGTCACTAACAACCGAGCTAACCAGGCATTCAACAGTCTATAGCATTTAGCATTGTATGATTTGCTTCGCAGCATTCAACATTGTGGCATTCTGCTGCAATCAGCTACATATATTCAAATATTTTAGCTTAATTTACCTCCATTTTGCAAATTTCCACAGAACTCATTTCATGTGTGTAACATGTGTGCAAATGTTTCATTTGCACTTCATTATATGCTTGTCCAGCTACAGAAAATTGTATTAAAGGTTTATAGAAGGAAGAAACTTTAAAGGGTTAAGTTATATTGGTTGAGCGTGCAATTTGATTCAGTGATCCACATTAGCTATGTCGAATTCTTACCATCCGGTATTTGCAGTGTACATTCCACCATTTATACGCAATATTAGTGTTGTTGATGCAGTAATTAGCAACATAACTTTACGATAAAACAATAATCTAAAATACAAATTGCACACTTTTCATTTTTGTCTTTCAGAGTACCTACATGTTGCTTTCTACTTGGCAAGCAACCTATTAGTTCAATTTAGTGACATCAAATATTCCTAATTGTTGCAATAAATATATGCAAAGTCTTACACTTTTTTTTGTGCTACTCCATGTGTGCAGGAACCTGATGCAGCCATCTCGGCAGCAACTCAAGCTATCGAGCTTCGACCAAAGAGCTTTGAGGGCCACTTTATTCGGGCTAAGGCATACAAGGACAAAGGGTACGACAAGCCTGTTCCTCATATGTTGGCCATTAACAGCAGTGCCAATGGGCAGTCTTTCATTCTAAATACTTCTGATATTTCTTATTTTATGATGATTTACTGGTCCAGTCCCCATATTATTATATAATGCACTTTGTTTCTTTTTCATACACTGTTGCATTTCTGGCATTGGCAGCCTACATTCTTTTGATATATTACAGATGCCAAGCTGAGGCCCAAGCAAACATAGAAGAAGCTCTCAGACTGGCCCCCATTTCGAACCTGGAGCAGCGACGAACACTACTGAAAGTGCAAGAGGAGATTGGTGCCGGAGATATTGACCTCACTGGCACTCAGTACATGTCAACAAGAAGGTATGTGCCTGACATTTTATGCCCACCATATATACTCTGCCACATTCCTAGTTTGAGACATGCCTAAGACTCAACACTGAACATAATTCGAGAAATTTTACTATGCTGTCTGGTTTTCTGTCTTTTATTTTATTTTATTTTTTCTTCTGTGCACAATCACATTAATTTGAGATCCTGTATTGATTATAGGATGAGTATGCTGTGTGGTACATATGAAACAAAGATCACTGAAGGTTAAATATGAGCATATGTTTGCATAGTTGAAACATCAACATAACTATCTTATAGGAAATAACTAAAGTAATTCTAAGGTATTTCTTGTAGAGTGGTACACCTTTGTAATGGTGTAAGGGGCATAACAAGAGCCCTTTAACAGAAATGTATCTTCAGATATGAGTCGTGACTGGTGCATGATCTCTTAACCTTAGGAGATTAAAGACATTCTTGTGTAAAAAACTTAAGCAGGAAAAAGAAAGCTTAGCCACATCAAGCTGTATAGCAATGATCTTGTGCCGGTGCAATATTTTCTATTGCCAGTGTTATTCATCTCAGCCAATATGAATCTATTTGAGAAGCTTCATTTTGTGGAAGCAAATAAATGAACTTTTGGTGAAAAAACATACAGCTAAAGAAAGATATTCACATTTTTACCGATATTATAGCCACAGCAGCATCTTTCTCAGAATTTTGGATAAAGATGGTGTGGCTGTTAAATTGATAGTATACTTGAGGTACACGCAATTACACCAGTGTGCAGAGCCAGACCGCACATGATATCATGAATGTAGGATCTAATGCTGCACGATGTGTTTCACAAGTGTTGGGTACTTTACAACAGGAAAACTACGTGGCTGTGCAGCTATATAGCATTCTGCTGCTGAGTACGATTCACAGGTACAATTCTTTGCTGCTATGACGACATTCTAGTGAAACCGCAACATAAAGCACTGTTCAGTTAAGCATGAAAGGGCCCTAGGTGGTCATAGTTAATCCGAAACCCTCTCTTCAGAGCCAAATGTTGCTTTGGTTAACTAGACAAATCAGGGAACAATATTCCTACATAGTGAAATGCGGTTTAATCTTGTGCACAAAAGTTAGCTTACATTTTTACAGGGTATTGCTCAAAAGCCACTAGACATAGAATAGATATGTGCACACAAACAAGGAGCTCTATGTGTGTCTGCGTGCCTCTTCTGCATCTTGTGGTTTTTGTGGTGTCATTGTTTTGCCAACTCAGCCACACTTCAACTTTAGTGGGCAATTGCTATATATGCTATAGGGTCACCTTCTTTCTTTTCTGCACACTTTGTTCTCATCCTAGCTCTCTGGACAACCAGTCAAACTGCACGGACAGCATGGACCAGGTTTGTGGCATTTCGGTGGACAGCAGGCTCAACTTGGCGTCAGTGCATCTGTGAGCACAATTCCCTTCAGAGATGACAAACAACAGCACAGGCTCACACTCCTGTCTGTTTGAAGATGGCATTTAAAATTACATCTCTCCCCACGCTTCTCCCATCCTTGCCCTGGCCAAGAAACTCTGTGTTGTAGTATACTGTCACGTAGTGACCTTTCTTTTCTTGGTAGCCATATGCCAGGTCACTGTTCGTACAAGTACACATATTATGTACGCAGGACAAAAAAGGAAGATTGAGTATTTATTGCTGTATCATGTATCTTTCGTCTTTGTACATAACAGCCCGTTTCCTGTATTTATGTGGGCAACAAGCATGGAAAAAAGAAACACACTGAGGTACATAAGGCTGCATTACCAAATGCCAGAACCAGTACACAGACTTCACTTGTGTGCGCTGCTGCTTCTAATAGAGATGTCTCCAGTTCTGAGCGTTTGTGCCGAGTGGTTGCTCGCTGGCTGTTCAATTAGCCACAGCCATTGTGCAGGGGAATATGTGCAAATGAGAAACTATTGCCATCGGTATGCTTTGTACTCAGTCAAAGGCATTGATTAGAAAGTACCCATCATGTTTATGTGCAAGAAGCCCAAGCTGCGCTTCTATATTGTGTTGTGCAATGATTTCTCTCGGAACACATGAGCTTATTATACAGACATATGGGAGCTGCATTGCGAACCTGTCCTTGAGCATTCCTTTAGAGATGTGACCACTCATGAAAAGTAGTGATGCCTAAAGGCAAACACAACTTCATGGGCATGTTACAGTCAAGACAAACAATTAAGAAATCGAAATGGACTTCTCTCAAGTTAGCACTGATGACATCCTAAAGTGCTGTTGGTGACATACGAATATCATCCCTACGAAGCATGGGAAATGCATTTGAAGTAGCAGCTTTGGTTGTGCTCATTGGTAATAACATGAACTGCAAGATTCATACTTGGACAGTGCATAGTCATAAGTGCCTAGCAGCAGGCTATGACCGTGTGGTTCTTGTAGGTGCAGCCTTTGACACAGCTATTGTTGTTGCAGCCTTCCACCTTTCATCTCTTCTGTTTGGTTGTAGTAAAAGTGTGAAATTAATATAGAACAGCTTAGAGGTCACTGCACCATTAGTAATGCTGAATGCACCGTATGCTGATCAAGAATGATCATAGCGTACAGTTTATGTCCCTGATTGACGTTTTACGCAGCTGTCTGTTTTGTGTACTACTCTGAATGTAGCCACACATTTTAGGGGCAACATATGGCATAATGCAAACTGCAACGCTGCCCTTAAACTACTTTAAATGTATCAGTGGTAAAATATAGAAAAAAAATTCACTGCATAAGAAAGTATCTGTATGTCAACATGTACCCTCATTAGCCTTCATGCTAATGAAATTTACTGAATGTTTGGAATAAGAAAGGTCACGAACCTTATGCTTCAGACTACCTTGTTTAAGTGTAGCCTAATGCTAGGTCTTAATTTAATTAAAATGGAAACCTCTCTGTGCAAGCATAAAATTAAAGGTACCTTCTTTTCGCTGGGCACTTACATGATGTTATTCTGAATCAAATGGTTTGGTTTTCAATATGAAAGGTCACCCATTTTCATCAATTGCCATAAAAAAATACAAAGTTAGTTTGTGTGATGGTGTTTTTTCTTAGGTAGCATTGGTTGATTATTGACTGCTCTAACAAGTGTTAACAGGACTGTACCTTGTAGCACAAGTGCATGCCTTAGGTTTATATTAGTGTAAACAAAATGCAACAAGTTTCGTTCTTTCTGCTTGTGTAAGCATGTGAGCACATGAAACCAAGTGGCTCAAAGTTAATGTGACCACAAGCACAAGCCACTAATAAAATTACAATGTGTCCTTGTTAATATAGCCTAGCCAATTAAAAGTTGTCGCAAGTATTTTGCTGTTTGCAGTCTTAGCTTGCAAAATTATAAGCCTGCATGGTGTCCTAGGGAATGTGTACTCAACCATTTTTATTAAACCTATTTTGTAATATGTGCTCCATGCAGTCAGCTCTGATGAGCAGAGAGAACCAACAGGAGCATTTATAAGTGCAGCATCTTTGATTTAGAATAATCACTTTCATTTCCACTACATTAATTTTAATATGTTCTTATGTAAATTCATTTTACAAGTCAACATTAAGTACTGAATAATAGAAAAAAGTGACTATGCTTGTAATTTATTTGTTTGCACTGGAAAATTTGTGAAATGAATTCTTTATCAATGAATGAGTGAATGAGATAAATTGGTCAATGAAATTGGCTAATATGAGGTAGTGCACTATATTTCTGACCAAAATAAATGCTTAGTGCTAGCTAAGATGGGATTCTGGGTGCATTTTTATTTTATTTTTTCTGAATTTTTAACGGATTTTTTTTTTACGTGGCAAAGAAGTTTTTAACCTTTGTTAGGTAGTTTATTTCACACCAACAATTTTAACGCTTCAAGTGTTCTAACTGTGTTGGATATGTTAACTCCTATCTAACAAACATTCAGGAGCTAATGTCTTTTGGCTGGCACATGTTGAGTTTCAGTAGTTCTACGCAGTGCTCTCATTTGGTTGAAATGCCTGTTTTTGACTTAGGTTATGCTTGAATAGCATGTTCTTAAACTGTGTGCCTGTGGTAAGAAAAATGTAACATTCTATGGTGACTACAAATGCGGCACTTCCACAAGTGCTGGGTTTAGGACTCATAAGCAAGGAATGCTTGCAGCCTAAGTGTTGTCCATTTTACAGCAATCTGATGCTGAGATATATATATGAACCTGATTGGCTAGTTCATTGAACTTTTTTAAGGTCATGAGCACTAGAATGCTGTGCATGTTTCTGACTGTAAGCCGTCACGTAACTTGTGAAACAGGAAGTAAATGCAGTTCCACAGATATGTATTCCATATAACGAAGCCTACTCGAGTGTTGTTCCACTTATTGTATTGCTGGGTGTAATTTCATGAACCCAGGCCTATCTTTTGTATTTAACTGGTATTCTAAATTTTACTTCTGTATATAAGAAGACAAGTATTTCAAACTACGTTCCTTGATTAGAGCAGGCACTGCTCTTGTTGAAGCAATGTGTATCTCACTTTCTAAGAATATTCGTGCTAGATTATTGTTTTGTAAAGGCCATGCACAAAATTGTCACAACTTTATTCTAAGGTTGAAGTACTCTCTGTGTGTGTGTACATATAAGGGTATTTGTAGATACAGTATACTTTATAGAAAATTATATAGCCTTACACCTGTACTTCTGTTTCACAGTATACGCATTGACACAGGGACAGAAAAAAAAAAGGAAGTGTACACGGCCATATATGTATTTGACAATAAACTAGATTTGTTTCCCCTGCAAACTCGTGGTGTGTGCTCCCTTATAGCTAATTTTCATTGCAAAGTTGCTCTTTACTTATTGGAGTCATCTTTTTGATGTCAAAATTAAGAACTCCTGTTAAAAACCAGTGGTAGAAGCAATCTATTAGCCAACTAATTAAGCTTTATCTCTGGTTGCAACATTGGATGCAATGCATTAATTCTTTTGACCCTTGGTTTGCTATACACCTAATATATTGTGATTAATGACTTCTGACATGAAATATTGTGCAAATATTACATATTCCTGATTCTTTTTGGAATAAGCGAGAAGCCTTCTAAATGGTTTGCAATTACACAGGCTTCCCTACCCACATTTACGGCAGATGCAAACTGCGCCTTTTGCTGGAAATGAACAAAAAGGCGAGTATACGTATTCCATAATGAATACATGCGCTTAAGTGTGCTTCACCCCATACATATGTGTATTGGGAGGAAGAGTGTTGCACAAATTGTGTATTAAGGTGAAGCTTGCTGACGTACTTGATAAAATGAATGATTACACACAAAAAAAAATAATAACACAAAGAAAATCGATAAGAAAAGGTATTGCAATGAGCCATATTCATAGTGGCAAGAACCGTGTAGTGAAGCAGATTGAAATCGGAAAGGGCGAACCTGGCACGTTGTAATAATAATAATAATAATAATAATAATAATAATAATGGCTTTCTTTATTTCCACCAACGACGGAGGAGACTGCGGGTAAAAGTCGCTTGAGATACAAGCAACAAGCAAACAAGACTTTGCATTCCTAATTTATCCATTTTCAATTATTTGCGCATGTATTAGACTCGCACGATTCATCTAATCGAACCTCTCCCCTTTCTCTTTCACTTTCTTTTTCCTCCTTTACGCTCTGCTTCTTCAATCATACCGCCTCGGGGCCTGGTACGCGTTTCTTAATTACAAACGCGCGCACATGTCATCTCCAGTCACACTACGAGCTCTGAGACGCCTGAGCTCCTTCTCACGAGGATGGTGTAACCTGAGCCCTTGCACCACCCTACCCGCTGATGAAAAGGGCGCGTGCTTTCGTTCAACCGAGTTGGTGCAGCGCGCGTTTGTAGCCGAACGCCAACTATTATTACTCATAAAAAGCGCACGTGCTTTAGCGCGAGAGCTTTGGGGCGTCTGAAGGTTCAAACGCTGTGGTGGAGCGCCCGCGTAGGACAGTCACGTTTTGATATATATATATATATATATATTCTACCACCGCCCTCTCTCCCTGTAGCGACTGTGAGAGAGGGCAGCGGCCGAGAGGAGTATGGCGGTCGCCTTCCACGCCGGCGCTCGAGCGCTTGAGACAACACGTACGTGACGAATCGGATTATACAGAATTATTTTTTTATTTAGCTGCACCGAAGTTTAAAAAAAAATGCCTGTAGCATATAGCACAATTCTAACCCTTGATCTCAATTTTACCTCGCGAGGCGGCCGTTACCTCTACGAGAAATGAATGTTTTTAATCAAATAATTAACATAATCACGCTTATTAACTACATAACTAATATAATTTACGGTAAATTTATTTTATCTACGAATTTTAGCTAGTGGGTTCGCAACGCGTATCCACTTTGAGCGAATTCTCTCGACCATGCCAGTTTCGAGACATTAATTTTCAAAGTGTCCGACATGAAATGTATTGGCGTTCCAGTTACATTTGTGCTTGGTTGCACAAAGCAGCGTTTTCTTTATAAAACTGTAACAGGAACGTTTTAAAAATGTGGTGCAGCTAAAAAAAAAAGAAGAAAGCATTATATATATATATATATATCTTCCCGTACTGCCGCTGTGCAAAGGTGCAGGATAACGGCTTTATTCTCTACGGAATTGCGCAATGAATCAACGAATACTCCGCAAATATGTTTACCATAACAAACCTTCAAGCACGCTGTTCCTATAATTAAGACTATATAAATATATTATGTTAATAATGTACGCTCTTTCTTTAAGGAGCGAATACATACACCGGACAGAGAGAGCGCGACACTGACAATTCGCCGTAAGAAAGAATGTATAGTAAATAACACCAGCTTGCCCAGCAACAAGTCCTTTTGAACTATATTAATAAACATTGTCAACGGTTTCCACGCAAGTGTCTTTTTTTTTTTTTTTTTTTTACCGTCGTTCAATCTTACAGTACGCATTGAAAACGTTCGCGGTTTCGGCCGAGGATGTACTGACAGCAATGTCAAAGTAATAGAATATTACACGAAGTAAGGCTAGTATAAATAATAGCAAACATTCGCTTACTAAATAACCGTTGTGTCAAATAAGAAGGAAGGAAGGAACATTACATCACGAAGCAAATCGTCACTTCCGAGTGTCACGTGTTGCCACTTCCTGTACCTGAGCACGGCACAGTGCTGGATCGGGAGGCATTGTGCCGTGCCTCCGGAGCTAAGCAGATCGCGTGCCCTCCGACACGGCGCGCGGAAAGAGAATTTATTTGCTTATCATCTACGCCGTGTTGACGACAATTATGGTTCCATACATTGACAGTAGAGAAGTCTGGGAGGCCTTGCTCCAGAGCGAGGCTGAAGACGACCAGCGTCGAGCTATCCGCCTGGCCGTTGAGGCCGTGAAGACTCACCGTACTCAACGCGCGGGGACTGCTTCGTCCTCCCCTCCTACCTACGTGTAGGTTAAGAGGCGGGCACCCCAGCTCGGTGGAATAATAAAGTTTTCGATCAATCAATCAATCCATACTATGGCACATACGCGCCATGGGGGATTCGACCAAGAACCGTGTCCGCGTGTTCATTATGATGATGATTTCTACACTTTATGCCGCATACCCGCAACGGGGGATCGGCGATGAAGCTGCTTGTAGATTTAAAATAAATAAGAGCAAATTAAGAAACACTTGCCAGCATAAGATTTCTCACGTTAAATATGTAGCACGGGAGCACGCGACAGCACATTTTCGCGCCAGTTTACTCCACGGACGCAGGAACGAAATAGGTGCGTTTGTAGCATTTTCATATTAACCGCTTTACGAAACCTTTGCTTCACATAGGTTCCGGCAGGTGCGTTGTATCTGCGTTATATATATATATATATATATATATATATATATATATATATATATATATATATATATATATATATATATATATATATATATATATATGCTCCTGCGCCCTCTTCCCCACTTAGTTGAATGAGTCATCCTCACAAAATAAACGGTTCATTCATTCGTTAATTTAGAAACAGCTCGTTGTCCGAGCCGCCGGCGCTTAATTGCATCACGTTGTCACGTGGTTCTTTGGGGTTGCGAACACGCGTCGTCCTGCCGACTAGGAAACGCCGAAACTAGGCCTGTATTTACGAAAACCCTTACGCTATATAACGTTGTTCGTAAGAGAAAGTTCCAGTCAGTTCGGATGCTGTATACATATTATCAGCGAAGGTCGCCAGCCTATAGCAAAGAGCGCTTTCGAACGAAAAGCTTTGTAAATTCGGCCCCTGGGGTTTTTGATCAAATTTATTTTCTCCGGAGGATTGGGAGTTGGGTGCGAGCACCAGCTGACCATGCATCCATCTGGATTCCAAGCGCCATCTGGTGGACCGGGTGAAGGCGAAGGCTCGGTGCCAAGGCTTTCTGGACTAAGGTATACCACTCCCACCATAGGACAACAACTGTCTGCTCAATAGAAGTTTATTCATCGTCATCAATCCGATGTCTCCTTGTACCGTGCTTTGAGACTGAAGGCTTGGCTGTGCACCTGCCAGCAAGGTAGAAAAGGAGGAAGAACAAGGTAACCTCTGCTCGTGGCCTCGCGCGCTGTTGAATGCAGATGTTCCTCGAATCGCGATTATTGCTGCAAGTTCTGCTTATCCCGGCGGGTTTCTGAAAACCAGCATGGCTCGCAGCCTGGAACCTGGTGAGCACAAGAATACAGGTCACGAAACCAGCGAACTGAGTCTCCGTTACCGCACGAATGCATATGAATCCTACGGGTCTTTCTACAATACCTTGTCAGCATCCGGGGTGAGTAATAAACGGCGCTTGCTGCAATGATTCATAACAGCACGCAACACACGTAACAGCAGGTAACAACACGTAACAGCACGTAACAGCTAGTGTAAGTGCGCTCTGAGGGAGAGTCATTTCCGAGGGCAATCGCATTCTCCTCGGTGATGTGGCACGTTCACTTTTTATTCTCTATACATCGGTAAGCCCAGTATACAGGAATAGTACGTGAACGCGTATGCTTCACCTATGAGTACAGCGACTCGAAAATCGATCTAGCTGTGTGATGTATAGCGGTTTCGGTTTTGAAACCAGTGTCACTCGCCCTCAAGGGGCGCTGCCGTAGCTGGTCGGGCCTATATAAGCGACTGCTCGTCATCGGTGTAATCGTAATCAGCCTCGGTTCATGCCGGTGTCCGAGATCTTCCGTCTGGCCCCCGTCCTGGCGTGCCCCTGCGTTCCTCCCGGCGCGGGCTACATGGCGGCTGGGCCGACATAACATCTGCGACGAGGAGAATCGGCTTGCATCGCAGCCAAATGTAAGCGAAGGACTGCAATATTACTTCCTGCTGCGAATCCTTCCTTCTGTCCACCACCTGCCACCTTTATTTCTTCGCTTTTTCCTCGGAAGCAGTCTCCTGCCGTTCTTTTCCTCGACGCTTCTACAGCGTCATACATGCTCCAGCCTCCTGCTTCTCCGCCATGAATGCGGCCATACCTCCACCGCTTTTCTTGCAATGCCCCAGCATGCCGGTGATTCCCTGGAATAAATGGCGGTGAATCTTGCAGGTGTGCATCGACGCCACCGCCAGGGACGCCACGCCGGAGCATAAGAAAGCGTTGCTCCTGAACGCCTTGTGTGCGGAAGGCGTCAGCGTCTTCTTTCTAGCACTTGGTCAGGCCACGGAGTAAGGACCAGACGCAGGCTGGCATCGATGGAGGAACCGGCGACTCCGAGTTAACGCATACGAGGAGGCGCTGATAGTTTTCGACAAATGCTTTTCGACGGAAGATGATGAAATCTACACGCACCTGCAATTGAAGCGATGACTTCAGAGTCCTGGTAATTCTGCGGTGGTCTTTCTACAAGATATTCAAAGGTCCCCGAACTATTTCAAACTGGGGGCAGCAACAGACCTCATGGTGGACCAAATCCTCTGAGTTGCTCTCACAGCAATTACGCCACCGATTCATTCAAATGGGCAGCGACTTCACTGTGTAAAAAGCCATGGAAATTGCTAAAGAGGAGGAGCGGACAGGTAAACTCATGAAGCAACTTGGCGTTCTGCAGGTAGATGCTGTAACCCAGCCTCGAGAGCCACCACATGGTGGACACGATGAGCGTCGTCCTCGGCAAGATGGCGGGCGGCCTCCCCGACCAGGGGCTCTATTCTGGACACGCATGGCGGCTACACGACCGCCATTATCCGCCATGTTCACTCTCGCATTAGGTTTATAAAGATCACGTGTTTTAAAATTTGTGCCGGGAAGCGGAAGTTGTGCGAAATGCAATTTCGCGTTTTCATTAAGATGACGATACGTGACGTGGAGCTGCGAACTTTATTGACTAAAACATATTTCTGGTCCTTGGAACCTATATTGCCACGTTATCGTTTAAATATAAAGTGATGGGCAGTGTGCAGAAGCCAATGCAATGCGTTAAAAATTTAGCGAATATGTGGTGACGATCCAAGATAGCCTCCATGTCAGCTTGCTGATTGACTGAGGGAGTATGGCATAAGGAGCGTCACATGAAGTGCCGTTTCCCAAACTTCAGTTAGTTTGGGAGACGTTGCGCTGGGTCGCCATTGCAGAGATTTTCCGCCATAATTTGTGGTGCGACGAGCCGTGCGAATTATGCTAATGAGCGGCCATATGCAATGGCGCTCGAGAGGGATGCGTATCGCCATTCTCCCCGTTGTTTGGGGTCATGAAAATATTGTTCATTACGTGTGCTTATAGCATTTGCATCTCTCTCTCTGGGTGGTGGCATTTTTGTTTTGGGCGTTCTTTTTTTTTTCTGTTTTCTATATACGCGTTTATCTGAAGTAATATAGGTTGAACATTACAATAGTTTTGCGAATTTTTTCACTTTTCTCTGCTGCGTTCGTATCGTAATCTAGAATTCTTTTAGGTCATCGAGGGTTATGACAACGGCGACTTTTTTTTTCTTTTTTTTATACAAATACACGCAAGTTTACTCACGCGGTACGGTTAAGCAACGAAGTGAACAAGAGATGGCAGTGCTTGCGTCGGACATGTGGGTACCTCTGGCGCGCGCACCGCTATCGGTGATTCGGCCGTTCCTCAGCTTCCCGAGTCGGGCCGAGTCATTTGCGTTTCGCCAGATAGCGATAACGCGGCCCAAAGCGTGCGCTCGCCACCACTGGTAGGTTACATATGTTATCTCAAGGTAGAAAATAAGTGCGTTGGCGCTAATACATGATGGCTCATTCCGTTTCCGGGAGACGCGCATCCTAATAAAGCAGACGACGGAAGCGAGAAGTTTTCGACGAAGTCATCGTACGCTTTGATGAAAATAGCACGTTGGGCTTGTTGGTATATTATGATGGAGGCTAAATGCGTATAGCGCATCAGAAACGGGACAAAAGAACACAGTCGACACATGCCTGTGGCGCGAACTCCTTCTCCTGCATGCATTAGAACGCTTGCTCCGAGTAAACTGATGGTGTTTCACGCGGCAAAATGGTAACTCATACCAGGCGCATAAATTCCACCTCTTCTCGTGATAATGAGATGGATGGATGGGTTCACGCGATGACACCCGGTGCACTGGACGAAAACAGAATACACATAATAATAAAACGCAGGAGCGCAAATTGAGAATGGCTTATCTGATAACCACAAAGACGAGCGGCCAGTTGATAGTGTGAATCCGCAGTTTGTTGCAATTGATAGGGGCACGAAGAGGCTGTCGCTCTTCGAGAACGCGGGCGCCGAATCTCGAAAGGCTTCTATTCCCCCCCCCCCCCCCCCCCTCCATCCAACTTCTTAAAGCGAAGCTTTCTGTGTCTCACTGATTTGTCCGTGAGCGCCGAAAACTCGCTGCACGAACGTAAACTTACACATATGCGTAGAATACTACAGTGTACATTCGCAGTACCGTGCCAGCGTCCACTGGCCGGCCGGTCGTTGCCTGATAACGGCGCGAAGCGGCGAGCTCAGCAAGAGTAGCGCGTGCGCACAAAGTTCACTGGAAGCGAAAGTTGCGTCTGCTAGGCATGACATCACTCCTGTCGCTATTAACTGCGCTTGCCTGCTTATCGGAGACTGCAAGTGCGCGTGAACACGGACTCGTCTTAGGATGTGGGGAAAAGAACATCAAAGCCCCCCTTTCTTAAAGAAATGTGGTTAATTGAACGCCACACCCAGACGAACTGTATATATCTGCATTGCATTATGCGCGCCACGCAATGCATTCCCGGCCGTCACCATGGGTAGGCCGCGGGTGCAGCGCACGGCTGAAGAGTCTGCCGTAAGCGAACGTAAGCGCGATTGCGATCGCAGGGCCGATCCCGTGTATCGGCAACGGCATGCAGAGCCATGTGGGAGACGCTTGTGCAGTCGAGATGCCTACCGGTCTTGTGATTGTCAGCGTGTATTTCAGACCGAACACGTCTCGTTGTGATGCGGAAACGTTACCGCAGAAGCGAAGACCTCAAAGCCACATAGTACGCCGATCCTCGCGTCCGGTGACTTTTACATCGATTTGGCGAAAGAGCACGGCAAATGGATCTAGAGTTTCATGCTAAATCGCTACTCGTTGAAACTGAAGACGCTACAGAGACCCACGACGCAACACAGTTCCTGCATCGACCTCAGTTTGCATGTAGGCTGTGTCACGTTGCGATGGCAGAGCCCCTGACAGTCTATCAAAGCGATCACAAGGCAATACTGTGCAAGTGTAGAGTCGTCCGTGAAAGTGTGTGTGCGTGTAATCTACGGCTACATTATCTAAAATAAAGGCTGTGCAACTTAACGAAATTTGTCTTCATTCAACTTCAACGTTAAAAAAAAACACTCCTAAACAGGCAATCGGATCACACATGCATAGCACCGCGGGTCACTCAGCATTTCTTGGGTGTCTTTAAAAGCTGAAACGTAATTTTGTCGCTGCAGTTTTCGTAATCTGAAATGCTGATTTTCAAGGAATAATGCAATCTTGCGAAATGGCGGTAATGGCCGCATGTTTGAGGATATGCAGACACAGACTTGACGTCCTTAATCTGGGTTCGCCTCAGTTTACGCGTCCACTTGCGCATTTGCGTGACGTTAGCTGGCCGCGTTATGCTTCGCTGCCACACACTTTCGTTTCATTTTTTTTTTTTTTTTTTTGATTGCTGACGTGTACACTCCGAGTGCTTTTTCTGGGGCTTGGTAAACGACAAGAGTAAAGATTGAAATTTGTCTCACTGTCGATGTTCAAAGACCTGCTTCAAGTAAGGTGCATTAGTTCGAAGAACATGCCATAGTTCCGTTATTTTCGCAAGCTCACCTTACAGGGAGACGTACGAAGTCATTTATTTCCTTATGCAGATGACACATCGTGCAGCACGCCCTTGCCTCTTTGCTAAAGTTCGTTAAATCGCAATTAAACCGTACATAGGCTGATGTGCACGACCAATTTAAAACTCCCGAATACCATCACGTTGTCTCATTGGCTATGATGGTCTGCTGCTTTAAATTTGAGGTCGTGGGTAAAACTCGGACATTCCGCGGCCGGTTTTCTTTTAATGCAAACTACAGGAACGTGTATCTTTACGTTCTAATGAACGTTAAGAAAGCCTAGATGATCAAAATTATTCCGTGCCCTCAACTGCGGCATCCCCCATTGCCCTCTATGCAGATTCAGGAAGTTAAAATCGGTCAACGAAAACTACCAATATTTGACTCACAAAAATACGTGCCAAGCAATCGTTTCTCGGTCAAGGTGTCTGTGCTCTTTGCCGTCTCAGCACCTAGGAAATCCACAGTATGATTAAGCATCTAATACGGGTGTGGTTGATGTCGCATACACCAGCGCACCAGTGTGAAAACGTTCAGCCAGATTGAATGAAAAGCTTCGAAGTTAATTTTTAGCAATAAAATGCATAATAAGCCTTGAGAATATCTGCTACATGCGTTGGCAATCGCACAATAGATAGTTTGGACTGGTTTTGCTAATTTCACCTGCGCTTATGGCCTGGAAGGCTAGGCAACGTGAAATACAGGTAAATGGTCATTCAATCAGCAAAGACGCGACCTTCATTCCTCCTTGCTTAGCTATGTTTTTCAGGAGTGGAAGAGGCGCCTCTGTTAACGCAAAAATATAGTAAGGATGCAAAACAGGGATGCGATCAGTGATCGTTGTTCGGCGCGTTCGTTCGGTTACCGGCGCGCGCGATTGGCCTACTCCGCGCCGACGTCGCCAGCCGCGGGGCGCGGCCACGTTTTCGGTGACGTCAAAATGACACGCTCCTGTCAATCATCTTGCCACCTAGCAAGTCGTCTGCTAGGGGAAGTTTGGAGCGATCATCGCTCATTGCGAGACCGGCTTCGCGTGGCGCGTCTGGTGGATTGGATTGGATCCAAACGGCGGCTTCGGCAGCTGAATAGCACGTTCGGATCCAATCCATAGTTTAATTCGAGAGAAATGGCGCTTGCCTTGGCAACTTGGGTTGTTGCGCTGGCGTTGCTCGAGGAGGAAGGAGAGCGGGTGGTGCTGCGAAACGCGTTTGAAGAAATGGCAGAACGCGAATTCCGGCGGCGCTTTCGTTTCTCAAACAAATAGTGCGTTGGCTGTACAAACCACTGTAATGTTGTTGCTGCCTCTTGAAAAGTGCGCCACTGTTCCCGTCGTTTCTTTTTGCTTTTTTCTCCTCGCTGTGTGCAACACCACCTAGGGACGACGCAGAGAAACTAATAGTTACAAATTGTAGTAGTCACACGTACTATTTCAAAACGTGTTTAAGCTTGAGAAGAAAAAATACATTTTTAGATAAAAATTTCGTTCATTGGAAGACGAGAAACATTTCGTTTCGTAGTATACTGTCTGCAAGCAGACCGCAGACGAGGGAAGTAAACTTCCGGGGAGTTCACCGCTTGCCGATTGGCTGCTCTCTCCGCCCCGTTCACAGAAATTTTGCATACTGCCACTCTGTGACGTTGCAGCGACCGAACAGAACGCGTATCGAGCAAAGATCTCCGATCGCGCCCCAGTCTAGCGCAGCTCAGCTAAACTATTAATTATTAATAGCAAAATTATTTTCTTTCGCACAGCCATTGTGCTTTGCTTTCTTTATGTAAAGGCTTTCGACCCATTTCTTTCGTTTGCAGCAGTGGTCTCGCTTTTACTGCAGAACCCGTCGCGGTGGTGTAGTGGCCTTGTTGCTGCGCTGATAAGCCCAAGGTTGCGGGACTGAATCCAAGCAGCGGCAGCCGCATTTAGGTGGGAGTGAAATGCAAAAACACCCCTGTATGTGCAACGGGTGCACGTTAAAGAACCCCGGGTGGTCAGCATTAATTCGGAGTCCCCCACTGCGGCGTGCCTCATAATCATATTGTGGTTTTGGCACGTAAAACCTCATGATTCCTTAAATTACACTCGATGACCGCAGACACTCGCCGTCAAAACGCTGGCGTGCGGAAACGCGGCAGCAGCAGCGAGCGAAGTGATCTTCGGGCTGTTTATCGCTTCAACGCAAAGTGAGCTCCGAGAACACACATCACGTACAAAGCTACGGGCCGCTGACGCAACTAGACTGCCCCCAGCGCAGATCACTCTCAAGTAGGGATGGTCGATTAATTTTTTAATTGATTAACGATTAATCGTTCGTCGGTTTAGCTTCTAATCGAGTAATAGCTTTCGATGCGGGCTTTTTGATCGATTAACCGATCAAAAATAACCTCTCCCCCATACACACCTAAAGTGTCATTACTAGAGCTTTTTCGCCCAAATCATTTGAGGTTTCCTTTGACTTGCCTGGACCTAATCACTTGAAATTTTATTGTGGCTGATAGCTTACATCATTGTTGGCGCGGACGTGCACGGCGTTTAATTCATACTTTCGCTTTCTGCAAATCCTGACAATAGGAGGACAAGCGCATTAGAAGCACTAGTGGCGGCTGCCTCAACCGCATTTTCTCACTACAGCATTGTTTTTAAGCTTACACCGTAAGCACTATGCACATACACAATATATTTAAATATCCACACAGGACAAATTTACATATATTTTTGAAAGGGAAGGAGGTAGCCAATTAATTGTTTCTAAAGGTATGGATAGCCTATTCCTAGAGAACGACTATGCTGCTTTAAGTTCACCTCGCTTCAAATTGCTTCGCGGGCTTTCTTGACCCTGAAAAAGAACCTATAGAATTCAGTGACCTCTTCGGCAAAGTCTTTTATTAACGGTGCGTGAAATGCACGTGCATGATTTGTCTCAATATTGCTTCTCTTTCCAGTAAACAATGCTAACGACTCAATCCTTTATAACGTTTTTTTTTAGGGATGGAAACATTGTCACTCGCACGCAGAGGTCATAAATATATACAGTGTCCCAGTGAACTATCACTCACCAAGATTTAAAAAAGAGCAGTGCGTTACTCGAATGAAATCGAGTGCATATTGTTTCCAGTACAGCGGAGTAGCTGCTAGTAATTTTTTCGTTACTGAGATTTAATTAGGTCATTGTAATTATCCAGCTTGAGACGTACTATCCTAATTATCAGTGATAATGAGGCACTTTGTAGGCACAGCCAAGGGACATCTAACTGCGGTATTTTCAGCGACGTACTATTTGCGTACTAATTTTTCACGCTTGATAAATAAGCCCTGCGAAATATGGAGAATACCACTTGATTGCGTTCCCGCCCGCATTATAAAGCAGCGCCGTCGAACATGCTCCCGCTGAGTTAGCCAGGATGAAATAAAGGAGATAAAGAAAAACGTAATCGAGTTAGTGCCTTATCTGCCACGCCCCGGCCGAAGTAACACCTCGCGTTTGGTGTTAGCAACAAGCTGTGATGGCTGTTGTATTAGCGCAGATAAAGTGGACAGATGGTTCTCTTTTCTTCTTTTTTGCCAACCTATCGCCATAAAAACCGATTGACAACGTCAGTGCAAATGTTTAAAGGTGTGTTTTGTTTCGTCCTAGTCGCCATGTCTTTCTCTAATGAGCACAAGGAAAACATGATCCTTGCCTTCGGAGCTGTAAATGGCAACAAGAGCAAGGCCCCAAATATATATCAGTCATGGAAGTTTGGTGGTAGACCAAACGCATCGACTATCATCAGAAATTATGGAAACATGAGACAAACCTGCAGCTTCAAGAAACACCAGCGGAGGATTCCATCTTTGAGTCCTAGCCTACGCACCGATGTTCTAGCATTTATGGCCTCAAACCCTCATGCTAGCGTGCGGGACGTGGCCGCGCAGGTACCAATTTCCATGTCATTGGTTTGGAGGATTCTAAATGACAACGTTTCACCCGTACAACCTTAACCAGCACCAATCCTTGGAAGATTGCCTATAGAATCGCCTAGATTTCTCTAATTTGGTCCTCACAAAAGCCGATGCGCCACTGGACTTTTTGAGCAACGTCATGTGCACAGATGAAGCCAATTTTGGCAGAAACGCCCAAATAAATTTGCATAATGCACACTATAAGTGATTCCAATCCACACTAGGTAAAGCGCAATCGGCACCAGTACCAGTGGCCGTTCAATGTGTGGTGCGGAATTTACGCCGTTGCTATAATCGTCCCATCTTCTTCGATCGCACACTGACTGCAGGGAGAGCGTTACGTGGATGAAATCCTTGGAGTGGTGGATTAGTTTCTCAGCAAAGTCCCGCTGTCACATCTTCCACTTCCGTGGTATCAGCAACATGGGGTGCCAGCAAACAGCAGCAGCCGAGAACGAAACTGGCTGGATGCGACCTTTCATGTACAATAGATTGGAAAGATTGGGTTATGTGAAAGATCGTGCTTAGATGATCGAGATGGACGTAAGATTAGCTCAAGGCAAGGATAACGGATGTCTGCCGTAGAATTTCAGCTTCGGTCATTAAGAAAGCCATTGAATATTTGATAAAGCGGATTCAGTGCTGCGTATCTGCAGGAGACCTATTCGAACACGTCGTTTAGGCAGCAGCTGGTGTTCGATGGGGATTACGAATGCATAAAGGCGCACTGAAATCTGATGTTTTACTTTTTCTTTTTTTTCTTTTGTGAAGGCATCCCGATGGCCAATTCGGCTCATTTAGAAGTGATCTATTTCTTGAACGCATCGGCTTTGTCTTTTCTCTACACGTGGGGCGCGCTTCTTGGTCTGTTTGTTTCGCTTTTATTTATTTTTTTATTTATTTATATTTTTATTTTTTTTTGCCATGGGAACCTGTATTTGCAGCACGCATGCACTTTTATGAAAAATAAAACCGTCACTTTAGCTTTCGTCCAGATCAAGTTTCTCGCACGAAATATAGCTGCGCGCGCACTTCTTCGATGCGGTGCAAGCGGAGCACCCTATTGCATTGCGTTTCGCGCTTCGTGTGTGGTGAGAGCGGCGCTTCGGCCCCGTTATCTATGGGCTTTTGTTATCAATGTGATCAGTCGGCCTTGAGAGACGGATCAGTGTGACGTAGAAATGTGAGGAAAGAATAGCTTCGAAGCCGCGAAACCTGCTGTTGGCGCTCCTTCCGTACCATTATCAAGGTGATGCGCTCTCTCTTCGGATTTGCGACAGGCAAAGCAGTTACTTCCAATCAGCTTATTTGAGGGCACTGCTTTATGGATGCGGGTGGGAGCGCAGTCACGTGGTATTTTTCATTTTTCGTGGGGTTTCTTAACCAGTCGGAAGAAATTTTGCGCAGTCAGTACGTCACTGAAAACATCAGATGTCATTTGGGAGTGTCTACAAATGTCACATCGACTCTTTGATAATTAGGATAGTATACTTCTCCTGTTAGGTAATTAATTGCAATTACCGAAATAAACCTCAGTAACAAAATATTACTAGTGGCTGGAGTAATGCTGCTGCTCTTTTTTATTTTTCAGTCTTGGTGCGTGATAGTTCGAGAGTCCTTTATAATTCGCCGAGTAACCGAAATGAGTCCAAGCCGGATTCACTCGAAATCAGAATCGACAGCAGTCATGTGCAGCAGCGCTTATACTCGGACTCACAGGAAAAGAAAACAAGAAAGACGCTGCAGTTTCTCTGGAAAGGCGAAGCAGTATTAGTGATAACCAAGTATACGACAATTACACAAAAGGAATATTACACCACCGAGAGACGCCAGATTCTTGGTGGTGCGAGAGGACTCGGGCTGTGAAACTGAACTGTCTCCTACGGTGCGGTCTTGCATTCTCCGACAGGTGACATCATATACAGGATGGCCCACGTAACTTAAGCAAAGATTTTAAAAATGAAAGGCGCGTCGGAAGCGAATTGAACCGAACGCATACTGTTCGCACTGGCCTATATGGTAACTCACGTAATTTTTGTTTTCCCTGTAAGTCACTAATTTTAATTACCCAACTTTTTAATTATTGGCCGAGTACCTCAAGTATGATAGCATATTTGTAGAGTAACTTCAGAAGCCACCGATCGAGTTATTTCGTGTACGATACGTCTCAGTACATTTTTCCGGTTTGCAAAGAAAGCCCGCGAAAGCGATGGAGCAACTACGATGGAGCGCCGAAAGTGTTATTTTGAAGATTCTATTAATGTGACCTGCTGTAGGACTGGCTCTGACACTCCACGGTTAACTTTCTGTAAAGATTCAGAACTTGAAAATTCAAACTCTAGTCGGTGAGAACTAGTCTCTCTAATAGGTCACTCGAATACAAACATTTCAAGGGTGCCTCGACTGTCTTGTGGTGCGACGACCGTATAGTTGGGCGTTCCATGTCTGTCTGCTCCGAAAGCGGCTGGTTGTCAAGACGCGCCAGTGCGGTCTCGAGTGGCTGCCTGTGTGCGCTATATCGGGCACAACGGCAAATGACGTGTTCGATAGTTTCCTCGCTGCCGCAGTGGCCCCACGCAGCACTGTCTTCCCTTTTGATGCGGAAAACAAAGGGTTTTGTAAAAGCGACACCAAACCATGCACAGTCCGCCAAGAACCGTTGTCTCGGGTCGGGGTAGTCCAGGTGGAGGGCGAAGCTGAAGACAGGGGTCCAGTCGATGCAGACATGTGGCTCTGTTGTGTATTGTTGCATGGAAGAGTGGGATGTTTGCGCTAAGAGCAATTATGGCGCTTAACGCAAATATATATGCACGTGCGCACTGTTAACTCGAGTCGATGGCGCGAGGGTAGGTAATGGCCGTGCGCTGTCGGTGTCAGCAAAAAAAGACACGATAAAACAAACAAAAACATTCATCTTCGAATGGCACACATGCTTTCAATCGGAAACGGATACTTGTACTGTCGTCACGGCCGTGACTAGCCTACACAAAACACCAATTTTTGGCGCAGGATCACTTGTTGGAACAGTTCCGAGTTTTTCATAATCTCTCGCTTCTGGTTATCGCAAAAATGTTCACAGTACCTAAAAATAATAGGAAAAAATTTCTTAGTGTGTTCCGCAGACGTGTTTTTGAAACGTCTTCAGCATTTTTTAGGCTACTGTGGAGAGTTCTTCAGTGTGGCAATGTATTTCATTGTGCAAGTTTTAAATCTTCTTCAAGGCAGAAGTCGCGATTTATGAAACATACTGAGTGCCGGATACTGAAGAAAATTACGCGTCTGGATGGCTACAGACAAGTTCCTGTCTTTGTTTTCGCAGCTCTGTCAGAGGCAGTATCATGCTGTTACAGTGAAAATGAGTGCGCGTTGTCTAAAAAACAGTCTTATGAGATGGCATGCATATCCTTGGTCCCTAAAGGAGTACTGACACATTTTGAAGAGGGGATAGCACGCGACATCGATTTATGTGGGAACACACACGCCGTCTGCAGAGTATCAACGGCGAATATAGTTTACAACATAATTAAATTTTAAAGTACGTGCGCGCAGCCAACCGCAAAACGCAGCGCCTCTCAACATCGACAACAAGGATTGTAAACAACCGAGAAAACGCGTCGTCACGAATTTTCGTTCGCTGCCATGCTGCTTGCATGTGCCCTTCTCAGTTGTTCCTTGTAGCACCCTCCGTGTCGCTGCAACTGCAGAATTAAGTGGCAGTTTTTGTCGTGCCCGCAGCTTTCCCGCACAATCAGCTTGACTGCGCTGCACTGACCATTGAACGTGGCCGATGCGAGGGTCTTGAGGTTCGTCCTCGCTGTCGCCGGCCGCGATATCCGAGTCGCGGCTTTCTAGTGCGTCTAATAGAAAGTTATTGGCCACGTCTAATACGGCGGCGACGCCTGCCTGCAGGAAAATGTCGCCACTGGACGACGAAAAGACGACGATGGTGGCGAGGACATCGCAAAGCACATGCAGGCGTAGCAGATGATCTAGCAACACGAAGCTCGCGCGCAAGCGTGCGCGCTGGTGTTCGCATCATAGCATACGTACGTCAGAGGTTTTTGCGGTCAGGTGCCCAGCTGTGTTTACATTCCTTCTCTGGCCCATGTCGTTGCTCTCTGAAACCGAAACTTGGGCTGGTCGCTGCAAACAAGACTCCAAATAATTAGGTGTCGCGCTCTGAAGTAAATGAGGTTTCGTGCCGTAATTACTAGGTCACTAGCCACTTACTAAAGCAGAAAAAAAAAACCAGATCGAAATCTTTTGTGTCGGTACTCCTTTAAGACCTGACCTCGTTATGAGACTTCGAAACCCAAGAAAAGTGATGGTTGCCATCAGGGCCTGCAATGGTGCCACCTGTTATCGATGCCTCGGTCACGTGTTAAGTTTGAGACGCAATGGAGCGTCATCCTTTGCGCTGCCTCGCGTCTCGCTTTCCCATCATATATAACAGAACGATGCAACAATGAGTGGAACAATAACAGAGCGATGACGGAACAATGAAAGAGAGGAACAATAAATGTTCCTCTCATATTCACGCACTGTTTCTCTACCTTCCTAGAGTAATAATTTCGCACGGCTTTAATTTCAATATCTGTTTACTTTAGGCTTATTGTAACTACTGTATATTACAGTTTTGTGAGTGCTCTGTGCCTTGTTTCTCCGTTTGAAATCTTGCTTTGGCTTGGATGTCACTTTGTATGTCACCATGAAAAAAATTTTGAATGTGTGAATACATCCCCCCGCTATAATGCTGCTCGAGCGATATGGGAGTGTGTAATAAATCAATGAAAGGATGTTCCGATGACTGAATCCTCCTGTTTCTCTTTCCAAGAAGGCACAAATGCACTTGCGATGAGGTGAAATTTAGTCAAGATGTCACGAAGGCTAGTAACCAAAGCGGGCCAAGCAACAATATTACAAACATGCGCCGCCGAAAATATACACACGCTTCAAGCGTTGAGTTGGTACGTACTATGCTGAAAATGCATTCCTATAACAAACCTGGTTCCTGGCTCGCTAAATTCATATTGTTCTATTGATCGTCTAGTCGTATGCCCGCCGTCATATGCAACATGTTTCGCCTTGTGTCACCCTTGAATCACCTGTTAATAATATTGTCGAGCTTATTGTGTCCTCCTGGGATTTGCCTCATTCCGTTGGTGTGAGATATCATCTAAGTGGTGTTGGCTTCATGATCTATCTCGACAGCGATTTTCTTGTAAGGATAAAACCATGTCGCGTGCAGTTGTGCCTTGTCCCTATGCTGTATTATGTGTGGCTAGCGACATTTGCAAGCTTAGTAGAAAAAATGGTGAAGAAAAAGCAAAGCAAAGCACCACTTACTGCACCGAACATTTATTTGTGGAGTACTAATTTTTCATGTGCCATGAAATTGAAAATTGTAGGGTGTTTAAATGGTGTCATGTCACGCAAAAACCCTTTAGCATTTAACGAGAGTGCAGACATCTCATTTGCTTCAATCAGCTATCGAATTTCGTGTTCGACCTTTTTTTTTTTTTTCCGAAGCTCTACACAAAGCCGCCACGCAGTTCGCATTGCGGGCAAAAGCGAATCCTGACGAAAATTTTAACAAATTCATATTGAGAATGCTTATTGTACCCAGAAGAAGTATTCTGGCGACTTGTTTCTAGCGCAGCATGGGTTAGAACAAGTGCTGAAATCCAAAGACACAAAGCAGTTGGACTGACACTATCCGCTTTCAAAAGCACAGAGCAAGTTTGTCTTGCTTGTGGTTAGGTAATCACTGTTATTTGACCTACAAGGGGACGGTTCTTCGGCGGAAAAACATAGTAGTAGCGCTGACATTGTCTGATGAATGACCGTACCCTGACAGTCCATGTCTCGACCGCACGAGAGTGGAGTCACGTGATGTACCTTTCAACAAAAAACGCCAACTGCGCAAACGCTTGTAATGCTCGCCTTCGCGCACTGCAGTGAAGTATCGCACGTTCAATAAAAAGAAAGGGAAAATGAAGTAGCATTGAGCTCGTTGATCACCTCGGAAGGAGACTACTTCCAGGAACGCCGAACGCAGATAGCTTTACCTGCCGCAAAAATAAAAATAAATAAATAAATAAATAAATAAATAAATAAATAAATAAATAAATTGTGTTGCCATCGAACGAGACAGTTACGGTATGTTAATGTAATTAGACGCTGCGCAAAACAAACGGGAAGAAAACATGAGACGGGAAAGAATGCACAGTACCTAATACCACCGTTCTTGTTTGTTTGTTTTTTTTTTTTTTTTTTGGGGGGGGGGGGGGGGGGCACTTGTACTTTGGGTGCACTTCTAAAGCTACGGCGTGCGCGAAAGATCTCCATTTTCTTAACAATAGGCAATCAACCAACCACCCAAAATTCTCTTTCTGCATGTTTGTTTGCGCCCAATCCAAGAGGAAACCGGATTTTCAACGTCTCTATGCCACCGTATCTGCAGTGGCAGACACCAAGCTGCTTTCTGAAAACGACACGCTCTGCCCCATTTGCTCGGAAAAAAATCATCGACACTCACTCGCAGTCAGACAGAAATGCGCCTGTACTGCAAACTTGCGTGTGTATTGCACCTGGCTTGAGCAGAAATGATGATGATGATGATGATGATGATGATGATGATGATGATGATGATGATGATGATGATGATGATGATGATGATGATGATGATGATGATCACAGTTTCGCCCGAGAGGCGAATCACTGATTACGACAGCAAATTATTTGACAGTGCAAAGTAAGGCTGGGCGTTTCATCAGCTGCATAAACTGCTGTAAACATTTGCTTACTAATTGAATTAACCAGCACGCTGTCACAAGCGCACAATCACACACGAACGCACCTCACTCGGTGAGCGCGGACACTTTTCAAAACGCTGGCGTGAGGGGAGAGCGGCAGCAGCAGCGAACGTATTGTCCTTCGTGCTGCTTCTAGATTCAACGCGAACTAAGCGGCGCGAACACATCGCACACGAAGACGCCAGGGGTGCTATACCAAACTGTTTCTATTCTGTTGCTGCAAACACGATTGCCCAACTGCGTGTCACGCAACGTAAGGAAAACCGCGAAAGCTACTTATCTGATATGACGTGCACACGCTAACTAAACATAATGTGGCCGAACAACAACAACAAAAATGTTTTTGATTCTACGCTTTTTTACCATCAGCCTCCGCCATTGGTCAAGTTTTTGGGCTACGCCCACTTCACCTGTCTTTCACCTGACGTCCCGAAACCGCGAAAGCTCACCGTGTCAAAGTGGCGTGTACGTATTAAAGGAACACTAAACGCAAATCTTAAGTCAGGCTATGGTGGGTAGTGCTCGATAATCTCTAAGGCGTCAATATTATCGCGAACAGAGCTTTAATAATTGATAAATTGAGGTAAATGCAAGAAATGATTAGACTCTCCCAGGATATTCAAGCACTTGCCCGATGACGAAAGCACTCCTCAGTTAAATTCTCTCTAGTACTCAACCATTCGTCGCAAGAAAAAACATCATTGTATTGTATTATAAGGCAAAAAATATGCTATGAGTCGAGTTCTATGTCTTCTTTAGACAAAAGAACTCATTAAAATTATCCTTGACAATGACGCGGGTGGTCTAAAGGTGTCATTTTTGCTCGACTTCGTGCCGTCCGCGCTTTCACGTTTTACTAGTTTGGTTATCGCGTATTGCTGCGCTGGATTTTCTCGCTCGCGAAACTCGCACAAACTGCAAGTAGCAGAGAATTCAACTTCCATGTGATGTCGCGGGATGCCCGAACGGTATACGCCACTTGACCAAAATGCAGCTGCAGCATCTAATCCACCGCTCTGTCTTGGCTCGGTGCCGCTATCTGTCGGGCGCCGTTTTACTCACCGATGGCTGCAAAGGGTGGTGATGGCGTATGCAACGTCGCCACTCCCCCTGTTGGGTGACGCGAGATTTGAATTTAGAAAAAGGCATTCGGACCCTTCGTATGTAATTTTCTCGTAAACTAAGTCTTGGCGCAAAACAAGCGTTGCGAGGTCTCTGGAATGGTATTTAAACAGTCCACGTCGACTAAGTATTTGCCTTTAGTGTCCCTTTACAGGTTCATTATTATGCCGATCAAAACTGAATTTTCTTTTTCGAATAGTCCGAGAGTATTGTTTCGAAATGACAAGCAGATAGGTGTCCGCCGATCGCTCTGGCACTGGATAGTCGGAGCTGCCGGGGAGAATGGATTTTTTTGCCTATCATGAACATTTTCCTGTGGCAGTATATAATTATCGAGCCCAATCGGCGCGTAAACGACATCGATCTGCCAGATTTGTTTCGCTGAGGATTTGTTTTAGCTGCATTGTTACTTTTCCGTTGCATGCCGCCGCGATTTTCTGCCAGACGCCGAAATCTAAACAAAAAGAAGCAGGCCAATCGGAGACGCCGGCACCACCCTCCTGATCAGGTTAGCTATCTTCACTGCCCCACCTTACCGCCTCCACTTCTGTGTGCTCCTCGCCTTTGGTCAGCCAATCAGATAATAAATATATGTCAAGTAAGGTAATGCTATTCGCTTTGAAAGCAAACAAAAGTGACCTCCTATATAAGAGGAAGGCGTCTCGTTGGCCTTCTCAAACAACGCTGCGAGCCGCCACTCGATGCGTTGGCGGTTACGTGAATTTGACGTCAGGATATTGGAATAAAAACAGATTGGAATAGTTTTACGTTATAGGGCCCCAGTCGGCGCGTCTAGACTTTGTACTCACCGCATGTCCCTTTCAAGATCGGGACCGCGCTCAGCCGCGCCATACGAAGCCACCGCCGGAATAAAGCTTTGGCCATTTTCCCTGCGTCCTTGTGCGCGATGCAAGACTATAATAGCCTTCCCGCCTTCCTCCTTTGCGCGCACGAGATCGAGCCACTATTCTCTGCTCACCCTCGCACGCTTTCACTTTCACCCACAGCATACGGCGCGCGACCACGATGTTATTGCACTTGGACTTTATATGAAACATCACGTCTACGACGAAGGCGGAAATGCTCCAGGAGTGTCCATATAATATCGCAACATGGCTATCGCAATAATAAAACGTTATGTACGGGAAGCAACGCTGCCATAAACTCGAAGCTTGTTTCCCCACAGTACGACTTAGCTTGTGGGGAAACAAACTCGTTGTATATTTTATTAGTATGTTTAGGCGTTTTGGCGCGACAGCATTTAAAAATCTGGAATTAAGCTCGTCGTATCCGACCAACTGTCCGGCCAACTGTCCGACCAGTGTTTTTCTTTCTTTTTTTTTTGCGCTAGAAAGACATTGCAAAAGTCACATTGCGCCATGAAGTATTCCCGATAAGGCAGGGGTCCGCGAAATATTGTCAAGCGGTGACGTGTTCGCGCAACTAAGCAATTATGTGGCTCACAGCAGGCCCTGCCACAATTGACTCGGTGTAGTTCACCGGTTGTGGCTTCACTCAAAGCTTCCGAGCATAACGATTGCGTATAACGTGCGAGATTTGCGCGCACTTAAGAGGCACGCATGATTTTAGTCATATTTCCAAGCTGTTAAAAAATAAAACGGCATCCTTTATTAGACGATACGAAGCTGCTGTAACACAGGGAGTCTCTGTTCCTCTTTGTTTGGTTCCGCCACGCGTTCCATAGATCACGACTTTTCCCTTCGAATTTTTTCTGCACTGATAATATTCAAAAGTTGGCATTGTCGGCTCATTGCGTTATCAAGTAAACACGCGTAGAAAGGGCTCTATGCGATGTCCTTTGCGTCAAAACTTTTCCTAATAGCAAATATTTCAAAATACCAACTGCCTTACTTTTCTGAATACCAAACCAAACATTTTATAATGCGCCGAAACTTGAGATAAAGTGGCACAAGCAGCTGCGTTTAATGCTTGAATGTCACTCCGTAATACCATTTGGTCAGCTGATTCTTGCAGAATCGCACATCTTATACGTCAGGGCGCGAATATGCATCACAGCTGCATATTTGAGTCCATTTTTAACATGGTCGACGAGCCCTTCCGCATCAATTCAACGACGGACGAATATTCTGCCCCTGTAGAGCTGCTTCTCAGCATAATGACCAAACAAAAGTGCCCAAGGAAAAACATTCAGCCATCACAATAAAACCAAACTGGACCTACATAAACAGAGAGACCTACAGTATGTGCCACTAGAGTGCAATTAGCGAATGAGTTTTCACTGCGCTACGATTTGCCTTCTAAAAACTACCCCATGCATTTTAAACGGGCCTAGAAAAGTCCTCCCACGAAAAATATACAGCCAGTGGAATAAAACTACACTAGACATATAGCGTGAGACCATTGTCCGAATTAAGTGCTAGAAGTGCAAATCACATGAGCAGTACAAGTACAAATATAAATCTAAAGTACGAATCGCGAAAAACGAGGCACTGCTCAACGACCGGCTTGTAAAAAAAAAAAAAAAATGCTTCCCATAGAGTTACGCCGACCGCATCACCCCGAGGTCGGCCTCGCCGCACTAACGATGTCCCGAATTCCTGGACTTGCGGCCGTGCAACAACTCCACAAAAAAAGTTTTAACTATAAAGCAAGAAAGACTCCAGAGAGCAATTACTGTACTGAGCAGTTCTCCGTTTGCAATCATATTCAATGTCTTTTTGCACATTTTTCCTTATTGCTACACATATCTGTTTATCTATTAAATAAATTCGCATTATTTATTTATTTATTTATTTATTTATTTATTTATTTATTTATTTATTCGTATTTAACATAAATTCTACGGTGTTCTTTTTTTTTTTTACACACTGGCTGTGCTATTCTCAATACTTCCAAGTTCCGCCATAAACTGTCAAAAGTTCATATCTTTTCGACTATTTGAACCAATCAATAAAGATGTCTTATTACCATCCGTCATACATACGTCATCTTTAATACGACGGTTGACGACGGTTTTCGTTAGACCACCGGCCAAGTCCCAGCAGCATTGTGCTTGTTTAGTACTTTACAATATAGGGAGACAACCTGAGAACGCAGAGTGCCGATGGCTTCCGTCATGCCGCTGAATAGTTAAAGCGAATACCTCGAGCAATGTGATCATGGACTATCCTTGACGAGCGGTATTTCTTTTGCTAAGCCTAATGACCTAATGACGAATATAAAAATGAAAACCTAGTGACGGAGATACCTTAGAATAGGTGGCAGTCTCGAATCTCTTGCATCGTCTCGCATCTCGCAATATGTCGCATCGCATTTTTCTGCAGCACGAAATTGACGCCTAGCTATGGCCCAATACCATGCAGTGTTGGCCAGGAGGAAACGTTCTGTACCTACCCTCATACTATTCTATACTTTGACTGAAAATGCAGAGGCTCGTTCGTACGAGTCAGAAGCAACCAGTAAACCTCATAACGTGGCAAACAAACAAGAAAAGATGGTCATTCGCGTAGCTTGATAATCTTCCAGACCGAGAACTTAAGTTTCTTTAAATGAATTTCTCTGTGAGCCGGACCTGTACCATCACAAAGTGTAAGTCGCAGGGGAGCTGCTCCAAGAGAAACTGACTCCGAGAGACTGTCCGAACAGTATTTCAAGAAGTTTCAGGTGATGTATACAGGCGAAACCATCTGGATCCACACTGACCGTAGAAATTGGACACTGTTCTGAGGGAAGACAAGTTACTGTGAAAAACAGCGCACACCAAACCAAGGGCAGGAAACGACGAAGACGGCGCTCCTTTCCGCCGTTTCCTTCCATTGTCTCGGTGTGCGCTGTAATTCACGGTAACACGGAACACCAACCAGCCCGGTCTCGAAGACTGTAGCAGACAAGGGCGGGGATTTCGCAATGATTATTCGTATCTTTATAGCGAGTTTTCAATGCCAACCATCCACTCACCACCTAAACTGCGGTGACATAATTCTTAGCTATCTTACTCGCAGACACCAGACGGTGTGTCGGAGAGCTTGTCCGATCCCGTAGGCAACCACGTCGCGACAGCCGAGGGCTCGAGCAGCAGCAACGCGAAGTTGGCCGTGGTGGCCGTCGCGGTGGCGCTCTTCATTGTCTTCGTGGTGCTGCTCATGCGCTACGGGTATCCCACGGCCGAAAAGAAGGACGTGCCCGCAAGCGGCATCTGCGAACGGGAGTCGTGCCTCGAGTACTCGCAGCTCCTGCGCGCCTCGCTCGCCGACTCGGTGAACCCGTGCCACAACTTCTACGCCTTCGTCTGCCACGGCGCCCGGTACCCAGGTGGCACGGACGCCAGCATTCTGTCGCTGACGCGCGCAAGGCTGATCGACGCCGTGCTCGAGGAGTGGCTGCGCGACAACCACACGCTGCGGGAAGGGCGAGTGCCCGGCAAGTCGCTCTGGGCCGGAAAGTTGCTGCAGATGTGCGTAGGCCAGCACGAATCGGGAGCGGACAGCTCTCTCGCGGAACTGCAACGATTCATGCTCGAGAGGAACCTCACGTGGCCTCACGCCAACGACAGCGTTGGCCTTGCGAATCGGGACACGTTGAGCACGCTAGTCCAGTTGTCTCTCTTCTGGAACGTGGACGTGTGGTTTTCCCTGCGCGTTCGCGAAGTAAGCGCGTCCGCGGGAAGGCCCACGTTTCGATTTGGCAGGAGCGAGAGCTACCTCGAGTGGGAAGAAAAGCGCAAGGCACTCCTCAAGAAGAACGCCTACAACCGCCTCCTGGAGACGTACATCACTGCCTTCGGTGTAAGCGAGGCGGGTCATGTAAAGAAAATCGCGGATAGACTTCGCGCGCTCGAGGAAGAAATCTCTGGCATACTGGAAACGTCGTCGACTCGGCATCGACACAGCGGCCCTCGTGTCCTGAAAGTAAGGGAGATGCAGCCGAACGTCTCCAGTGCCCACGCTTTTGACTGGGCAGCGATTATAGCCGAGGCCTTCGGCGCCGGGGCAAGCGAATTCGCCAACGACGCCGTGGTGGTAAAAAATTCGAGCCTCCTCAACGGCGTCAACACGCTCCTGCAGTTGAACGCCTATAAGGCAAACATTTACGCCCTGGTAATCAGCTGGAGCGTCGCAAGGGACCTCGGAAGCTTCGTGCATGCCGGCCTTAGCCAGGCGTACGGCATGACCGACAGAAATGTCGCCGAACGCTGCATCCTTCGACTCGATCAGGTCAGTGCGTTTGTCAAGAATTGAACACCCGGTTGCCCTGATATAGCGGTATACCAAGATGATATATACCAATGTCTTTTAGCGTAATGAAAAGGAAATGTTTAGAAAATAATGTCAATGCTTACCTTCAAGACCTATCGAAGTAGTTACACATAAACGGCTTAAACCTGAATACAAACAAGATTAAATTTACTATTTCTGAATCAGCAGGCTGGAAAAATTGTGAAGCTATTACCTTAGCATTTGAATGCTGCTTATTGAAACAGGTCAGTGAGCAAGAATGTTTAGACGTGTGGTTTCGAGACCTTTTTTGGAATACACATATTAATAAGCTGACATCTGATCTAACTCGAATTACGGGCAGCAACTATAAAATACACAAACTAGTAGTACTATTATGGCTAAACAAGTGCTGTATTACTCGATTTGTTATTCCAGAATTAGCTACGCACTCCTAGTTAGGGGAACACCCCGTCAAATAACTATAGGAAACTAATTCTTGAAAGGAAAATAATGTGTATGATTCTAAACTCTCACTGCAAATCCACGACACCTACGAACCACTCTTTGCAAAATACAAGATGCGCAAGGCAGATAGTGTTCACATTATATATATATACACTGTGCAAATCATACAGGATTGAACGAATTTACAAAAAAATGTATGTGTACACGCGCACACACACACATATACCATTCTCTGCAGTCTGTATTCACACACGCATTATATAATATATATATATATATATATATATATATATAATGATGAAAAATCAACTGGCCGCACGTGGGATATACGAACCCATGTATTACGCGTGCGATGCTCTCACCAATCGAGCTACCGCGGCGCCGTATTCCCATTCACTTTCTTGGGTATTTATGTTTGTCTACAAGAACTAACCCTGCGAGTGTTGGCTGTATATATATATATATAATATATAATGCGTGTGTGAATACAAACTGCAGAGAATGGTATATGTGTGTGTGTGTGTGCGCGCGTGTACACATACATTTTTTTGTAAATTCGTTCAATCCTGTATGATTTGAACAGTTTGTTTACTATATTTATCACACCTAACGAATTTTTGGTTTTATGTCATTGTTTCTTTACGAGGGAATTTTCCGATCATCGTTTTTTTGTGCACTGTATTTGACGCATATATTTCTGATTAGTGTTGCATTTCGTGGAGAGATGACAATACTTTCTTGTATATAGCTGAATTTTTCGTGTTTGTATAATGATGTACACGAGCTTTGCCTATCTTTGATGTCAGCTCTAACTAGTACTTAGTACGTTTATTGAGCTCTTGTTCTGGGCACATATAGCATTGATCAGCGCGACATGTGTACAGTTGCATGAACTGATCTGAAAATATACAGGTATTTTGATGTCACATGCATTGTGTACACGGGGCCTGGGCCAAGTCATGCATGAGGAGGAAAGCGGAGGAGGAGGGTATGGCGAAAGCGTGAGAAGAAAAAGAGTAGTGCCGCGCAAGTGTTCCGCGGCGACGATCGCAACGAGATGGCGCCAGAGTAGGACGCGGCGTGTGTTCACCAATGACACCATCCATAAGGCATGCAGTGAGGGCGTCCACCGATACCATGTATGGAAACAAAGCGCTGCATGAGCGGAGGTCTGTCTGCGGCGGCTGCTGTGAATCGCGCCTATACGCTTCACCTACGCGCTGCCTCTCGCAATTTCCCGATAAGCGAGGCAGTCGCGCCACACGTACTTCTCCGCGTTTGCAACGTGCCGAACGAGACAGACTGTCTGCGCCAGCTAATATGTTGCGAAATGAAAATACGCATAGAGCTGCGCTCAAATTTCGTGTTAAGGAGCATCGTAATCGTCGGTGACCTTTTTTTTTTTTTTACGTTGCAAAGACAATTCAGCGTTACTGGTTTCTAGCAACAATTACTGTTTGTTACTGTTTTCCAGACGAATATTCTGTTAAATACACAGAAACAGTGTTGAGGAGCAACGTTTTCGCAAAACATGTACGATCGGCATGACCTGCAAAAACAGGTCACACTAATCAACTTTTGCGCAGTGTGTCTATAGGTGCGATTCGATCTTAGCCAAGTCTTGAGTTTTTGAACTGTGCATGCAGTACGTTTTTGATGCCAGCTACGCATGCAGCGATCGACCACATCGTGCAGTTCGCGCTTCGGCTTGTGCTTATAGCGCGTAAATACCGAGTGTTAGGTTTAACGACCTTGCTCGACGGGCTGTATAGTCTGTATTGACTACCTGGCTGATGGCGCGCAGCTGACCAAGCCAGCGCTGACGCTGCCCCTGTTCCGGAGGACACTTTCGGACGAGCTGCTGCTGCGGGTGCGCAGGGTGTTCCACGCGGTGCAGGATGCCGCCATCGAAGCCCTGGACGGGAACCTCTGGATGGACAGCGGCACCAAGCGCAAGGCTCTGTTCAGCGCCCGCCGGATAGCACTTTTGACGAGGCTACCACTTGTGTCGGACTTGGGCGACGACGAAGCCGAGCTGCCACGTCTGGACAACGACCAGAGCTTCTTCGAGGCGTGGAGAACTGCTGTGGAGCACATGCAGGCGGTGAGATGCGGCGCGGCCTCTTCGCTGTGCTTGTCGCGATAGAGGTTGACGTCCTCTTCGTTTACACCAGTGGACTCTGAGATAATTAGGCCGTAATATGCAAATACTATATTCTTTCCTGTGCTTCTACGAACCCAGATTGCCCGAAGTTAACTTCAAAAAGCCATTTAAAGGAAAATTGCAGAGATAAATAATTTGAGCTTTATTAGAAAATTATCCTTCTACACTGCCAAAAAAGAAGAAAAAACACTTACCTTGTGATGAGGTTTAATAAGCGAGAGGAGACTGACGGTTGGCGGCGCTGTCTCGAAATTCCCGAACCAACTTACCGTGACGTCATAGGTTTTGATGGCGTCTGCTCAGGCCTAGTTATTATTTTATCGGTAATAATAGACTACATATTGTATTCCAAAAAAAAAAAAGAAAAAGAAAAAAGGTCATGAGACGGAACTTAGCAAGTTTCAAGGACATTTACTGAGCCACACCGGCCCAAATACGAGAAAATACTTCGAAATCCTTGACATCACACTGACGCACCGGCGCCAGGGTTCCAACGCGAAATATTCAAAAAGGAAACAAAGAGCTTTGACCTTCTTTTTCTCTTGAAGCAATTCACTGCTTACCGCGAAATTAACGAAAATATGGTTTACAGAATACGCTATCAGCCTAAACTGATATGGTTATCTTTAATGTCCCTTTGTTTAAGGAAGGAAGCCGCGTAAAACATGCCAGCCAGAAATGCACCTCTCCGGCAGCGAACGTACGAGTATGCATGCTTCACTTGCTATAAAGGCGCGAAACCAAGTTTGATCCTACTGCTGACAAAATGGCTGTGTCGTCCGGCGCTTCGTACCGTACCGCGTATACTTGCCGCGGCTGTTCTTGTGTCAGATCTCCCCTTTCGTTGGCGCACGTCCACTCGGCGACGACGTGTGCAGCACTTGCTGGCGCCGCGCAAGGGCAGCCCCGCGGAACGGTCGTTCCTGAACACGAGGCCCACGTTCGAGGAGGCGCACGATCGCGTGGTGCTGCACCCGGCGTCCCTGTGGCCGCCGCTGTTCGCTCTCGACCTGCCGGTGGCCGTAGTGTTCGCCGGCATTGGACAGCTGCTGGCGCACGAGCTCATGTACGGCTTCTACTCGGCGCTCAGCCTAGACATGGCCGACGACCTCAATGGCTCGGATCAGTGGCGCCCAGAGACAATCGGGTAAGCGTCGTGGACTTTGGCATTGCGCGAGTCCGAGGCACGGACGGGCAAGAGCGCTGGCATAGCAGATAAGTCTGTTGTTTGGAATGGAATATGGCAACAGCTGATTCAACTGTCTTCACGCATCTGCATGCCAGATGTGTTTCAGTGAAGACTTTGAAAACAATGTGGTAGTTTCTTTGTTTGGCGACACAGTATTCGCGCCGCCGGACATTAGAATTTGTGCAATAGCAATTGATCAAATCTTTAATTCATACAGACTAAAAGACTAAAGCTCCTTAATTATGTATATTTAGAAATCAATGTTATAAGAACATGCAGAAATTGCAAAGTTGAAACTAGCCACGGCTCACGCCACTTCATCGTCGATTGCAGCGCACGGGCACGTATTATCGAAACAGAGCTTAAGTCCGTAGGGTCAATAATTGATG
Source organism: Dermacentor andersoni (assembly GCF_023375885.2). NCBI lineage: Eukaryota > Metazoa > Arthropoda > Arachnida > Ixodida > Ixodidae > Dermacentor > Dermacentor andersoni. The sequence continues at coordinate 166,849,072 of NC_092818.1, read as the reverse complement.
TTTATTTTATTTACGTTTCAATGCTGAACACGAGTGTACAGCAACACTGCATGTTTGCATTAATATATTGTTTTGTTTTCGTATATTTGGTTCTTGTCTTCTGACACATGATATGTACCACTATGCTATGACCAATAGGTTGGGGCTAACCGTATGTGAAATAATAAATAAGTAACAAATAAATCCATCTGGTTAAGCACGAAACTATAATAAAGGAGATTCGACCCAGTCCGCGAACCACGAGGAATTTTTCTGAACGGCTCAGCTTTCTTTGTGAGAAACGCACCCGTATGGGCTACCTTTGCACTTTCGTGCAATACTCAGATATGGCATTGTCTGAAAAACTTCATTCAGGTCCTTCTGGTCGCGCTAGATTCCTAGTCTGAAGCGGGCCGCTCGCACGTTGGGACCGAAAGGCATAGCCTCTCGGTCGCCTAGCTACTCGGGAAGGATGACAATTTTACCTTTTAATAATATTCCACCACCTTCCTTAAAATTGATGTGCCACCCGCCGTGGTTGCTCAGTGGCTATGGTGTTAGGCTGCTGAGCACGAGGTCGCGGGATCGAATCCCGGCCACGGCGGCCGCATTTCAATGGGGGCGAAATGCGAAAACACCCGTGTACTTAGATTTAGGTGCACGTTAAAGAACCCCTGGTGGTCGAAATTTCCGGAGTCCCCCACTACGGCGTGCCTCATAATCAGAAAGTGGTTTTGGCACGTAAAACCCCACAATTTAAAAAAAAAAATTGATGTGCCAACCAAAGCGTATTGTAGCGTACAGGTAAATCACTTGTACACGAGCTAGAACGCGCGCACAAGGGCTACGCTGCAAACGTACCGGTGGCCTTCACATGCGTCTCGCGACCCTGGTGGCGCAGGGAGTACAAGGGGCGGGTGGCCTGTTACCTGCGCTCCTACGGGAACTACGGGGCGCGCCACGCCCACAGGCAGGCGATGGCGACGGACAGCGCAGACGCCGAGCGCTTCAGCGACTTCGCCTCGGCTCCCATCCTGTACGCCGCGTTCGGCAGACGCTCGAAGGGCAGCGCCTCGTCACCCGCGGACGTGCGCCTTCCGGGCCTGGAGGCTACAGACGCCCGCAAGTTGTTCTTCCTCGCGTACTGCTTAACGCTGTGCTCTGCAGGCGACGACGACGAAGGCGAGAGCTGGGGCGAAGCGGACGCCAGGGCGCGCCACGAGCTACGTCCGGAACAGCGGTGCAACGTGCCCCTCATGCACATGGAGGAGTTCGCCAGCGCCTTCAGCTGTGCGCACGACGACGAGATGAACGCGCACAAGAAGTGCTCGTTCTGGTGAAGGCGTTCGATTCCGCCATGCCTCTCTCGTGATAGGCATCTTCGTCAGTTTTTCTTTTGTTTTTGTTTTCTTCTTTTTTCGCGTTTGCTTGCTCAGTGTTCTTTAGTTCGTGAATAGTTGCGATTTGTCGTTTGATTGAAGCGCGACTATGCACGTCATCTTCCGCAGCATGTCTGAACATCTGCAGTATATAGCTGGTATCGTTGCGGTCATCGCTTTGTATATATTACTTGCTAAACGACACTTGTTGAACGGGTTTTAGAGCGGCCGGATTTTTTTTTTCCCCTCCTTTTCTCCTCGTTGTTGCGTATTTATATATGTACTCTTATTTCCGCGTCCCTGTCTACAAACTGCAAGGCTTCTCCAGTCGGTGTGCGTCGCGGCCATTGTCGAAAGTGCACAAATGACTATCGTACTGCTAAGGTGCTCTTGGACTAAATATGTCTCGGTGCAATTAATCCGGTGGCCTTAGTGTGGGGAAGCTAGCTGCCAACCGCAAGAGTGTCGGCTGCATGAATTATCTTGTTCATTCGGGCACATATGAGCAGCGGCATTTCAGTGTATTTCGCTAACCCTGCGAAGTGAAATCATTGCATCCCTCTCCACTGTGGCATCAAATTTAAACACGTCTTATTGCAAATATTAAACGTCACCTTGTGTAATTGAAAAAGCACACAGGTAGCTAGGCTTCGGGGTATCATGAGCAGTTTATTGGTCCGTGAACAATCGGCAATACAACTGGAACGAATAAAAAGTAGGGGTGGCGAATACTATAGCAAATCATCAAAAGTGAAACAAGTTTTCGAAGCAATAGAGAAACAATGAGTAATGCAAGGCTTGTTTTAGACTCTGCGGCGGAAGCCTGCATAAGATCGTCTGTTTATTGCTGGTATTCTGTAATGTAGTGTTTTTGGTAGTATAGTGATGTGCCAGTTTTACCTATTACGCTACAACGAGTCATATTTCCCTTGCAGTGGGCCGTTTTACACGTGTCGAGGGCACAGAAATCGTTCAACAGCTTTATTTTTCCACAACTTCTAATCTTTCTTTTCCTTTTTTCTTTCGCTCTTTTACTGCAGCAACCATTTAGCATTTTCGGAAAGTTAGTCATACAAAAACTTTCACTCTTTGCGAGCTTGTTTTCAACTAGGCTTTAAATGTGGTTAAATTTTTTCGTGCAGTTAACGTAATAACAAAATAGTTACCTTGTGATTAAAATTAATCCTTTGTACCTCATATAGTTAGGTGTTTTCTTTGCACTGGTCAGTGCAGCTGTAGTACGTAATTATACCGGAATAAATATTCCTGCTTAAATATGTGTATCTGCGCTTGCCTGTTCGATATGTAATATTCGATTCGATATTTGATACTTACTATAGTATTCGATTCGTATTAAAAAAATTTGGTATTTGCCCATTTTTAATAAAAAATACGAAATTGAATTCGATTTGCATCCGAAACGGGCGACTGCCTGTTTCGCCTACGGAATGACACGCTCTTGCACCTCCCAGAGATGGCCTCAAGGTTATTGAAGCCAATCTTGAAAGTCATGCTTTACTCCACTGCAAGCGGCGGAAGTGATTCGTTGACTTCATGACCGCCATTTTTTGGACGCTACTGACGAAGGTAGTTACGTTTGTTGGGATCGACCACTCCGTTTCTTCGTACCTCTGGCCGAGTTTAATTCCGACCAACTATGTAGTGCAAGCGCGCAGGACCAGCATTGTTGCGCTGCCTTGCAATAATTGATCGGTCGTTAAGTCGTGAGCGCACATAAAACAGTGCGTAGTTTTAGAAGTGACGCCCCCAACACAGCTTTGTGTGCTAAAGTTTTTACTAGATTTTAGGCCTTTTGTGTGCTCTCATAGCATAGCTTTGTACACTTGGCTCTCCAAAGCTGCATTTACCTAATAAAATATGTTTAATATCTCTCTCTCTCTCATAACCTTGGGTCCCTTAATTCTAAAACTCCCTACTTGCGAGTTTCTTTTTCTTTATTTACCCTATATCTAAACTGTATTTCGTATTTCTCAGCTCTTATTCTAAAGCTCCTTAATATAGCCCCTTAAAAGGATTTGCGTGTACCCTAATCGAACTATTTTATACGCCTTTTGCATTCTTTTGTACGCCTGTCCTATAGCGTCCCCTAAATTGGGGTCCCATATTTCTCAAACTTTATAACGTCGACTCGTAGGTATCTACAAAGTACACGTACCTTTAATAATGTAATGGAGCATAATTTGCAATCTATTCAACCTCTGATGTTTGCGCTACGCCTTTCTTCAGCAACGGGTATGTTCCACCGGATGCTCCGCCCCACATAGCATGCAAATACGATCGACCAAGTAGTGCCATAGAGCGCACCTCTGCACTGCGTAATTCAACAAGACAACAAACCATATAATTGTGAATATAGCTACTTCACTTGTAGGTATCTCTAAAGCGCGCACGCCTCTTAAAGGTCAACTGCAACAAAACTATTTTTGGCTAAATATGTTCTAAATGAGTACATACGACTGAAGCAATCTTGGAAAAGACGCAGGGTTGATAAGTGCATCGTTTTCTTGTTGGAAGTCCTTAAAAAGCACCTAATCAGACGATGCATGCACCTGGTGGTTGTCGCTATGACAAGTCCCAGTACGTCACCTCTGGGATATTTTAGCGCGCCGTACGTGGGCGCCGCCTTATCTCGGCAACGTTGCGAGGAGGTGCGCGTTCTAGGTCATGCGTCACTTCCGGTGAGCGGTAATGGCGGCCTTTTTTTTGTTTGTCTTGGTATCCCCCCCCCCCCCAAAAAAAAAAACCTGCAAACTTTTCTTGAAATTCCACTTTTTCTGAAATTCCGCTCCTACTTCATGGGGTACATTTGAATAGAGGCGTGCCTATGTTTACATTATCTTAAGCTAGGCTTCTTACGGGGTCCGAAATCGTTGCTGTTGGCATTAATTGCGCATGGTTTTAAACGGCTATATTTATTTTCCTAAGTTATATTCGGGCTACCCCATTCTTGGCTTACTGGGTATGTGCCACTGTGACACAAAGGGTAGATAATGCTTAAATGTTTTTACACACATGTCGTACCACCATGTGCGTACTCCTGTCGTCGCCATTATTCCTTCGGACGGCATCGTACATCGCCTTCGTCCTCGTGAAATCGCTGCGTAGACGTCTGACCTTGTGCGTCCGCCCGATTTGATGCTTGCACCTCGGCACAGCGTCTGAGTGATGTAGTACGTAAACATAAATATTGCATGAGGTTAAAGTTGACCTTCGAAGTGAATAAACATAAACATTGCACGAAATTGCGCGTTCCATAGGTTGAAAGTAAACAAATTTAGTTGTACAGCATATAGATAACCGTTTTGATAGTTTCAGTGAAGCTTCGCTTCACATGGATTCCAACACGCGTGTTCGATCTCCATATTGTCACGTGGTAGCGACGGTCGAGGACACAGTAACAAAACTGAATGGCGAAAGTAACTTTATTGGGCTAACCTGTGCCCATAAAAGCAGGCTACTCTTGAAGCTCAACAAAGCGGCGAACAGAGTCGGTGATCGTCGAAAATTTGATCGACGGGGCAAGCGCGTCGGCATTTATGCATGAGTCATCGAAGATTCCAGAATAATCGCTGGTGCCCGCGTGTCTTCCAGAAATTTCTACACAATTCTCACCGCGCATACAAGCAATCAGATTGCGCAAGGTTCAGTGACAACAGACAGCGGACAGAACCGTCTACAACATTCGAGAAACTTCTGATACATGCAAGCGCGCCCTGAGCTGAGGGACAATGTGACGGTGAAAAGCGGTAACCTGTGAAAGGTAAACAAGTACACGTGTCAACATTTTTTTTTCTTCAGATCTTTCAAGACATAGGACAACGTGATTAAATATAAAAGAATAAAAGAAAGGAAAGAAACTCATTTGCAGATTTGCCAAATGCCTTCTCATGAACGCGCGGATACCTCCTGACTGGAAACTCGCAAGAATAATCCCCTCGCTTAAAAAGCAACGAGTGGGAATGAACATCGATAATATAAGGCCAATCGCACTAACTTCGAACGTTATAAAATTAATAGGGTATTGGACATTCTTATCATGAAATTATTAAATAATTGTACATTATTAATCCAGTCAGTTTGAGATTAGGGACTTGACCTCGCTGTTATTTTGTGGCCCAGTTTAGGCGACTACAGCAAAGCGTAGGACGAGCCCACACCTGCTGTATCGGCCAATAACCGGAAATGAGGCACGCATATGGGTTCCGCGAAGAGGGGACGCGGGCAACACTCACGCGTGAAGAGAAAGCGGATTAGTAGCTGCACTGTAGAAAAGGCACTAGAACTGCACCCCCGCTCGGAACAAAAGGGTAGAAGGCGCGAGCCGAAGGGGAGCGTTCGGGGAGACGAGCGTGGGGGGTGCTTGAGGTCACCGCCACCGCTAATGCCCATGCGCTCCCCAAATGTCCCGTCGACCGTCTCGGTCACGGAAATTGGGCGACGCGACGCTGCCCAGCCGGTTTGATGTTTGGCATCCGCGTGCGCCTGCTAAAGATTCCCGTGAAAATGGCGGTAGCTTTACCACTTAGCCGGCTACGGCCGAGGAATGCTTTTGTGTGCGATTGTCATCGGGTCCCAATTATGGTGTTTGTATTTCAAGCGAACCGGCACACAGCTGCACGGGAGACAGTGTCATCAGGTCCCAATTGTGGTGTTTGTATTTCAAGCGAACCGGCACACAGCTGCACGGGAGACAGATTTCTCAGTACTGGCAGGGTAGCCCGCTGTGTGGCGGATATGCAGTTAATAATCCGCGATTTCACGGAACATTCGCGGCAGCTTGCATGGCGGCCGGTTGCAGGTGAAAAGAGGGAAGGCGTCAGGGGCCGATACTCGCAGCGCAACGTAGGGGAGAGGGAGGTGGCACGTGTGTTTGAGAATCCTATCCCCTGGCGTGTTCTAAAGAGTGCCACTGTTTCCACCAATGCTGTGTGCGGCACAAAGGTGGTTGTGCTATTGGTTACAATGATGTGAACTCGCATGTGTGATTGGCTGGTTTGCGAATCCTTTGTACAACTGAGGGCTTAAAAGGTCATGTTTGGTTGTGTGGAGAGAGAGCGGAGCTTCGGGCTTGGGCTCGGACAGACGCTTCGGCGTTTGAATAAAGCGTCACTTCGTCTGACAACGGCTCTTCCTTCGCGCTGCCACCGTGCACTCGAATCATCGAGGGGCGCCGACTTCGGACCTTCAACACCTTCCCTCCTTGACTAGCATTGAAGCTACGAGAGGACAAAGGGAAAGGAAATTAACTAATCCCATATCAGCTAGGATTTAGACCTGGGTCGATTTAGAGGGACGCATGAAGCTTGCTCGACACATGCGGTAGTATGCAGCTTTAGTGACCCTTGATTTAGCTAAAGCATACGACAGCGTAGAGCATGTCGTACTCCTTAACGCTTTAAATAGCATGAGTTTTCCTCTGTATATTATAAAGTGGATATACAAGTTTTTAAAGGATTAAAAATTTTATTGTTCCCAACGTGGCTTGTTGACGCAAAAAGAAAGAAAAAAAAATAAGATCTCCAGGGATCTGTCCTTTCTCGTGTTTCGTTTGACATTTTATTAAGCTCAATTCTATTGTGCGATATCGTACAAGTATATGTATATGCAGACGACACAGCAGTCTTTGCGTCTGCGAGCGATATTTACTCTTTACAGAGAACACTACAGTCATATACTTAGGAACGCTTGAAGCTTGCTTTGCAGATATTTGAATGTCACTTAATGTCAACAAAAGTTCCTTGATTGTGTTTACATTGAATGAAGCGGTTAATATATCTCTCCAATATCGTCAGGAAATAATTCCGCAAGTTGACTTTGTCAAATATCTAGGTGTAATATACGAAGCAAATCTGAGCTGGCAAAATCACATTGATCATGTTAAATCAGGGCACGCGCTGTTGGCATGCAAAGCAGACTTGGCCGACATCGTGCTGGGCTACGCAGGGATACTCTAATAATGATTTATCTCCTATACGTTCGACCGATACTGGTATTTGGGTGCGTGCTACTTTCTGGTGGGCCAGCACACAAAATTAACCCCCCTGATTCTTATAGAGCGGGAGGCTCTCCAGAATTGTCTTGGTTTACGAAAATTTGTAGCTAACAATGTTTTATATCAAGAAGCACGACTGCCTAGTGTTCCCTGCCAATTCCGCATTCTAACAGTAGAGACTTATTTAAACGTTTATGAATCTTCTTTTAAACGATCCCAATTTGTATTTATTAGTGAAATGAGGGCAGTTTTCGATGAGCATTGGTGCCGCTTACATAGACCTCAGGCTTTGTTTGTACAAGCTGAGCTAGATCCACTAAACGTTAATGTACGCGAGATCATTTGTCCAGGCAAGCCCTTGGCTAATATAAAAATAAAATTTGATGATGTATTTCCGTCAAATGCCAAACTCCTGCGCACTACATATTTAAATGACATGCTACAATATCATTTAACGCAATTGGGGATAGATCATTTGATCGCGACTGAATAAGTGGGGCGAAAGTGGGCGTGGGTATTTTTTCCGAGTCACTATCCTGGTCATATGAATTATGCCTTGCGGATTTCACACCCATATTTCTGGCTGAACTATCAGCCGTTATCTTAGCCCTTCGAAAACTTCCCTCAAATTATTCAACTACGGTTACAGTGACTGATTCACTGTCAGTATGCACATCACTTACTTCATCTTCAGACACTAATGTAGCCAATACATTTAAATCATTAATCCCCTCAAACTGAAGCCTGGTGTGGTTGGTATGGGTTCCAGGCCATCGTGGTATATTCTAAATGAAGTGGTAGACACGCTTGCGCGGATATCTCTTGATGTTGAGCGTTGTTGCAACATCAACATAGGTCCATTATATGCATAACGGATCTATGTCCGTTATGCATATATACTTCGGCTGATGTCACTGCGGCTAGGTTTAGAAAATTCATTTTTTTCCATGGTTCTACAAAACTGAAAATGCAAACGTCGGAATTTAATCATTTATCCTTTTCATGGGACAATAAATTGTGTCCCACACGTAAATTAGAAATCTCCGTAACGAAATTACGATGCCGTATCCCACCATTAAATTTTTATCTATACAGGTCCGGTCTGGCACCGTCGCCTCTGTGTGCTACCTGCCAGGAACCCGAAAACACTGATCACTTTCTCATAGCATGCTGTCGATTTATAAATCAGAGGAATAAATTAGAATTTCCATTCCGAAAATTGAGTATTTCGTTTACTACTCAAAATATCCTCTCCTTCGGGGCTTCTTCATTGAGCTTTAGCCAGAGGAACATCTGCGTGGCCATTTGAGACTATCTCTGTGACACAAGTAAGCTACCATGTTAATTCTCGAGATCAATAATTGGATAGATCATTAAATCGCTGATTGTGTATTCGAAGTTACCCAATACAAACCAAGAAGAAGCACAAAATTCGCTGCTTATATAATATTACAAACACGTTTATTCCTGAATCTGCCACGTAAACCTATTTCTTAATTGACATTAATGTTTAGGTTTTCCCCTCTACCTTTCCCTTTAACCGCCGGCTTCTTGGCCAATCTCCCGTAGTGGGTAAGCGCCACAAGTGAGGAGCCAGCAATCCAGCATGCCGACGCCCTCATGCTCGCTATATAGCGTCAGCTCGTTTGAAAGCATTGTCATTGAGCGTTGTTGCAACAGCAACTCTGCCCTGTTAGTGTTAGCGAAGTAGCTGTGAAACAATTACTGATACCATATGGTGACCTGTTCTTGCAGTACTGTTTACAAGCTGGTGGAGGAACACTGGAAGTATCGACGCAGCATGCTTGATTATAGCGCATACTGCCAAAATGTACTGTAAAATGTCGGCGTGACAGGAACAGTTTCAACATGAACAGCCTGCAGTGGTTCTCACTTTTTGCTGAGCCGGTGCTGCAGCCGTGCCACAAGCTGATGTGCGCCACTAGAGAATGCTCGCTCCGTGTATGCGTCGATTACATGTAGCTTAATCGATAATTATTAGTGTGGGAAAGGTTGGTTATGTCGACAGCAAGAGGAAAGCTAGCGCAACCTGTCGGAGCAAAGCTGTTCGGCAAACTGTAGCATTGCTGTAGCCGATACATATGTATATAATACAAGAAAAATTAAAGTGCGAAATGAACGGAGACATAAAGCACACAAAAAAAATACATGTATGGCCGTACACTTTAAAGAATAACTGGAAAAAAGAATTCTCACTACACAAATGTTGTTTGATATTTCAAATAAAAATATTTTTACGCTGAGAGACAGAGCTTTCCTTAACTGGGGCCGAATTCACAGAGCTTCTCGTTCGTATACGTACTCTTCGTTATTGACTGTCCGCCTTCGTTAAGTTTGCCCAGCCCCGGGATCGGCTGGAATTTTCTTACTAGCAATTCTAGCGTACGAGGTGTTTGTGAATACGGGCCCCGCTCCGTATGTGTACAGCGTATACGTATACTGCGACTGAAATGGTCAAATTTTGTTCGTCTCTTAATTTGCTACCCTAAATAACACTTGCGTGTATTTAGGATAGTAAATATGTCCTGTTCAGCAACACTGGAGACGAGTTGCAACGAATGATTGAAGACCTTAACAGAGAGAGAGTAAAAAACCCCGTATTCAGAAATGCATCTTAATTTGAAGCCCACGCTTGACTTGATTTAAGTGACCGGTCGTGAACGCACCAAAGGAAACGCAACGATCGTGTTGGGCGCATTCACACCAGGCGTCATTTATATCATGTCAATCTTGAGCTTCAAATTAAGATGCATTTCTGAATACGGGGGTAAGAGCGGGGTTGAATATTATTATGCAGAAGACAAATATAATCATGAATAGCCTGGCAAGGGAACAAGAGTTCAGGATCGCCAGTCAGCCTCTAGCATCTGTGAAGGAGTAAGTTTACTTATGGGTCAATTACTCAGAGGGAACCCTGATCATGAGAAGGAAATTCACAGAATAAAAATGGGTTGGAGCACATACGTACGGCAGACATTGTCAGCTCCTGACTGGAAGCTTACCATTATCAGTGAAAAGGAAGATTTACAATCAGTGCATTTTACCGGTGCTGACATATGGGGCAGAAAAGAAACTTGGAGAATGACGAAGAAGCTTGAGAACAAGGACCGCGCAAAGAGCGATGGAACGAAGAATGTTAGGCATAACGTTATGAGACAGAGAGCGGTTTGGATCAGAGAGCAAACGGGTATAGCCGATATTATAATTGACATTAAGAGAGAAAAAAAATGGAGCTGGGCAGGTCATGTAGTGCGCAGGTTAGATAACCGGTGGACCATTAGGATTACAGAATCAGTGCCAAGAGAAGGGAAGCGCAGTCGAGGACGGCAGAAGACTAGGTGGGGCGACGAAATTAGAAAATTCGCGGGTGCTAATTGTATTCGGTTGGCGCAGGACATGGGTAATTGGAGATCGCAGGGAGGGGCCTTCGTCCTGCAGTGGACATAAAATAAGATGCTGCTGCTGATGATGATGATGATGATTATTATTATTATTATTATTATTATTATTATTATTATTATTATTATTATTATTATTATTATTATTATTATTATTATTATCTATCCACGTAAGTGCAGGCACGCAAATCTCGTACGCTTGGCGCGAGCAAATCTCTGAATTTCCAAAATGAAACACACGCACGCACACTTGTAACAGATAGTGCAAAATAAACATTCACATGGGAGGGTGCGAAGAACAAGCGCGCGCGCACGATAGAAAGAGCTCCTTATTGAAAAACAGGGGCAGCTTACATCCGCCTACATACTACTCTGCAGGGAATGGGACGGAGGGGAAGAAAGGCCCTTAAAGAAGGTGGGCAGAATAGAAGAAAAGAAAGAAAATAAAGGGGGAAGGGGCGAGTGGGGGTGCCTGTGGCCACACATTCTTGAAATTCAGCAACTGCCACAAATCTTGCTGCCTTTTCAAGGTCGTCCTGATAAGTGGAGGGAAAACGGCGCTTCACAGAGCGCACTGCGTGGTTCCTTTCTTTATCTCTCGTTTGCTTGCTCGCTTGTCACCAGCTTCCCCTCTGGAGTCTTCCCGTTTGCAGCGAAGACCGTAAAGGCGAAAGATAAAAGAGGGAGGGACCAGTAGAGAAGGATGGTGGCGAATCGGCACTGGCAACCGCAGCCACCGGCTGGGCTGACTTCGGCGCGGGGCCAGCTGCCGGCCAAAGCCGTCTCGGCTGCGGCCGCAGTCTGCACTGCGCGCTCTCTGCCCAAAAGAAAAAAGCGCCCGCGGTGGCCCCGTCGCTTGTTTCCGGCCAGCTCGGTGAGTATGCCCATACGTTTCCTTTTTCGACGGACCGCCGCCGACGGGCGGCCTCGCTCCCGTGCTTTCTGACGAAACGCAGCAGACGCAGGCAGATCAAGTGCCCACGAACAGCGTTTTGTCCCATGTGCATCTTTCCTGCCGTATACCCACAGGTGTAAGCTAAACACGAGAACTTGGCTATAATCGGTCCTAATTCAATTCTCGGGTTTTATGTGCCAAAACTACACGATACGAGGCACGCCGTAGTGGGGGCACCTGGGGTACCTCGTTTAAATAGACTTGCAAACTGAAGTGGAACGTTTATTTTAACTCTCCTCGCTCAAATTTTATCAATCATTTCTTGTGCATGCCATGTAATTTCTAAGCAGGCGGGAACACCAACAGTCCACAGTGTGACCGCCCCTTTTCCCAGTCCGGTATTTCTGACCCCCATTCACACTGTATGTATCTCTCCTTGCCTCTTGCCCTCGGAGAAGCTTGAAACATTTCGTTTATCGTTGCCGTTGCGCTTAATCTAGTGCTTGCTACTCGCCGTGGCGGCTTAGCGACTATGGCATTGCGCTGCTAAGCACGAGGTCGCGCGATCACCTACCGGCCACGGCAGCCGTGTTCCGATAGAGGCGGAATGCAAAAACGCCCGTGTGCTATGCATTGGGTGCGCGTTAAAGAACCCCAGGTGGTCGAAATTAATCCAGAGTCCCACACTATGGCTTGCCTCATAATCAGCAGACCTTGGTTTTGGCACGTAAGACCCCTAACATTTTTTTAGCTTTTGCTTGTTTCGATTGTCTCCAGAACATACACGCAAAAAAAAAAAAAGAAACCGCACAAATTTTGTTGCCCATGACGTGCTTGACGTATACGTGTGTACGATGTGCAGCTGCGGTTCCCCGGTTCACACCACGTGCGAAAACAGCCTACTGGGAACAAATAAACTAGGAATATAAGCAGGCTATAGCATGTACCACACCTGCAGCTGAATGAAACCAACGGCACATGGTTTGCCGTCATGTGGCTCTCCTTAGAGTATATTTTATTTTCCTCTTGGTTAGTTAAGGCGAATTATGCAAAGTTTTTAATATTCACTTTAGAGTCAAGTAGAGGGGATTCAGACACGACCGATTCATTCTTTTGTGGCAACGTACATGCTGCGCGATTTTTTTACGGCGTTCAGAGAAAGCCAGCGAAATATTAAATAAAACCACGTGAATGCGCTCATGCGCTATCGTATTGCAGCGCACTCGGGAAGTACTGTCGTAATTATCAAAGTGTCAATGAGGCATTTGTAGGTACCCCCAAATGACATTTTACTGTGTGTGCAGTGACGTACTGATTGCGCACAATTTTTTCCGTCTGCCAAAGAAACCTTACAAAATATGAAAAATTCCACGTGACTGAGCTCCCACCCGCATCATAAAGCAGCGCCCTCAAATAAGCTGATTGAAAGCAACTGCATGCCTGTCGCAAACCCGAAGAGACAGCACATCATCTTGATAATGGTACGGAAGGAGCGCCAACAGCAGGTTTCGCGTTTCGCAGCTATTCCTTCCTCTCATTTCTTCGGCACACTTATCCGTCTCTCAAGGACGACTGATCACATTGATAACAAAAGCACCTTCATTACGCGGCGGAAGCGCCGCTCTGACTATGCATGAAACGCTAAAAGCAATGAAATAGGCATATATTGTTTCAAAATCCCGGCTCTACTCGCACCGCATCGAAAGAGTGTGCGCGCAGCTATATTTTGCGCCAGAAACTTGCTACAGGCCAAAGCCAAATTAAAGTGACGGTTTTATTTTTCATTAAAGTGTATACGTGCAGCAAAAACAGGTTCGTGTAAGAAAATAAAAGCAAAATAAACAGACCGGGAAGCGACTCGCGTGTATACATATAGAGAAAAGGCAAGACCGATGCGTTCGAGAAAGTAAATGTGCCACTTCTAAGTGAGCCGAATTGGCGATCGGGACGTCTGCACAAAAAAAAAAAAAAAAAAAAAATCCACGCAACATCTCTGGGATTTATCTGAATGACGCGAAAGCAGTTTCGTTATACTGACGTGGTGTTTTGTGATCGTATGCTGGTGTGTTTCGCATAATTGCGAGAACGACCGTGAAAGAACAGCTACAGCCTCTGCTTAGAGGCTGTAGCTGCAAGGAAGTCACTTACAGAGCACATGCCTGGCAGCCCTTGCGCTGAAGGGCTCTGCAGAGGTGCTGCTATAAATTAACACGTTTTAGTATCTAATCCTTCACAACGTACTTTTAAAACCATAGGACTCACTTTTCATTGACATTATTTTAATAGATACATATTTTACACCATTTACAGCGAGTATTTTAGGCCAATATATAGCCACTCGATTTCCACCGTATTCAACTATACTCATTGCCATTCATCGCCAAGTGTCATGGCGCTCTTTGGCCATTTCTGGCCCTTGCGCCAAGAAACAATATCCATCAAATCAGAACCGTGAAACGGAGAAGCGCGGGTGCAACACCGAACTGTTAAGCGAGACCTGCAAGGGACGACGTAGAAGAGGAGAGTAGAATCAGTGTTCGCTGGAGTTATACATAGCCCATAGCGGATGTGGACGTGGGATGAAATGACCAGGGAGATGCAGCAAATGAAAGAAATATATGTGACATTTATTGAGTACACTGGACCACCTGAACGGCGATCAACCGTGCTCCGGTGGCGACTACGTCTGGCGAGGCGGCCCGTGTTTTGAATTAAAGCGATCTGCGAAAGTCGCAGAGTGCCGCATGTGCTGAGAGCTCCGTGAGCGCTGTGCTCTCGCCGCTTTGTTGGCGTTGAAGTGAGGCAGCACGCAGGTTAATTCGCTCGCTCCTGCGGGCGCTATGCTGAAAGCGAACGTCTTGCGGGACGGACGGAGGGACGGTTCTTCCGTTGGATAGAAATGTTTACGCATTTAAAAACAGCCGATTTCAGTGTGCCCTTATTTTCTATCTGTAGCTTTCTTGATGACCGACGCTGAAATTATGAAATTATACCGCAGACATCCGTTATGCTTGCCTTGAGCTCATCTGACGTCCGCGTCGATCTTGTAAACACGATCTTTCACATAACCCCAAAGAAAGAAATCGAGTTGAGAGAGGTCAGGTGACCTAGCCGGCCAATTTACAGGCCCGTGCCTTCCAGTCTATCGCGACCCGCTGTGGTTGCTGAGTGGCTGGGCTGCTGAGCACGAGGTCGCGGGATCGAATCTCGGCCACGGCGGCCGCATTTCTATGGGGTCGAAATGCGAAAACACCCCTGCACTTAGATTTAGGTGCACGTTAAAGAACCCCAGCTGGTCGAAATTTCCGGAGTCGTCCACTACATCAAGCCTCGTATTCAGAAAGTGGTTTTGGCCTGTAAAACACCATAATTTTTTCCAGTCTGTCGCGCATGAAAAGTTGCATCCAGCCAGTTTCGTGCTCGGCTGCTCTGTGTGCTGGCACCCCATCTTGCTGATGCCACAGAAGTCGAAGACGTGACAGCGGGACTTCGCTGAGAAACTCATCCATCACTCCTTCAAGGATTTAGTTCACGTAACGCTGTCCAGTCAGCGTGTGATCGAAGAAGATGGGACCGATTATAGCACCTGCGTAAATTCTGAACCACACACTGAGCGACCACTCGTACTGGGGACGATTGCGCTTCACTCAGTGTAGATTGGAGTCCCTCCAATAGTGTGCATTATGCAAATTTACCTAGGCGTTTATGCGAAAATCGGCTTTATCTGTGCACTGTTAAGAACGGCCCGCTGAGGTGCAAGTTTTGCCAGCCAGTTGCGACAGCGGCGTCAACTTTTCCTGGAACGCCACCACACACCTCTAGCCACGGCGTCACTAAGTCGACTGTGTGTGGAGAACAATACGCGCGCCCTCGACTCGCCGTCGCTGGAGCCAAGATGAGTTCGACGAAGCAGGCTTTGTGCCTGAAGCCGCCGCCGCCGACCTGGTCTGCTGTGAACAAGGGAGTCCCCGAGGGAACGTAGTTCGAGGCCCCTTCCCACGCGCCGTTCAAGACGCAAGACAATGGGCAACCGGCGGCCGCGCTGCGGGGGTCAGCTCAGGGAATAAAACGCGCCTTTCCTGACGTAAGCCCCGAGTTCTACGAAGTTCGTCTGACGTCGTTTGAGGACCGTGAACCTGTGCGGAAGTGTGTGTGTGTGTGTCCCTCCCGCAGAGAGGCGGCTTGCTTACGATGACTGGTCGAACGTTTCCCTCACCTTGGGATCGAGGGAGGACCGAGTGTTTATAAACCGCTGTTGTGCGGCTGCTCAGTGTACTTTCTCTCGCAGTCATGCTAGACTGATGAACTGCAACGTCCTTATGTAGATATTGTAAATAAACCCATATTCCTCGTTCTCGATGAGAAGCGCTCCTTCCCTTCAACAACGTCCTCAGCGTGGATAAGTTGGACGATGGCATGGGCCAGCTACCATCTAATTCATGCCCGACTCCAATCTTGACAACTGGTTACGAACGGTGGGATTGAGCCCCCCAATCCTAACAGCACATGATGTTGCTCAAAAGGTGCGGTGACTCATCAGCTTTTGTGAGGACCCAATTGGAGAAATGTAGAAGATTCTACAGGTCCCTATCTTCTAAGCATTTGCTGGTTAAGGTGGCGCGGGTGAAAGGCCGTCATTTATAATCCTCCAAACTGATGACTTGGAAATTGGTACCTGGGCAGCCACGTCCCGCACGCTAGCATGAGGGTTTGATGCCATAAATGCTAGAACATCCGTGCGTACGCTAGGACTCAAAGATGGAGTTCTCCACCACTGTTTCTTGAAGCTGCCGGTTTGTCTCAGGTTTTCATAATTTCTGAGGGTAGTCGATGCGTTTGGTCTACCAGCACACTTCCATGACTGGTATTTACAGGGTTTCCCACATAACTTGAGCCGAGAATTCAAAAATGAAAGGCGCGTCGGAAGGGAAATGCACCGAATGCATATTATTCGCAATAGCCTACAGTAACTCGGACAATTTTTTTTCTATAACTCACTAATTAAGTTTATTTACCCAACTGCTTAATTATTGGCTGAGGACCCCAAGTATGATAAGCAGATTTGTAGAGCACGTTCAGAAACCACCGATCTAGTTTTTTTCGTTTACGATACGTCTCACGTGGTCCTTTTTTCCGGGTTGCAAAGAAAGCCCGCGAAATATGAGAAGAAAAAAAAAAGCCGTGACGGAGCGCTTTCGCAGTGGTATCGTCCAGCTTTCAAGCGTGCGTTCGGTGAACAAGATCGGCTCCCGTCGGATGACGGCGAAAATGCATACTGCTGCTGGCCGAGCGCTGCCGATGAGATAAAAAACGCCCTGCCCCTTCCTCATCGCAAGTCACGATGCAGCCGACGTTGTTCACCAAGCGCACGCTTGAGAGCAGGACAATACCACTGCGAAAGCGCTCCGCCACGTGGCCTTTTTTTTTTTTCCATATTTCGCGGGCTTTCTTTGCAACCCGGAAAAATAGGACTACGTGCACGAGACGTATCGTAAAGGAGAAACAACTCGATCGGTGGTTTCTGAAGGCGCTCTACAAATCAGCCTATCATACTTGGGGTCCTCAGCCAATAATTAAGCAGTTGGGTAAATAAACCAAATAATTAGTAAGTTGCGGGGAAAACAAAAAACTGTCTGAGTTACTATAGGCTATTGCGAATAGTATGCGTTCGGTTCAATTCGCTGCCGATGCGCCTTTCATTTTTAAATTCTTGGCTCAAGTTATGTGGGACACCCTGTATATTTGCGGCTTTCCTCTTGTTGCCATTTGCAGCTCCGATCATGTTTTCCTTCTGCTCATTAGAGAAAGAAAGGTTGACTGAGACTAAGCAAAATGCGACTTTAAACATTTGCACTGACGTCGATGTTGTCAATTCGCTTTTATGGTGATGGGAAGTGTGGCAAAAAAAAAAAAAATCCGTGCACTTTATCTACGCTAAGACAACAGCTAGCACAGTTTGTTTCCAACTAACACCAAATGCGACGTGCTACTTCGGCCGGGTCGCGGCAGATAAGGCACCAGCTCAATCACGATGTTTTTCTTTATTACCTTTATTTCGTTCTGAAAAAAACTCAGAGGGAGCCTAGCCTGTTCGAGGGCGCTGCTTTATGATCCGGGTTAAAGTACTGTATACGCTACCTTTGGTAGCATATACAGTAACTCTAATCCGGGTGGGTATGTTTGGAGCGCAATCACCTGTTATACTCCATATTTTGCGGAGTTTATCAGTCAGAAAACAATTAATACGCAATTAGTACGTCGCTGAAGATACCTCAGTTAGATGTCCCTTGGCTGTGCCTTCAAATGCCTCATTGACACTTCGATAAATAGGACAGTATTTCTCGAGTTAGATAATCAATTACAATTAACTAATTAAATATCAGTAACAAAAAAATTACTGGCAGCTACTCCACTGTACTGTAAACAATATTGCACTACGCTTTCTTCGAGTGACGCATTACTCTTCTTTTAAGTCTTGACGCATGATAGTTCATTGGGACGCACTGTATATATTTATGACCTTTGCCCACAACTGACGATATTTCTAGCCCTAGTAAATGTTGTAAATTATTAGAAATGTTTTCTCATGAGTAGTTAGCATTGCTATACTGGGAAGAGAAGAAATACTGAGACACACAACATTCACGTGCATTTCACACACCATTGATAAGACTGCCGAAGGGATCACGGAAGTCTGTAGCTTTTTCTTTTTTTTTTTTTTCGTGGTCACAAAAGCACGCAAAGTAATTTGAAGCGTGGTGAACATACAGCAACATATTCATTCTCTAGGCATAGGCTATCCATAAATTTAGAAATAATTTTTAATTGGCTACTTCACGGGATCAAATCCCGGCCACGGCGGCCGCATTTCGATGGGGGCTAAATGTGAAAACACCCGTGTACTTAGATTTAGGTGCACGTTAAAAATCCCCAGGTGGTCTAAATTTCCGGAGCCCCCCACTATGGCTTGCCTCATAACCAGAAAGTGTTTTTGGCGCGTAAAACTCCATAATTTTAAATTGGCTACCTCCACCTCTTTCAAAAATATAATAAAATTAACTTTGTCCTGTGTGTATATTTAAATATATTGTATATGCGCATGGTGTTCTTATTTTATTTTTTTATGTGCATGGTGTTTAATTTAAAAGAATGTTGAAGTGAGAAAATATGGTTGAGGCAGCCGCCACTAGTGCTTTTAATGCACGTGTCCTCCTATTGTCAGGGTTTGCAGAAATAAAGCGAAAGTGTGAATTAAAAGCCGTGCACATCCGCGCCAACAATGATGCAGTAAGCTATTAGCCCCAATAAAATTTCAAGTGAAAAGGTCGAGGAAAGTCAAAAGAAACCTCAAATGATGTGGGTGACAAAGCTGTGTCACTTTAGGTGTGTGCGTGGGAGGGGGGGGCGGGGGGTTGCTTCGGCATCGCCCTGGGGGGTGACAACCCCCCCCCCCCTCCACGGAAATCTCTTGAGGGGGCTCGAGCCCAGGAGGCGCCCCCCCCCCCCCCTAGTCGGCGCCTATGGAGACTGCCATTTCATTTAATCTTTTCAACAGTGACCTGGTACGCAAATTAAGTTCACTACCTGTAAATGTGGAGCGATTGAACAATCAAATTTCCGCAATATTTTCAAGTCTGCTCTCGCTGAGCACACGGATAGCGAATCTGTTAAGATAATGAATGTCGACACATTTGATGGCAACTTGCGCAGAGCTAGAATTATGACCATTGATTCGGCCTGAAAAATAGGCGTAAAATCAGGAAGCCGAAGAGACAAAGACCAGCCAAGGTGCAGAGGGAATATGCCCACTACTGCTCTCTCGTCACACATGGACGTATCAGTCACGATTATATATTTAGTCGGGGAGGTACTGTACGTATTCCTCTAAAGGACCACATAACTCCTGGCCAACAGCTTAGCATTGGCTGACATACCACTCGATCATCCTCGTCATCTGCATGTCATGAGCTGGGCCTACAGTCACCACGTGGAAGAACGCGGCATGACGAAGGACAGCTAGCTACACGTGCCATGCCGTGCTGCACGTGTCGTGCTATACGTGCCATATGCCACGCCACGCCATCATGCCAAGCTCATCGATCTGCTTGGGTCCCATGTTCGTGGCCGCCTGACTGGTCCTGGAGCACGACCGGGGAGCCAAGCGAGCAGTAGCGATCTCTGCCTTGGTCGTCGCCGCTTCGTTGGCCATTACCTTCGTCGCGCACACAGACGAAGCCTTGCTGTTGCATACCATGCATCTTGCTCATTTCGATGCGTCTCTCCCTGACACCCCCCCCCCACAATCGCGTTTGTTTTTTCCCACCATCAGCCTGTACCCCACGATACTGCGGTGGGAGGATGGCTGTCTTGGCTATGTCTGCGCCATCTTCGGCGACAACGTGCGCTTAATTGTAGCGTTCAGGCGCCTCTTGCACGTACGGGACGTGACCCTCACGTTCCAGTCCGTGTTATGGCTCTCGCCGCTTTGCCGTCGCGTAACTGCCCCGGAACGACCGACAAGATGCTTCCTGCAAATGTTTTTCCCTGGCATGGTGGCGTAAGTCGAGAGTCTCTAACACCAGACATACCAGCGCAGGTGCTGTACATGAATGGCGAGCGCTTCAGGATTCTATGCCCGAGAACTGAAAACGGCCGACGAGTTGCATGATACTGACAAAGCAAAAGTTTTTTTTTTTTTTTTTTTTTTTGGGGGGGGGACATGCAGTGGTAGAGTCAAGGCAGAGTGATGTAGCGTCACTCCGCAAGAGGAATGCGACTGGCATCCCCTGGCGTCTATCGTTACTCAACTATTTTAACTATACAGCACACACAAGACAAACGCTGCCACTACAATGCAACTAACGAGACGCGCGACACGTGTCCTGCTACTCAAGTACAAGACTGGCAGTTCTCGGTTCGTGCCGGGATGCTGAATGGCGCGGCCGGTCGCGAGGTCGAAGATGGTGAATACATGCTCTGAACGGTCACTTGCACGCGTATGCACACAGGCGTATATTAATAACACGCGTGTAGCTACAGTTATACTGTGTAGTGGTGTTTCAGTGAAACTCAATCTATATACACAAACGAAATCGATATTTGGACGCATTTCGTCTGTCTGAGGGCGGCTTATCGATCCGAAAAAAAAATACAGCCTCTTCGCAGAAGCTACAGAGAAGACGCGATACATATAAATAGCTGATCTCCGTACCTCATGTCGCAATTAAGATTAGTGATTAGTGATCAGCCCATTTGTGCAAGCATTTGATTTGATTATAGCTACCGCATAAGAAATCACGTATTGCAAGAGTTGGCAGAAATAGGTATCCCTTAAAGCAAAGCTTACCTTGCCTCGCATTGCTTGATGATGTCCGTTCGCGTGCACCAACATTTTGGTGTTTTTGCATTTGCCTTCACCATGTAACACAGAAAAGGGCCTGAGCAAAGTTTGGAACCTTAAATTTGGAGGCTGCTTGCAGTAAAATATTCAGGTACGGGGTTAGTTTTCCCGCGTTCATATTCCGAGACACGAATCAGACTTAATGATTATTGTTTTTTTTTAAACAGCATTTCTGTATGGAAAGTCAAACATTGGTCTGACTTACAGTATATGACACGGGGTACATCTCTTTGTTTTTACAGTTCCACGTGTATGGAACCATGGGTGACGCACCGGAGGTCCTAGCCGGACGTCCCACTAAACGTGGCGGTGTGGCCGCTGTGAATGCCGCTATGACAGCTCTGCGTCAGCTCATCCCGACCGAGCCAAAGGACAGAAGGCTGTCCAAGGTGACGTCTTTGCCTCTGCATCCGTTACATTTCCCTGCCCTTCCCACGTCTACTAATATTTTTTTTTATACGAGTGCCGTAGGACCGCGGGACACAAGTATCAGGAACCGTACAGAAACCACGTAAATTTTGTTTGTACTGATATGTGCTATTGTAGGGAACGTCCCCAGGCACTGTACCTCCGCACGAGAATACATGAGGGTGTATTAACTTTACGCGAGTGGTGTCATCCATGCAAGGTGATTTGTTATATTTTTTTAGAGCGCAGCTCTTTGGCGTCCGTTCCTGGGTTTCGCGTCGTCGTCGGCGTTGTCGTCGGCCTCGTAACCAGCTCCGCCCCCCTTTCATCCCCCCAGAGCTAGCAGCGACCGACTGATACCGCTGGATGCCGCTGACGCCGCTAGAGAGTCAAGATAACGTGACTGCATAGAACACCGTCGCCGCCATGCAGAAAGAGGAGGAAAGGGTCCCCCCCCCCCCCTGTTGTGTGGCGGATAGGGTGCTCTTCAGTTGCCGACGCGCCGGTTATTTCACGTAGGCCCCGGCACGTCGACGAATACGTGACCACCTTCCCACGGCTAGACCTGGTTCTTAGCGCTGCGGAAGCGAGGGTATCATATTGTTTGTGTCGGCATCGGCGGCGTTGTCCCTGAAACCAACTCCGCAGCTGGGGTTGACTCACTATCGGCGTCAGCGGCATCAGTCAGTCGCTGCTATCTCTTCCCTCCTCCCTTTATCGTGTTGTCCGCTTGCTGCGCGCGCTTCTGCCCCCATCGTTTGCCGCTGGGTGTACACGCCGCCCCCCTCCCCCCTCTTCCTGCGAGTCTCCGGTTGTCAAAGCGCCGGCTCGAACTTAATTCCTTTCTTCGCTCCTCCTCCAATGCAACCCCTGTGCGGTGGCAATCAGAGAGCCAGATCGGTGGCGGCGGATCTGTATATGTGCACCGCCCGAGCCGAAATTGCCGCTGCCGTTCGCCCTGTGCGGTGGCAATCAGAGAGCCAGATCGGTGGCGGCGGATCTGTATATGTGCACCGCCCGAGCCGAAATTGCCGCTGGTGTACCAAGTCGAACATATATCAGTCTATTTCTCCGACCACAAAGCTTCCTTCATGACTGTCAAGAACTGTTAGTGGAGTCTTTGTTAAAGGAATACGTGTGAAAAATAAAAAAAAATTCTGTGATAGCGCATACATGTGTTGCTCGATTTCTTTGCCTCAATCTATCGAAAAGGTGAAACAGCTTATTTGCTGCGCTCAAATTTCGCATTAGGAAGTAACGTAATCGTCGGTAATTTTTTTATTATGGAAACGTGCTCTTAAAAAAATTTCACAATGTGGCAGGTAGCGCAATTCTGTCACCTCAGCTATATATACACTGTTGCGTACTCCAGGGTAGCGTATCGTACTGCTATAGTTTTAGCGGCGCCTGCCTATCGAAGCTCGACCGACGTTACTTATTGGGTAGCGTGGCGTTGTCGGCGGGCTGCAGGCATCCGGTAGACCATGGCGACCAATAAGCAAAGGCGAGACGATTTCTAGTGCGAAACTTGCACGGTTTATTCAAAAGTTGATGAAAGAAATGAGAAGAGCATGAAGTGATCAAAAGTACATTTCGGAGCCCCTTAAATAGGCTCTCTACAATCGTGGAAGGGATCTTGCTCCTGTCGACATCACGTGACCGGCACTGAAAGCCTGCTGAAAGGAGGAGGCCGTCCTGCCTCCTGGAATTGTAGACGCTTGCGCGTTGCTGGTTCGTGGAAGTTCTCCTTTTGGCCGTCCGAGGAACGGGTCCCTCTAAAGTCGCACACACATACACACAAGAGGCCAGTACACTGCGGGGCTTCCGCCAGACCGGCAGACACTCGAAATGGTCATGGCGAATTAGGAAGTCACGCTTCATTTCGACGAGGCCTGGTGGAAGAAGGTCGGGTGAGAGAAAGTTCTTTCCGCACGAGGTGCGGGACGCCAACCATAGCAGGCGAAGTCACGCCTCATTTCGAAGAGGCAGGGTGAGAGATGGTCGGTTGAAATTTCTTTCTGCACGTGGTGCCAGACGCCAACCCTAACAACACGAATGGGCAGATTAATTGCACAACACATCGCAATGAGATGCTACACAAGTTTACAAGTTGGTGAGACAAACTTGTAACCGAGTCTTCCAATACTATTACCAGGGTCCTTCTATCACTATTGAATGACTCCTGTTGTAGTCATTCACTTTATCGCACATGTCCCAATTGCGTGATTGAAGCCGAACATTATACTGAAGTCATATCCAGAAATTTTGCACGTTACGAGAAATGCCGCATTTACTCGATTCTAACGCACCGTCGATTGTAACGCGCGCCCGTGTTCTGCGACCAAAGAAAAAAAAAAGCGCACCCGTTTGTCATGACCTAAAAAAAAAAGGTCCTTTACAGCACCGTGTACCTCATTCTTTCATATAGAAATACAACTTTCTCTCATTTGGAAAAAAACGAGGATTTGCTCCCTATGCACTACAGTTGCGATAAATAAAAAAAGTCGCTGTTTCGCCCGAAAGGCGAAGCATCGATTACGATAGCAAATTAGTAGACAACTATACCAAACGTAAGGATAGTAGTTTTATCGGCCGTATAAACTTTTAAACATTCTATTATTAGCTAAATTAACAAGCATGGTGTCACGTGCGCTCAAGCAAACATGAACACGTCTCACTCAATGACCGCGGAAACTTTTCATGAAAGCGCTGGAGCAAGGAAGTGCGGTAGCAGCAGCAAGGGAATTGACCTTTGTGCGGTCTCTCGCTTCAACGCGAACTAAGCGACGAGAACACAGCGCGGTGCGCCTAGATGCGTAGACTCTCGTCTCCGTCGCAGATCGCTTTCAAGATAGGGGCTGCGCGGCCGCGCCGTACGTTGCAACCTCCGGTCCCGCGCGCAAGTTTCGAGAACTTCGAACGCCCGTGAAGCGGCCCTATTTCCGTCCGTCTCCACACACGTGATCGCTTTTATTTTAATTGCGGCATCGTGATACATGTGACTCGGCATGTCTTTGCAGTAGGCACTAATTCCATGCTGATAGAGCAAACGCAAAAAACGGGAAGACGGACGGTGCACTAACCGAAGCCAACGGAGGCATTGCCTAAGCATGTATCACAGTAAGCATGATCATGTAAGCATGAATCGAGTATGACCCTAAATTTGCGTTACCGTATCGCCATCGGCATTTCAATATGGCCGCCTCGTACGCGCTTCGAGCCAAGCTGCCATAGCTTTCTCCATATCGGAAATAAGTGCGCGTTACGTTCGAGTAAATACGGTACGTCCTCGAACTCTTTGGCAAAATTCATTGATGCTCTAGTTGACGCTGTCGGGGCTGCAGACACTCAGCCGATTGTTAATCAGCATGGTGAAGCAACAGCCACCGCCACGTGACGATAGTGCGATGACGGCGGTGGCAGATGGGTCACATGACATTCTGCGCATCAATAGCCCAAGCGTGCACTTTGCCATCGCCAAGAAAGATCAGTGGGGATCGAGACTGATTCAAGCCATTGCGGCAAGCGAGCGTGCTTGAAGCGTTGCCCCACCTGGGCCAAGGTTGATTGGCAAGCACACGGTGTCGATTGCAGCTAGAGCCGATGTTTGTCGAGTATTGTGACTTTATTTCTTTACGACATGATACTGCAGTGCAAAAAAAAAAAAAAGAAAGATACTAAGTGACAGACCCAAGAGACAGAAAGACGGCGCTACACGGCAAACTTATGCAGGCAATCGGCACCTTCAAGCAAACACCTCTCACGCTGTTCTGCATCTGCTTTTCTGGCCATGGAACAGTTCATTGCTGCCAAGTCATGCACTGAAGTTCTTGGCTTAAGCCCATATTTACTATGGACCTTACTATGATTGGCTACACATACTTTGCTTCACTCAAGACTCAGAGTGGCTAGCTTCCAAAAAGCCAAAAGACTTCAGATGCATTGTCCACCAATTGACTAAATCTTCGCGGAAAACTACTTGGTCCAACTACTGAGGCTACACGAAAATATAAAGCAAAACAAACAGCTGGACAACAGGCTTCATGTATTCGATAATGCCCACGTCCTGGAACACATCGCCAATGTGCTACGAAAAGGGCCTAAATATGGATTTGAGCCAGAAACTTTATAGCACGACTTGGCAGCAGTGAACCATCCCACAGCCAGAAAAGCAGATGCACAACAGCGTGAGAGGTGTTTGCTTGAATGTGTTGATTGCCTGCATAAGTTTGCTGAGTAGCGCCGTCTTTCTGTCTCTTCTGTCTGTCACTTAGAACCTTTCTTTACCGTTTCTTTTTTACCTACACTATGTTGTTCAGCAAACACCAACTCAAAAAGTTATTTTGCAGTTACTACTTTAATACGCAGCTCAATCCATATTATAGTCGGTGCATTAAATAGTATTTAGTTCACGCCAATGGCACCAAGGGCTGCGCCTCTTCTGGGTGAGGGCTACCGAGCACCTTGCAAAGAAGCCAAGTCACTGCAACACCTATCGGAACTGTCTAAAAAAATACAATATTGTAGTTTACAAGCGAAACTGCACAGATATGGCAACATAATTTTTTTTCATTTCAGGGGAAAGGGCGACACTTGGTGCCAGTTGCTATGAGGCAGTTGCTTTATGGTAAAACAACAGTACGAACGTACGAGTCAATCCGTCGTCCTGCAAGTGTTCATTGTTGCATGTCATTCTTTGCCGTCTGCTTTGCAAACACGAGTCTCACAGATGGATATGACACCTTGCCCGGATAATGTAGTCACGCAACTGCTATTTGCCTAGCCACATGTATACAGTTAAATAACGGGGTCGGCACGTACAGGTGGAGACCCTCCGGCTGGCTGCGGGCTACATTGCACACCTGTCGGCAAGCCGGGTGCAGAACGATGGAGGCGTGCCTAGGCCCAACTGTGCACCTTTCTGCGTCTTCTGCGTGACCGAGCGGCGATCGGCACGCTGCAGTGCTGGGACACAGCACCAGGCCAGCGGCCGTCATCTGTCTGCA
Source organism: Dermacentor andersoni (assembly GCF_023375885.2). NCBI lineage: Eukaryota > Metazoa > Arthropoda > Arachnida > Ixodida > Ixodidae > Dermacentor > Dermacentor andersoni. The sequence goes on along the minus strand of NC_092818.1, from coordinate 166,822,573 downwards.
TAACCACTGGTGCCATTGTAGTCCGTGGGCTACAGTTACACCACCCTTGGATGCTACCCTGGACACTCAAGTTCCCAATTTGAGAGTCCTTTTTGCTACCATTACCGTCAGAACCACATGGCAGCTGTGCATATAGCTCTCGGGAAAGGCAGGAAAGGTGACATAATTGTGCTCTACCTCACGAAGTCCTATTGATACTCCTGAAACATGTTTGTAGCGGCAAAGAGACGATCAGGCTTCCCGTTTTGTTACTGCCTTCGCTACAATGCACCTGGAACAGAGCGCTATACTCACTGACAACTCCATCTTTCTGTGGCAGTGAAGATAACGCAACAGGAGGGGAGATTCTGCACGTGTGTTAGTGAGCCAAGTATACCGGCAACGTTTCTCATTTACTCTAACGCAGAGAACAGCCGAAAATTAAGTCAAGCTTGACACTCAGTTGCTTATTTCATTTTTGTAACATGTTTGTCTTCTTTTGCTCAGCTTAAACTGATGCAGACAAGAATGTAGGACTTTCTTCAAGAGCATTCTCGTGCGTGCTTTGCCTCTGTAGCTTTCTCTTCGTTGCCACGGAAACTTGTTGGTGAGAGTATAGAATAGACCAAACAGCCACCCTTGTCAGTCAGAGGAGCGAATCCCCCAACAATGCTCCAGACCATTCTTTGCACAGAAGGCCAAGTACGGTGGCGTGCAAATATTCTATATTCCGAATATGAATTCAATAGTCAGTCTTTCGTTACTCGATTCAAAAATTCAATATTCGTAATTGTCGGATATTCATTTTTGGCTCCAACAACACCTGTTGGACTTTCGGGGGAGAGACCGACTCAAGTGACCACTGCTCCAAACTATATTGTGCTGCAGGAAGGCTGCGGATGGTGCAGAGAGGTACCTCTTTGGCAAACACATGGTACAGCCAACTTTTGCACAGAAACTTCCAGTCATTCAATAAGAATGCCTTGGCGACAGGCGGCCGGTGAATTTGTCATTCAGCCAATCTCAGCCCTCTTGCTCTACATACATGTGGCCACCGTGCCGTTCTCACAAGTACAGTGGGCTAGAAATATGTTGATTAGTGGAGAAAACGGAGGACCGTTTCCTTGTTTGAATTTCATGTACAGAAAGTATTCGTATGATCTGTGACAAATCGGAATCGCAATACGAAAGTGAAGGGAAGAAATTCTTGTTCATGACGATTGCTATTGGTTGAAGAAATCTAAAGCATGCGTGGTAGTAGCATCTGGCGTGCTCTGTCAATCCGGTGCAGTTATGCCTTCTCTTGCGGAATCGTGAAAGTCCAGGATGTTGCATCACACTTTCACAATTGTATTCTCATGGTGGCTAAGAAATTTGTTTCTACTGCAGATATAATGTGCTTAGGTATCTCACAATGGAAAGCACAGTACGGAATGCATCCTGACCAGGACTTCCAAATTCGTATGACCCCAAAATCCACATGGATCGCATTATCGAGATCCAACTGGTTTTAAGTTAAGAACACATTTACACAGAATTTGATTCTTTAGGAAAATGTGAATGGCGAAATGGTCACAAAGGGGAGGCATTTTGCATGTTCGTATATACCAAATGTCCCACCAACGTAACTGTTTGCCAAGTTGCAATGCAATAATTTATTTTGTAGTTACTTGAGTGGTGTCATTTCAAGTGCAATATGTCAATAAGATATGAGGGTACAAAAATGATGCACCTTAAGGGACCCCCAAACCACTTTAGCTCATAAATGTTATATAGTGTACCAGCCTGCAAGAGTTTTAAATGATGCTGTAGTGGCAAAGTTACATGTGTTTAACAAACTATGCAGCAGGAAAGAAAAAATTGTCAGCCACGTCCCTACTGAACCCTCTGTAGGTTTGTGCTAGTCGCGTGGATGACAATATTCCTTCCGTGAACTTTCCTCCACCTTGCGGGCTACCGCAGAACTGATTTGCCAACTACATGGCTACTCGCTCGCCTTCGCTACCCTCTCCTCACTGTCTCCTTTCACAGACTCCATGCAGTGCCAGCACCACTTAAACATGGTGTTTGCAGTGCACACAATGGGCAAGCCACTTTCCCTTCTCAGAACACGGCCGGCTCAGGTGTTTCATCAACTGACCTATAGAAAACTTCTACCCTGGCAACGTCACGCTCATGTCCGGGCTGGGATGACAAAGGGACGAGAAAATCCCAGAGAGAATCATGAGATTTCACATTTCTTTCTTCTAAAGTTGTGGCTTTCCCACAGTGCGTGGCACTGCCATGTTCGCTTAAGATGATCGTCACAACATTCTATACATGATCCTTCTTAAGTGTGTTCAAAATGTCATGAGTGGTTCAGCGACCATTTAAGGATTATCTGTATAAGGCTTTCTCCTGTCCCTTCCAAAATGCCTGGAGCTGAATAAATAATTGTGCTTTATTGTGTCAATCGTGTCTGAAGCTGGTATCTCACGCTCCTCTCTCTCTCTATATATATATATATATATATATATATAATGTGTGTATATACATATGTGTGTGTGTGTGTGTGTGTGTGTGTGTGTACAGTGTGTCCCAGCTAACTTGGACCAAGATTTTGAAAATACCTATGCGTTCTTCAGAACAGAAATCGCGTGGATGTTGTTAGCATTTATCTCAACTTACAGTACCATTTCCTTGCTCATCTTTGTTTGAGTAATTAGCCGAGATAAATTAACTAACTTTTTAAATATAGCTTGAAACGTTCAGACGTCAATAGGAAAGTTGTGGAGCTTCACAAATATTTCCCAACCCAGGTACTTCCAACAAGATAGACTTAGCATAGCCGTTTTTATTCTGGAAAAACGAAAGCCCGCGGAGTTTAAAAAATACCATGTGACAGCGCGCTCTGTGCGCCCGAATGCGCTGCGATTACAGCGCTTTCACTAGTGATTTGTAAGAACATCACCAGCACTGCGCCTTCCTTTCACTTACGAGAAAGGGCTTCAACCTTTGCTTGGCTCTGACATTGCCAGCAGCGGCTGGTGACTGCGGTCCGAAAAAGCGCTTCGTCATCAGCCGTTCATTCCAATATGACGAGAAGAGCAATATTTTTCCAGCGTTCAAGTCGATGCGTAATAGAAAAAATACACACAAAACATGCATCATACATCTGGAACCTGCGCGAGAGAGAGCATCATTTGTTACAACGCCGCTTTACTTCCAAGCTGTGCCAGCGGCTAGATGCATGTGAGCTCGACTGTCTATTACTGTCGTGCCGCACAAGCGTTTCGAAGAATTTGTTTGCAGTGCCTAAAGCATGCCGTACTCAAGCGAGCAGAAGGCGAACATGATCTTAGCCTTGGGAGCAGCACAGGACGACAAGACGAAAGCTGCCATGGTGTACCGAAATTGGCAGTGTGGGGGAAGACCTAGTGCAAACACAATTATGAGGAGTTACTTGACACTGAAAGAAATAGGTAGCTTCAAGAAGACGCGGCACAGAAAGGGGACCATCAGTGAAGAGGCTGAAGGAGACATTTTGGCTTTCATGACTGCAAACCCTCATTCCAGCGTGAGTGGTGAGGTCGGCATTTCAAAGTCTTCAGTGTCAAGAGTTCTTAGGAAGGCTGAAATGCATCCGTATCACATTCAACTGCATCAAAAGCTGCAAGAAAAAGACTTTCAATGGCAGCTTGATTTCTCAAATTGGATCCTTGTGAACAGTGACGAAATACTGGATTTTGTTGACAAAGTGCTCTGGACAGATGAGGCACCCTTCTTCAGAAATTCTCAAGTCAACATCCATAATGCGCATTACTGGAGCGATACGAACCCACATTGGGTGGTGCAGGCCAGACACCAGTACCAATGGTCATTCAGTGTGTGGTGCGGTAACTTTGACGGAAGAATAATTGGCCCCATATTTTTTGACCACATGCTCACTGCTCAGTGGTACGTTAACGGCATCTTGGAAGGCCCAGTCGAAGATTTTCGCTGTGATCTTCCTCTTGCGTTTTTAAAGCGAACTTGGTATCAGCACGACGGTGCACCAGCCCACAGAAGCAGCCTTGCCCGAGCCTGGCTTGAGGAAGCCTTCAAACGCCAGTGGGTCGGGCAGCATGGACCAGTGGCATGGCCTGCAAGGTCACCGGACTTGACACTTCTTGACTTCTTGTGGGGACATGTGAAAGACTGAGTGTACCGCAAACCTACAACTACACCAGAAGCGCTAAAGGCAGAGATTGCTGAGGCCTGTAGCAAGATACTGTCTTGCGTCATCAAAAAAAGCTACATCGGACGTGCTGAAAAGGTGCTATTACTGCATTATGGCAGAGGACGACTTGTTTGAACGCATTCTTTAGACAGACATCGCAGCGAATAAATCTCTACAACTGTTATCCACGAAAAGAGCCATCTGTGTAAAACTTTTGTACGACATGGAAAAGGCATGTAAGTAATATGAAATTACAAGTTCTCTGCCAACAAGGAATGGACAGGAAGCTAAAAAGCAACCTTCCGTGTCAGTTTACAATTCTTCCTTTTGTGAGAGAGAGAAGTGGTTCTTGTGGGGAAGGAGGAAAGGCTAGAACTATCTTCTGCAACCCATGCGGGAGCGATGGGATTAAAAGAGAGAGAGGGTAGGAGGAAGAAAGGCAGCCTACTCCTTCAGTCGAACCCACTGGGCCCTCCCGGCCCGGATGCTCTGATGCTGCTAGGATGACCCTCTACCTTTCTTCCTCTTGTGACAACCAGCATAATTCAGACAACGTTATCAAGCTTTGTTATAATGCGTGTTTGCTTGTTGGGGTCTTGCTCCCAAATACGAACTCATGAGCTTGTCATTTTTCCTCTGCATGCATTCTGCTAGCGTGAGAGTGCAATTATTGCCGCAGAAACGGGAGCCACACTGTATTTCAACTGCCGCCCGAACCCACTGGCATTTATCTCGTAACCAAGCACAACACGAAGCTCTGTCGTGGGCAGCATGAAAGGCGCGAAGCGAGCAATGTTTTTTACAAAGCACTGTTGAGAGCGCTGTAATCGCGCATTCGGGCACACAGAGCGTGCTGTCACATGGTATTTTTTAAACTCCGTGGGCTTTCATTTTTCCTGAATAAAAATGGCCACGCTAAGTCTATCTCGTTGGAAGTGCCTGGGTTGGGCAATATTTGTGGAGCTCCACAACTTTCCTATTGAGGCCTGAATGCTTCAAGCTATATTTGAAAAGTTAGTTTATCTCAGCTAATTACTCAAAAAAAAAAAACATGAGCAGAGAAATGGCACTGTAATTTCAGATAAACGCTAACAACATCCACATGATTTCTGTTCTGAAGAACGCATAGGTTTTTTCAAAATCTTGGTCCAAGTTAGCTAGGACACCCTATATATATGTGTGCAAAAATGCCGAAGTATCGCAAATTATAAGTGAGACAACAAAAGTTTCAAAGTATTGCAGAAACTAAATGGGTAATGCAAGTTTTGCTTTGAGTTTTGCGGCAGAGGTCTATATCACTTGTGATTTTGAGCATTTTTGGCAGTTTAGTTATTCATGCAGTTACATATTGTAGACGTAATTCCTGTGTTTAAAACTGATCGATCCTTTGTCCCCAATAGCTGTTTGGTTTGGTTCAGGCTCAGTTCTGCAACAAAAATATGGTTCATAACGGTTTGGAATTAAGGATAATTACATGTTTTAGAAACTTGCTCACAAATTTATATTGACGCCTGTCTGTTGATTTATATTGAGTCCTGTCTCTGAAGTCCATACGGCGAGTAAGCAAAAGAAGTATGTTTAGCTGAAAAGGCGAAGCACTGATTATGATTGCAAATTATTATTCATGGTATGGACACTTCAGACAAATTTCCACCGTTGGTGTCGTCATGATGTTCCATATAAAGTCCAAGTGCGATACTATCATGGCCACATGCTGTAGGTCTGATAGACATTTAATCGATTGTGAGCATATGTTCTCTTATGTTCAGCGACCATCGATTGACTGTAAGAATATCAAAGGCACTTGGTTTGTGGAAGTCGTCTGTTCTTCGGATTTTAAGTGAAATTTTGTAAATTAAAAATATTTCCATCAAGATGGAAAATGCAAATTCTTGCAAATGATACTCACCCTTGACAACTAAAATCTAAGAATACAAAATTGAGCTGTAGCTGCAGATTAAGGAGTGGAAAAATTAAGATATCCAAGGCAAAAAGAAAGCATGGAAGAACAAAGAAAATATCAAAGCACGTTGACGTGCTTTTTGACTGCCCTAGAATTGTGCCCCGCGAATTTGTTCCTGAAGGTCAAACTACCATCATTGTTGGGGCGGACCTGCATGGCTTTTAATTCATACTTTCACTGTATTTCTGCAAACCCTGACAATAGGAGGACATGCGCATTAGAAGCACCAGCAGCGGCTTCCTCATCTGTATTTTCTCACTTCAACATTGTTTTAAATTTACACTGTAAGCGCTATGCACATACACAATATATTAAAATATATACACAGGACAAATTTCATATTTTTGAAAGAGGAGGAAGTAGTCGACAATTATTTCTAAAGGTATGGATAGCCTATGCCTGGAGAATGAATAAGTTTCTGTATGTTCACCTCGCTTCAAATTGCTTTGTGTGCTTTTTTGATCCTGAAAGAAATAAACTATACATTTCAGTGACCCCTTCAGCAGTCTTTTATTAATGGCGTGTGAAATGCACGTGAATGATGCGTGTCTCAGTATGGCTTCTCTTTCCAGTAAATAATGCTAACGACTCACGAAAAAGAAAATTCTAATAATTTATAACATTTATTAGGGATGGAAACATCGTCACTTGCATGCAAAGGCAATAAATATGCACAGGGTGTCCCAGTGAACTAACATTCCCCAAGATTTAATATAGAGCAATACATGAATAAAATGTAATGCATATTGTTTCCAGTACAGTGGAGTGGCTGCCAGTAATTTTTCCGTGACTGACATTTAATTAGGTAATTGTAATTAATTATCTAACTCGAGACGTACTATTATAGTTATCAAAGTATTAATGAGGCATTTGTAGGCACAGCCAAGGGACATCTAACTGCGCTAGTTTCAACGATGTACTAATTGCGTACTAAACTTTATGATTGATAAATAAACACTGCGAAATATGGAGAATACCACGTGACTGCGCTCCCACCTGCGTTATAAAGCAGTGCCCTCGAACATGCTCCCTCCGAGTTGGCCAGGACGAAATAAAGAAAAACATCATGATCGAGCTAGTGCCTTATCAGCCGTGTCCCGGCCGAATTAACACGTCACGTGTGGTGTTAGTTGGAAACAAGCTCTCATAGCTGTTGTCTTAGCATAGATAAAGTGCACGGATGGTTTCTTTCCTTTTTTTCCTCGAAACCTATCACCACAAAAGCAAAATGACAATGTCATTGCAAATGCTTAATGTTGCATTTTGTTTAGTCTCAGTTGCCATTTCTTTCTCTAATGAGCACAAGGAAAACATGATCTTTGCCTTCGGAGCTGGAAATGGCAACAAGAGCAAGGCCGCAAATAGATATCAGTCATGGAAGTGTGGTGGTCGACCGAACGCATCGACTATCATCAGAAATTATGGAAACCTGAGACAAACCTGCAGGTTCAAGGAACACCAGTGGAGGATTCCATCTTTGAGTCCTAGCCTACGCACCAATGTTCTAGCATTTATGGCCTCAAACCCTCATGCTAGCATGCGGGACATGGCCGCCCAGGTACCAATTTCCAAGTCATCGGTTTGGAGGATTCTAAATGACAACGATTCACCTGTACCACCTTAACCAGCACCAATCCTTGGAAGATAGGGACCTGTAGAATCGCCTAGATTTCTCTAATTGGGTCCTCACAAAAGCCGATGCGTCACCGGACTTTTTGAGCAACATCATGTGCACAGATAAAGCCAATTTTCGCACAAAGGGCCAGGTAAATTAGCATAATGCACATTATTGAAGTGACTCGAATCCACACTGAGTAAAGCGCAGTTGTCACCAGTACCATTGGTCGTTCAACGAGTGGTACGGAATTGGCGCCGGTGCTATAATCAGTCCGATCTTTTTCGATCACACACTGACTGGACAGTGTTACATGGACTAAATCCTCGAAGGAGTGGTTGATGAGTTTCTTAGCGAAGTCCCGCTGTCACGTCTTCCACTTCTCTGGCATCAGTAATTAGATGGGGCACCTGCACGCAGCAGCAGCCGAGCAAGAAACTGGCTGGGTGAGACTTTTCGTGCTCAATAGATTGGAAGGCACGGGCCTGCAATTTGGCCGGCTAGATCACCTGACCTTTCTCCACTCGATTTCTTTCTTTGGGGTTATATGAAAGGTCGTGCTTACATTATCAAGACAGATGTCAGATTAGCTCATGGCAATGATAACGGATGCCTGCCATAGAATTCCAGTGTTGGTCATCAAGAAAGCCACTGAAGATGTCATAAAGTGGACTCAGCACTGCGGAGCTACAGGAGACCTATTCGAGTGCGTCCTCTAGGTAGCGGCTGCTGTTCAATAGGGCTTACGAATTCATTGATAATAAGGGCACACTAATATCTGATGTTACTTTTATATATTTTTCAGGAATCCTGATTGCCAATTTGACTCATTTAGAAGTGGTCTATTTTCTTTTTTGAACGCATCGGATTTGCCTTTTCTCTACATGTGGGCAGCTTCTCGGTCTGTTTCTTTCGCCTTTATTTTTTGTCATGGACCTGTTTTTGCAGCATGCATACACTTTCATGAAAAATAAAACTGTCACTTTAATTTGGCTTTGGTCCGGAGCATGTTTCTGGCACGAAATATAGCTGCGTGCGCTCTCTTTCGATGCGGTGCAAGCAGAGCCGGGATTTTGAAACATTCCATGCCTATTCCATTGCTTTTCGCGTTTCATGCGTAGTCACAGTGGTGCTCCGGCCACATTGTCAAGGGGCTTTTGTTATCATTGTGATCAGTCGGCCTTGAGAGACGGATAAGTGTGCCGTAGAAATGAGAGGAAGGAATAGCTGCGAAACGCAAAACCTGCTGTTGGCGCTCCTTCTGTACCATTACGAAGGTGATGCGCTGTCTCTTCAGGTTTGCGACAGGCATGCAGTTGCTTTCAATCGGATTATTTGAGGGTGCTGCTTTGTGATGTGGGTGGGAGTGCAGTCACACGGAATTTTTCATATTTTGTAAGGTTTCTTTGGCAGACGGAAAAAATTGTGTGCAATCAGTACGTCACTGAAAACATCACAGTTAGATGTCATTTGGAGGTGCCTACAGATGTCCCATTGACACTTTAATAATTATTATAATTAGGGCAGTATGTCTCGAGTTAGATAATTAGTTGCAATTACCGAAATAAACCTCAAGTAACAAAAATATTACTGGCGACTGGAATAACGCTACTGCTCTTTTTTTCAGTCTTGGTGCATGATAGTTGGAGCACCCTTTATAATTCACTCAGTAACCGAAATGAGGCCTAGCCAGATTCACTCGAAATCACAATCAACAGCAGCGATGCGCAGCAACGCTTATACTCTGACTCACATAAAAAGACGAGAGAGAGAGAGAGAGAGAAACAGAGAGGCTGCAGTTTCGCCTGAAAGGTGAAGCAGTGTTAGTGACAGCCAAGTATATGATAATTACATGAAGGAAGATTACACCACCGAGAGACACCAGATTCTTGGTATATATATATATATATATATATATATACATATATATATATATGGGGGAGGGTTCAGAAAGCTGGTCACCCCCCCCTCTTCCCCTTGGAAAAATGAAAACTTTCCACTTATGGCCACATGCGACCAAACTTGTTGAACAAGTGCTGCTGGAATCTCCACCATGAATAAAACCTTTGCACACTCTACACTGATAGTGCGTGATTTTTTTCACACAGTTCCATCACTGTGCTGGAACACCCTTCCTGCTTGCACAATTTAGTCCCCTGCAACTTTCCTTTGTTCCTCAAATGCAAACTGGCACTCTGGGGGCAGCATTTCGGGGATATGATAATTCAAGATCGAACGACACCACTGCTGAAGTGCTTAGCAAAAGACTTCCAGGAGGTAGAACCAGTGTATTTTTTCTAATAGGGAGTATTTTGAAGGTGACAACATTGATGCAGCTGAAATCTTAAGAGCTTTTTACAGCGCAGCTGTATATGGCTAGTTTCCAGCGGATCAATGTCCGTAGACCAAAAATCGTGGGCCGAACCTGAAGATAGTGCAATACTGGGCTGACCCGCGGTGGAGGTGAAGCAAGCTTCAAGCACTCCTCCATCTTACAAAAATAATTTCAATACCTTGGGTCCAAATACAACCCTTATCAGATATTAAGCTGATACTACACTTTGACCTCCATTGGCCATGTCTATGTTTGCACCTCCCTCCCTTCCACTTTCTCATGGCGGCAGTCCCATCGAAACGTCATGCATGCGTGTCTAGTTTCCTCCAGCTCCACGGGGCGACAGTCCTGTCGTCCCCGTGAATGTATATGAAAGTCATGGTAAATGAGTGAACATTGCAGTAAGTGTACATGCCTGAACATATGGGACAGGTCTTGCATCTCTAGTGACTAACATTACAAAAGACATTGGATACGCTGCGAACCAAAACATGGAGTGCCAAAACTTTTGTTTTCGTAGGCTCACAGTGCCCCGTGCATTGAAAACATATTTAATTCAATTTAGCTTCACCTGTAAGCTCTCTTGCACCTCACTTGTTGACGGACTAGTGAGAGACTAATATTAATATTTTGCAATGACACAAGCCTGTGACAGGAGTTGCCTACACGGTGGTGGTGGTAACAACTTTATTTCGTCAACAGAAATGACTTGGTTGACTTTAATGGGCTTCCAGGTGCATGAGGTGGCCGTTGGATCAGTTCCTGTAGTGCCACCTGTCATGGTCGTGAGGCCCTGTCTGCCAGCGACTTCCAAAGCCCAGCTGACGGCCTGCAGTTGAACTGCTGGGTCCGAGCTGGACACCGCATCCTCCCACTCTTGCTCGTTAGAGAGTTGCCATTCTCTTTTCGGTTTTAGATTGTCGCAATTGAATAAAATGTGTTTTAAATCTGCTTTTGTGACCTCGCAGAGCTTACATGCGGAGGTGTAGACTCCTGGGTAGGCCTTGGAGTATATATAGGGGTTGGGGAAGGTGTTAGTTTGTAGCTTCCGCCAGGCCACTTGTTTATGTTTTAAGAATTTCGTCTGGCGGCGGGAACGTCCTTCTGTTGTTTCTGTAATATAATGTTATCTCGTGGTACGTGGTCAAGGTCTCTCTGGCCGACCTCGGGACCGGCTCGCCCACTGCCCGGTTGACGAAACCTCGGGCTAAGTTGTGGGCCGCCTCATTCCCAAGACGCGACGTGTGGGCCGGAACCCATATGACTCTAATGGGTCTGGCGTTGAAATTTTGCGGTTTTAGGATTTGTTTGGCGGGTTTGTGGACCTTCCATTTTGCAAAGTTTCAAACGGCTCTCTTCGAGTTGCTAGAAATCGTGTTGGCTTCAGTGCGTATAATGGCTAGGGCAATGGCCGTTTCCTCCGCCTCGTGTGCATTTTTGCTCCGCACGGAGGCGGCGTGATTGGTTTTAGGTCCATGCCCATGACGCCTATCGAAAAGGCATCGTGATCACGGAGCTCTGTAACGTCCATACAGACTGCCTCCTTATGGTTTGATATTGCCTGTGGAGGGCTTTGGCTCTTGCCTTCCTCCTTTCTGCGTGGTGTTCGGGATGCATGTTTTTCGGGATTGGATCTATTCTCAGATACTTGTGTATGTCTCTAGGCATTTGCACGGCATCCGTCCCTATGCATTCTTGCCTAATATCCAAGGTCCTTAGAATGCATCTTCCCGTGGGTGTTTTTGTTAGCCTGTCGTACTGTGCGATTCTGTGCGCCTCGACTAGCCATACAAAGAATTTTCTGTTCTGTACAGCCCTCAACAGAGTTCCAATGACGCACCTATGCAAATTTCGTTATATTGAAGGGCTGCAGCTTGGAAGACATCATGGTGTGTGTGCGTTTGCATGTCTGAATTAACATGTATATTACCTTAAAGGGCCTCTCATCGGGTCTGGCCATTTTGAGCTGACAAGCGCTGTGCATACAATGCACGCTAACGATTGTATCTGCCAAGTATTACATCGCTACACGCCGCAGAAAGATCTGAAATTTCAAACTAAATGCTGTTCGCCCTTTTCCTCGTGGGCGCCACGCTCCCAGCCGGAGAGTCAACACATTTTGCACAAGTGCACCTACATACATCGCACTGATGTGATGTCACCCATAGTAACACGTGACTTCAAGAATTATTCAAGGCAACATCCTTTATTTGTGTAATCTATCTATTGCTTCAACAGACAAATTAAACTTTAGAGAAATTATAAAACACAAAAACCGAACGATGTCTGAGTGTTCTTGTTTTACTTCGCACCAGAGCAAGAGAGATGTACTTCTGTCTTGTCTGCTTGTTCCCCCATCACGCAGTCACGCACACAGACAACGAAAGTATGGAATTTTCTAGGTGGAAAATTCAGTGTTCCAGCGCGATCATGCTCTATGAACTGCTTGTGTCTGCCTCAGTACTTGCATAGCATTGACTTATACCGCTAGTCAGGTGGTCTCATTCACAACGTACAAAATTGTGTGCTGTGCAAAATGAGACAAACGCAACAGCTCATGCGCCACGCCGTCAGCAGAAGTGCACGCGCAGCAATAAAGCGTTAAAAAAAAGAGATGAAGCCGAGGCCCGTGACGTATGTATCACGCAATGCTCAAGTTCTGGTATGGGTAGGGTGGCTGGAATGGGCAGGAGTGAAGACCGCAGCGCTGCCACCATTGCCTAGCGAGGCCCGGTGCGCGCTCCTGCCACTGGGGGAAAATTCAGTGGTTTTGTTGGGGTGCCGTCAGCCTGTCAGTCTCGTAGGCCACAGTACTGCGCAAGGTAGCTCTTGTGGTCTATGTAATGCAGCTCTGGTAAGCTTTTGCGGTAGTGCATGAGCTTTTACAACTTGACAAAGCGCCCCAAGGGAGGAAATATGTCCCCTGGACTTTTGCAGTCTCTGCGATTGGAGGGGCAGCTGCTTCCAGAAAATTAAGAAACAACCTTGCACAACACTGCATTACCTGCCGAAGAAGCAGAAGTGGCCGAAGTTGCCTTAGACCGTGTGGACTATGTGGGGCAGCACAGTGCTGCACGCCTGGTTTATATTCTAACTAATTGCAAGGCATGCAAGAATGCCTGCCTTATGACAAGAGAAAGTGTATCGCACCAAGTGCCAGCAGAAGCTTGCAAACAGTGGGACATAGGGAGGTGCCTTCTGTACCCATCAGTCTGTCTGAACAACCTTATTAAGACCCACAAGGACAGACTCACTCGTGCATTTAGCACTACACGACTGCACGCAAACATGGTGAAGGATTTCTTTCTTCTAGCAGCCGATGTGCCACAGATTGGCTGCACGGAGCATCCCACTACTCTAACAGGATCGGCGGCTAGTTTGTACTGCATCACACTTGTTCGCTTTTTGCTCAAAGGGTTTAACCAGTGTACTACTGACAACAAAGTCGAGAGGCTTAAGCCATGTGTTTGGTAAAACTGTGATGCTCTGTAATGATTATACTATTTGCAATAAACTTGTATTAAGTGAGTGTTTTGTACTTGTAAATTTTTTACCACATTGCTGATCTATTGCATTAATTTCTTCCCTTTAAAGTACTACAATTGTAAATATGTGACTACTGTGTGGGCAACACACTCAAAGTTGTTTCAATGTGCTGGCCTTCCACGGCGATTTCTATGAACTGTACTTTCGGCAAGGCATAAGCGCGTTAACCTCTGCAATAGGTGGATGCAAAAACCCTCACTGTATTGGCTGCACAGGTGGTGCGCAGTTTCTACGTGAAATGAGAGCAGTGAAACATTTCATTAAATTCTCTCAACATCTACAATGCTGAAAAAAGTATACTTGTCGGCATCAAAAGCATTCAAATGGAATAACTAAGTGCTACCAAATCATTTGCCTGCCCAGAGGTATGCAGGTGCCGCAAGAAACTAGGAGCACCTGCCGGCAGCGCCGTCGCGCGTTTTTGGGCCAGCCTAAACAGTCCGGTCTTCACATCTCTCCATTCTAGCCACCCTAGTATGGAAGAATGCATGGAAGGACTTTCGCTTGAGGAGGCAAGTGAAGAGAGTGTGTCTCTTGGCAGTGGCCCTCACCTCCTGAAATCGTGGGTTCACAGCACTGAAATATTTCTATTAATGAACAAATAAAAAAAACTTCTTGCAGCAGAACGCTCCCTAGAGGGCACGTAAGAACTTCCAGTGTATAACCGAAATTTGCTATATAGCCTGGTGAGGGGCCCTTTTAAAGGCTTTCTGACACTATTGTACCTTGCTGTATATTTGATGTCAATGAAACACTTCGTGGTAATGGTGTGCATGAGTGAAGGCACTACACACAAAAAGCAGTTAACGAGGTTGTGTTTAAGCTACTTTAGTTGCCCCTATTTCGCAGTTACATCAACCAGCACCACGCAAACTTTCACCACATTGAAAACTAGGAATTCTACATGAAAGTATTCCCCTTCCTTATCTTGTACATATTTGGCCTGCAGATTCACCGAGGGGCTGTTGTTCCCTCTTTCGTTCACCATCGTCACATCACATGCGACGCCAGGCAGCACCAGAAAGAACGTTGAGAGTTGCAATGCTATAGCTTTCTCTTGAGTGGTTGGACCGCAACTGCTGCTCAGCCGACAGCGCACATCAAAACGGAACAGAAAGTTAAGAGAATTGTTCTGGTCCCTTTGCTGGAGCAAGATGTGCAAGCATACACGTAATGCAACCAGTTTTCATCGCATAAAGTGCAGCCTTAGTTGCACAAAAATTAACATAGTGAGTGTCCCAACTAAGTTGAGGTTATTTGAGTCTTGTTTGTAGCGTTGGAATCGTTTGCAGACCACCGGAGGCTTTGAGCCTTTGTCCGATGCTTCCCCTCAACATGGCCTTGCACAGCGCCCACAGTGCCTTCTGAACCATTCGGCAAACCGGTTCAAAACAATTCCTTGATAAGTACAAATTAGGGCTTGGTTCCAAGATGTTGCAAAGTAATGATTTGGTTCAGCTCTGGTTTTCTGTTTAGTTCTAGTGCAGCTTGCCATCCTGCCAAAATCCTTACAATAGACATGCAAAACCTAAAAGTGCACTTCTCCCCACACCTCTTCTGAACTAATCAAGTTGGCAGACCTGGGGCATTTAGAACCGTTAAGGTGCGAACACGCAGGCTAGTGATATTCATCCCGGCCTTCGTTTGCCACACAATCCAAGCTTCCAAAACCTATGTCTCAGCTTGCTGCAACTGAGAACACGTGTGAGAAAGCCTACTTATGGAATTTTGCATGCCATCTATCAGACTAGAAACTTAGCCTACACTTAAGGAAACTGGTCATACACATTTGAAGCTTTTTTTTTTATTTAGGCTGGTCAACGGAAATTAGGCAATGCTGCTTGCATTGGATGCAATCCTGGGCCATAAGTCTGCACACTCCTTTGCCACTGGTCCAGTGATAGCAGATCCTGGCATGGAAGAGAAAAGGATGGAAGAGCCATAATGCATGGGTATGCAATGAGAATAGTATATTCAAAGCCTATCTGCTCAAAAGTTGGTCAAAAGCCAACAAATATCAGTGCTCCATCAAAATTTAACATGCCATTTCCAAATTAGGTTTCACTGAGCTCAAAGCACTGTTGGGCAGGAGCCGTCGACAGCATGCCATGCTCTTTGCACCTTAGATTGCCGAAATTGAGCCCAACATCATTGCGTCTTCAAAGAGGTTTTTGGCAACGAGCATCGAAAATCTCGTTTACAATTTTGCACGTGCTTTTTACTGTCTTGGCTCAGTTTCTGGCCACGTTTCCTGAGTTTCGAAAAAAATAAAAATAAGAGGGGGGGGGAGACCATAATGCCAGCTGTCGGGTGCGAACAGCTGGCATAAATCACCAACAGCAGTAAAGAGTGGTGATGAGGCACGTTAATGTCGCCTCTCCCCACTCGCGGGCGGGCTTCAGGCATGGTTTAAGTCCAAGATAATGAAATGAAGCAACATTTAAATCAATACATTAAAAGCAATAACTGAATTGGACAGTATATTTAGCAGTACTCTTACATGTACTTTGTTCAGTAGCGTTGGCTACATAGCTACACTTACTCTGAAAGTACAGAACCAACTATTCCATCATAGATGTGATCCTAACCATGCAGCAACTCTTGCAACTGTCCCAAAAGTAGTGATGAGTTGCAGGGCTGCTCATGACTGTGTCGCAGTGAACGAAATTGCTACAATTGAACGTGACGTACAGGCTTAAACTGAAACGTACCAAAAAGTACACAGTTACTAAATGTGGCGACAACATGCCACAGCACACTAAGCATGGTGACCAGCTGTCACATTGCCCGATATGCTGCGCAATACCAACTGATTTCACCTGTAGTAATACTGATTAGCAAAGCAATTTCCAGACATTAGTTCATATCAAACTTAACAAGATGCAGAATGCTTACCCTTCATCTCTCCTTTGTTGTTAACTATGACACCAGCATTGTCTTCAAAGTAGATGAACACCCCATCCTTCCTCCGGTATGGTTTCCGTTGCCGAATGACAACAGCCGGCATGACTGCATGACAATATTAACTTTAGTAAAGACAACTAGCAACATGACACAAATGCAGCTAGCAAAACACACAAGAAAGGAACTGCTGTACTGACATGATAGCTTAAGCTGTGAATCTAAACCTTATTCCATGCTTAGAGAAAAACATGGTTGCAAGGTGTAGCAACTTAACATCCCAAGCAAAGCTAGAAAGCATTATAATGGCTTAACAGCTTTTAACAGCCACCTGTGCCCCAGGGCCCGAGCAACAACTGCGGACCTACATTTGTTAAAATGACAGATGTAATGACCTCTTACACTGGTGGCCATAGCAGTTAAATTCAGTGTAGAGAGATGTCGCATGCTAGCCTCTGTAGCGTATTTGGAGTTCTATAAAATGATCTTGCATAAGACTGTGCAAGACTTTTCTGGCATGCACAGGAAAGGTACTGAAACTGTGCTGTCAGAACGGACTTAAACCGCACCACAAAGTTGCTGCTGTTACCGAAACAGCACACCAGGTCAGCAGGCAGAACCTGTTGACAGTCGTTGCAACCACTGCAGCCGAAATGCAATAGCTGGCAAAAGGAGTGACTACTATTGCGATTCGTTGTCGACATGTGCCACACACCAGCACTTTTTTTCTCCTAATACAGCCAGCCAATATGCCATTATGTTCAAGCACATTAACATGGTGGCGATTACAGGGCAAATTATGCCCAGATGTGAGGCCATGCAAAAGACACTGTGGTTCGGCTGTATGACAAGACATACCCTTCTTCCTCAGCTCGGGCTTTCCCTTCTTGACTGTGGCCACAATCATGTCACCAGCACCTGCAGCTGGGAGTCTGTTCAGTCGACCCTTGATACCATTGACGGCTATCACGTAGAGGTTCTTGGCTCCTGCATACACAAAATGACAACGAAAAATTTAGGACTGGAACGATTAAGACATTTATGCCTTATCTAATGCACATGGCAGGGAAACATTTTGGGAAACGGAGCGCGCGCCATGGCATATTAACGCGTCGGTTTCCATCGCTCCCTACTTGAAAAAGCCGATAAAAGATGCGCGTGAACGGCGCCTTGAGGTTTTTTTTTTCTTTTTGTAGAAAACCAAAGCTAGCACCTGCTAACACCACCTCATGGCTGACAGTTATCCGCACAGGGTTCGACGTTTCCATTCAGACGAAGCAAGTTGCTATTCCTTTTCGATCACTAAGACATCACTACGATATCACACCACCATTTCTATCACTACCATTTGAAACGAAGCACATACCTGTGTTGTCGGCGCAGTTAATGACCGCACCAACAGGAAGACCGAGCGAAATGCGGAATTTCGCTCCCGCGGCTCCACCACGTCCTGGAAACCAAGATCAGCGACATTCAAATATGAAGAGGCTCCTCACGCAAGCTATTAGTGAATAAATACGTGTCAAATACAATGCGACAGGCTATAACAAAGTAAGGCACCAATTTATTCGGTGTAAGAACAAATTGGTTATTTTAATAAGATGAAGCACCAAGGCGGCGCAGACCGGGCGGTCTCACCAACGTTTTAAAGAATTATCACATCCAATCTGAACGTCCAAGTTTTAAATAAAAAGTAGAATAAGCATCTTCAAGCACTGCTGAAGGCTCATTTAACATAACAAGCCTATTAAAGTTATATGTGCAGCGATTAATTACGATTTTGAATTCAGAAATATCTACATACCTCGCTTAGACATTTCGGCCTGTTGGAAAAGGCCTTCTCGCGCATGCGCAAGTTTACAACAGACACTCAAAAAATGTGAAACAGCTTTTCCGGGTTGAACAATTTATTAATTTTTCTGTAAACTTTTACTATATAATTAATTTTGTAACACTTTTATAAATATACAAACATTATTGGTTTAGAAGTTTTGGTAATTTGACAATAACGTTATTTGATGTTTCCGTTTCTTCTGTTGACGTTTTTTCGAGGCCTGCATGTTTTAGACATATTTTCAGTCGGTTTTTTTTTCGGCGACTTTTCGGTGTACTTCTGTGACTGTGAGTTTCAGGACGTTTTTCTTGGTGAAGTTCCACGAAAAAATCTGGATTACTTGGCTCCCTTGCGGTTCAGTACGTGTCTTTTCGGCGGACAATGAGCTCTAAAAAGTGTGCGCGGTGTGAAAAGACGGTGTATCCTCTTGAAGAGTTGAAATGTTTGGATAAGGTAAGCCCTTCCTTAGTGTTCTCGATAACATCTTCAAAACTACTGCTTGAAAATCAAGGCAAGGCGATGCATGTTTCGATCTCTGCCCTTCGACCCATACCCCGTTTGCAAAGGCTACCTCGCTTGATATCCTGTTGAGCTAATTCCGGATCTCGCTGTCCGGTCTATGACACTACTCCTTGAGACGTGCCAAGTCGTGTGCCTGCGGACGGCCTGTAACGTCACTAATCATTCCTGTCATAGTGACATTGAGTACCTAAGGTGCTGTCTAGGTAGTTTCCCGTTCTAGTATACGTTTCGCGACACCTTCGTTTCTTCACTGTACAGTTCCGCAAAGTTGTCACTTCTAAATTAGGGCATTATGACTACTAGCGGTTCACGTTACAGAGGCGCAAGGTCGATGGGGCCGTTTCTGACGCGTTCGGGCGCTCTTCGGCGGCGCCCCCAATCTTGGGCAAGAGAGCTCCCTTCGCGAGACGGGCGCCGATCGCACGCTCTTCTTTGGCAGTGTGCAATTTTCCTGTGCGTGCTATACTGGAATCGCATTCGGAAGGACGGGTGTGGCCACCGCCGCAGAGCATTCGACGTGCGCCAGAAGCATCGTTTCTGGATGCCACTACTGCGGGTGACTGTTGTTTGGTGCTTCCCGACAGATATGGCACAAAGGCTGCTTCAAATGTCAAGAATGCGGCATGACACTAAACATGAAGACGTACAAGGGATTCAACAAGCTTCCCTATTGCAGCGCGTGAGTATGCAGTTTCCTTTTGCACCTGTTTACTGTGTCGATCCGCCGCATGTTGGCGAATGTGTTGTCTCGCTCTGCGCGTAGCGCACGTGTGTGCTCGGGAAAAAAAAAGTTTCAGCCGCAGACTTCCGTAAACGACGTGCGTGACGATTAACCAAAACATGCTCGTCTCGTTTTTGTTTCACAGGAGCAGGCTTTTAACTATTCCGCTAAGGTAAGCGGGGTCACCGCAGCAAACAGTTTTGCTGCAGTTGTTGTAGTATGTGCTAGATGCGGGAGTGTTCTTTTTTCTTTTCCTTTTTTTGCAAGTTCTGCATGCGCGCTAGTAGTAGCCTGAATTGGATGGAACACCTTGTGCAATTGCACTTACTGGGCTTTAGCGGCTTGTATGGAGTTCGCGTTCCCTTTATGTTAATTTTGAGTCTGTAGGGTGTTCTTTCTTTGCAGTACTCCAATTTGATGCAGATAATTCTGGTAAAAAATGGCTCACTGGCAAGCCAGAATGAACCGTGTCTTGATAGCTTACAGCATACCTGAGTGATTTGGTTTTGTGTTAATCATGTAATGGCACTGTTAAGCCAATTAAAACGCTGCCCCGAGATTCATTTGTCCAGTGCACTGGCACACATTTTGGCGTGCACAAAGTCAGCCTTCATACTTTGTCCTTTGCAAAGAGGCGTTCGCCAAAGTCTGCCAGGACAAAGGTCACATTTTGTTACTGATAATTCATGGCTAGCTTGGCGTGATAACTCAGTCGATTTTCTGAGTCATATCTATATCAGTAGGGTCTTTGTAAGGACTTCCTTTTATGTAATCAGTGGTGATGGGCATGGGTATTTATGGTGAATATTTGGCCTGTACGAAATGGAGATGTTAATATTGTATCACTTGTTTCTTTAGGCAGAAATTATTTTCATGCTTTGTTTTAGATGGTTACATGGGGACAATGTCCATGGGAAGTTTGGGATTGCTGTGTAGGAGATAACTAGCAAAAAAATGCTGACGTATTTTAGCAGGCAATAAACCATATCTCATGGCAATTCTGACATAGTGCCCTGGAACCATCATGTTTAACACTTCAATGGGAAATCACACCAGGCTGCGTGTTTTAACACAATAGTGTTAATGACTCCATGTCGCAAAAAATCGGACGTTGCTTCAGCAAAATGAATTTCGAACCAAATTCCAGACCACTCTTCTACCACCAAAGTTGCTCATACATTGTCTTTCATTCTTTACATAATTATTCCTTGGAATTCTAAGAACTGCAGCCCACAAACAAATGTAACGGAAAAAAAAAAACCAACTGCATATCTTTTATGTTAGCTGTTCTCAGACAGAAATATTAAAAGTGCATTTCTACCAGAAAGCTTGCCTTCGTGCATAACGTTCGCCACCAGCGTTTCCCAGTAAATGTTACAGTTACGTAAGCTGCAGTTGCCTTAAAGCATGAAAAGCAGTCAGGGGTATTTGAATGCTATCGCGTTCCACTCTTAAAGCCAAAGCTTAAGCGTCCTCCATATTTTTGGAAGATTCAAAGCACTTTCATTAAATTGAGAACAAATAACTGAGATGACAAATAGAAGAAAGTGGTTTTAATGGGTAATGGGTGTTGGGGGGGGGGGGGGGGGGGGCATATGTCAACTTTTTTACTGTTGTTATTATTATACTAAGCAGATGACTTGCATAGTCAAGGTCTTTATGTTTACATTATGTTACTGTCAGCAGTGGAGGCATCAGGTACTGGTCAGATGATGTACAGAGTGTTTCTGAAAATGCGTTTGAAATTTATTTAACATGTGGGATATGCCATAACTAAACAATTTCCTTAAAGGGACTGACAACCAATTTTCATGGTACCCATTTTTATTTACTGCAATAGAAAGCTTACCAGTCAGTGTGTTTAATCATGAAGTGCTAACGCAGAAAATGCCGTGGAGCATCTTTTGTCAGAATTTTTCAATCTGCAGTGAGGATATAGTCGTTCACTAGAAGCATGCTGAAAATGGTGATAGGTGAGTGCAATAGCGATTATACGCCGGCATTAGTGGGAGGCAGACGACAAGTGTGGCCGTGCTGAAACAAGGTACAATTTTGTTTATGAAGTTGATATGCCTGCAATTCATGTTTTCCGAATTGTTAAATGACTTCTGCGATAATAGCTACGTGTTTTCATGCTTTCCTGTCCAACTGCGTTGGTATTTGACCAGTCAAGATTAATCCAATCAGATTGAAAACGAAACGACGCTGTTACATGTGATACGGAGTTCAGCGTGTTGCCATAGCCACGCCTGCGTTTTTGATTTCCGAAGCGTAGAATAATGTGCAAGTGTCTAATAATATACCAACTGCAATTTTAAGCAATAATTATCATGTACTTAATAACAGTCAACTTACGTACAGTAATCTCATAGAATACATCTGAAGTACCAAGATTTCACCGCCAAATCTTGCCACTTGCTGGTTTTTGAGTTTCTTTGCCAATTTAAAACTAAAATTCCTACTTAAATCGCGAACAGTATGTTGGATTCTATCACTATAAATCATGGTCATTTCATTTCCATCAACATCTCACAACACATTCTGGCCAGTTGTCGGTCCCTTTAATAGTGCTTTTACAGCAGAAGCGCACATTTTAAGATAACTCATAGTAGTTACTAGACAAATTATTATAAAGATTAGTCTAAATAGCTTTTTTTAATTGAGGTGGGCAATTACATATTTTTTCGAATATGAATTGTAAGTATTGAATACTGAATCAAATAGTCAAACGCAGATGTATATTTTTTACACCAGGAATATTTATTTCGGTATCAACGGCATGCCTGTACTTACTAGTGCAAAAAATACTGCTAACTATCCAGGACTAAGGATCAGTTTTATGTACAAGATCATTTAATTGTTATTAGAAAAACTGTACAGATAAAAAACTCAACTTTAGAGCCTGGTTGCAAACAAGCTCTCCAAGAAAGAATGGCTGCTGTACAATGAGCTTACCAAGAATGCTAGATAAATGGTTGCAGAAAAAAATATCAGCTGTGGAAAAAGAAAAGCTGTTGAAGGACTTTTGTGCCATATGCACATGTAAAGCTGAGTTCCCATGATGGACCAAATTCCACGGATGAGCATCGCATGGCTCAGTTCTACCCATCATGCAGCAGATAAGCTTCTGAGGGCGCAATACATTGTGGGTCAGCCACGTCTTGCTCATCCGTGAAATTTCTTCTTTTGTGTGAATCTAGCTTTAATGGGCCCGTTGCATGGAAAACATCAGAGGTTGTGGTGTAGAAGAAAACTGCTACATGACTAGACTGCCAGAACAGTAAATGGCAAACTGCAAGCAAAAATCACAGGTTATAACATAGGTTTCCACTGTGGAACCAGAAATGGCTTGCATTAATGGTTTTGTTTATGCATTGCTTGGGAACTTTCATCATTGTCTCAGGTCTGATAATTTGTGATAGCTTGTTAGTAACAACACTTCAACATTCAGGTATTGCAAACTATGCAGTTGGCTTTGAATATCCAAAAATACTGAAGAGTTCCTTTTCAAATATGAATGGCTAGCATGTAGTATTTGAAACGTTTAATGTTTACTCATCCCTACTTTTTAGAAAAACTAAAGGAGTCATTCAATCCTAATGCTAGACTTGTAGCCTGTCATTTGTATATTCATAAACAGATTTAGACATGGAAAAGTCTGACACTGCTAATGCAGCGTGATGAATTCTGGCCAATTTCACCCAGAAAACTGAAACCGAATTGCCGAAGACCATGACTACCATTCTCTGAATGACAATTCTCATGAGTGACAAGTCTGTTTATGCCTCACTGTCAGGCAAGCATGAAGTGAACATCTTTATCAAGCAGCAATCTCACTAATTTGATTTGTGATAATTCAATGTCCTAGAGACAACCTATTTTGTTTGTTATCTAAAGGTGAACTAAATAGGGTCTAAAGCAGAATTGAAGAGTTATTAGTACAAACATCAATCACACATAGTGTGTCGATGAACCAAAACAAAAAAAAAAGGATTGTGGACAGATTATGAACCTTAATCCAGTGACTGGATTGGCATCACTATCTTGTGGTAGTACCAGTCAACATACACAGTAGTCTGAATATCAAAGGTGTGGGCATGTTCGAGAGGTACTGGGATCGATACCCAGCACCTCCACCAGATGTCACGTGGTGGTGACGTTGAATAACACAGCAGCAATACTGTGAACGACAAAACAAGCTTTTATTGGGCGAACCTGTGCCCACAAAACAGGCTACACTTATAGCACAACGATAGCGGCGAACACGCTCGGCGATCGTCGAAAATCTGATCAGCGGGTCAAGCGCGTCGGCTTTTATAGAGCAGTCATTGAATGTTCCAGACTAATCGTTGGGACCCGCGTGCCTTCCACATAGTTCTACACCATTCGCGTCAGGCGATGAAATCAGATAACACAAGGTTCGGCGACAACAGACCGCGGATAGAAGCATCGATAACTTTCCAGAAACTTCGGATACATGCAAGCGCGTCCCGCGCTGTGTGATAGCATTTGCTAGGCGGTGAAGCGTGGTCGCCCGATAAAGATAAGTACACGTGTCACTATTGACAGTGTTTGAATTTCATCAGCAGGTTTGGCCCCATTGCTCTAAATGCCTTGTTTATATGAAGTGCTATAAAATTTCGCTGCAAACATAGTGAGCAAATCTAAGTTCTGATGTTTGTGAATTAGGTGGAATCACCAATTACTACTCAAGTTTGGATTATTGCGGGTCACCTCTGCATCAACGTTACTAGATTAGTAAGCTAGTAATGTTGCCTGTGCATTACAGGGATAGCTATTATGGGTTCACTCCCCTTGTCATTTTGATGTCTACCACTGTCTATCACAGGAATCGCAAAGGGCTTTCTGAGAAGTTCATGCCGA
Organism: Dermacentor andersoni; assembly: GCF_023375885.2. Lineage (NCBI taxonomy): Eukaryota > Metazoa > Arthropoda > Arachnida > Ixodida > Ixodidae > Dermacentor > Dermacentor andersoni. The sequence goes on along the minus strand of NC_092818.1, from coordinate 166,798,075 downwards.
AATAAAGAAAAAAATATATATAGTGCTTTGCAATGCATTAGAACTCTGGGTGCTCACATTGCCACGCAAGGATTTTGTCTTTCAGCCATTCCACTGATGCTATATAGTAGAGAATATTTTTCCTGTAGAGCACAGTCATACTGCTAGCTTCTGTGACGACTGATGCCACATTCTGCAGCTTATCCAAAAACCAGTTGTATGAAGCGCGTTGCAAGGTAGGAAAGCAAAAAGAAGTCAATGTCTGTCCACTTCACTGCTGGGGTGGGCAACCTCCACAAGTAAAAACCACTGAGGCTAGTAATTGCTGAGAAAAGCTTTTGCGTCTCGAAAGGAAATTACCTTCGCGCATTGGGTGCGCATTAAATAATCCCAGGTGGTCAAAATTAATCCAGAGACCCCACTACGGCATCCCTCATAATCAGATTGTTGTTTTTGCATATAAGAGACCCCAGAGTTTAATTTAGCTAGTTGACAAGTATGTTCTTGCATTTGCGAATGCTTACTCCAGCCAATATTGTATGAATCGGTGCAATACTTTCTGTGCATAATATTGTGCCAGCTATTGCATCACTGCATCACATGGCCAAATCTGCAATTTTCTAATATGCATTTATTTATTTATTTCCACAAAGGTCTCTTGTTGAGACATTACATGAGGGAGTGTGGGGTTAGAGACAAAGAAAGGTACTACAAATTACAAAGGGATATTTTCGATGAGTCGCTTGAATGTAAGTGGGTCGGTGATAGTGGCAACTTCGGCGGGCAGGCCATTCCAGTCTCGTGTTGTGTGCAGGAAAAATGATTGCTGAAAAGTCACGGTATGGGCTTGTGGAGGACATACTGTGTTAGAGTGACTGATGCAGGCAATGCGATGTGCTCTTTTTATGTACGAGTTGTCAATAGGCAAAGAATGGAAAAATTTATGAAAAATGTTAAGACGTGCTATTCTACGGCGTGAGGCTAGAGAAGGTAAGTTTATTTGGGCTTTTAGTGCTGAGATGCTTGAATTGTACGAATAATTTGACAGGATAAATTGTGTCGCATGGTTCTGAATCGACTCGAGGTTGTTAATAAGGTTATTGTAGTGGGAGTCAAAAATAGCATCGGCACACTTCAGCTTGGGTCGCACAAAGGTTATAAAAGCATGTTGTTTAATATAGGGACGAGCGAGGAAAAGGTTATGGCGTAGATAACCTAGAGTACGATTAGTGTACTCTAGGTTAACTACGATTAGTGTACTCTAGGCTATAGATTATGTGGTTAACATGACAGGTCCAAGTTAAGTCACGCGAGATACACACCAAGTTATTTGAATGAATCAGTTGTTGCAATCTGCATGTTATTGATGCTATAATTAGGCATATCCTAATTATGATGACGATGAATAGACATTAACATGGTTTTAGCTACATTTAATGACATGAGCCAAGTGTTACAGCGGTTTTGTGTGCACAATAGGTCATTTTGTAATTCCAAATGTTCGGTGGGGTTAGTGACTGCTCGGTAAACCACACAACCATCTGCGAAGAGTCTGATATGAGAATAAATATTACAAGGCAGGTCATTGATGTATATTAAGAAAAGGAGGGGACCAAGTACGGTACCTTGAGGTACGCCTGAAAGCACAGGTGTTAAGGATGAAGAGTGTGAGTTAGCGTATACGAACTGCTGACGGTTAGTTAATCAAATCAAATCAAATCAGTCTTTAATTTCCTGTAAAAGAAACAGAAACTGGATGGTCATTTTGGGCTAAAAGCTACGAGAGTAGCTTGACGGGGCCCAAAGACCTTAAAAACCCTTGAATCCAGCTTAGAACACAAGGATGAATGTTAAGACTGGATAACTTTATTAAGAGATAACCATTAGGGACCTTATCGAATGCTTTTTCAAAATCTAAAAATATTGTGTCAGTCAGGATGTTACGATCTAGGTTTAAATGTAAGTCGTGCAAGAAAAGAGCAAGTTGGGTGTCACAGGGATAATTCTTGCGGAAGCCATGTTGACTTGGGTGAAAAAAATTGACGGATGTTAGGAAGTTAGCAATATGCAAGTATAAAATATGTTCCATTATTTTACAAGACACGCTTGTTGTGGAAATAGGGCAGTAGTTACTCGGTGATGATCGGCTTCCTTTCTTGAAGACTGGGATCACCTTGCCCACCTGCCAGTCATGTGGAAATGAAGTGCTGTTAAGTGAGTCCTGGAATATCGGTGATAAAAACAGGCTGCACACATGTTTAGTATTTTTTATGACTTTGGCATTGATACCATCTACTGCCGTGGATGACGAGTTCTTCAATGATTCAATTACTTTGACAATGCCGATGGGATGGTGATATTTGCATGAGCGGATATGCGAAGTATGGTGGATCAGGCAAGCCGTCAGGGAATTTAGTAAAAACCGAACTAAATGTTGTATTAAGAAGATCTGCAACCTCAGTCTCGGGGATCGGAAGTCCAGAGCTATTGTTAAGTGAACTCTCATTCCATTGATTAGGATTAATAGTTTCCAAAATCACTTGTGAGCAACTCTTTGAGGCAACTGCCTCCTGTGTTGAATTTTTCAGTCACTGTCCACAGGCCAAACACACAACTGTGGCAGACACACCAGAGGCCAAGCGGCTTGCAGAGAACACTCGCATACAGAGTCAGGTATGCCTCCTATGTCTGCATATGTTGAATGTTTGTTGAAACATGCTGCTGTTCTTGTTTGTCTTTGTTTTAATTGGGCGTCTCTGTTGCTTAGCTGCCCTGTGGTTCCTGAGTAAGTATCGTCATGCATGCTCTGACATGTTTAAAAAAAAATCTGCAACCCATTTTTTCTCCTTTTTTTTCCCGACTAACTGGTCCTTCGTGTTGAGGTGTGACACCAACATGATTTCTGTGGTTATTGTAGTTCATTTATTTAGAGCTCCCTGCAGGCTTGTTACAGTAGTTTATTTTAGCTGGAAACATATTTGCAATTTCGCAGGTGCTTGGATGCTTAGTGCATTAAAGTGGCCATCTTTGTCACTACAAAAAACAAGTGGTAAATGAGTGTCCCTAGATTTGTTGAAAGGTACCACCCAGTAAAAACAGAAAACAATTATGTTCTGGAAATTGAATATCTAAAGCTAGAAAGCAATGTCACCACTTGAAATGTGGCTATACACACATTTCAGTATTGAGGCCTCCACAAACCGAAAAAGCACAGTTGCACTTTTCTGAGATCTGATGTTTGAGAGCTTGGAAGTTTAATTCACTGAGTCTACTTTTTAATGCGAAGCTTTCTTTGCCTCTTCCTTCGACTTCCCCGCTGCTGCTGCTGCTGCTGTATACAAGACAGAAGCAAGGCAGAGAGGAAAAACAAGGAAAGGCACTGGGCGAGAAGCTCGTTTAGGCCCCACCGCATCAAATGTGCACGATGCCCTCTGGAGCTCTCTGGGTGTCGCCACATTAGCCTTTGACAGCTGCAATTATCCGTGACCTCCTTTAAAAGCATTGCAGAAACTGCAGCACTTACCATTCTACTAAATGCCAGGCCACAAGGGATGTAGATAGAACTGTAGAGAGGAGGGGGGAGAAGAGGCAGTTCCCATACAAGGGCAGGGGGGGAGGGGAGGACAGGGAAAAGGTAAGGAAATGTGAGAAGGCAAGGAAATGCTACTACTATAACAGACAGCGGTTGTGGGGAAACTGGATGAACTTAAGTTCAAGATACCATATGTGTGTGCTATTTCTGAAAAATAAACGCCATGCAAATATGTCAAGCGGACAACTTCTGGAGGGCATACAGAAGCAGAGCCACGCTAATTAAAGCGCACCACTACAGCAGTTGCACGTCAAATCAACACTTGTGTGCCCGCCGCAGTAGCTTTGTGGCTATGGCATTGCTCGAGGTCGCGGATTTGATCCTGACTGTAGCAGCCACATTTCAACGGGGGCAAAAATAGAAAACGCATGTGCACTTAAATTTTGGTACACATTAAAGAACACCGCGGTGTCAAAATTAATCGGGAGTCCGCCACTACAGCATTCCTCATAACCATATTGGAGTTTTGGCACGTACAGCCCCATAATACAATTCAAGTTTAATACTTCTGCCACAATGCGATCTGCCATGTGAGGCAATGACAATGCTTAACCCTCTCAGAGGTTATGAAATATTCCACAAAACAATACCTCAAGCAAACACCTCTCCCAGTGGGATCTGTGTACTACACAGACAAACAGCTTTGGTGCACGCAAGGTAACATTTAACATCAATTCACCACTCTTGTGTTAGTCTAAACGTTGAAGAAATGAACCTTTAGCCATCATCAATGCATCATCAATTATCATCAATCAATGCATCCAGCACGGAATGCTTCTATTACATCGATTCCCACAGTGCATGGGATCTGAATAATTTGTTCTTTTGATTCACACCATTTACCCATTTGAACGCTCTCACGACATTTGTTTTCATATGCTTGGGCAGGAGGAGCATGAAACTGGCAAATGCATGCCAAACGGCGATTGAAGTGCAACTAACACCTGCATGAAGACTTACAGATAATAATAGTAATAATAATAATATTAATACCGTATCAGGCCTCAAATTGGCCAAGTGGCATCTTAGGCATAGCAAAAATTGAGCTGCAGATTGCAGTAACACCCATAAACCGGCTTTCAGAGATGAAAGCTGGTTATGATTTTATTGATGGTTTTTATTGGCTACCAGCTTCATCCATGTTTTGTTGAGTTTGTAAATCTTGTTTGATGGGACCCCTGTGATGTTGTCATTATATGTTTGCATGGTATGTTTGTTTGATGCACCAATCCTTTCACACTGAAACTGGGCTTGAGTGGTGGCAGAAGATAGTGTGATACTGTTGCATGGATACTTTCTTTTTCAGTATTTGTTGTCGCCACTTGCCTGTCTATTCAGATGGCTGAGATCAGCATCCCGTCTTGCATCCCATATTCTTATAATGCACTCTCTCCACAGGTGAAGTACCATGAAGACTTTGAGAAGCTCAAGGGAAAAGTGACGCAAGTTGCCGATGACCCGGAGACAATGCGCATCCGCCAGACTTCAAAGATCATCAGCAATGTGGCTTACCATGGCGAGCTAGAACGCAAGAATCTCATGGAGCAGCGCCGAGGGCTGCTGCCGCAGGATCGCAATGGCCACGGTGATAGTCAGTTTATCATCGCTGCTGTTCCTCACTTGTCTGTTACCTATGCATATGTTTTGTTATTCATTGGCATCTAAAAGGGCACAATTTTGCCATCTTCGAAGGTAAATATAAAAATACTTTATGAATCTGATTTCTTGAAAAACTTGAATTTGCTGTCTGTTAGTGGTTGCAACAAGCCATAGACAGGTCGCCGTATAAGTGTGCTATTGTTTAGCTGTGGTAACTTGTCGTCCACTTCTTCTGTGTCATGTTGAGGCCTTATGAGGTCCCTTCACTGCAGGGACCTCATAAAGCACACTCAACAAACCAGGAAGTTTGCTGTGCAAGTGTAATGTGTTAGCTAACTGGTACTTAATATTCTGTTATGTACATTTGCTCACTATGGTGAAAATTGCTCCTTTTTTTTTTACTTTCGATCACTTGTATTTCTTCATTTGCAGGTGCCGAACAAGAGACCTCCACAACCTGTGACATTGCTCAGTTTCGTGAGTATCTCTATGCTGTTATACACATGTTGCTTACTTTCAGGGCCATCCTCATTCGCTTTCAGTAGCGCACATGTCGCATCGTATTTCCTGTTTGTCCGATGATGCTTTGCTTTTTGGGATGCATGCTGTTCCCTTTCTTTTCCTTCTGGGCTGACTGCTGGTCGCTTTTTCCTGCTGCTATATACAACATTTCATCATTCAAAGTACCTGCATTTCTATGTGGCCAATCTCGGTGTGGATGGCTTTCTGCAAGGGTGGCTGCTGTTCTGACAAAGTAAAGTTATTTATAGCTTTGCCAGAAGTTGTCGCAACCAAAATGACAATTCTGTTTCTAACCCATTAGTGGTTCCCCCATCAGCTGTATTTTAACTCTTGATTTGCTGTGCTCGTCACCAGATACTATATCTATGCAATTTCTCCAGGTAAAAAAGCCTCGTTTAAAAAACTGGCATCTTTTAAGTTTCTCTCAACCTAGTTCCATTGCCAGGTCGAACGTTTTATGCAACTCTAAATCTGCACTTTTTTGTGCAGATTTAGAGTGCATAGGCAGGGTGCACCCTCCCTTCACTTACTGCCAGTGATGTACGCTAGAAGAAATGGGTGTGTGTGGTCCCCATAATGTTTGCCGCCAACCAACTTGACCTGACACTTTGTATGGACTCAGTAAATCTGTTCCATCGCTTGCTCATAGGCATTTCTTCTCGTCATTTTCTTGTAGATTTTGGTGCACTCAATCAACAAGGCCACACGAAAAAAAATGGACACTTCATGGCCTTGTCATTGTGTGGGCTAAAATCTACAAGAAATTGCCCAACTTTCCACTCTACTTCATATTTTGTTTCTTGTTGCATCTCTCACTCAACATTTTCTTCTGTATCCGCAGACGCTTTCGACCATCTTCATTTTGGGACGGAAACCAGAATGAGCATTGCTAGTTCATCACCGTAATGTACTTGATACATTTTGTACATTAGGTGTTGAGTCACTGAGAATTGCTTTGGAAGGCCAGTGCCATTTGCAAGCACTCTGTTTGTTGACATACTTGCATGGGGAAATGTGCACTTGCATCTCAGTCCAGTGTTTTCTTGCCAGTGGCGCTAATAATAAGGCACTTTTAAATAGGTCTCACTAAAAATTAATAATAGTAGCCTTAATATTTGTTCCCTGCCTTGTTGCTGGTGTCCCTTTTTGTTCGTCCATTGCTTCACGACAGTGCAAACAGATTTGCATGAACATAATGAGTTTGTTGTTGCAACTAGGAGTTCTTGTTCTTATTTTTTTACTTGCAGCCTAAAGGCACGCCTTGCATTGTATTCAAAACTATACTGTGACTGCAGTATCTGCAGCACTTTTAATTGACTTTTAAGGTGAAGTACTAAAGTGTTTCTAGACCCATAGTTAGTGTTTATTTGTTGGAATAGGCCCAATGAAGACACAAGCAGAAGAAGAAAAAGAGGGAGGGGGGCATATTGCCTAAAGTTCTGGCCTCTATTGATTACATTGACCCTGAATGATGGTGGCCTGCCCAAACAGGATCCGCAATGTACTTGATATGTATGTGTAGTTATAACTTTTCTTTTTCAAGCCCCTGGCTGAGATTTTTGTGTGAAGCATCAGGCCACGTAATTGCTAACCCCTTCATGTCTCGCTCCCTGGGCAAGCTGGCTCCTCCATTAGGTTCATGCAGATGTGGTGATCTCTGTTCTTCCTCTGTTCTCCTGTGGGGCATCATTGGGATGCCACTCACTGGGCTCCTCCCCCATCATGTTGTGTACTGCAGTGCATTTTCCCTAGGCCTCAGTGTGCATGTGTGTGTGTGCACTCCTTCCCACCTCTTGGCAGCACCCCCTCCTCCTCCCCCTAACGAGGACCGGCCCAGCAGCAGAACACTCCAGTCAGTCCGGGCAGCCACCGAGTACGATATGCCGGCCAATAACAACTCCCCCTACAGCTCCAAGCTGCAATCCACAGTTATCTACACATCTGAGGAAGGACCAGGTACCCTCGCTTCCTCCTGCTATTGAACCGCCCACCCTGTGCCAAGTCTGCTCCTGTCCATTCACTATGTGGGCTTGTGCACTTGTCTTGGAAGGGTAAAATCCTGTGCAGCACGGCGTGGCCTGTGAAGGGCTCTGCATTAAGTTTCGGGTTTTCTATTATGTATGTAAAGTGTACGCACGGACCATTATAAAAGTAGCACCTTGAAGAAACAACTGGAATTCAGACACAATTATGCTATGTTAACAACACAAAGCTTATTAAAAAAAAGTGTAACCCTGCCGCAATTCATGTAATCCGTAATTAATGTAATCCCGCCGCAAATGCTTATATCTGCTAGTTCTCCCCACCTTTTATGCCAGTGGGATGCTGGAAACTTGGGAGTGGTAGTGACCTCATGTTCACAAATAATACTAAGGCTAGGCCTGAATCTCTTGCATTGCTTTCAAGACTTGCACCACTGTAAAAAAATTTTTTAAGTGTTGCACAAATTGGAGACCTGATGCCTTGCAGTACTACCATGTTATCTGCAATAGTTTGTGGCTGCATGGTGTGAATGATCACCTGCTTGTGCGCAAGATATTATCGCAGTGCGTTGCTTTTCTTCAGTTTGTGCAGTTTCCTTTTCCAATACAGTCAAATAATGATTTTTCAGAGGCCCGATTTTTTTGCACACCTTCGCGGCACTGCCACATATCCCATAGTGCACTATAAGAACGCCTTAAATTTCGGATGCTGGAACCCTTCACAGTCCGATTTTCCAAACTTTTTGTTGCGACTGCAGGTCAGAAAGGGCATTAATCGAAGCCACCACCGCTGCCATTTTTATTATGTCGCAGCATCAAACCAGCACTCGCACGTCAATCTGCTTGGCAGCCGTAGCCACCACAGCAATGCTAGGCTTAGCTAATGTTCGCTACCAAGCTACTTACTGTTCGGTGCATGGGTTTTTCGTTGAAAGTTGTCAGCAATGGCGGTGACTCCGCCTTTGTCATTGTCACGAACGGCTTCAAAGTGCAGAAAGTACGGCAAGGGTCAAGCACTGCATAATGCTTGTTTCCAAAAGTAGGTTTCGCCACTGTGCAGCGAAGTCGCGCGGCCAAGCATATTTAGTGTATTGCGGTGAAGCACACCATGAATGAAAAGGGACCTCTGTCATGTGTCACAGTATGTATTATCGAATGCACCTGCCATGCAGGTGCATTCAGTATTGGCTTTTCGGTACTGACATTCAGTATCAGGCTATTTATCAGTACATACACGTTTTTCTGGCCTTGTGTTAATTTTATGATCCCTTTAATTCGTTTTGTATTCACAGAAGCAAGGGCTCTTCTCCCCTCCTCACTTTTTTTCTTGAATTTTGTATTTTTCACTTAAGGAGTTTGGTTTTGGTGTACTGTGCTTGTTTAAGTGACATGCTAAACACTGATCAGTCACTTGTGTTTCCAGCTATTAACATCTTCAGCATATGAATGCCTAAGGACTCACTAGAGCACTTGCAGAACACTTGCTGTGGCATCAAGCAATTTTGACATTGTACTTGCTTGCTTTTCTACAAGGAAGTGCACTCTTTGTGCTTGTAACTTCGTAAATCAGTGCACCAAACACTGACTCGGGCTGGACAGGCCAGTTAGCTTTTCTTTTAAGCCTCTTTGGATTTGTTAGGTTTAAAAAAGTACATCTTTAACCAAAAAAGTGAAAGCCATAATGTTTTCATAGACTTCATGCTTGAGCACCATGGCACTGGTGTATTTGTGACATAACAGAGGCAGATCAAGCATTGCTAAGAATGGGACAAAGTGTCTCATCTTTGAGGACCTTGTTAAGTAATAGGAACACTGAATACAATGAAAGGCACATCAATAATCTAACATGTGACAACCAGTAACAAAGAAACACGTTATGACTTTATTGTAGTGAAGTATTAGATATGGAGTGGAAGTTTTGATTATATGTAGAGGATATTTTTGTGCACCAAAATACTTGGCCATCTGCTTCTTATTCAATACACCATGGCCAGGCTGTATTTGGCAATATTAGTTGTGTGTGGGGAGTGGTTGCTGTATGGTGGAAACTTGTCATGATAATTTGTGTCGCTTTGTTCCAGTGCAAACTCAGCCTGTGCGCAAGGTCGGTTCAATTGCAGACTATGATCCGTTGAACGACAACTATGGGTCTTCTGCAGTAGGATATAACCCACCACAGGCTCAGCATTACTATAGAGGTGAGTAAAGTATCTTCTGGCTCAATAATTTTGGTTCCATATGCTGTTTGTGAGCCATCTGTTGCCCCTTGTCTAGTGGTTTGATATTCATGTACCGTATTTACTCGAATCTAACCCGCACATTTTTTCCTATAAAATGGGTCCAACAATTGCGTGCGCGTTAGAATAGAGTACGACCCTAAATTTGCGCTACAATATCGCCATCGGCACTTCAAAATGGCTGCCTTGTACGCGCTTCGAGCCTACTCTATGTGCTGCAGTACGTGTGCTAAGGCAGTGCTTCCTTTGGCTTAGGTTAGTACACCGTCCGTCTTCCCGTTTTCTGCGTTTGCTTCATCAGCATGAGACTGCCGACTGCAAAGACATGCGGAGTTCATCACGATGCCCGAATTAAAAGGAAAGCGATCACGGGTGCAGAGACGGACGGAAATCGGGCCGCATCACGGGCGTTCGGAGTTCCCAAAACTTACCTGCGGGACTGGCGCAAACAGGAGAAGCTTTCTACACCGGCAGCTGTTACGTAAGCGGCAGCCGTGCGACCCCTATCTTGAAATCGATCTGCAGCAGAGACAAGAGCCTACACATTTAGGCACACTGCGCTGTGTTCTCTTCACTTAGTTCGCGTTGAAGCGAGAGGCCGCACATAGGTCAATTCGCTCGCTCCTGCTACCGCACTTCCTCGCTCCAGTGTTCTGATGAAAAGTTGCCGCGGTCATTAAGTGAGACATGTTCATGTTTGCTTGTGCGCACGTGACGCCATGCTTGTTAATTTAGCTAGTAAGCAAATGTTTAAAAGTTCATACAGCCGATAAAACTACTATCCTTACTTTTGGTATACAGTAAAAGCTCGTTAATTCACTACTCGTTAATTCGAAATTTCGGACAATTCAAAGTAGTCGCCGCGGTCCGTCCAACAATGTATTGAAAGCAATATGTAACACATCCCACTTATTCACACTGAAATCCGCACCGCCACCGATAATTCGAACTCCGCATCATCGTGGATGGGGAGGGTGTTAGTGCGCGGGAGCACGCTGGCGTCACCGCCCGGGTCGCGCAGCCTTGCTTTTTCGATCAGCGGCAAGGACGATAACACCGTCGCCGCGCGCAGTCGTCTTTGTGTACGACCTTGCGAGGGTGAGCCGGCGAACGCGGCTCAATCTCGCGTGCGCGAGAGGGGAAGGTGGGGTGAAGCGCGCCCTCTCTTGTCGCGCGCGAGGCAGGGGGGTGAGGCGAGGGAGCGACGGGAGGACGATCTTCGGCGGCTGCTGCTTACGGCGCGGCCATGCGGGCGCCGCATCTTGAAAGCGAACTGCGACGTGGCCAAAGTGCGCGCCCGCGTGGGCCTCATCTTCAAAGCGATCCGCGATGTTTGCTGAGTGCGCGTAGTGCCGGTAGCTTCGTATGCACTGTGCTTTCTACGTTTCGTTCGCGTTGAAGCGAGAGCTGTACGAATGTCAATTTGCTCGCTGCTACGGCTGCATGTTTTTACTCCAGCGAGTTTCCGCGGTCATCGAGCGAGATGCGTTCATGCTTACCTGTGCGCGTGTGACACAGTGCTTGTTAATTTATTTAGTAAGCGAATGCTTACAGGTTTATATGGTCGATAAAACTATTATCGTTACTTCGTATAGCTATCTACTAATTTTCTATCGCAATCGATGCTTCGCTTTTCGCGCGAGTCTGCGACATTTTTTTTTTCTCCACCCCAGTCAGCGCGTCGGACCGCGCTGGCCGCGTCCGGTTACGTTGGCTGCGGCAGTGCTTCGAAGTATAGACGTTGTTCACGCCAGCGTGACGTAGCGTGTGCGCGCGTGCTCACGCCACGTCAAACTATATACGCGCCTTTAACCGAGCGATTTTTTTCTCTTACTTTCATTAGTTCGAATTTTGTATAATTCGAATTTTCATAGCATCCTCGCGGAATTCGAATTAGCGAGCTTTTACTGTAGCTGTCTACTAATTTGCTATCGTAATCGATGCTTCGCCTGTCAGGCAAAACTGCGACTTCTTTATTTATTGCAACTTTAGTGCATTGGGAGCAAATTCTTCTTTATTTTTTCCAAATAAGAGAAAGTTGTATTTCTATATGAAAGAATGAGGTGCATAGTACTGTAAAGGACTTTTCTTTTTTTAGGTCACGGCAAACACGTGCGCGTTACAATCAAGAGCGTTTCTCTTTTTGTTGTCTTGGAAAAGGTGTGCACATTACAATCGAGGGCACGTTAGAATCAAGTAAATACAGTATATGTATCTGTGCATTATGTGATGAAAAGTTACAGTGGCATTAAGATGAGCTGTATGGCATATTGCCGGTGTGGATTTGTAGTCAATCCCGGATATATCAAAGTTGGATATATGGAGTTGTCTATATTGAACTGCCGTAAAATCTTAAACATTGCATGCAAAACTGTGACACTGTACCTTGTGTATATCTAACTCCCATTCATCGCCACATTCAACATATCAAATGCTGCACCCCTGCAAGTGTGCTTCTGTGGTACGAGAGATATCGCTTATCGCGTCACCATAAATATTCTTGCCGATGAAATGGCAGTGTTTCAGTGGATGCTATCAAACAAGGCTGTGAATGTGAAGGGCAGCACATGCCATGGAGGAAAAATTAGCAAAGTCGGTGTCTCAAAATACGTATGGCTCGTGCAGGAAGGGTGTTTGTGCTCCATAGTGGTGGATTTGCATTAGTAAACTTCACCGCAACACAGTGACATAACACAGTGAAGCATACTACTTTCCACCATTCGTTATTCAAAAGAGGGTCGCCACACTACTTCAAAATCACAAAAGGCCTCCCGGTCCGATATGTGCATTCCACAAGAAAGCGTGGATGGTACCTTTCAAGTATCCACAGGAGGCATTTTAGGGTTCCTCGAGCAACCAAAAAATATCCGACCCCAACTCCCACTTGGACAGATACATTACAGTTGAGATTTAATGAAACCACCGCATACCACATCTGCCCTTCATGGAAAGATCATAGCGGCAATGGTGAGCAAGACTCATTGCTCTGCAATTCACTGGGACACGTCAGTAGAAATGGAGTCTGGTGCTCTGCAGGCTGAATGCCATTTTCGAATCTAAGCATCTACCTGGTTGACTCATTGGTGATGTACAGTAAAACCTCGTTAAACCGTACCTAAAACAGTAGTTTCGTTTTAAAAGTAGTAAAGTCAAATCCCCGACTCAGCGGCCATTGAACATAATGTGTTTTGTATCCGCATAAACCATACCAGCTTATTGTGTATGCATCGGTTAAAACGTAGCGCTTCAACTTTTCATCGCGCAAACACGGCGGTGCGTCGTCTCCATCGGGCGGCCCGGCAGAACAAGCCTCAGAAATCCGAACGGCCTCCAAGCGCCCTGTGCGTTTGTGCATTAAGCCACATCAACATCATTTCGACGCCGTGCCAGAGAGCGTTATGGCGTCGTGCAAGCGAGGACTCGCGTTACGGTAGCCCCGTTTACATGAATGCGACAGTGGCGCATCGCATTTCCAAGCGCATTTGGGAAAGGCGATGCGACGCCGTTTACATGTAGCGCATTAACTCTCGCGAGAACGTAGCGCCACATGGTGTCGTATAAGGGAAATGCAGCCGACTTCCAGTGTAACTGGTTTCCAGTAGTTGATCGAGTGCCTGTCGGTGGCTGAGTGCCGACTGTACTGACTACCGAGAGCCTGACGCTTGTGCAAAATTGGGAATGCAGCGTTCAGTCTCCACGTTATGCTACTTTTGTCGGCATGGACTAAAGTTGCTGTCTCGCAGCTTCACCGGCGCGACAGTCTCGCAGCTGATTCCGTCCCATAATTCCTGATGCGACGATCCTGCGTTTACATGTTCGGCGAGAGTCGACTCGCGCCTGTAAATCTACCCTCGCCTGGCGCATTAATGCGATGCGCCTTCCGAGCGCATTACCGCTGTTTACATGAATGCAATGCGCTAGAAATGTGATGCGCTGCGACACTGTCGCATTCATGTAAACGCGGCTAGTGTACTAGAATAGGGGCTGTGTGCTCACTGCCTCGTCGCTGTGGCGCACTCAGTGTCGACTGCTCTGGCCCCCGCCAGAGGTGCTGCCGCCTGTTTCTCCTGAAAACTTCACCTCGCTTCGTGTGGAGTGTGTTCTGTTGGATCGACATGCTGTCGACTGCATGTCCCGCCGGCGTTTTCAGCAGTATCCTCTGTGCTTGCTCTGTGCTTGACGTTTCACTCAATGTGCACTGTGAGTGAGTGAGAATGGCAAGCCGCCGTCGAAATTACTACTTTGCACCCGGGTGCAGAACTGGCTACGGTCGTGTGAAAGATGCACCAAAGGCGCTTTTTTCAGCATTCCACGTGATGAAGAACAGCGAAAGGAATGGGAGAGGAACCTCCACAGTGCCATAAGACACTGGGTGAATCTTGCGCAGTCTGTGAGTTGCACTTTGAACCGCAATTCATAATTAGGGACTTCGTGCACCTTATAGATGGCAAAGAGGTGCGCATTCCTCGTGAGAAGCCACTGCGATCAGAAAACGCTGTTCCCACGATTCTTCTGAATTTACCACAGTACCTGACGAATACGATACTGAAACCCAGGAACAAAAGGAAAAGGTGTGAAAATGACAAAGCACCCGCGAAGAAAACAAGCCGATGCGCACTGGACAATAACCACTCAGTTTTCACCAGCTGCTCCCGGCGCTTCCGGCATAGACCACGACTCGGCGCAAGAGGAGGGAGCAACAGCACGGGCGATTCAGGCCCGATAGTGGCATAAGCTGCACGTTACATCAGCCTCGTGAATGCAATCATCACAATGAGAACAGAGGCGCGATAATGTAACTCTATTCCAAATGAAAAGTATTCCAAACTCCGGCACCCGGCAATGAGAAAGGCGCCCCCGGGACTTCTGCAGCACTACTTCGCGCGTGCACGGAGAATACGTAACGCCAACGAGGAATTTGCCATGCGAGTGTTTGCCAAGAAGAGGGGGCTGGCTGAAAAGCTGGCACGCAGCATCAGTAAGTTTGAGGCCGCTGTCGTTGTGCTAGGCCGCAGCGGCTATCAAACGAAAATAACACTTTTGTTGCACAAAGTGAATAAATACTGCATGTTTTTTTTTCGCCTTTCGTCGCACTCTCTCTTAGTTCCGTTTTCGACAGGTAAGTGGGCGATCTCATGCTATTTCGGTTAAACAGTACTACCTTTTAGTACGTACTTTTTCCGAGCTCCGGCCAACTACGGTTTAACGAGGTTTCACTGTATTACAATTCACTGTTTAAACTGCATATTGTAACGGACACACAGTTAGGCACATTCAAGCGCGGTTCGCATTACAAGTGTGCTGATGACAGCATGCCGCATATCCATACCGCTTGGTTTGCTTCCGCACCGCGTTCATTTCTACCTTAGTTAGAGGTCCATGGTTGTCTCACGGTTGGGCGACATGAGCTTTCAGGGTTAGCGTTGAGGTCAGTTTATCAAAGGTCATAAAGTAAACTTTTTTGCATTTGACATGGCCTCGGAAAAACGAATAGATAATTTCACGAGTTTGGGAGGCTGCACAAGATGCGCAGAGTTTTCAGATAGGCATATTTTATATTTGGAATTATCGATTTATAGAACTATTTCATGGTCATCCTCAAGTTTGATATATCCAGGATTGACTGTATTTGCTCTTGCATTGCATTTGGAATGTCACTTGCTTCGTGTCTGCTTTTCTCGTTCATTCCAGGACCTGCCCCTGCCATGCAGCGTGTGATGCCTTCTCAATCCCAGGTGCCAAGTGGGGTGAGTGCTGCGCACATGGCATCTCATGAAAGCAATCACATGCAGTGTCTGCAAATGATAGTCAAGTTGTGATGCAATACAGATATTTCTGGATCTAGTAAGCCCAATAACCACACTTCATGCAACTGCATTGTTTCTTTCTTGCCGAAATATTTGTTACTCGTGACTTTCTTGTGTGAAGTGAGGGCCTAGACCCTATAAATCCTAGAAAAACATACAGACAAGCGTCAGAATTTCCTAAGTAATTTAGCGTACTTGTTTCTGTGAACTAGCTTCTGTTTTAGTTAGTACCCAGGAAGTGGATGTATCATGAGGTCACGATTGATTGGCTGACTTTCTGCGATTGTTGCAACTGCCATATGTGAGCACATCCAGAAGAAATCTGCACAGTACTGTTAACTTTTTTATGAGTGAAGTCATCATTCTTAGCCTCATTGTTATATGATGTTCACAAACTTTTCTCTGTACATATCCTCTTGTATATTCTGTGCCTGCCAGATCAACCGTGCTCATGAGAAGCAGCCAGCATTGGAACTATGGCGGTGGCACCACGTGCTTAGGGTTGCCTCGAGCACACTTTTTACATTTTTGTTGCTCGCTGCTAACAAAAAAAAAAAAGAAGAAGGGGCATTAATAAAGAAGGGCCTGCGACAAGTGGAATATGAATTTCTTGCTTGTAACAGTAGAGTTCAGGTAATTTGACTTCGGCTAATTCGATCCTGACCGAAGGTCCCGGCTGGTGCCAATACATTTATATGGGACCAAACGTTTGTTATTTCGATGCGTAATAAGCCTTGGCCAGATAATTTGAACTTGGAGGGCCATTACGCACATGTGCAATCTGAATGATTTATATAGTGGTAGCTCTAATAGTGGCTTCAATTATTTCGTCTGCACTTAGGGTACAGTGAATGTGTCAAACACATCATCTCCAATCAAAAACACGTATTTTCATTAGGAAGGTTTCAAAGAGAAAACAGTGGATCACAATAAATTATTTCAGTAGAGTAGACTCTCTTGAAGTGAAACCTGCAGGGACCAGGGAAATTGGTTCCGTTTATCAGGAGTTCCATTTACTTGAGAGACAAAGCTGAATAAAATTGTATGACTACAAAACCAACCAACCATGAGGATGGTGTTTCGTTTAAGAGGCAGTTCCATTTAAGTGATTTCCGTTTATCCGAGATTCCACTGTACTTATCCAACTCTAACGTGCACATTTACTGCCAAGAAAATTTGTCCGAATATTTTTTTGTTGCATTTTGATACAAAACAAAAACCGCATTCGCAACAGCCTACTGTCACTGCCATCACATGATGGCGACCCTGGATGGCAGCTGAATGAGTTCTCACATAGCAAGAGTAACCTTGAACGGCGTGCCTGCAGCCCCCCCCCCCCCCTTTTTTTTTTTTTTGGTAGGCCGAAAACATCATGGAGGAGCTTTAAGCATGATGACGACATGCCGCTTTCAGTTTGATTACGAAAGCACATACAAAAATCGCTTGTATTAAATGTTAAGCTAGCAGCAGCAAGTCATGTCAGATGTTCTTGTCATTCCGAAAAATTGCATGCATCGTAAGGCGAACTAGCAAAGTGGTTAGTCAAGGCATTGGCTACCATCCTGTTTGTGGCCATTGTGGAGTCACTTGATAAAGGCAGAATATCAAAATACTTATGGACCACACAACATGTAGATTTTCATAGAGAGCTTTAAAGTGGTTTGAGAGTGATGAAGATGGACATTAACTCTTTCGTTACCTCGCCGTATTTTATAGGTCTCAGAAAAAAATTATTTACCACTACAAATAATATTCCAGCACACATTGCAGCATAGCATATTGTGCATAATGAAATGCTCTTTCCAAAAACATGTGTTGCCAAACAAAAAAAAGATTATTAGGTAAAACATAAAAATTCCAGAAAGCGTAATTTTTGCTGCCAGTTGATAAAAACAACAGTAGAAGACATATCTACAAGAACATTAATATCAAAGAAAATTCAGTATATAAATTACAAAGATAAGTTACCCAGGAATAGTGTCTGAAAAAATAAATGATCAATACATCGCCGTTCTTCGGATACAAGGAAGAAACTAAGACCAGTTCATTGCTCGTGCCATGCGGTGACGCAGTTCCTGGATTCTGTGAAGCATAGGTGCACTCCGCACTTTTCCCACAAAGCGTCTGGTTTTTGTTGGACTTTGCAGTCCTCGTAACACATTTTGCAGTTCAGCCATTTCGGCATCTTCTGAGGATGGTCCGATGAGAAGTCCAAGGAACGTACTTCGCCAGTTAGTCTAGAGTCATGCACCTCTTCCAGGAGTGATCGCTCTCAGAGTAGCTGGGCAACTACAAGATCATGCATCCAAGCATATCTGCTTCGATTTTTGCAGATAGTCTTTATCACCTCTGCAAAGAAGGAGAGTAGAAATCCCTCGCCGTTGTAAACTGTCTTGCCCTGATCCGTAGTGCTGGGCCGAGATGTGCTATGGGCAGCCTTCTTGACATGAATGGTAGTTTCTCTGCTGCTGATGGCAGAACAGCATAACCAAGCGAAGTATGCACCCTGAAGATAATCGGTAGAGCTCCTAGGTCGTGCAAAAAGATTGGCAAATAGGCGCACACGAGGAAGGGACCACTCAAGGCCGTAAAGGAAACTCACCGGTGAACAGCTGCGGATGTCCCATGCTGACTCAAAACATTGTTCCATCAGAGCTGGAACTGCTTTGCTGTCATATTTGGAATGGTAACTCGAGTACTCATCACTAAATTTAAGTGCGAGTGCAGCATAGTTTCAAGCAGGACATTTTTCTCACGACGCAGCCGTGCAGTACGGCGCCATGGGAGCGACTTTCGAAAACTGCACAGTGACACTGGCAGCACCCCTTGCTGGGATTTTACGAGAGAAGTGTTACTGAAACTCTTGGAAACTAGTTGCAAAAGCCAAGTCCACATGTTGGACATATGGCGAACCTTCTTTCGATAAAACGACCCGGACTTCAAGCCAAAGCTCACTAGTGAACAGGTGGCGTCATTTTCAGTTAATTATCACCACTCAACACTGTCGGAAGGCAAAGCCGGCTAGATAATTTAATTTTTGACTTGCTGGGAGTCATTTGATTAAAAAATCTTGATGCTAGTGTGGCGTAGTCGTGAGCGGCATGCTTTTTTCTCGAGCGCGGCAGAATGTGACAGCCACGCCTATTTTTGCTACAACATATGCACATTAGTTAGCAAAAAGGTCAGTCAAAAATCGCAACATCGTTGGAGCACGAAAATTTAAACTGATTCTGAAAGTGCAGTGCCTGTACTAACTACTGGATGGCCTTAAATGGATAAGAAACGGCTCCAATATGTCGAAATTGGCAATCTGAAGCATCGATCACCAGTTATCGATTTGAATAGGTGTCGTAACGAAAGAGTTAAGGGCCACACACCAGGCCACGTAGCAAATTTAGGTTATATGCAGGAAGTTGTTCGGCGCCCTTTAGTGAGCATTCTGCCTTAAGAATTTTTCAAACTGGTTCATTAATAGCTGAGATAGAAATATTTCATTGCCGCGAACCCAAGATTTCAGGAGGCGAGGGCCACTGCCGAGAGAGACACTCTCTCCGCTTGTCTCATCTAACCTCTGCAAGCGAAATTCCTTCTGTGTTCTCCCATACCGGAGCTTGAAGATCGCGTGACGCATATGTCGCGGGCTTTGCCTTCATCTTTTTTCTTTTCTCGCTCATTGGCTGCGCAGAGCAATTCCACTGACAGTGTCGCACGCAAACTGTTGCGTTTGTCTCGTTTCGCACAGCCCACGATTTCGTGCACTGTGCACAAGAACACCTGACTAGCGGCATAAGTCAGAGCTACACGAATACTGAGGCAGACACAAGCGGATCACAAAGCATCATCGCTGGAACACGGTAGATAATTACATAATTTTGTTGTCTGCGCATGCGACTGCATGATGTGGGAACAAGCAGACAAAACTGAAGTACATCTCTCTTGCTGCAGTGTGAAGTCAAATGAGAACACACAGACATTTGGTTTGTGTGTTTTATTATTTCTCTAAACTTGAATTCATCTTTAGTTCTTGAAATCGTGTGTTACTGTGAGTGATGTCACAGCACTGCCATGTACGTAGGCGCACTTGTGTGATATGCGTCGACTCTCCAGCTGGGAGCGCGGTGCCCACGAGGAGAAGGGCAAATGATGTTCGGTTTGAAATTTCAAATCTTTCAGCGGTGCATAGCGATGTAATACTTAGCAGACATGATCGTTAGCATCCATTGTATTCACGGCGCTTGTCAGCTCAGAATGGCGAGACCTGGTGAAGGGCCCTTTAATAAAGTAAATAAATTTTGAATACCTATATGAAGGTAACATTAGCTCATTTCATCTTTTTTCTTACTGTCAGAATTTTAGACTTGATAATTCTTTCTTGCTAAATAATTGGGTGCATGTTCGGTTTCTACGTTGTTTTAATGTCATTTTTACGTTAGTTTTACTTTGAGAGTGTAGATTCAATTCGCAGACGTTACAATCAGGGCAAATGCTGCCAAATGAACTAGGTGTGTGTTCTGGTTCTTCTTTTTTTTTTTTCTCCCTATGTTTAATTTGACCCGCTGGATTATTCAACCAATTTTGCCAGTCCTGTCAGGGTCAAATTAATGTAAATCGACTGTAGTTGCTTTTCAAGAAACAAGTTATCTAATCTCTGCTACCACCACACACATACACTATTGTTTCTAGAGCTCAGACAAGTTGCCATCCGCCATCAATGGTGTGTGACAGGGCGATATCAAGGTTTGTAAGTACCCTGCCCAAAATGTCACGACTCCCAACCTACATAAGTGGTGCCTTCATAGACTATAGCAGTTTCTGTTGCAGAATTTCTACAACTTCAAAATTAGTGTCATTGTTCCTTTAAGTATTGCAGAGTGCAGTATTGCACACAGGAAATGACATATATCCCCTTCTACTCATCTTGCCTGACTCAGGTTCCGCATAAGAGAGTTAGCAAGTGTTGGTGGGGTTCTCACCCGTGCTCTTGGGACAAAGAATTGACAACACAGTAGTGCAAACAATCACAAGGGCATTTATTGCACCTTTCATAGACTGATGCCTGCTAGCCGAGTTGCTATCCACAAAACATACCAATGGGCGCGCAACAAATCGTGGAAACCGCGACTGGATAGCGAGCGGATATGTTTGCCCCATGCTGGACACCAACACCTGGTTGTTCGCGCATGGTGGCGTTAGCAGAGCAACACTCACACCATCTCTCGTACTACCCTGCGAGAAGACCGATTGGCGCCGTAAAGCCACGCAGCAAAGCCAGATTACAGGAGACTGAAGCTATGCGGGAAAACAACATATCAGGGGAAGTGCGAGTTGCGCATCCCCACAGTGTGTATTCATGTATGTACATGGACTGTGCATTGCTTTGGTGTATTTGCTCAGGCAGGTGATGAATGAGTATTCTGCTTGAAGCCTCATTCTGCTTGAAGCTGGCAGCTAGCATTCGTAGTGTTGACAGTGCCTTTTAAGCAATTCTGCTGGGAATTTATAAAACAGCAGGAGTGCTGTAGCACACCTTTTTGTGAAGATGGCTGGCCCTTCACCATCTGGTTGTCAGCAGCAAAGAAGCTTATTTGTGTTAGTGAACAACCACGCATCTGTCTACCTTACGATGTAATAATAGTGTCCTTTGAAGATGAACTCAAGCCAACCTTATAATGAGGTTCACAGTCACGTATGGGGAGCTCTGTGTAAAAAATATTGCTCATGAAAACCTTCTTTCCATAGCTCATATGCTTGGTGCTGGAAGCTGCTGGCACCATAGTCCCCTAAGAAACGTCACCGGGGTTCTGCTGTATTTGTAGGTTGGAAATTTCAGAGCAATATTTCATGCCAGATTTGCATAAATGCAGTATGTGCCTCCAAGTAAATATAAAGTGCCTGTGTGTTCACATAATGCTTTCTGCTCTGATGTGTGGAACATGTGAGTGATGATTTGTACACATGAAAGCAATATTGGCACCATTCTCTGTTTTTGTGAAATTCCTAATTACAATGCTGGTGTAATTGCCCTTTGCAGCGAACTTTCCGGGCAATGTATGACTATGTGGCCCAAGATGTCGATGAAGTCAGTTTCCTCGACGGCGACATGATTGTGAGTTGCGTGCCCATCGACGAGGGTTGGATGACCGGCACCGTCCAGCGCACAGGCCTTACGGGGATGCTGCCCGCAAACTATGTTGAACCTATCAACTGAATCCTGTTCACTGCCGCTCCCGCTGTGCTTTTTTTTCCTTTGTGTCAAGTGCTTTGCAGGCTTTCAGTTGGTGCCCAAGACTCATGCATTTTTTTTTCTTTTATTTACTTTTCGAAAAAAACATGATAGGTGGTTTGCGTGCTTTATTTAGGTGCAATGAAAAACTTTTTGTGCTCTCTCGTCTTGTGCTTATGAGAAACTGATTATTTTAGTTCAGAATGTCTTCCTATTTTGCCTCCTCAGTTACTGTCACCGGGATTATGAAACGTAATTGGCTAACGTCATAAAAGCCCTTTGACAGACATCACTGGTCATGTGATAGCCCAACTGCTTGCACAGAGTGGGCATAGTCGCAGACACAGTAAGCAATGATTTTTATTCCCTTCCTCAAATTACTTCTGCCTTTGCATTTTCTTACTCTTTCTACAGTGCCTATAATTTTTGATATTTGTATAAAGTGCAAAGTATGTATTGTATACCATCAGAAATTAATGTACAGGCCACCTGCAGTGCTTCATGGTGTGCATTTGCTATTTTTCATTTTTGAACACTGTTGAGGTAGAAGTGGCAGATTTTGTGAACTGGTGAGATGCATTTAGCAAGTGTGCCTTGTGCAGAATACATATGTTCAGGTTCATCCTGTTTGTCAGCTTACTATGGCTAGAATTCTGTGCTTTTGGTCACTGCTAAGATGGCATACTGTTTCCTTCATGTGAAAAGACTTGCCATGGCTGATCATGGGGTTGTTCTCACCGAGTACTTCAAAACTGCATTTTAGCATGTACACTGAAATGCACTAAATGACCTGCATGGCATGTGTCACTAACAAGATGTGCAGTGTTCTTTCTTTTTCTTTCTTTTTTCCCTCTCCTTCCCCGATTTTTTTTCCTAATGGGATTTGCAGTCTGGTCTATTGTGGCTGGATGTTTTTAAGAATCATTACTATAGTGACAGTATATTTAAACACAAGCCTAATTCATGGCCATGCATCAAGCACTGTCTTTGACGTGAAGTGTATTTGTCAAAAGCATTATTTAAGCGCGCTTAAAGTATTAGTAGCTGCTAAAGACGTTGCGACTGAAATAATTGCGAAAGTTTTTTTTTTTTTTTTGCATTGTTCATGAAAGCTGCATTTGCAAGCTGATGCTGTAGCATGGGACTATATTTGCACAGCTTCCTTTTGCAACTGTGCCTGGGCATCATAGGACTGTGCATTTGAGTTGAATATGTTGGCTATCCACCAGGGTCTACTTTTGCACAACTTAGCTTATCTGGTACAAGGATGAATACAGTGTAGTATAAACGGCATTCAGTAGAGCATATAACTTTATACTTGAATGTGGCAGCATTAAAGCATATTTGTTGCTCAGGGTTTAGAAGCTGTCTGCCTTCTTGTCTCTTGTTTTATTGTTGGGTGTTAGTGCCTGTCTCTTGAAACTGTTTACCTTTGTGACTTTGCTCATGCTTGTTGTGTATTGCAACATTGATCTTTGTGCCCTTAAAAGAATATCTTCAGTCTAATGTTCAAGTGTGGAAGCATGTGGTAGAGCAGATGAAAATGCTATCTAAACATTCAAGCTCAAAGTTAGGGTTCATGCTAACATTTTCTTCTTTTTTTTTTATGGCATATACTCGTAAGGGGAACTGCTGTGTTTATTGCATGGCTATTTATTGCCCTAAGCCTCTATACAGTTTTGTTTTATACTTGTCTGATCAATGTGTTCTGTGCCCTGAATTTGACATGTTAAGTTTTAACTACACATAATGCTCAAAGCCTCGCTTTGTGCTCATTTGAATTGTACCTATAGCCCTTCAGTAATCACGATTTCGTGTGTGTGCCACCTTGACCTTGCGTGCATTTTCGCTATGCGTAATGCTTGGAGGTGCACGTAGAACAAAAGCTTCATGCTTGTGGCGTTTGCCAGCTACGTTTACCTCCTCGTAGTTCAGCCAACGAGGCCTCCAACTGTGTGTACAAAGTATGACTCATTTGCAATTAACATGTGTACACTACTCAGCGTTATGTGCCTTCTCGCAGTCCGACAGTGCCAGATGGGTAATCAAGCTTTGACATACCCAGTTTACATGCACTCTTTGTCTAGACACTAAAGCACTTTGTATGTTGATTCTTTAGCTGGTGTAGTGCTTAGAAGCCTACCCCTCCTCCCCCCCTCTTTTTTTTTTTTTTTGAATAAAGTTTTTTAAGATAGATTACTTTCAATTGCTTGAGAATTACTTCATTTTGGTGCACAGAAATTTAGTGTAGAGTGTGTTGCATAATTTTTTAGCAGAGATGAAGGAAAGGAAAGATGATGCACACAAAAATGCAAAAACGGGAAGTTATTGCTTCTTGTTTTGAATTTACCTGTTTCACCCACCGCAGTAGCCCAGTGGCTACAACATTGTGCTGCTAAGCTTGAAGTCGTGGGTTTGAACACGGCCATGGCGGCTTTTCCAATGGGGGCAGAATGCAAGAACGCTCTTGTACTGTGCGTTCGGTGCACATTAAAGAAGCGCAAGTGGTCAAAATTAATCTGGAGCCCCCCCGTTACGGCATGCCTCATAATCAGATTGTGGTTTTGGCACATTAAAAAGCGTGGCACAGGGTGAAATTTCAATGCAACTTGAAATTTGTGGGAGATATGGGGTTCTCCTCCGTACTCTTGGGGACAAAGGAACGACAACACAGTAGTGCAAACAGTCACAAGGGCATTTATTGCACCTTTCATAGATCAATGCCTGCTAGCCGAGTTGCTATCCCCAAAACATGCCGATGGGCGCGCGACAAATCTAGAAGTCCGACTTACCGCGACCGCATTGCGAGCGAATATGTTCGCCCCATGCTGGATGCCAACGCCTGGTCGCTCGCGCGTACTGTCACGCGAACGGTGTCCAAGGCGGCCACGCGAGACGGTCTCGCAGAAGCATGGTCGGCGCACGCGCGGGCGGCACGTCCGTCCCGCTCGCTTCCCAAACCCAAAGAGACCAAGCGCCTTCCCTTTCGGCGCCCAAGTAACCCCGCAGCAGCGCGACACTCGCGCCATCTCCCGCACTGCGCCTCAACCACTCCGACCGCCGCGGGCGAAGCCGCCCTGCAGGAGACGAGCTATGCGGGAAAACTAGATCTCAGGGGAGGCGTGAGAGTCGCGCATCCCCACATCCCCCCCAACCTTAAATCACTACATATTCCGGCGAAACATTTCACACAGTCTAACATCAACACGTGCTTCGCGAACAAGGTGGTACATGCAACAGTAGCCGCGCCGGGGAAATGTCCACACGCTCTCCATAACATGCGAGCCGACTGTCCTTGGGGTACACCGCTGGCGTCCGCCGGTCACAGCAGCAGCTTTGCGACTCGACGGCACGATCCCAGGCCAGGACTCCGGAGACGACGACGCAGTAGTCGGTACGAGCAAGCGTCGCTCGCGCCGACGCGCCCTGCTGGCAAGAGCCGCCGTAGTTGTCGGTGACCGCTGGCTCCTTTGTCCGCCGCCGAGGGTTGTGAGCTGGATGCAGGAGGCCGCCGAAGTAACTGGCCACAGCATCACCATCGCCCGGGGTGACTCGATCGTAGTCCGGGGCAGCAGCGCAGACGATGTGCAGGTGACAGCAAGCCAGGGGTGACTCCAATCACGCTGCGTAAACTCAACACACTCGGCAAACACTAAAGTAGTGCGAGGGAGAGGAATTCTGCATGCGCATCGCCCACGTGGTACGATGTTCAACTCTGCTAGCAAAAGATCGGGCAGCTACTCAGATGCTAAGTTCACGTGAACGAAGCTCGCTTTCTTGAGTCGAACGAGTAATTTCAATTCGTGCGAGGCTAACTAGAATGAGGGAAGCAAATTGCAACACCTCAACGCCACGGTCCACCAGGTTGTGTCCCTCCACGTGCGACAGGCAGCTTCGTAAAGCCTTAGGCCTAAAGCGTCGCTACCCTGACAACAACCAGCATCCAAAAACAACACCCAAAATGAGCGGAAAACAGGCAGCCGCGAGGAGACGTCAGCTCTGTGAGGTGGTACTACTCCGCTCGGTGCACACAGCATCCGAGTTGACGGCGCCCACCGTCCCAGACTGTGTCGGAGCGCCCGGTGCGGCACCCGTGGCCCGCGGCCACCCGGCTCCCTGAGCCGCGACTTCATCCGAGTCAAAGAGATAGAAGAAGCTATTTACATAAATTCGGACCACCCACGAGGCTTCCGTACTCACTCGCTTCAGGCTTGCCACTGCTCCGCGGGCGCTCAGCCTCGCTCTCCCAGGATGCAGACCACGTGGCTCTCGTACCGACGAATGTCATTAAAAAAAACACTTGCGAAAAGGCTTAGCATGTTGACATGTTCAAACACACTACAGCCACCGCCGCCTCGCTCAAGAAAGCACGCCGCCGACGCTAGCGATCAAAATCCACGCTAGGCCTACGCTTCGGTTCAAACAAAGGTCTTGAACGAAGCAACACTTAAAATTATCGTCCGATGCCCCAAGAGCCCCACGTTGGGCGCCAGATGTGGGAGATATGGGGTTCTCCTCCGTACTCTTGGGGACAAAGGAACGACAACACAGTAGTGCAAACAGTCACAAGGGCATTTATTGCACCTTTCATAGATCAATGCCTGCTAGCCGAGTTGCTATCCCCAAAACATGCCGATGGGCGCGCGACAAATCTAGAAGTCCGACTTACCGCGACCGCATTGCGAGCGAATATGTTCGCCCCATGCTGGATGCCAACGCCTGGTCGCTCGCGCGTACTGTCACGCGAACGGTGTCCAAGGCGGCCACGCGAGACGGTCTCGCAGAAGCATGCATGGCGCACGCGCGGGCGGCACGTCCGTCCCGCTCGCTTCCCGAACCCAAAGAGAGCAAGCGCCTTCCCTTTCGACGCCCAAGTAACCCCGCAGCAGCTAAAGCCCCTCAATTTTTCAAAAGTAGCGCCATTCTTAGATCTTTCCGCCACCCCGCTCACCCTGGCGCGTCCTCCTCCACGCCTCCTGTCGCCCCAACCTCCTCCGCTCCCCCATTGGCCAATCTGTGTCACGTGGAAGCAAGCGCCGCGCTTCTGTATATTTTTTTCTTTCCAGCGCGCAGAAGGCGCCGCGCTTTTGTATATTTTTTCTTTCCAGCGCGCGCCGACCTCCATTGTTGGGCCTGCGCGACGAAAGTACGGCAGGCGGACTGACGGAGTGCGTTAGCGTAATAGAATGTGCAGGGCCGAGAACTTAATTGCGATGCCATGCTGCTGCGCCTTCAATTGCCTCAACAGACACAGCGAGGGCAAAAATCTTTTTGCTTTGCCGTCCGGCGGGCGCAACGCAAAAAGAAGTGTGGATTCGCAGGATCGGGTGGGCTGACTTCGAGCAAGTGGCAAAGAACGCACGGCTTAGTGAAGTAAGGGACACGGCTACTCACAACCTCTTATTTTGAGCCTAGTTCACGCCTTCCGCTTCGAAAAAGTGTGTGTTCATGCTCTGCGTGGTTTTTAGCGCGTTGTTTGACTTTTTTTTTTTTCGAATGTGCTCTTTGTTTCATGTAGTTTCGTCTTGCGGTGAAATGCACGCATCTGCAGCTGGCCTGTGACATAAAGCGACTTTATTCAGGGTGTGTCTTGAGCTCCACCAGAAGTTAGCACATTATCGACGCTTTTGCAAGGCTCACTATGACTTACGATCCAGTCTTCTAGCTTCGAATGTACGCCCGCATGTATTGATTTGGTTTGTGGTGATTAACGTTTTTAACGTTCCGAAGCGACTAAAGCTAGGATGGAGGTCGTAGTGGATGGCTCCGGATAACATTATCTAGCTCGCCTGGGGATGTTTAACGTGCACTTTGATCGTAGAGTCGTACGTGGGCCGGTAAATTCCTCGTTGGCGTTTCATAATACTCGCGCGCTAGCGCTGCTTCAGAAGTTGGCGCCTCGGCGCGATTGTATTTCTTCAATAAATTTTATTTACTAGTTGTAACAACTTGTCATTATTTCGTATTATTGACGGCCCCTCCAGGGCACCAAAGCCGCAACAGGAACACCAAAGCTAGAACCAGGGCTGGATGGGGCTCGCCGAAGCCTGTGCATGCCAAGGGGGTACAAGATCGCGGACAGCCAATTTTGTATGCGAACACTCCCTGCGACGCCTGCATTAGCGTAATGTTACGTGCTCTTCAGAGGTCTCCGTTAGCCATTACATGTGCCCGCCTGGAGCAGTACTTGTAAAAAAAAAACAATATATCGTCACGATTACCAAAGCACCCCGCAATGAAAAAAACGGCCCTGTTGACAGACATTGCTGACCGCACACAGCCGGAATCTCTCACGCGCCGACCGAACAAAAGTGTCCTGCAGGTACGTAAATGAACCTACGAAACCACGTACACATACTTTCACGCTGTCAACACCTGAAACTTTGGTAATTACGCGCGTGTTTGAGTACACCGCGTGCTCGCGTCGTGTTTCAGCAACACGAACTCTCAACGTCGCGCGCTTTACGCCTTATATACGCCTTGAACAGTGGCGTAGCAACAGGGGGGGCCGGGGGGCCGTGGGCCCCGGGTGCAAGGTGCCAGAGGGGGGGGGGGGGGGGGGGGTGTCATACGCCTGAAGACACCCCTTTTTCCGCCGGCTTGACTGGGCGCAAATGGCAAAGAATGCTCCGGTATCCAGTAGCCCGAGCTCGTACCCGATGCGTTGCGCCGCAGAATTGTCGGCTGCAGCTCTATCAACACCCCACGAAATAATTGCACGAATGTGCGAGCGAAAAAATTTAATTCGCAAAATGGTCGCTAAACTATTCGCCTTAGCGGAATGTTTCATGTGGCGTGCGCTCGTGCCGTGCGTTCATGCTGGGAGCAGGAGTCGCTAAACACACAATCAGGTATTGTAAGGCGTTGAGATACAGTGTACTAGAATTCCTATTCCCCTATTCTAGTACACTGTAGTTGAGGCTCTTGGGTCCCTCTTCCGTTCAGAACGCGCAGCGAAGACGAACAAAGACAGCAGCAAGAGGGCGTTGAAAGAGCGCGCCCGGCGCTCTCGTTTACGGCGAAGCGTTCGTTGAGAGCGACGTTGCACAAGTGCGGCCGTCAAAAGTCGCGAATGGGATTCTCTGGTTCGTCTTCAGACTCGGTGCGGCCGAAGAGTTTGGCGGCACATGACTCGACAGGCTGTATATAGTCGCGGGCGCCGCGATGTTCAGCTCGCGTTTACTTCCCCTCTCCCGCTCGCTCCGAGAAGCCGCTGTGAAACCTGCCGTTATGTTTCACGCTTTCCTTCTTAACCTCGAAAGTTTCAGAAAACTGTTATCGTTGTGTGACTTCATGTCACAAGTACAGTGTCTGTGCCAACTGCACAGAATTTTACAAAAAGAAACGTGAACTTTGTAAGGTTTTTTTCCGATATTCTGTGAAGTTATGTGTCTTTGTGATTACTAGGAACTCGGTAGCGTGAAAAATATGGCAGATAAGTAACGACTATATCCTTAATAATCCCTTAATTTGTACTTGTAGAGGAAGCAGTTCGATTCCAGAATTGAGGACTCGAAGTCATATGATTACCTCAACAAAAACTTCTTAAAGGGAAGCTGAAACGGTTTTCAATTTCCATGAATTGCTGGGATTGGGAAGAACAGACCTAATTATTTACGGCTCCGTAATTTTTTTCTTCGTTTTATTAATATAAGGGGCGGAAATCGCTTTCTAAATCACCCCCGCGGACACGCCCCCGTCGCTTCCCGGAGCGCCGGGTGAGGTGGTTGCCAGAGGAGAGAACCGGCGAGAGTGACGTCACTTGCGGGGACCGAGCTGCCGGACCGGCGTGCTGGCATGTGCTGGCATGCCTCTTTCCGTCCTGCGCTTTACTGAACGACGCTATGAGAGATCTGCCGCCGCCGCCGCGCACGTTTGTTTTCTTTTGCGATTTTCGTATACTGTTCTTTCCTTCTGTGCTGCGTGAGTGCCTACAGCCAAGGGCGCCCAACATGCCCTCGTTCTGTGCAGCATTCGGCTGCGCGAACACAGGCGGGCGAGACGATGTGGTGTTTCACAGGTTCCCGAAGGACAAGAAGCTTGCAGCGCAGTGGGTCCGTGCGGTGAGGAGAGATAAGTTCGTGCCGATGAAATCAACTGTGCTGTGCTCTTCATCTTCCATCAATACGCAGCACATGCAGGTGCACCTAGTTTAATGAAAGCCTGATTAGACCCACATTGATGCACTCGACAAATGCGAACATTCGCAGCCATTAACGTCTGGTAACACATTTTTAGCGTAGCCGGATAGCCTTACGACAAATGCGGAAACGCGTTGTTGCTAGCGTTGCTATACTCCGTTTCATACATCAGGTGCAACGCTGTGGAGGCTTGAGATACTTCTTGCAGTGGCTGCGTTCGCACTTAGAAAAAGTTCGGTGTTGCTTGACCCGATTTTTTAGAAAATTTTCCATATATAAGCTCAGTTCTGAATGAAAAAAAGAAAGAATTTACCCACAGAAACAATCCGTGTACTTATACGGCTGCTAACACGTTCTTTTAAATCAATTTTCTTTTCGGTATTTTTTAATTGCAGCCCGTCGCGGCAGCTTCACGTGCATGCTCGCGCGAGCAAACGCCGCTGGCACGCTGCGAAGCATAGACGGAAACGCACGCAGTAATAAATTTTGGTGACCGGACTTCGTGCGTAAAATCCACAGCGTTGCACCTGAGGTATGAAATGGAGTATAGGCTTGCCTAGTGACATTCTACGTACGGTTGCAGTTATCGTGTTTACCACACGGCGGTGCTAAAACTGCTTAGTATCTTTATGTCAACACTAGCATGGAGCACTCATACCGATTCTTGATCGAGCCACAATCGCAAAGTCGTCGAACCATGGTATGAATATTGCACATATAATACCTCTGGCCATCTCTGGATTTGTATGATAAGCAACTTCCATGACTGTACCCCGCAGCACTGCATGTGCGGGCTTTGAAACGCGGCACTTATGTTCGCGATCGTGTATCAACACTCAAAAAACCACGGGACTACTTTAGACAAGCAGCGGCAAGGTGCTTGTCATCGCGGAATTGCACCCGTGTTTACAATCTAATGTGAAGTTAGTGCTTCGGCATTCTTCCAGCAGCAAGTTCCCAGTGACACTTTAGCGCATTTTTTCTCCCGGCATTGCAACCTGCAGCTACATGAAAAAAAAAAAAAAGAAACATAAGTACCAGCTAAGACTTCCAACGCGCGAGAAGGTGCACACATCGCTCTCGCTGTTGGCACACTCTACATCGTCGTTACCGCCGTTGCCACCATCGTTTTCCGTATCGGCTGTCGGTTCGAACATGTACGGCGAAAATACAAGCTGTCCGAGACAGCGAGAACGTTCCATAATGCTTACAACTCAGCTATGAAGCCAGAACAGAACAGCATGCTACGCTCTGAAACGGCGCGCCGACCGGAGACTGCCGCGAAAGACGTCACAGCGGCCCCGACCAATCACGGGCAACAGCGGCGTTCGCGCGATGCCCTGAGGCGCTGGTGCGCGTTTTCTTGGAAAAACAGCCGCTTGCGTTTGTTTCCGCCCTTTTTGAACCAGATATTCGTGTTCAGGGGACTCAAAACTGTAGAATGCCGCAGAGAACTCATTTTTTTCGAAAAGTGTTTCAGCTTCCCTTTAAAAAAATCGCTTTGGGTGCTATAATCTACAGTACTTTGGCACTGCGGGCGGCGCCCAGTATGGCAGTAGCGAAAGAAATATGAAATAGTGGACCAGTGAGGTTGATCCCTCAACCCTTTCCATTGCGAGTGTAGGCCAACAGGTTTCACTGGCACGGGCTTCATCGCGGTCTTTTTTTTTTATGGTGACTCCAAGAATCGACGCGAAGCCTGCTCTATTATCTTCCCAATCTTTTGGTGGTACCGCAGCTCGGATAATCACGTTCGTCCGTATAGCAGCAAATAAAAAACACAGGTCTTCATTAATCACAATGAAGAGAACTCGTAATTGTCATAACATTGGCGCCCACGCAGCAGGGAGGCAGGTGGCGTTTTCCGTTTTTCTAATATGGTGGGGAGAACAGCGTCACTGAGACACAAATAAATTTTCGTTTTCGTTCAGGGCTGCCCACAGCCAAAATACTACGGGCCATAGTACCTACGACGATTTTTGTGAAGTTGTTGTTGGGCAAGATATGAATGTCGGCCTTCAATTTTGCAAATGCAGTGTTGCCGCTAAAATTGGTAATTAAAACTTTATAACAAAAATTTTTTTTTACTTGTGACGTACGTGAGCCGTATTTGCCACGATGCCGTATTTGTATTGGTTGCCAAGCCTTATAGTCTGACAGAAGATGTGCACATGCGCTTATCACAAGTTATCAGTGCAGCACCCTGTGTTATTTGGTGCAGAAAAAACAGCGTGTATTGGCCTCGAGCTCCACCACTGGAAAAGCTGGTGCTACCGTCGGCGTACGTACTATTAGGGATGACGTGGACACCGCGGCCGCGTCGGCTGCTTCGGGAGCGCCGAAGCGAGCTGAAAACGAGAGTTTAAGTTCCCTCATACGCTGCGGTTCTCATTTAGTGGCGAGATTTTCCCGCTTCGAGTGTCTCCTTTACAACGCTTGAAAGCACTACAATAGGTAGTGGCTGCCTTTCAAGGCGCGCAACATGGTAGGCTACTGCTCGGTGCCGCAGTGCCGGACGTATGCAACGGAGCCCGGTGTCAGCCTTATTCATACGTAGCCGCAGGACAAGAAGCTGCGCGAAGCTTGGCTAGAATAGCAGCTTGGGCTTGTTGGTTTTCCATCCTGCTAGTAACAGCGCAAAATGTAGACAAGGGACGAGACAAGAAGACACCACAGCGCTTGTGGTGTCTTCTTGTCTCGTCCCTTGTCTACATTTTGCGCTGTTACTAGCAGGCGAAGCTTGGCTCGCGAAACATAAAATCGGCACACAGTCATCGGCTACCACTCGGGTAGGCAGCAAGCACAGACGCGAGGAAGATTTCTGCTACGGCGCCCGGTCTGCGATGTTCGAAAAACGCGCACTGAGACGCTCGTTCGAGTCCGCTGCCCGACTAATGTCATGACGGTTTGGTCGATGAACTTGTCGATGCTATAGATATTGGCAAGTTCACTGGAGTGGAAAGGGAGCGGTAAGAAGCACATTAAAAAAAAGCATGGCATATGGTCATATTTGCGTTATGAATTAATGCACTGGATTACAAAAAAAGAAGCAGCGGGAAATCGCACGCTGAGAACACTGATAAACATATAGTGCGACGCAACTCGAGAAATAATATTGAAACGTCCAAGAATTAAAAAAAAAAGAAGATTGAATCGTCGCAACGGCACATCACAGTCCCCGTAGGCGTCGAAGTCTCTACAATGAAATTATTTTTGAACAGCTCTGATAGCGCCCACGCAACAATGGTTGCTTGTATGCTGTCAAATGCTCATTCTGTGGCCTTTATAAAGGGCACGGTGCGAAAACGCGCACGCGGCGAAAGCGAAGCAGTGCGCGGACAAGCATGCAGACGCACAATCGGTCGCTGCGAATCTGTGCGATCGCTGCATTGAGGGTTCATTCTACTACGCTGCATTTAGTTATACAAACACTATAACAACATATTTCACATAGTTTGCTCTCAGCGTTTGCCTACCTTTCACGCGAGAAGCCGGTTCGGGAGACTCCATCGCGGCGACTGTGCGCAGTGGCGTTCACTCTAAAAACAGTTTGCACCCTTTGGGGTGTATATTTGTCCCACAACAATAATCGTCATCTGCCTTGCTTGCGTTTCCTTTCTTGAAAACTCGGCGCTCGCTACTTTCCTGTCGAGAATGCTGCGTCACACTGATAACGCGCATGCCGTTCGTGACTGGGAAGTACCGGGCTCGCAGCGTTAAAGAAAGGAAACTCGGGCAAGATAGATGACGATTATTGTTGTGGGACAAATATACACCCCAAAGGGTGCAACTGTTTTTAGAGTGTTTACTGTACGTATTCGGTAAAGAGATAGCGTCTGTAAACGATTCTGGGCTTTCAGTTTGCCTAAGATTATTATTTAGACATTAAAAAAATTGTCTCGTTTCGAACGTACTTACAGAAATGTCCGGGAGAGCTCCCGCGTGGTGTTTTCAGTGAGCGCTGACAGCAAAACCTATGAGGAGCGCGCCGCGTGATCCCTCATATTACCCCAGCGAGGCGCTTCCGATAGGTGGCGACTCCGTTACTCCTCGCCGCCAATACCTGCTGCTTTCGCGATCTCTGGGAAAGAAAGCGAAGGAGAGGGGGACCCGGGGTGCGTGCGCGGTATCCAAGGCGGCTGTACCGGTGCTGAAACCCGGAAATTGTCGATATCCTCGCCTTCCTCGACTACACCCGGGGGGGGGGGGGGAGGTGACAAAAGACCTATGGGCCCCGGGTGCCAGACGACCTAGCTACGCCACTGGCCTTGAATAATGGTCATTTTCTCTATTTCTTCCGCAATTCCAATACGAAAAGTTACCGACTGACGAAGAAAGATCTCGATTGAAAAAACTGCTCCGCAAGGCTCGAACGAACTTTTCTGCGGATTTCCTCCCGCAGCGTGTTAGCCGTCGTCTGCTACGGCAGGCCCACCACTGGCGGCGCCACCGTCGAGGCCGCGCCGAGCGGAGGAGGAGGGAAGCGAATGGCGCTACTTTGGGAGATTGAGGGGTTTTAGCAGCAGCGCGACACTCGCGCCATCTCCCGCACTGCGCCTCAACCACTCCGACCGCCGGGGGCGAAGCCGCCCTGCAGAAGACGAGCTATGCGGGAAAACTAGATCTCAGGGGAGGCGTGAGAGTCACGCATCCCCACAAATTTCACCATAAAAAATAAACATTTCTGCATGGTCTGCAGCAGATACACCAGGCCATTCTGAGGAAACTGCATGGCACACTTGTGGCCTTTGTCATTGCTAGAAAACGTGTGCCTAACCTCAAAGAAACAGTGATACACTCTATGATAGCCTGACGAAATTTTGTATCTGGCATCACAATAGGATGATGACAATGGCCATTTATTTATTTCGCATACTTCCAAGGCCCGAGGGCATTATAGGAAGGAGTGGTAAATAACATGTTTGCACAGTAAAAGAAATACAGTTATAGCAAGTAAAGAAAACACGTTAACAAAAGGCTTTATGAATGGCAGTCTTGAAGGTGTCAGTGACGGTAGCAATGAAAGCGGTAAAGTGGTTCCATTCTTTGCTAGTCTTCAGAATGAAAGATTCACTCTAAGTATTAGTCCAGCAAGATGGCACACCAACTTTGTATTTATGGTCTGAACGCGACGATACATAGATGGGAGCGGGAAAAAATAACTTCTCTTAGAATCTGATTATAATGATAGATATTGTGGAACAATGAAAGCAAATACATTTACGGTGCAAGAACAGTTCATCTAAGGCAATTGTTGCTTTCTTTGATGATAAGCTGGCATGCCGAGAGTAATTTGATAGAATTAAACGAGCTGCGACTGATTCAATAATTTCTGAAAATGCAGCGTTTTTGGGGTCCCAGATAGAGGATGTGTAATCTCATTTAGGGCGAACAAGAGTTTTATATAGATGCAGTTTTACCGACAAAAGTGATCGGGAAGAATTGCGTTGTAAGCAACCCAGCATGCAGTTTGTGTTAGTAACATAGTCAACATGTATGCGCCAAGAACGAGAGCAACTGATGTAGATGCCAAGGTACTTGCAAGAGGTCACAGGATCTAGTAGGACACCGTCAAGAAATTATGCACTGCTGATAGTGTGGCCCCATCAAGATATTCACATGCTTTCACACATCCTGATGTTTAGCTGCATCATCCATTTATTGCACCATGAGGACATGGTTAAGAGCTACTTGAAGTTTCTGCCGATCAGAGGGTCGGGCCAATCTTTAATAGAGGATGCAATTTTGCGCAAGAAAGTTTCATTGATGAAAATATGATACAGTCGGGTAGGCCGTTAATGTAAATGAGAAAGAGCAAGGGTCCCAACGCAGATTCTTGTGGGACACCGGATGAGACAGGAGATAAACACTAGGCGTGGTCAGCATGAAAGTCTTTATTCCAGTGGAATACCTTGGTGTCTGTGTTAAGTTTGCTTAATTTAAGAAGTAAGTCATTCGCCACCCAATTGAAAGCTTTTTAGTGAAATCCAAGAATATGCAATCAATGTCAGAGCTGACGTCATTATTTATAAAGAGATCATTAGTAAAAGATAATAGCTGCATTGCACAGGAAAACATCTTCCTGAAACCATACTGGCAGTTAGTGAAGAAAGGGTTGTCTTCTAGAAATTCAATTAAATGAGAATACATAGCAAGTTCAAGACGCTTACATGGGATGCTTGTATATATGGGTCTGTGATTATCTGCAAGATGTACATTACCTTACCTATGGACAGGAACCACCCTCCCTGCCTTCCAATCACAGCGAATTGTGGAGCACTCTAAAGATTGAAAACAACAATATTGGACAGGATAACAGAAGAGTACACTTTTGTCATTTTCAGCATTTTTTACGTAATTGCAGCCGAATGATGTTGAGTTTACCAATGACTACAGAATCAATGATTATGTGATCCATAGGGGGAAAGTTACAGTCGTGAAGACACAGGAGAGAAACTGGCACGGTTTTACAGAAAAAAATGCATCTGAGCAACACTGGTGCCAGTTGAATAAGGCAGTTGTCTGAGCCACTGACAATATTCCAGAACTTGCACGGGTTAGTTTTCAATATTTCTGGCATAGTAGTGGGAAAAAATCCTTGGCACACTCGATGTCATTATAGCACTGCACGTTTACTTGGAAATAGGCAGCCCAATGATTGGGGTTATTGGTTTGCTTAGCGCAATGAAAAAAAAATTTTTTTTGTTCAAAAGCCATTTAAGAGCAGTAGTAAACGAGGGTGACGGTGCATTAGAAATTATTTTTCGCTGTGGTATGAAGCATTGGACTAAAGAAACCAGTTTATTTTATAGAGGCACCAGTTCTCTCAACTGTGCACCTAGAAAAATCGCACATGAAATCAAGGAGGAACGATTGTGTTTCAACTATTGATGTTGCATCTGCCCAACCGTATTCGCGAATTATTTTATGCTTTTTGTTAGATAAGGTCTGTGCTTTGATAGTAAAGTGAATCAAAGAATGATCACTTGTGCCAGGGAGGTAAGTAAGAGGGTTAACTACATCAGACATGGTGGTCAACACAAGATCAAGGATGTTGGAGACAGATGCTGTGGTTTGGGTTGGTTGAACAAGTTGGGTTAATTTAAAATCATTACATTACAGCCATTTAAGGGTTGACAAAAATAAATTTTAGGGCTACAAGAGAACTTAGAGCTGGGTTATAATAGTAACCTAACAGAAACCCTTTGGTTAAGTGTTCATCTCACTTGTATTTCCTTAACATGTTTCCAATATGTTGCGATGATTCTGCACTATGGTCCAGTAGGCCTTGCTTTGCCACTATTTGTAGTGCCTTGCTGCAAGCTGCATTTAGAGTGAATTGTTTCAGTCGTGATCATAACAATAGTACAAATGCAAAAAAAAAAATTATGTATTATGAGCTCATTACAAATTTTAATTTCTGGTCATTGACTTGTGCTGTGGCAGTTTTTTGTCTTAGGCTGTAAAGCTTTCTTGAGATCCCACGCCCAATAGTAAAAATTGCGCTTGAAGTTTTAAGAGCTGCTAACAATGTACACCTGTGAGTAAATGTATATGGACCACAGGCTTGCTAAAAAATAACTGAATGTATTTATAATTAGATGCACAAAGTGAAATTGACAAGTGCATTGGAAAATTTGCATTGCCAAGTTGGGCATTTCTTCGCAATAAGGCCATATTACGTATGCTTGGAATTAGAGAGAGCAAAAGCAATAGTCAAACTGGACCGATACTTCGCCCTTCGTGTGGTCTCTTGTCCTGTCTTTCGTGCCCTTTCCATACGTGATGCCTCAAGGAATATTAGTAAAAAATGAAGAAAATGGCACCGAATTAATGCATCCAGCCCTGTGTGATGCAGCTACTGATAAATGATTAGCTTTTTCTTTATTAGTTTGTTCGCATATAGCTACATGTATAAGTAAAAATGCAGCATCTTTTCTTCCATGATGGCAAGATTGTAACTTGTTTGTTTCAAGCCCAGCTTTCACATTCGTAATTTCAGAAGACAAATGCAGGTTTGCCTGCTCATCTTTTTTTTTCTTTTTATGTGCCCTTGTGCACACGTCCAGCCCCCTCCCATAGGAATTTTCCATTTCTCTAGTTTGCAGCACATGATTGTGTGAACTGTGCTTTCATTTGCAATCAGGAGTGCCAGGATTTTTCTGTTGCAGCCACAGCCACGACAAGCAAGGTCCTTCAGTGGAGCAGGGGTGCCCCTGATAGACCTAGCTTTCTGTCACTCCAGGGCGGTGATGGGTGGGTGGCTGCCCCCCTCCCCTCATACCCCTCTGGTGCCGCCCCTGCTGCAGTGCTTGTCAAAGTAAAAGATATTCAATGTCCGGCTCACACAGTCGTTGACCCTGGCTGCAAACAAAAGATAAGGGACACTTCAATGGTTTGAGGAATATGGCATGATTTGCTCTTGGTGGTATGTGGTTTGAATTAAGTGCTTTCTATGTATGCTTGGATATGCGATATACTTCATATTGATAATGTACATAGAGACTCGCAGTTATCCACCGCATTTGGCTTTGCTATAACGGAATTTCACTATAACAGCGCCAACAGTTGCCTTTGTATTCGGTTCCAACTCGTGCAACCCTACAAGTGAGAATTTGAATGAGAGATAGAGACTGTATCAAATTGTGATTTCGGTCGAATTCGGATCTGTGATGAACTTATGACTACATAACTTAGAAATTCTGGGATATACGTGAGGGCTGCGCGCCACGCCGGTTGGCAACTACCCTAAAATTTTCATACCTTCATTCACGACTGCCCATGCGGACAGGCCACTTTGGTCCTCTGAGCTATGTTGTTTGGGTGGCCGACGCGCGTCGGTGCTCCTTTGTTACGAGACCAACAATACAGCTTCGGTATGCATGCACATTTTATACCAGCCTTCTTTGCATGTCTTGTGTGCGCCCTCGACTGCTGCCGGCAGCAGACCGCGAAGGCTCGGCTAAAAGTTTACGTGCACTGAGAAGAATGAGACCGTATAAAACACCGGAATCCACAAGCAATGGTAAAGTGGGTTAGGAAGACGACGTCAAGCCCATCTCGTTTTGTGCCTGCCTTCTTTTTCAACGTCGCGTCACTGGCGACTGCGGCGGACACCGTCCGTACTACCTAGCTCGTGCCCGTAGCCCCATTATTTTTCGACGCTTGGCTAGCTTTGCCGAGGATCGTATGCTAGCTGCTAGCACGACACGGATCGCACTCCGCGCGAGTGGCAAGGTAGCACCATGTAGCACAGATCGGCTTGGCGCAAAGCCACGGCCTCTATGCCACGGCCACGGACGACCGGCCGCATCGGTGGGTGCATCGGCTGCGGCGGCAGCACTGTCGAGCTGTCGACATACAAGACGCGCTAGGGACGTGCTTTGCAACCGGAAGGCGTCCCCGGCTGTGTCGAGCGGCTGATGGTACGATCAGATTGGAGTAGTGTAGCGGGTGTAGCTGTGGCTAGGTTTGGGGGGGACGGACAGAGCGGAGCGTATTCAATGGGGTAAAATCGAAACACTCGAGCTCGATGAAGTTCGTCGCGTACTGGGCCCTCCTTACGTCGTGCTTCACGTGCGTTCGATGCTTCCGTTGCAGCTACGTCCCGCCAAAGATCGAAGATGTAAGTCACTGCTGTGTTTTACACTTGTCGTGTGATTTCCCCTGGTTTTCCGTTCGTTGACAGAGGGTCTCCGTAGTGACTCGATCTCAGGCGTCTCCTTGCCTACCCGATTTTCGTGCGCGATTGTTGCTTTTCGTAGTTCACACAGAGCATCCCGTTAGTTCGTACCGTTATCATGTTTACACTCACACTTTCTCACTGCAGTTTGTTTTCATCGAAATGTGTTTGGACATACTTGCAGGTGCTTAACCCGGTGCACTTAGAACCTTCATCGCATGTAAGAAAACGAAGCATTAGTCAACCTCTAAGAATCAAGGTGTTCTACGATAAAAGCGTTTTCAGGTGAGCG
Source organism: Dermacentor andersoni (assembly GCF_023375885.2). Classification (NCBI taxonomy): domain Eukaryota; kingdom Metazoa; phylum Arthropoda; class Arachnida; order Ixodida; family Ixodidae; genus Dermacentor; species Dermacentor andersoni. Next base: position 166,758,019 of record NC_092818.1, on the reverse strand, counting down.
CTTCCTTTTTCTTTTTTCTTTTTTTGCATCTGAACACGTACCGTGCGGCATTGCATAGAACATTTTTTTCTCTTTCCTTCGAATGCATGAATTTATTTGGTCATTTTTGCTTCTATGAAAGCAAAGGTTTTGCCATATCAAACTCCGACACTAGCTCTTTGCTTGAGTTTTCGATCTCGATCACCGTATTCCATCTACTTGATTTTCAGGTTGCAGCCGGAGAAATTCGGGATAATAAATGTGAGTTGGCTTCCTTATCACCTCTTGTACTTGTCTGTCCGCATTACTGCAACAGTATAGGAATTCCTTCGTGATCGCAATGCGTAAGTGTAATCCGGCGGCTTTCTACATCTCTCGCATATAGGACACAATCTTACCTGAGGCACTTGCGTACTGGGAGAGGACTCTTATGGTCAGGCCAACTCTAGTGCCTATAAGGTTGAACAGGTAAGACAGAAAAGGAAATAATATAAACGCGCGTACGTGCGTTGAGCTCCCTCCTGTGACAGTTTGGGATCCATATTCAGTAACTCTCAAGTAACATTCAAGTCATGCTGCGCTCAATCGTGTTTCACAGGAAATGTCCAAACAACCAAGCCTTCTCACCAGATCAGGACCCGTACCTTTACTGCAATGAACATTGCGAGAACGAGACAACCTGCGGCGAAGTAGTCGTTCCTGAAGAGCATTTAGAGGTATGTGTAATACATTCGAAATGTTTATTGCTCCTATTTAGATCCAAACAGATTTTTAAAAATTTGTTTACCTGTCTTGCACTTAATGAATGGGCCATACACTCAAAGTCACTTGCTGAAATCACTGCTTAAGAGCTTGTAAAAGTTGTTGCACCGAAGTTTAATTGATTTAATGACTGTGCAAAAGTATGGTTGTCTTATTGCTGCACCAGGGAATTATGCCTGTCATTGCTCCTTTTGCATCAGCCTTGCAGAGTATGTGACCGCACGGGCCGCTACTGCCGGACGAAGGGGAGTGCTGGCCGAGGTATACCTGATGCTGACTTTGTGTTTTACGTGTCAGCCATGCAGACTGATCGCTGCTTCAAGGGCCAAACCGTTGCTTATGCGGCCCATTGTCAGCAAGAAGCGTCAACTGATAGGTGCGCACTTTCTCTCACTACCAATGTTGCTGGATGCCCACTTCCTTGAGTGTCTTTTGTCTTGTGACGTAGATGTGATTGGCTGGGCTGAAGTTGCCTTTTGTTTCTTGTGGCCTTGACAGCACTACTCATTTGGTGCCTACATTGTGCGTTCAGTATTGTGGCCTTGTGCCTATGGAATGCCCTTGGCTCTTGCTGTTGGAGCTAAGCATTAATTACTCTCCATGTACTTCCAAATGCATGTAGTTCATTTATCTCTTCTTGCAGTTGTTAGTCGACCCTTGTATGGAATAATATATCCTACTCTTTTCTTTTAAAAGAAAGCAATGAAGTTCTGTAATGTTGGTTCAGGGTTGATATATCTCATTATCATCTTGTTTCTTTTTTCGACAATACCACGACAAATTAACAAAAATTTTTGTTGCTGACGCACAAGTTTATGACACCCTATACAATTGGATGCTATTGAATTGAATGAATGAGAAGGAAGGGGGTTTAACAGAGGGGCCTGATTTTTATTAGTCATATCATAAGAAGCTAACGGATACTGACACCAAGGACAACGTAGGGGAAATTACTTGTGCTTAATAAATGAAATAAAGAAATGATAAATTAATGGAAATGAAAGTGGATGAAAAAATGACTTGCCGCAGGTGGGGAACGACCCCACAACCGTCGCATTTCGCGTACGATGCTCTACCAATTGAGCTACCGCGGTGCCGTTTCCCCATCCACTTTCTTGGGTATTTATGCTTCCTGGCAGAACCCTGAGAGTGTTAGCCAGTGCCACCACTCACAAACCAAAGTGGCGGATGTGGAACATCCTTTCTACCGCAGGCGTCACGAGAACGGGATTTTTTTGGATAAAGGCAACCGGTCAATAAACCCACACATGCTACCTGAAGGCATCAGTGTTGCCGGATTCGAGACCCTCGTTATTTAATGAATGAGAAGAAAGGGGGTTTAACCGAGGGGCCTGATTTTTATTAGTCATATCATATCATATTAGTCATACCAACAAACGCTAACACCAAGGACAACACAGGGGAAATTACTTGTGCTTAATAAATGAAATAAATAAATGATAAATTAATGCAAATGAAATATGACATGATATGACAATAAATATTATGATAAGGCTAATAAAAATCAAGCCCCTTGGTTAAACCCCCTTCTCGTTCATTACATAACGAAGGTATCGAATCTGGAAACATTGATGCCCTCAGGTAGCATGTGTGGGTTTATCGACCGGTTGCCTTCACCCAAAAAGATCACGTTCTTGTGGCCCCTGCGGCAGAAAGGATGTTCCACATCCGCCGCTTTGGTTTGTGAGTGGTGGTGCTGGCTAACACTCCCAGGGTTCTACTAGGAAACATAAATACCCAAGAAAGTGGATGGGGAAATGGTGCCGCAGTAGCTCAATTGGTAGAGCATCGCATGCGAAATGCAAAGGTTGTGGTATCGTTGCCCACCTACGGCAAGTTGTTTCTTTATTTCATTTATTAAGCACAAGTAATTTTCCCCATGTTGTCCTTGGTGTCAGTGTTTGTTGGCTTCTTATGATATTAAATGAATGAGGACTTAAATCTTGTGAGGATGTATTCAGCCCTGTCATTTAATACATCTTTACCCCTTCTCTCTCTCTCTCTCTCTCTCTAGAATATTGTAGTGGTGTTTGTTGTTTATTTACTTAGTGGTGCCTTTTTTTTTTAATGTAGCAGGCACTCTTTTCAATCATACAATTCTGCCTCTTTTTGTTTCTTTAGGCCTTTATGTTTTTCTGTGCATATGTTGATAGGTTTAATACTTCTGTTTAAAGCCAATCAATTCCTGAAGGATCAACATTTGTGGCTAAACTGACATTAACACAGAACTTAATGTTGGAAGCATTTTAGAACTGCATTCTGGTCATTACTCCATAATTGTTTAAAACGAACGTTTGGACAAGATTAGAATAGCTCGTGTTCAATGCTGTTTAGTTTCTTTTTTGTAAAATTTTGCATGGGTGTATCACATCACTGCTGAAAGAAGCAGTTGTTGCATTTGACAGTTGTTCTTTTTTGTCTCTCTTCTATTTCCTCATCTGAAAAGAATACAATCTCACCTCTTATACCCCTGTCACGCTGGGTGTTTTAATGTCATTCGAACCGAATGGCATTAGCATCGAATGACATTATTCGGTTGCTACACAGCGATATTTAATGTCATTAGCACCGAATGACTTTCGCAATCGAATGAGTTCGAGAAACTCATTCGGCTTCGCATTCGGAGCGAATGTGTACTCTCAACCCCAGAAACAAAGCAAAACAGGACACAGTATTTGCAAATTGAAAACCGTACTCATACAGAAATAATAACGTTTGCGTGTTTTAATGGTTTTGCTACTTTAAAAAGACAAAATATGTGCGACAGGCTGTCGCAAAATGTTGTTACTCTCCAGCTCAGCAGCGTCTGGCCGCCGCCCATGCCGCTGCCACTCTGCTCGTCGGCCATAGAACGTCTAATCGCTTCCTCCGATTATTACGCCTCGCTCGTAATGCAAAGTACGCAGCAACTAATCGCTTCACCAGCTGCAACTTAGCGTCGTCGTCCAGCGTCGCCATGTCAGCCATTTTGTTTGTTTTCAATTTATCGGCTACTCAGGTGGCTAAGCCTTGTTTTGGCTTATAGTGGCCACATAGTCTGAAATAGAATAACTTTTTTTATAGGCATTACTAAAATATATTTTTTTTTCAGTGAAGTGACGTCCCAAAAATTTATTTAAATATATGGATTGCTTATGCAAGCACTTTATACCTACCTTGTTCTACTTTAGTTGCCACGTTTTTTTCCGGGATGATCGCCATTGATATCGCCACCGAATGACATTAATTTTTCGAGTGTAGCACCTCCGCGGGCAAATGACATTCGTTGCACCGAATGCCGTTCGATTCGAATGACATTAAAACTCCCAGTGTGACAGGGGTATTACAGAGTATTTTTGAAAATTGTTGAAGTTGCTCACTTCAACTTTTGTTCAGTGTTGTTTGTTGTGAACAGTCTCCTATAATTGTGATTATCTGAAGCTTGTAATTATCATGTTTGAATGGATTTTGCTCGTTTATATCATATTCTTTATCATTTATTAGACATTCTCACTGTCATCATTTCAAATTTTAGTTGCAGAATCTAAACTTGGGGTATTATTACTGTAAAGCACACATGCATTATTAGTTTCTTTGTTATTTTCAAGTTGGCAGCACCATTGTAGAGACTTCATTTTGTTTTTGTAGGTTTCGTCTCAAAATGTTTGTCTGCTATCACTGTCTTTCTGAGAGGACCGTTTAATTCACATTTCTAATTCTGTTATTTTTTGTATTGGGGCCCACACATCTATTTTAGACCTATTGCTGGCCACGCCAACCTCTGTCCCGACTCAATCTCTACAAAGCCGCAAGATATGGACACCCTGCTGTCCACTGTGAAACATGAAATTCTTCATGCCTTGGTATGCTTTCATGTATACATTCATACATACCAGCATTGTGGTATTTCGTATTGCATGTTTAATGTTTCATCTGAGTGTTCTGTGTCTTGCTACACAGGGTTTTTCGGTGAGCTTATATGCATATTTTCGTGACAAAAATGGCTATCCATTGACACCTCGAGAACGGAATGGAAAACCAGCAGTGAACAAAGAGTGAGTCAAATTGCATTGGCTAGTTTTTGTAAGCTGTGCTTGCTGCATAGTCCCAGCTTGCTTGCACTGTTGCATGTGGGTGGCTGTGTTGAACAGGACGTACATTATGCATTGATGTGATTCATGCTGTAGTTGTGTATGGTCTTTTCTCTTGCTGCTATTCTTAAGTTCAACACGAGTGGGACTTAGTGTGTTTTGTTTGCCGAGTACACTTCGCGTGAAAATATTGCAGGATGTGAATTTTGCGAAAGAGCTTTATTCCCACGTAGTTTCTGCCCACAGCAAGTAAAGTAATGCATCAGATCTGTTTTGTTCTCAGATTGCGGAAGCATATTCAGCTCTTCATCTTGTGCCCCGTTAACATTTGACTCCAACAATACACTTAGACTTTTCTGAACATTCCCAACCAAAGTTTGACAAAACATAAAGACTGGCCTACTGCCAGTGTGAGAGATGTTCTAGCATTTTTTTCTGTAAAGTTCTGTGAAAGATGGGGTCATTAAAGGAATTCAGGTTACCCAATGTTTGTAATTGCAGAGACTGATATAATAACCATGGATGTAATGAAGGTAAATCTAAAACGTTTCTCGCAGATATCCATGTGTAATAGATATATGCTTATGACAAATGTTGAGTATAATGAATGTATTTTTGTGTCATATGTGGTTTGGTTATAACGAGGTTCGATTGTACACAATTTTTCCCATCTATGCTTTGAGCAGCTCTCTGCTGTAATGGGCTAAATTTGCACCTTCATTTGGCTGCACATATTGAAAAATTAGAGTTATATCCATACCCCCAATGCTTTGTCATAAGGACTACAGCAAGCAACATGATACTGGAAATACATACCAAGTAATAAACAGAACAGAAATTATAGGCATAAAGCAGGGTGTTGGCGACCTGGAAAACCTGGAGAAGTCGAGAAATTCTGAGCACCTGGAAAAGTCATGGAATTGTCATGAAACTTTGTTTTAGGGATTAAACTCATGGAAAATGACTAATTAAACTGCCCAAGTTGCAAATTCATTAAGGTTCGTTCGCCACAACGTTACTAGGCTCTTTACAGTGCAAAGTACAGACTTTTCTACACAGAAATTGTTTTTCAACCACCATAATAGTGAAATTAATTCATATGCTGCATGCAACCCTGACGTCTGGCTCAATGTAAGTGCACGTTTAACCCATGCATACATTTGCAAAACAGTGCGACTTCCTGCTACAGTATAGTTGTTTGTATGCGGAGCTTACCGTACATAGAATTTTGTGTGTTGCAGTGAAGAAATTGATACTGACAGGAGTGAACCTGGCACTTAGGATACATGCCAATGACAAAATGGTGGCTTTAGGTTGTTGCAGAGCAGTACATGTATTTTTTTAGATGAGTTGATGCTGCAAAGCACCTGCATTTTAAACAGTAAACACACATGTTAACTACAGACAGTCTTTATTAGTGTAACTGATCCAGGGGGTTGAGCTGTAACACACACGGGCAGGGGCCATAGATAGACAAAGGGGCTGGGCCGCAATTTTGTGGCAAGGCCTTTTTTGGTGTTACTGCCTTTCGGAACTGCTTGCATTCGTGAGTGGCCGCATTCCACGTTCTGCCCTGAGCGAAGTGTCACTTGACCACTCACGAATGTGAAAAGGGCTGAAAGGCATCACTACAAAATCACGGTGCTAGACTTGGCACAGACATGAAGCGCAGAGCTGGTGTGACTGCTGCACTGATGCATTTTGTTACACTATTAAAAACTGGTTGTAATACTGTGTCTTCGTTGGGCTGTATGGGCTGCTATGTGGTATAAACCAAATCTGCCACCATGAAGTAAGCTTTTGCTGCATTGCTGAAACAGGTCATTCTCTTGTAGAAACACTCATATACAGCACAAGTACTATTTCAAGTGTGCAGCACTTAGTTGCGGAATGCAATAGGAATAAATGCATGGCAATTCGATGAAAGCCACATGTCCAGCACTCCAGAATGCTTGACTAACATTTTTAAAGGAAGCTTTCTTTGCTTACTATCCAGGGTTTCGCATACCTGCCTGGCTGTTGGGTCGGTTGATATCTCGGTGGATACATTTGTAGATATATATGCAAAAGTTGTATGAGAGTACCTTCAAAGTTGCTTATATAATGCTCGTATGCTGACCAAGTATGCTCACCTGTGTCTTGCGTAACAACATAAAACCTGCACATATTGTGTAGGCCTACAGGCATCCCTCTTGCTTATAGTCATTGTACTATTATACAGATTTTATCATGGCAAGATTATGCACCACACAAAGCCAGACCAGCCAGGTTTTACTTGATCTCGCTGAGTGCCATTTGCTCGTATGGTGTTGCAAGTGATGATCCAGCCGCAGCTAAGCGAATTTGCTCGCAGGAGTTTCAGAATTTGGAAACCAAAACTCTCCTTTTTTGGTCTTGGTGCCCGGCACAGTTACACTGGCCAAAAATAGTTGTTTTCAACAGGAGATGATGTGCGTTGACACATCCATGATGCCCTAAGCATTGCCATGACAGATGCAGCCACTATAGTAGTCGTCATTGGTGCCACCATTGGAATCGGGAGTGTGCATGTTGACCAGCCAAGTTAGAATCATATGGCGAGGGCCAATTTCAGGATCAAAATAACCAAAGTTTGGGCCCATAGACATTTATGGCCATCAGCCAGGACCTTTTATCAAGATCAAATGAATAAGAGTTGAATTGACAGAAATATACTATACTAAGGTTTTTCCTGTTGCCTTTGTAAGCTGAAAAGCTAGCCCCAAGTTTTGTTCCTTCTGAATTGCCTAATTTTTCGGACATTGTGAAAACAGTGTGTTGAAAAAACTGTTTGTGTCTTCAGATCGCTTTATTTTTATTTATTTTTTTTACTGGAATTTTTCTGAAAAAGTCATGGAAAACCTGAAAAGGTCAGGGAATGTTGAAAAAGTGCTAGACATCGTAGGTTTTGTAAGGATGTGATTTCAAAGTGCCCCTCACCATCACCTATAGTGAATTTTTGTTCCTCACTGTTAGTTATAAAGCTCCGTCCAAGGAGCATTCTACTACAAGATGTTTTTAAAAAAAAGTGTGATAGTATTAGCAGAGATATGAGCAAATAAAATATTGCAAGGTAATAGTGCAAGGAGGTGAACTGCTTTCCTTGCAGCATAGGCTCTTCCCCATTGCCTCAAACATTGCCTGCAAGTGACATTCCTTGCCTTGCTTTTCCCATATTAAAGCTGAGGGCCAATGTCATAAGCCAAACCTTTCTTGTAGCCCCTCTCTTTCTTTCTTGCTGGCAACATATTTGTGATGGTCATCTTGCATACTCTGCATTTCACGAGAATCCCCATGCTCGCATTGTTGCTGTTTATTTCTGTGCTGCACTTAGAAGCCATTATGAAGAGGGCAAGTGCTATAATTTTGTCACAGCTAGCGAGCAGGCTGGCTGTTCTGATGAAAATGTGCACCAGCTTTTTAATTTGAATCTGTACCTGTTCTTGTGGCATACACCAGTGTAATGTTTTGCAGATACAATTGGCGCCACGTGATCTTCACATCGCACTCGTTTGTTTGCAGTGCTCAGCAAGGAGGTCCTTTAATGAAATCACACAGGGGTCTTATTCAAGGTCTCTATGTTTATAGAACTCTAGCAACATTTTAATTTGTTTTGAGAATTGGTTGGGCCATTGAAAAACCACGCACCATTGCTTCACACAATAGATCACTTCAATGGTCGGTGACAGTTATCTCAGACCTTAAAAAGGAGCCACTACTTCTAGCTAATTTGAACAGATGTTACAGAGTTAAATGATAATTGCACCCAGCAGGTTTTGAGGGTACGTTTGTGAAACTGATATTATATACCATGAAACCTAAGATAGTGAAACTACATGAAATGGATGAAATACAAGTTTGGAGATAAATTTTGTGTCCAGTTGTCATTTTGCTTTTGTTTTATTTAAGGCTAACTTGCCTATTGCTGCTTCTTTTATTTCCCCATTGGTATTTGTCATATACCCAAGCCACAGGGTGCACTTTCAAGCTCGATCAGTGTAAAATTTCGCAACCACAATCGGCTCCTTTCTGTAGCTTGCGTAAAGGAGCCAATCGCATTAAAAAAATTCGATTGCAGTCTTACTTGATTGTGATTGAAGGTGCCCATGTGACACCTATGACGTATGTGACATATGTATCAAGTCACCCAGCGCTTAACCTTGTTGCATTGCTATGAAGCATCAACTTCAGTGCAGTGCTCTTCAGCATGGTCAGATGTTTCCTTTATAACTACAATTCAAGGGAGAAATGCAAAACCACTTATGTTCTAAGACCCGCCGCAGTAGCTTAGTAACTATGGCATTGTGCTGCTGAGCTGAGATCGGAGGTTCAGTCCTGGCTGCAGGGGCCTCGTTCTGATGGGGGCAATGCAAAACCGTCCGTCTGCTTAGATTTAGATGCATGTTAAAGAACCCCAAGTGAATAAAATTAATCTGGAGTCTCCTTCTACAGTGTGCCTCATAATCATATCATGGCTTTGGCATGTAAAACACAAAAATTTATGTGTGTGTGCTGAAATTTCACTGCACTTTTTTTTCCCTCGAATCTTGGCATGTAGAGCTCTGCTATGCAACTCTTTGGTGAAGGTACAGCTTTGGAATGTAAATATTGTTCAACCAGTGACATCTTTTGTTGTTATCATTAATATTATTTTTTCTATTTTTTTATATATTTTTTTTTATTTTTACATGCTGTTACCTTTCTTTCTTGGCTTTGGTTCTTTGGCTTGCAAGGATGCTTCTTGCTTACGTTTCATTTCTTTTGTTTCAGAGCTAGCTGTGATGCTCTTTCTGTTGCTTTAGGTAATGCACCTTTATGTTGGCTTTCTTGCTATTGTAGCTTTTTAACTGTGTACCAAGGAGTGTTCCAGCATGTTTCGTTACATTTCCCTTCTGGGTTCTCTTGACTGTTAATGTTCTTATAAACTTTTGCATTTGCATCTTTCTGGCCTTTGTCTTTTGTGCTGCTGTGCTCTCTTCTAATTATTCATGTTCTGGAAATTCTCTCCAGCTAAATACCTCAGGCTCGTGTTAAAGCCACTTCAGCCGCCTTTTGCATCTTAGTAAATGTGGGAACAGCACAGCAAACAAGGACAGAGACAAGACACCACACGACCATGTGATGTCTCTGTTTTTGTAAGCAACTCTGTACAGTAATGCCCAGGCCTGTTTAAAAGCATTTTGGCGCTCTGTTAGTGCACCCCAGAGCTCCAGCAACAATCTTGTACATTCATTCATCAAAACACTTTTTGATGCTCCTGGTTAAAGTGCAATATGGCCAGCTTTAAGGAAAGGTGAAATGTGCACTTCAGGGCATTATACGTGTACAGCTTGCATTCCAACTGCGTAGATAAATTTCTTGAATTTCAGGATGTGTTGTACACACTTTTCTGGGTAGTACTTTCTGTTACAAGAAATGCATAACTGTTGTTTTCATATTTTTGTAGATGTGTTCATGAGTTATTTATGAGACGGATGTGAAAGCAAGAGAAAGGACAATTTGTCAATGAGTGATGCACAAAACTGCAGGCGAACTGTAAACAATGTAAACTGTGCCACTGAAATGACCCTACTCACACTCCAGGCAGGCTGTTAGTATGCGCACATGTACTACCCTGCCTGTCCCGCTGTTACAGTACCTTGCTGGCCAGCTTTCATGCTGATTTTGGCTCCAGCATCTATCTCACTGGTAGCATCGCAGCGACGCAACAAAGTTTGCTTGGACAAGCTCATCTGCTGTTTATTCACTGCCCTTTTATTTTTTTATTTTTTCAATTTGCATTCTTTTATTTGTCGATTATTGGGCTTGACATCCACTGTGTGCCCATTTCACAGTGCTCTCTTGTTTCTGTTTTGTGCTATGCAGTATTTCTCCATCCTTGCCTTTCGTGAATAACCCTTTAGGGGACCAGAGAACATCCTCCTAGAGTTGGTGCCTCAGCACTTTCATGGCTGCATTGCTGTTGAGTGTGACGGGGTCTGTTTTTCACTCTTGCGCTCTTCCAGGCAGTTCTAATCCTTTGATGCATTATGGTTCAAGGATAGTGCACAAGTTACAGTAAGACCTTAGTATATTAGGTCTCCAAATAGTAAAATTTTACTTATTATGCATGAAAAAGACAATCCTTATTAAATATCTATTCATTAAGTATAGTAAACAGCTGCCACCAAAGTTCTTGCTACAATAAACACCATTAGCTGATACTACTATCCAGTACATGCAGCAGTTTTCCAGCAAGCGTTACGTTCAGCTGCTGTTACAACATTGCTATCTAAATATGTGTAATTTTCAATGTTCCTGTCTGCATGAATACATTATCATTAGTGAGGGTTTGAAAAGTTTGACTGCATGGTTCCATGCCTAACCGGTGGCTCAGCTGTTCTTTGTAGTTCATGCTTTGTGTTTATCTGGCTTCAGTATGTAGGGACAATTGGTCTAACTGACAGTTGCACAAGTGGGTAGGTTCAAATTGACAAAGTAGAGGGGCATCATAACAAGCTGAGAAGGTCAACTAGAAAATTGTTCTGGCCTATGAGTATATACAGAATATCTGCATGGAAATGTGAGGCAATTGTTAGGAAATACAAGGCAGCTGGGAAGCCTACTACTATAAGTACTTTCTTCACTGCAGTGTTTGGTGGACTAATAAACCTCTTGTTTACTTTGAAGGCATCTCTGTTGGTTGTGTAAAGGTTTGGAGTGAATGCAATTACAGTAATAAATTTCCCAGTGTAATAAGCATTCTGCTCATCCCTGACTGGTTTACTGTGATGGTGTTCTACTGGGTATTACATGTTGCGAATTGCGTCTTGTCCAACATGTTTACGTGCTTGTGCTATAGAGGCAAAAAAGAAAAAGAATTACCCTAACAGTTATGTCTGCAATCTCTCATGTTTTCAGGTTGCAGACACACAAATGGAGCGACCGTGTCATGAAGAAAATTATTAGGCATGACTGGAAGATACATAGTGGATCTATGAGCAAGGAATTTTGGATCATGGTTACACCTCGTGTTGTGGCAAGTGTCATTGGCATCATCTTGCATACTGTGTTTTCATGCGTACACCTGCACCAGCAATATTTAAAAAGTCGAAGTTCAAGACAAGAGTGTGGCTTAAACCTTTAGAGTGGAAAGTGAATGTTTAATGATATATTGAGAGAATAGCCAGCGACATGCCTGTCATGCTATACTACAGGTGAGAGGGTGAGGGAACAAAGAAAGGTGGTGAAATAAGAACAAATACAAAGTGCACAGACAGAGACACAAACACACGCTACCAATAAAGCTATCTACAGAGCCTCATTGAGACCTGGATCCTGCAAGAAAGCTGCAAGTGCTTTATTGCAGCGCGGTTCAGATCCCATGCTTTGCTGCAGTTTTTAAACCTTCAGGTGCTTTTCATGGCAATACGCTCTGTGCTGCATTAATCCATGACTAAAGGATAACTTAGAACACAGCTTGAACACCCAGTGCGCTGTACATTCCTGTATAGTACATTTTTCCTGTGAGGTAAGTTACGGTTGGGCTAATTACTTAAAATTAATGCCATTGTGTGGTAGTATGTCATTTCACTTGGAAGTTATGTATGTGTAGGTTTTTGTTCATTCTATTTTCTCGAAGGCTGAAATTAGGGATGTGGATTATATTGGTCACATTGTAGTGACGTTGAAGAAGTGGACAGTAGCATAAATGTGAGTCGCAGCAACTAACTTTTCATTGGGCGAACCTGTGCCCAGAAAAGCAAGTAAGACTAAAGAACAACAATAGTGGCGAGCGAACTCATCAATCGTCGGAATCTGATCTATGGGCCAGATGTGTCAAATATTTGTACATGACTCATCGAAGGTTCCAGTGTAATCGCTGGTACTCATGTACCTTCCAGACAATACACCACTGCATATGTCGTGCACGCAATCTGATTGCACAAGGTTCAGTGACAACTGACAAGAAATAGAATCAACGATAACATTCAAGGAAGTTCCAAACAAGCATGCATATCAGAATAAGCTAGGCGGTTTATACACAAGGCAAAATACTGTATAATAAAGGAATAAACATGTTTCCTCACTCTTGCTTTTGTAATCACTTTCGAACAGGCATTTTTGGTGCCTACGTTCATGCTTCTCTCATGGAGTTGGAAGCGGTAGCCGTAGTGAAGCTTGCATGATGTGTTTCGCTGGCTTTTAGATGTGTCCGTTTATCTGCTGACATTCTTAATGGGCTGTGTGTGTCCACAGGCAGAAGTTAGGCTCCACTTCAACTGCTCCGAGCTGAAAGGTGCCGAGATGGAAGACCAAGGGGAGGATGGAACAAGGCTGACACATTGGGAGAAGCGGCTGTTTGAGGTGAGCACGTCCTGTGCTTGGCTTTTTTTATTTTGTCTTGTTACATGGTAGTTGTGCGTGTGGAACCGTTGGCCTTTAAAAGCGACATTTTTGAAAACATACATTGTAAATTGTAGCACCTGAGTGTGGCGAGACTGTCAAGGTTTGTTTCAAGTCAAGCAATTGGCTTCACTCCTACCTGTGCGAATAACAAGATACAGTGAAATCTTGGTTATTCAAAACCTCCTAATTCAAACTTATGTATAATTTGGTTTGGTCGTTTGGTCCCGACAGAGTCGTGTGTGTTTATATGGGAAAAACTCCCATAAATTTGAACTCCTAGAACTGCTCAATGGTTATCTTAAACAAAATTTTTTGCTCCCTTGGACCAAGCCAAAGGCCAGAGTAAAGTGACGTGTGATCATTGCGTGTCAGGCTTCAGTGGATATGCAAATGAATAATGTAGGGAGGAATTAGGTGCATTCAGCACTTTGAATGAACGGCTAGCACTAAATGGTATGGCCCCATCTGATAGGTACACAGTCCACAGGGCACACCAGTACGAATATCCATCTATTTTCATTCCCAGCTAAAATCAGCCTCACTCACACAGTGGATCCATAATTTCCAAAACAGCACTTCCAAAAATGCTCGGTAAGGCACTAGACCTTGGTTATGTGGTACAGTCACTGACCAATAATTCGTACAGCTTTGTGGAAATTTCCAACACCTTGCAGTGAGCTGATGAAAAAAAAATGCTGCAGCTGCACAACAGTGTGCCAATTCAGCCACCAAGTTCACTGAGACAAGCAGAAAAAGTGATATTTTGATACATCGTCGACGCTTGCTTGAAACAGAAAGTAACAAAGCCTGGTCACCTGGTCTGTCCTAGCTGTAGCAGACTCCGCCAAAACTGCGGTGCAAGCCGAGCCCCGCTAAGTTATATTGGTGTAAGGGACTGCATTTGCGGTTTGTTGTGCGAGTTCCGCATATTCAGCTTTGTTCCTTTATGTGTGAAATTATGGCATGATCTTTGGTGACTTTTTGAACTGCCTTTAGAAATTTTTTTCGGTCGCAGCCATCAAGCAGCTTCAGACGACACCAACTCCACCCTCATTGTCACCATTGATTAGGGGAGCGTTTAAGTGAGGGAACTGTCAAACAAGGACTGTTGCGAAGAAATCCGTGATCATACGGCTATTGGAGCACAGTCGGTCTCTGTTTAAGTTGCAGGAGGTGTATATTTTGTGCATTTGAAGACCATACCTTGTCTGTCTTTAGCAACAGCCATGAAAATGGTCAAAATACAGACTGACCTGGCCATATGCTGGCATACTATATGCGTGCAGAAACACGCGTTCTTCACCACTTTTTATGTCCGCTTGAAGATTAAACACTTATTTTCTCGCAAATACGATATTTAGGAATCTGTTTATTCAGATCTCTGGCCGGTCTCCACCGTGTCCGAATTATCATTCGGCGACTTTATTGTGCACTTTACCGTTATGGTTATCAAGTGCAGTATTCTAAAGGGTTTTTCTGCTCGAACATCATTTTATTTTTATAACTTTTGGTCCCCTTGGAGTTTGAATAAACGAGGTTACACTGTACCAGCTGTGCTGCATCAGTAGACATTGCTCCGGCCAGTCTGAAGCCTGGTAGTATTTGATTTGACAAAGGTTCTGACTCAGTCCTGTGCATGTAAAGCAGTTGTTGCATAATAAATGCAACTGTCAAGTATTAGCACATCTGTTCAGCACTTTGTGCATACTTAGAAGATAATCAATGAGGTAGAAGAGAGAAGAATGGACAGGGGTTTAATCGTGGAGATGATAGCACCTCTTGGGGTGTAACCTTTAACAGCTTCCTCTGATTTACTCATTATCAAGGTTTGCATACTTGCCAACTTTTTTGAATTTTTGGTAATGTTTACAAACTTGGACTCATTCTACATTTTTTGCAAATTAGTTCTGCATAATCATGCAAGGTGGAGGAAGTATCTTGAAAGGGAAAAATTGTCATCTACCTGAATGTAACACGAAGCTACAAAGAAAGAATGCTTCACATTTGTTCTACGTTTTTATGGCAAAAGTCAAGTTTTTTAAAGTAGTATGTCCGCAATAAAGTCTAAGTCACCAATTTCCAACCATACCTTCACCCCCGTATTCAGAAATGTACCTTAAGTTGAAGCCCATGCTTGACTTGATTTAAATGATGCCTGGCGTTAGCACTGCATTTCCTTCGGCGCATTCACGACAGGTGTCACTTAGATCAAGTCAAGCATGGGCTTCAACTTAAGTTGCATTTCTGAATACAGGGTTTAGAAGTATTCTGGTGGCAAAAGGATGCAAGAGGAGTACTGGTTTCGGGCAAGTTAGTCAGACAAGTCAGTGTAGCATGCAAAATTGGTAACAACAATGTCACTGAATAAGCCACTGCAAAACAATGTGTTCCTTGTCAGTCTCTTCTATTCCAAATTTGCTGCCACTTACGTTGCTGCTTCTAAAGGTAAATCGTTGTTTATAGTGTGTGAGTGCATCTCACAAAAGGTGTGTGCTTGGGAAAACTACAAATATGTTTTCCCCCCTTTCCACCTTCCACTGTCATGTGTGCAGGATTCTTACGGGTCTTACAGTTCACAAGTTGGCAGGTTTGGTTAGTGGTATGAATGAACAAAGCAAGTCATAAGCATACCTGTACGTAACAAATTAGATTAATTACTTGTATTCAATTACATTTTCAGGTAATTTAGTAATTTAACAATTACTTTATTTACTCAGTACCGTTTGCCGTTATTCAATTACTTTTTTCCAGTAACGGATTTGAGAATGGATGCAGATTTCAGAATTTGAAGTTGGCGGAAAATACAGCAGTATGCCCGAGATGGTGCTGCGCGGCAACCTCGCAGCTGGGCACCTTAAGACAGGCTAACTTGGGGCCTCAGTATTCGTTTCCTCATTGAACAGGTGCTGGTCTGCGTCAACAGCAAATGCCCCTTAGGAGTTTGGTGCCAGGAAATCACTGAGAGAAAATTTCTTTCGGCTTTTCATTGGCCCAACCAGGATCGTCTTCTCCAAGTCCTAGCAACAATGAAATGCTTTGCTCTTCCTAAAGGACCCAGATGCTGAGCAACCACAATCTTGTGTGTCAGATCCGTATACGTTATAACACCGCCCTACCTCCCAGTGTGCACATTGAATGAACTGGCTAGCCTCTCTGTCTTCTCTTTTTTTCCTCCTCAAACAAGTTTTCAGTGTCACTGCTTATGTCTTCAAAGCAAAAATGAGAGACGATGACCAATAAAAATGTTTTAAAAGCAATTGTTTGTGCAGATATGCAATGTATGAAGGGCTATAGAAAGCACTCTGAAAGTTTCAGGCCAGCTTGTTCTGTTTACTGTATCTATGCAATGTTAATAAATGTTAAAAGGAAAGTAATGTATGATTAATTAGTTACTTTTGAGTAATTCCTCACTTACTTTCGTGGGACAGTAATTGATAACTGTAATCAATTACATTTTTGAATGAAGTAATTGTAATTGTAATCTGTTACTTTCTTTTCTGCAACGTGTACAGTTCTGGTCATAAGTAGCATGATAGGAGAGGTCAAAATAAAGGAAGGGCGGTAATAATGCCTAATATAAAGCAAAGGTGGCACACACTGAAAGAAAAATTTTTAAGGCAGAATTAATCTGTAGCACAAGCCCTAGTTGCGTAGTTACTTATACCTCATTATAACGAAATCGGTCAGTTGGCAATTTGCTTCATTATATTGAAAGTCGATCCTTTATGGAAATAAGTACAGTCGCCGATGGATTTTTATTACATGGAAGGGGCCGCAGTATTTTCGCAATTATCGGGCAATCGTAAAAAGCAAATTTGAATGAATTTGAGAGTTGGAGACAAAAGATACAGTCTCATGCTCTGTCGACGATGTCTTCCCATCGGCGGTACGAAGCAAAGCCAGCCATGCTTTCGTGACCACTCGTCCCTCACTGCTAAGCCCGCAGTGGGACGACGCTATCATGAAAAGTGCCCCGCGTGGATAGAATGCTTCGTCTGCCTCTAGCTTCACTGTGCTTCTGAAACTCAAGATTACGCAACTCCCAGCACTAAAAGCATGCGAAGACAGTACACAATGCCACGCCATCTCAGCTTGCCCGACCTTTGCACACACAGCAGATTACGTCTAAAACAGAGTATGTGGGCCAAGTGTGTGCTCAACCACATTGACAGCCATGCGCAGCCACAGTAACGCTAGAAATGAAGATGTGCGCCAACCTGCACCCCTTCGCGGTGGCAGTGAAATTTAGTTATATTGAAAATGTGCAGATACACTTCATTATATTGAGATTCCAAGTCTATGTTTTATGAACAAGAAGCAATAAAATTATATAAAGTAAATACTTTGTTATATTGGGAATTTCGTTATATTGAAGTTTGTTATATTGAGGTTTAACTGTACATGTCTTGATGCACTCCATGAAGCTGGGACCAAGATTATGGGTAGTGAGCATCATGTTAAGCACCAATTATGTGCATGTTACATACATGCGCTTTGTTTATAGGAGAGGGCATGACATTTTATGTGATCATGGCTTTTGGTGCGCTCTTGCATGTGTACCTGCGCATTCGCGCTTATCCTTAGGCTTTGCTCTTTAAAGGGACACTAAAGCGAAACAATAAATCAGTTTGGACTAATGAAGCATTGTTTGAGAACCCTGCAGGTAGTCATTTCAGAAAAATAGTTTGATTATTATATGAGAAAATGAAGGTCCAAGTATCAGTATTTGAATTTCGCGCCGAAACTCCAGCGCCCGTACGTCAGCGTGACGTCAGGGATTCCAAAGTATGTTTTCGCATTTGGACCGCGTTGGCTGAATAAAGGTTCCCGAAACTTACCATGTTTAATATTCGGTTCCTTTAGAACACAATGTAGTCAATCTGTACCGCTATATATAATTAGTAGGCCCTAGAAGATGCCATCAAAATCCATGACGTCACAGCCCCCAGGTGCGGGAACTTAAGTAGGCGTCGCCACCCGTATTTCGTTCTTGCGCTTTTTCTGGCTAACCAAACGTCTTATCGTTGTAAGAGTGGTGTTTTTGGTGTTGTAGAACGGTAATTTACTGATGCAGAAGAAATCATTTTTCACTTTAGTGTCCCTTTAAGTTCATGTGCAGTCATCACCAGATAGTATTGTGTTGCATTTCTTTTTTGCTCAGAATGAAGCAATGACTGGAACCCATACCCAGAACCCGGTGTATTCAAGGATTACCTTGGCTCTCATGGAGGATACAGGGTAAAGATATGAGTTGTTTTGCCTTATCTTTCGCTTCATTGCAATTTGATAATCTGCTGTGTGAGATTCCTTCCTGTTCGTTTACTTAGGTAACTTGAGTTTGAGGGATGATACTGCTGAGTTACACAGAACAGTCATGGCATCCCTGGCAAACGGTATACTGGTGCACAATGTGGCACTCCTATCCACGATTTCATCCTTGCACCAGGGCGTCCCACTTTCCACGTTTAGTTTGCTTCTCGAATATATTTCTCTGTATCTAGATACATTATTTGCCCGAAGATTGAAAAAAGTTGCATCAAAGTGTATTCTTGAGTAACACATCTTGCGAGACATATCTGTAAATTTGGTTGAAGCAGTGCACTTTGTTTATTTAGTTATTGTACCATTCCCAACAGGTGGTACCTTCCGAACTATGACCAAGCACAGCCGCTCAAGTGGGGCCACAACCTCGGCTGTGACTTTGCTCTCAAGAGCTGCAAGGAATGGATTGACAACCGTCGAGAGAGGCAAGCAGCAGTTCTGCTGCTTACTATAAAGTGTTACAAGCCAGAAGCTTTAGCTTTAGCCCTCATTTATCAAACACAGTCAAACCTTGTAGTGACCTTAATTAGCAAACTAGTGGATGTAATGAATTTATTTTTATTATCCTTAATGTTCTCATAGAAACTCATGCACTTGAAGTATTGTATTAATAAAGCAAAAATTTAATTTAAAAGGGTAAAGCATATGTGCCAACTTCCCAAATGTTTCGTCAACCTTTACAACAACATTCTGTTTGTGATAAAAACAAAAAAAAATTCTGTTTGTGAAATGTTTCCCTAGTCAGTCCCCGAACTTTCCATTGAAAGTCCTTTGATGGCGAAAGCACACCATGGGGGTACTTGCTTCAAGCAAGTTTATAGTCACAAGTACCAGAAGCAGGCAAAATCAGCAACAGAAAGTTGCTGAAAAAGTCATTGTGATCTAAAATGTGTTGCTTGTAACTTTGCTCCTGCTTCTGTGTCGTGTCTGAAGCTAAATAATCATACTAATGTGAGCATGCATTCCACGAAAGTCAGGTGCTCGGGGTACAATTAAAAAAAAAATGCTGGCTTTGATAGACTCAGTCAGTCAGTGTTTCGTGTGCATACCGATGGACTGCTGCAAGCATCCGACTTCACGTAATTAATGAGGCTTTACTGTATCCAGGCTGCAGCAAAAGTTGTGAAGCAGTGCACGAGATGAATCCAAGACATGATTTCAAATGCAATTACATAAGTTCTATGCTGCAGGAAAATAAATATAATTATACTGCTTCGCGCAAGGGGTGAAGCATTGACAGTGACAGCAAGGTTTATCATTGCCCTTTAACTTTTCGGACGGTGTTCCGACTACATGCAAGTGTGAAATATTGGGGCAACGCAGCACATAAGGCAACTTTTGCTAGGCAGAAGGAACAGTCCCCTGGCAGCTGCCCAGGGTGTCACTGCACCGCCATGATGAAGAGCGCCGTTAGAGGCGTTGCAGGCGTCATGCCTCAATGCTGCATGAATGAGACCGACGTCAAACGTCTGTGTTAGTCAGGCCCAGGGAAATACAGCCTATGCTCGTTAAAACGGACCTGCGTACAACAGACTTTCGGATATAAAGGACCATATTTCAGCCTTAGTTTGTTCTACCTATTTTATTTATGCAACGTAGTTCGCTTTTAATGGACCGCGCTACGACGGACTATTGGCTATGGCAGCCGAAATTTGCGGCAATTTTTTTCAAAGTCGGGTGTATAAAACATACTTTTGCCATGTCAACACGGGCTGAAAACTGACTTGCGAAGGCCAGCCGACAATTGCGGCTCGATATCATGTGCGCGAGGGAGGAAGGCGGGGTGGAAACACGCAGTCTTCTTTCACGCATGAGGCACGAGGAAGGGGGGGTGGGGGGGGTGGGGGGGGTGTCTGCTCCGGTGGCTGCTGCTTATGGTGCGGCCTCCGTATCTTGAAAGCAATCTGCGATGTGGACAAGGTGCTGGTAGCTTCGTATGCACTGTGCTTTCGATGTTTAGTTCGCGTTAAAGCGAGAGACAGCACGACAGTCAATTCGCTTGCTGCTGCTGCCGCTCTTATCTCGCTTAATTTGCTATGGCAATCGATGCTTCGCCTTTCGGGCGAAACTGTGACTTTATTTGTTTGTTTTTTTACTTTGAACGTTCGTCACTCGCTCTTTGCAATAAAGTTGTTAGACATTGACGAAAGTTTCGGAAGTGAGGTGTTTTGGATATTACACACTTCAGATAAAACAGGCATTTTTGTCAAATTATCAGGGTCCGTTGTTATGGGAGTTGACTGTATTAGATAATTACTGCCCATTCTGCTCAGACCGGTGCATACATGCAGCAGCTCAGCAGGAGTGCTAGTTTGCTTATAGTGTGCGTATGCAAAAGATTCATGCCAGCAGTCAAAGGAAGAACACTGCCGTGGCTCCGCCACAGAGGTGATTCAGTGTAGCGTTGACATTGTGTCCACTTTTCTGTGTAATTTTTTTGCAACTAAACGCATTCTGCGTATTTGGAGGTCCTCTAACACTCCACATGTGAGCTGTGCATTGGGGCAGCGCAACAACGGCGGCGGCATCAATGCACTTTGAGTGTCCGTATAATTGCTGCTGTCGCAATAAAATGGTGGTGATAGTTGCCATTTTGGACATGCAATCACAGGACAAAGTAAAAAAAAAATTAATGCTACGGACATCAGTGTCCTGAAATTAATTCATTGTTATAGAGTGGATCTGCAGGGTGTGTAATGGTGCCATTAATATGTTAAACATAATTCGGCATGTCTAGAAAATTGAGCATTCACATTTCATTTGGTAAGTATACTTTCTTTTTTTCTTTGTGCAGGGGCCTGACCATCCATCCCTTTTGTGACAAAGTGAAGAAAGACCCCTTGGAGACAGAGTGCACAGAGAGCCGAGATTCTGTTGCCTTGTGTAATCTAGTCGACCACGGTGAATACCTGCCTAAGAGGTTTCAGGTTTGTGGGTCTAAAGTGCCAATGCATTATTTTCCAAACCTAACAACAAGCTAACATTTCTTTTGCAACATGAACATGCCTGAGCTGCAATATTTTAAGGCCATGCATGCGTCTCGTGTAGCAATCCACTTGATACAATAGCGATAAAACCTGAAGTTCTGAATGGTATAACCACTTTCATCAGGACCAGGGTTTCTCAAACAGGGTTCTACATAAGGGATTTTAGGGTTCCGCGAGTGGTAACCCAAAAATGTAAAAGTGGGAAAAACGGAAACCGTTTCCCCCCATTCATTTTCAGAATTTCTTTCATGAAATAATTAATTTTGCATTGCATCTGGAATTTAACTACACTTCAGTAGTCTTTGCAAGCGCCAGTGTGGCAGGAACGCACAAAGCTCGTCACTGTGTGATTTTCGGGCTCACGATATCCGTGCTGAACGTTTTTCATCTGTAATCACAAAGGAGGTTTGTAACACATGAGCGAGAATCAACGTGGGGAGTTTACAACCACGAAGGGCCATTTCTGAATTTAGTGTCATCTGCTGGTCAACTCTTGTTGCTGACAGATGACAATATTGACTGCATATCGTAACAGGTTCGCTGGTCATGTTCACGGAATTTGCGGTACAGGAACGTCATTGTCAGCACGATGCTGTTTCAATACAGGCCGTTTTGCTACTGCACTGCTTGGCTTTCACCTTATCGAGAATAAAAAAGCGCGGCAAGCGTTTCGATGTGCGTGACTGGCACCGCTACAGGGCACTGTAGCTGCGTGCCAGTCGGTGCGGGAAATAAAAAATAAAAATGTTGCTTGCTTATGTATTATCGCGAGTTCCTCAGTCAAGAGCAATGGCCTTTGACATTTAAGATAACACGCTGAACTGTGAATCTCAGAGGCTGCATGCTTTCGTGGCTGCTGTGCCATCTCGGTTATTATTTTTCTCATACTGCTACCATGTTCATGCAACTGATGCCAATTTCTGGTGAAATTTTATTTAAGTATGCTTATGGCACAACATGATAGCCAACAAGATGGTTAAGAGGGGTATGTAAAATTATTTTCATTTTTAAAGCACATGCACCTCAATTCCCACAACCAGTTCACTCAATGCAGTTTCCAGTTGCAAGTACAATGTAATGCACTCTAACAAGTGACACGGCGCCACACAGTGATTATTCTGTTGAACTAATACTGCAGTTTATGCAATTTGTTGTTATCATTGCTTTGTAACATACTGTGTCAGAATGTGTAATTTAGTTAATTCATTGCAACACTTATCTGAGTCCATGCACAAGCACATCAGTGAAAATAGGGAGAGGATTGGCATTCCACGGCACTCTGAGGAGGCTGGTGGGGTGCCTCAAAGTCGGAACGTTTGAGTACCCTTGATCTGAACTGTTCCTAAAATGGCCATCAATATTCAATTTGTTTTTTATGCACTTATGGTGTAAAGCACGGGTTCCATCTGGCAAAAGCTTGCATATTTAAGGTAGCATTAAAAGCATCTTGAGAAGAGGTTACATTTGCTTGGTGCCAAAGTCTGCCCATAGCAGATACCAGTGCCAGTGCTGGAAGTAGGTCACAAAGCTAGAGGCAAACAAATAATGCAGACCTTAGTCTTTGAGATGAAGCAGCATGGAGGCAATGATGGGCATGCATGACCTTGAAGGTTCCGTTAAAATTTTTGCTAAAGAACAAAAATAATTAACTTTTGTAAAGAGAACGGAGATTGTTGTGCAAAGTTTACATAGACGCTGTGAACTATATTTGGAACATTTAAGACAGGATCTTATTATGCTGCGCTACACTCAAGATTCATTGAAGCAATCCCCATGTTGTAATTGAGAGATGTCAGTGCAGTTTGTCACACATTTAACGTCATCCAGTGCCTGCACTGAAAATGCATCAGATAGGTTTTCTTTATGGTTCGAGCACAATAGCAGCAGCTTTTCCTGTTTCTTAGCTTGGCACAGAGTTACGAGAGTGAACCTTAAGACATACCAGTCCTGCAGCTATCTGTTCTACAGGAACCTTACAGCAGTACAGCGCAGACCACTTATAACATAACCGCTTTTAACGCGGGACCGGTCATAGCGTGGGTCTTACCACCAATAAATCTCCCATAGAAGTCAATGTATAGGCGGACCATTTATTGTGCAGGCACGCGAAGCAGAATACCGGTTATAGCGCGGTTCCTTTAGGCACATGTCCATGAAATCGGCGCACGGAGCACGGATTTTTCTCGGAGGTGTTGAGCACGGCCCGCACGTTTGCCGGACGCGCACTAGCAGAGAAGGGCGAGTGTGGGCGTGCGCATGGAGACCAGCGGTGGAAAGCAAAACAAAAAGGAGGAGAAGGGTGGGAGACTTTAGAGGAAGAAGGGCGAGTGTTTTCGACACTGTAGCAGCATCCAATCAGGGTACGCACTGCACGGAGTGAGGGGTAGAAGCAATAGTGGTGACAGCACTCTCTTTCTTTTTTTTTTTCAGTCTCTTTGTTGCATTTGGTGTGTGCACATCATAATCTCGTCGTGTCGTAGTTGTCCTCTGTGCACATGTGTTGTCTGGCTTTTGGCGCCATGGCGTTGGCGGCGTCTTCAAGTGGTGTGAGAAAGAGGCATGCCTTGTCACTGGAGACGAAGGAATGCGTTATAAGGCACATAGAAAGTGGGCTGAAGAAGGGGTCTGTGGTGGCCAAATACGGCGTTTCCGATACAGCCGTGTCAACCATATACAAGAACAAGAACAAATTGTGCCAGCAACTGCAGCAAGATTCGTCTTCTTTGTCACGGAAGAGAATACATACATCGAAGTACGAAGACGAGGACGCAGCGCTCTTCAGATGGTTCCATGAAGTTAGGGCTCAGAGCATACCAGTGAGTGGCCCCATGCTCCAACAAAAAGCCAAGTTCTTTGGCGCTCTTTTAGGCCACGACGACTTCAACCCACTTAATAGATGGATCCAGCGATTCAAGGATAGCCATGGCATCAGCTGCAAAGTGGTGTGCG
Organism: Dermacentor andersoni; assembly: GCF_023375885.2. Classification (NCBI taxonomy): domain Eukaryota; kingdom Metazoa; phylum Arthropoda; class Arachnida; order Ixodida; family Ixodidae; genus Dermacentor; species Dermacentor andersoni. The sequence continues at coordinate 166,733,523 of NC_092818.1, read as the reverse complement.
GTGAAAGCAGTGATGTCAACAACAAGTCCATTGAAGTCTGGCTTTGCTCAAATTTGGAAACCATGCTGTCCACGTATATGGACAGAGACGTATACAATGCCGACGAAGCTGGCATATTTTATAACCTTCTGCCCAACCGCACTCTTGTGCTGAGAGGCGAAGCCTGCTCTGGCCGCAAGGCCTCAAAAGAGCGCATGACTGTGTTGTTCTGCGCTAACATGGATGGAAGCGACAAGTGCCGCCTGTTTGCCATTGGAAAATCAGTGAGGCCACGTTGCTTTAAAAAGCGAGAGTGCCTGCCAGTGACATGCTAAATCCAACAAAAAGGTGTGAATGACGCAAGACATGTTCACAAGCTGGCTATGCAAGTTCAATGAATACGTGGTGGCAGAGAAGCGACAGATCGTGCTCATTCTCGACAATTGCACAGCCCACAAGGTCAAGCCAAAATTGACTGCAGTCAAGTTAAAATTTCTGCCTGCCAACACGACTGCAAAATGTCAGCCGCTCGATTAGGGTGTCATCACAACAGTAAAGGCAATTTATAAAAAACGCATCTGCAAAAGAGTTTTGCTGAGCATGCAGCAGCAGCAGCCTCTTAAAGTGAATTTAAGGGGCGTGACTGATATGGTTGCCGCTTCATGGTGGCAGGTAGAAGCCACTACAATAAGCAAGTGCTTCAACAAAGCAGGCTTCGTGCGCAATGCAGAGGCTCTTGATGCCGATGAGACTGTCAGTACTGATGACGTGTGGTCCGGCCTCGTTGAAAGCAAGTTTGTTTCCTCCCAAGACACCTTCCAAGCATATGTCGATGCCGGTGAGTCAGAGCTTCCTGTCTGCGAGGAAGCGAGCACGGATGATGTGATCGTCGCGGCAGTGCGTGGCAGCGCGGAGCTTGCAACAGAAGATGAGTCGGATGACAATGTCAACCCGACGCCAGACCCAGATGTCCCGTGCAAAGACGATTTGGAATACCTCAGCAAAGTGAAGATGTACTGCGCTAAGAACTGTTTGAGTGAGAAGGCGCTTCAGTGCTTAAGCATGTAAAGGACGAAATTGTTCGAAGCGCTGTTTAAAAAATATCTCCAGACGAAAATAACAGCGTTCTTCCGCTGATGACGCACTTGTCAGGAGAACTTGGTTTCTGTGCTGTGTTGCAATTGTGTTGCATGTGTGTGTGAGTGAAATAAGTAATAAATTGTGTTTGAAAGGTGGGTGGTCCGTTTGGCATAGGCAAAAGCCGAAAAAATAATGCAGTACCGCTTATAGCTCGGATTTTTACAACTCCCACGACTTATTTTATAAGCGGTCTACACTCTGTATAAAAAGCTGCTTGGTTGTAATCAAAGCAGTGAATAAATTTATGATATTCTTGCTTGTTTGTATACAATGTCAAGCTTTATAAAGACATGCACCACATCTATTTGGATCAACTAAAGCTTCTGAATGCAAAGGTTTGGACTGCATAAATACACCCTTGTCTTTGAAAGTGTACTTCTCTGCATTGCACATTTTTAATTAATGGTGGACTGGTCATTGTTCCAATAAAAACAAAGTGAAAGCTGCACATGCTAGGGCTTGTCTCTTATGTATGGTTTCATCGTGAGGACCAGGTCTACATTTTCCCTGCATAAGACAAGCAAACTCTGCTCATACACGTGTTTGCAAAAATGACTACACCACCATTGCTGGGCAAACTGCCTCTCACGAAAGCTAGCTTTAGGTTGTTAACATTGGTGTTAAATTTGGGGGGGTCATTAGTGAAGTCATCTGTATGCAGTGCTATTAACATTGTTTTTCTATTGTAATTTGATTTTTTTATTTCATGAGGCCTCTCATTGGGGGCCGAAAAAACTTACCTCAAAGGCAGTATTGTATTCATTATGCAAACAACATTTTCTTTAGTTTTGTGTAGTGTTAATCACATGGCAGGTCACGTAATTCATGTCTTTGCATTTTGTTCTTACCTTTGGTTATCTTGCAGAGATGTTGCAAGGGCTCATAAGTTAAACTTGGCACTTCACTTGCTGCAGCAGACCTCCACAGTGCATACGAAATTCATGGAAAATTATTTGCAATCTACATGTTCTGCAGACAACATAATTTTCGTCATATTTGTAAATTGCCTACAATAGACTGATCTCGTGACAAGTTTTCATATGCCACCACTGCTGCAAAGGATGCTGGCATAGTTGCAGACCTCAGCAGGCTTAAGGGAAACATTGGTTCGGAACAATGTTTTTGAACCATGGCAAACCAGCTTAAAGTACTGACACATATTTTCAAAGTTGTAAAAACTATACCAAACACTTCTTCCGTGTAAAAGCGTGACACTGAGCAAGTATGAAAGAAAGGAAACACTTACTTGCATTGAACAATAGCATTGCGGGATAGCAGCAAGCACCACCAACATTATTGCTACCACCAAGGCAGGTGTGCCGTGTGATTGATCTATTTAGAAAAAATTTGCTCCCAGTCAGTAACACCCTGCTATACTGACTTGGCCATCTCGTGAAATGAAGTAAGATTAAATTTAAGCTGCCAGTGTGGTCACACAAAATATGGCTTGCAAAAAAGCAAATATTGCAGTATGTAGTGCAAGCTAAATGCCCCATACTAAAGTACACACACAAACTTGTCTCATGTTTTATGTCCATTCCAGAATTTTGATTATATCCCTGGTGTGCCTTCCACAGACCTAGGCAGACACGGTGGTTCTGTAATACTGGCAGACTATTGCCCTTACATTCAGGTAGGCTGTACGACAAGAAAAGTGCTGCTAATTTTTAGGTTATTGTAAATGTTACCAATCGGCTGAGTATTCCTGTGTTTTTTAACACCATTGTATGCTACCTCTCTGTTCTAGGAGTTCACTTGGAAATCGAAAAACACTGTTGTACGAGGATCACAGTGCCAGTTTGAAGAGAACAGTCCTCGTGAGTTCATCTTTCCCCCCATGACTGCAATATAGAATGAAAAAAATGTGGTGTAGTATCTAATGCTTGTGCCTATAATTCTAGAGCTTTCTGACCACAGGCAGCCTTTCAGTTCATGAATTTAGCCTGAACCTTAGTATATGACAATAAGCTTTGTCCTGCTAATTTGGATTTAGCAGTTGTATTGCATGCTCTGTGGGTTTTGTAATAGTTCCACCCTCTTTAAATGTCAAAGGGATGTTAGATACAATATGGCTGAAAAATATGGTGCCCGAGATTGCCGATTTGTTGCTGGATTTTGGTAATAGCTTTTAGAAAATAAAGGGGTGGCGAGAAGCCGATGCATGAGAGCAGCAGTGCGGGAAGGGCAAGCCATTCGTTGTCTTAAGACATGCAATTTACTTAAGGTTGACCCAGTCTTGGATGAATTTTACTGTGAAAGGAGTTAAAAGTTTGAAACTGGGTTTTCTGTGTCCATTTGTTCATTTCATTACGCTATCGTTGTCGTGTTGCCAGGTCCCCTCCTCATCCTCAGTTTCACCCTTGCCATATGACAAAGAAAAAGATGTTTCCTGCCCCTACTACTGAAAATCAGATTCACACCCTTGCAACAAATGTACTCGTGTACACTTGTGAGGCAGACGCTCTAACCACTGAGCTATTATGTGACATTTGTGCTTGAGAATTTCTGCAGGGTTTTCTGCTCCACGTTACAGCAGGTGATTCTCTTGTGGACGAGGACAATGTTGTAGTACATTGCAAAGAAGCTGTTCTTGAGATACAGTGGCGGTCTCAGAGGTAGCTTTTGGGAGGGGGGTTTTTCTTTTGCAAAAGAAAGAAAAAAATGCAGTGGCAGTACCAGACATAGAATTTTTTTTTTTTTTTCGGTGCGGGGTTGCTATTATTCTTCGGCACAAGAGAAAGACGCAGCAGCTGTCCAATACAACTTTATTTATTCTTTATTTGATTGGGGGGTGAAGATTCTTTCTTTGGCAAAAAGAGGCAGACAACAAAATTTTTTTTGGAACTTGATACATTTATTTAAACAGCAACATTAACAAAGCCATAATGAACAACTTAAATACCTGTGGCTACGATAATTCGTATTCCTTAATTACTTAGTCACACTTCCTGCATTGGGCACATGCTATGTCGCTTCTAAATTTGAAATACTCCAGCGAAGCTCTGCACCAGAACTTCAACAGTATAATGCAATGCAAATTTCACTCACTTTCAGTGAGCTGATGATCAACTTGACATCCCTCTTTGACTCAAGAGATGTTTGCATGGAACTCGAGTTCATGGCTTTATGGTTAATCAGTACTCTCTGAAGTCCTCGTCTTGTGACGCCAGTAAACTTATGCAGGGCTGCTTTCTCGGTTAAAAGGGTTTTCCAATATTGCAGCATCAGATGTCATAATCATGCTCGCCTCTGTAGTTCGCAGAGGCATAAAGGCTAGAAGCTCCAACAGATATAAAAGCTTTGTCTCCTGACACATGCTCCTGACCTGCATTTTGGTGGCTCAGAGGACTGCTGAGATGTTAAGTAAAGGCACCATCACACCAGAGGGAGAACGCACACGGCTTGCTACCGGCGGCAGTGGAGCACAGGTCCCAGGGCTATCTTTCGCGGCATCCGCTTCAATCATGCTCATGAGGCAGCCGGTGTCATCAAGACCAACCTGCCTGACTTGTTTGACTTGTTTCGCACTCACGTTTATCGAACTTCGAGAGGAGGCTGCATCCATGGGATTATGGTGCCTCGATATCCTCCTCACCAACCACTGTGGGCGAGGAGGACATTGAGGCACCCTACGTGGGAGGGGATACTTTCATGCTAATACGTAACTGCCACACCACGCAGATTTTTCCTCTAGTGTGGATGTGCCTTTGAGGTGGGCTATCCAGCAGCATGCTTTCTTTGCCTTCCCAGTGAGTAAACTGTTTTCCAATAAAAGAACTCTCAACCATTGACTCTTAGAAAAAAATTATTGTCACCATTCAGCAGTTGTAACCTTTACTACTGCCAAACCTCCACTAATCTGAGAGGGTTCAGCAGTACATATAGTAAAAGCTTCTATTCTTGTGCTTCGTCACTGAAGGTGTGGCATAGAAGGGGCTTGGAGTAGAAGTCTGTAGTGTATGGACGAAAGTCGACGATTTTGACGCGTGGTCAAAGAACACATGAAGTACCATAAAGGCTCTGATACCACAGGTAGAGACAACAGCTAGATGGGAAATAACAATGCCGCCAATTATTGTGTCAACACACAGTCTCATAATCACTGCGATGAAAGGCGTGCCTTGGGTGGGACTACAACATTCTGTTGCTATAATGGGCAGGGCACCTTGCTTTCTTCAAATGCCTGGGTGACAGAGGCACTTAGCATACCATTACAAGCATAGCTGCTAAACAGGAGACCATCCATGCTGTCCAACCCAGACTGAAAATGGGCAATGCAGGAGAAGCATTTGATAGGCACAGCTCGTATCCATGTGTCACCAGCGTCCTGAATGGTTTGTCTGCCCAAATTGTAGCCGACCATGCTCCACAGACCTTTCTATACTTTTCTCACTCGCCCAGATGCCCTTGTATACCTCCTTTTCTCCAAAACTTCGTATGGCGACAGTGACATGACACAATCAAAAACGATTTGAAGGAGGCAAACACCCCTATTGCACACGCCCCCCCTCCCTTGGGACCACCAATTCGATATAGCAGTGTCTCCTGTGAGAGGCTGCTGCTGTAACAGTAAAAAAGTTTATAGGCAGAGAAATCGCTGAAATATGCAAATCTTTCTTTCTTCACCTTTTTTTCTTTCTTTCCTAATATTGAAAGGCATGCTGTAGCGTTACAACAGTGGTGTTCTAAGCTGATTCCGCCATCTGATGCACTGCTGTAATTGTATGCATATTTCTGAAGCAGGTACAATACACGTATCATCAGTTCATGGGGTACACAAGTGCCAGCCAAGAAGGATCGATGATCAATGTTGTACATCAGCTGCTATGACCCATGTGTTATGCATTTGTTTTCTTGCAAATATGCTCACTTCTTAGGATGCATCGTGGTCACTTCACGCTGGTACAAAATGAAGCTTACACACACTGCTGTGGGCCCTGCAATTGGTGATGGGCCAGGATGAAGGACAGATCTCTGTCTGAACTCTGTGTTCAGATTTATTCAAAAGGGAGCATAAAGAATAATAAACATCTTGCCCTTCTAATACATCTGATAAGAAGATGCATACCAGGCAGCAAGTTGAACAAACAAGCAATATAATATGTGATAAAAACAGTGCAAAAATGCAGGAGGAAGGCAAGAATGAACGAACATCACAAACAACCAATATTTACTGTGTCAAGACGTCAGTGTATAGGCAACAAAACCAATGCCCTTAATAAACAAACAAACAGTGTCACCACAATGAATGTGGTGGCATGTGCTTGGTTAGTAGTTGACCTCATTGCAGTGCAATGATAGTGAATGCAGGCTGACACAATGCCACCGATTTTATGGATGGCAAATGCCTGAATATCTTGTTTTTGTGTTGCTGGCGTTATCTGCCTAAAATGTGCACTCATTAAACTTAGACTCACAGTTACAGTGATGCAGTGTTCTTGCACCACTCCCCCCTTCTCCCCCCCCCCCATAAAAATGAATGAAATTTTATGAACCTGCAAAAGTTGTCATGCTACCAGAATGTAGTTTAGCATCTTGGAAGTGTCTTGCAACTGCAGTGACAGTTGCACATTTCTCAGGGAAAGGTTCTTTAAGAGATGGTAGCATGGTGCTGTAAAAGGTTAACATCGACACGGTTGATTTGCATTGCTTTGCTTGATTGCTGCTTTGCAGTCAATGTGATCTGATTTCATACCTGCACAAATACAATGTCTGTCTTTGTTCTTGGGTTTCAGAGGAAGAAAAGAACTTTGCGCTGGAGTACTATGGGCCTGGCTCCAAATGCTTCAACCACAACAAGGAGACGTGGCAGGAACGGACATGCAGCCAAGTGCGCCAGTGGCAGCACTGGGGCAGTGGTTGTTACAAGGTGAGTGGTTCACTTTGACTGGGACCCAGACATTTATGCACCTCTGGAGAATGTGCTCTCACATTATTGTCATTGAAAATTCTGCTGGCATAGAAGGTGAAGTGAAGACATTTACTGGTTCACACAGAGTGGGCTCCTTTGCTGAAAAAAAAAAAGGCAAAAGAATAAAAGCAAACTGAATGTTGATTTGGTGTATTAAAGTATTAAAGCTCCCAAGACCACTCCAACTCCAGGGACAGTGGCCAAGAGAGGGGCGAAAAAGCAAAACAGCAAAAGAGCAAGAAGATGCAGAACAAGGAAGGCAAAAACAAGGTGAGCTGGGCAGCAATCGCTTCCCAGCCCCCACACCAAACAACACAACTCACATGCCTAGAACGCAAACTAGAGCTAATGTAAGTGTGCATAGGAGACCTAGAAAGAGAAATTAGGAAATTGAACAAGCAATAAACGCAGTGATAATTGGTGCGAACGCATACAAAGTATAAAGCGGAAACATACCAAAACCATCACCACGACGGACAAAACACCTGAAGTGGACCCCCACCTACTGCATCTGTGAGATGCAAGAAGAAGCCTGACCAAAAGATGGAAGCGACAGAAATGCAGCCACAAACTCAAAATGAAAATCAAAGAAATAATGCAGCGGGCCGAGGAATATGCTAATCAAGTTGCAACAGCCAACTGGGAAAGCTTCTGCAGATCACTAAATGGGACCTCAGGGACAGCAAAAACTTGGAACATCGTCAGAGGAATGATTGACCCGCTCAAAACCAGACACGAAGGACAATAGAACCTTGAGAGATTGCTGCACTCGTACCCAGGCACAAAAGAAGAATTCCTTCAGGCAGTCCGTAGCAAATGCTTCGGTGACAAAGTCCCGATACGCCCGTGCCAAGTTGATTGCAGCGGACACCCAAACCCAGGAATGGATGAACTCTTCACGGAGGCAGAAGTTAAAGCAGCAATCGCCAGCACAAAACGGAACACAGGGGTAGAGGAGGACCAAATATCAAACGGCATGATTATAAACATGAATTATGAAGCTGTAACAGCCCTTACGAACTTTATAAATGACCATTAGGTCAAAGGAACGATACAACAGCAATGAAAACACGCTGTGATAATCGTGATCCCAAAACAAGGGAAGAAAGTGTCTGTACAAAACCTTAGGCCCGTCTCTCTTACATCATGTCTAGGAAAGGTGTTCGAAAGATTAGTAAACACTAGACTCCAATGTCATCTTGAAAAAGACAATTTAATGCCTGACACCGTGTTTGGCTTCAGCTCGCATCTTTCAACATGGGACATACTCCTGCTTTTAAAAGAGGAAGTATTAACCAACGTCCCCAAGGCAGGAGAACACATTGTCATGGCTGTCAACATAAAAGGGGCCTTTGACAAAGTAAGTCACAAAGGGATACTGGATGGACTAGCAGAGGCCAGCTGCGTTCAAAGGACGTACCAGTACATCTGAAGCTTCCTCAATCAGAGAGCAGCAGTTATCAAAGTAGGAGATGATGAATCTCAAGTCATCCATCCTCCTAACAAAGGAACGCCACAGGGCACGGTAATCTCGCCTACACTCTTCAACATAGCCATGATTGGACTAGCTAAAGAACTCCAAGAAATTCCTGACATCCTTCATTCTTTATAAGCAGATGATATAACAATCTGGATAACCAAGGGCCACTTGGGAGACAAGGAGGAGAAGCTTCAATGGGTAGCCAATATAATAGAAAAATATACCCAACAAAGAGGACTCCACTGCTCGGCAGAGAGGTCAGGCTGGAAGGGAAAATTATTCCTGAGAAGTTAATAGTAAGAGTGTTGGGTATGTGGCTGCAATCGAATCTCAGATGTCTCCACGCTTCAAACACGATCAGAAAAGCAATGCAACAGATTAACCAGATGATAGCCCGTGTGGCTCATAATCAGACAGGGATGGGGGAATGAGCCACCTTCAGACTGGTGAAAAGCCTGGTCATTAGCAGGCTAATGTACTCCCTACCTTACCATGCAATGAATAGGGAGGAAGAAGAAAAGGCTGATCAAATAATAAGGATGGCATATAAGACAGCCCTGATGCTACCATGCAACACTTCAAATGAGAGGCTTCTAGCCCTTGGCCTCCACAATACATTTCATGAGCTAGCTGAGGCCCAACTCATAGTGCAGAGGAGTTGATTGATGCAAACAGCAGCCAGTAGAGATCTTTTTCAAAGCATCGGGCTTGGAGAACGCATACAAGTACACCAAAACACCAAGGGGCTACCCTGCCAGATCAGAGATTTGTATGGGGTATCACCAATACCACAAAACATGGATCCGACGTTACACACAGGAAGGGGAAAGGCTAGAGCAGAATACATAGACAAAACAACAAATTACTTCGACACTGCAAGGTTCACGGATGCTTCACCATATCGGGCCAACGCACAGATTGTGGTGGCACTTGTCTTAAGCCGTAAAGGTAAAATCACAGCCTGTGCATCGGTTTCCTGAGCAACCACTATAGAAGCCGACGAGATAGCCATCGCCTTAGCTATAAGAGAAGGCATACAGCGCAATGCTCCACTGGCAATAATCACATTCTCAGGCCGCATGTAGGAACTATCGTAGAGAACAAATCGCTGCAAAAGCACACTGGATACTTGCCGAAATTAGCAGAGAACACAAGTTCAAGTATACCCAAACAATCGCATGGGCCCCGGGACATGAGGGTGTTATTGGGAACCTCTATGCAAATGAGGCGGCTCTTGAATCTTGAAATACTACAGGGAATTGAGAAGGCTCTACCCAGCACCGCATAGAAACCTTTCAGCCGTGGACCCTGCGACATTACGCAGGCTCCAAATGGACACGTATACAAACCTCCATAAATTGCACATATACTACCGAACAGCATACAAAGACATATGCCCGTTGTGTGAGAGCACACCAACACACTACCACATCATGTGGGAATGCACGGCTTACACCGAAAAGCAAGAAGAGAATAACACGAGAGTGAGGTGGGAGGCATTGCTATCCAGCTCTGCCCTCGGAGACCAGCTCAGGCTTGTCCGGAGGGCAGAAAAGATGGCGAGGGCCAGCGGTGCCTTGGAATAGGGGCCCGACCACACAGCATTACCCCGTTTTAAGGGCTATGAAGTCCTTTCTGAAAATAAAGTTTTGTTGTTCTTCTTCTGATATTATATATTGTATAATAAATATACAGGGCTAGCATAAATGATTCATTCGTTTAGAAAAAGGCTATACTTTCAAGAGTATTACACGTACACGCATGAAAGATATATGAAAAGTGCCACAATCTTGCCAAGTTTACTCACCCCCTACAAATGTTCAATATATGCCCTTTTGGTGACACGACACACGTCCAGACGATAATCGGGCTCATTCCATACATTTTCCATACATAGCATAGTCCTGTCAATTGTCTGCACTGCAGCACTGATGTGTTCTTTGAGCTAGACTAAGGATTGCGGTAGTGAGGTATGTAAGCAAGGTCCTTAAAGGGACAATAAAGGTTAATATTAAGTCAATGTGGACTGTTGAAATACCATCCCAGAAACCTCGAAACGCTTGTTTCATGCGAAGAAGAGACTTATTTTAAGAGAAAATGCATTCTGAAGCGCCCGCGTACCTCTAGCGCAGTTCAAATCGCCCGCCCCGCGATCGAGGAGTGGTGACGTCATGCTCTCGTAGTGACGTTTAGCCGTCGGTGAGCAAAACGGCGCCCGCAGACGGCGCTACAGCTTTTCTGCGCAAAACACAAACGCGCGGCCAGAAACAGAGCCGAGACAGAGCGAACAGCAGCGCGAAAGCGGAGCTGTGGTGGCTAGCGGAAGGAAAAGCGCGCAACGATAAGCTGGTTCCTTATTTTATGACGCCAATTTTGACGCTTGTTGCAATGGAGGACCCTGACAAAGACACATTGGCTCGCGATGCTGGGCTCGACTTCGATGAACGTGACCTGCTGCTGAGAGCTCGCGCTGCCGGTGTCGTTGCGTACTACTACGACAGCAACTGTATGTCATGGCTGTACATATTCCCACATTTGTAGCTTTTCCTTCGTGAAAACCAAATGCCGCACTCACCGCCCCGTCTTCGACCCGCAGTTGTTCTCGCGCTTCGGAGAATGCAGGCAAGACCGATGGAACAGCGCTACGGGAAAGCATTGCTTTGAAAGGCACTCCACACGACTTCACTAAGTCGGCATTGAACTCGTAATCCTCTGGACGAAAGTGCAGCGAGCGCACTATGCGATTTTTCGGCTCTGTGTCAACGCGCTGTGGCGGAGGTATGGCACTTAACCGCTTCGAATGGAGAGGTCTCGCTGGCACACAGTGATAAGTAACGTTGAATTCGCCGCTGCAACTGCCCTTGGCCAAGTTCCGCGGACCATTTGCGCATCCCACGACATCACATGGATATGGCATTCTCGCTGCTTGTTCCGAATGCAAGTTTCGCGAGCTAGCAGCCCCAGCGCAGCACGACGCGATAACGAAACAACTAAAACTCCAAAGCGCGCGCGGGGCAGAGTCGAGCGAAAACGAAACATTTCGACCACCCATACTACTGAAGGGTAACGTCAGAATGTTATTTTTTCTTAGAATCGAAGTAGACAAGTAGCATTTTCTTCCGTCTTATAACCTAATGAAATTATCTTTTTAATACGAGCAGTTGAATACTAGTGACAAATTATGATGAGGAGTGCCTTCGTCATCGGGCTAGTACTGGAATGTCGCTGGGGGGTCTCAAATCGTGTCATGTATTTACCTCAATTTCTCAGTTACTAAGGCTCTGTTCGCAATTATATTGCTGCCTTAGACATTCTAGAGCATTACTTTATCACTTTACCTTGACTTCATAGTAACCTTTAGTGTCCCTTTAACGTAACCCTACTACCGCAATTCTTAGTCAAGCTCAAAGAACGCATCATCAACAAACAATTGACAGGACTATGGCTACAAAATGTATGGAATGAGCTTGATTATCATCGGGATGTGTGTCGTGTCACCAAAGGGGTACATATTGAACATCTGTAGAGGGTGTATAAACTTGGTGAGTTTGGGGTTCTTTTCATATATCTTTTATGTGTGTACATGCAATACTTTTGAATATATAGCATTTTCAAAACAGTTGACTCATTTATGCTAGCCCTATATTATAAATACAGGTAATTAAAGCATTTGATCTTCTTCAGTGCTTTTTGTCCCAGCACCATACAGTTGTCTTCCCATATCTTGCACAGTACTCATGCTCCAGTGGGCGACTACACATAGAGGTGGCCAACCACACATACACATGCTACCACTCCAAGCAAGAGATCCGGATTCAGCTGTATGCCAATGGCTGGCTCCACATTGGTGCTATTGTGTGTCCATCATGCCGTGATGTCTGCACAGTAAGCACATGTTCCTTCACTCATTGTGAAGTAATGCAGTATCTAGATCTTGCATGAGCACGAGAATAGGTGACAGTCAAGCAATCCACTGCTTGTTGCATGATGCTTCAGAAAAGCATAAGAGAAACAGGGGCATGACATCATATACATGCTCGGAAAAATATCTAGAGGGCCGGAAAAATAATACACAAGGAAGGTGACACGCAACACACGTGCTCAGGTGTGCGACCACCTTTGTGTATCGTCTTTTCTGCACTCTAGGTTTTCTTCCAAGAATGCAATAGGGGCAACTAGGCCACCTATTCATCTTGTCATATGTGTGGTGTCATGTTTTTTTTTCTTGCTAATGTGTATATCTAAAGCAAGTTCGAAGTTAGAAGCAAAGTTATAAAGGTGAAAAATCTGCTAAGAGATCGTATATATGCAAGAAATGCACGACCACTGCTAAACAAGAATGAACTCTGCTGGCCCTGCTGAAATAAAAATTACAGTTGAACCTCATTATAATGAAATGCTTTTCACAACAATATGAGCGAGCCAAGTGGAAAGCAGAAGCAAAATACCATCACATAAGAACGCTATTGTAACAGATGTCGTATCAGGTGTTAAATAGTCACGTGTTGCACATGCCAGAGAGCATCTTACTGTTGTTTATTGAATTTTCATCACATACGTGGCTGCGGAGCTGTAGTCTTCTTTACATGTTTAAATTTGTGTATACCATTGGCCGTGTACAGTAAGTGGGAATACTAGTCGGTATAACGAAGTAATGGATAGAATCAAACAATTTTGGCTTCCCCTTCAACTTCATCATAGCGAGGTTTGAGTGTACTGCCATTTATAAGCCACAACTTTTTTTTCCTTTTTTGTATTTCTTTTTTACTGTGAATGTCTGAAGAAAGGGGATACCAATTCTCATGTGGTTACATTATGACTGGAGGACACACATTCAGAGCAAATGAGTCTGGCCTATATTCTAGTTGAGATTAAGTGAAAGAAACAAAATTGGGCAGGCCATGTAATGCACACAGCAGATAACGAATGGTTTATATAAGTTACAGAATGGGTGCCAAAGGAAAGGAAATGCAGCCAAGGATGGCAGTGGTGAACAAGAGCAATGTGGCGTGATAAATTAGGAAATTTACAGGTATAGGATGGAGCCAGATGATGCAAGACAGGGACAATTGAAGATTGCTGGAAAGGCCATTTGGCCTTCAGCTGACATAATAGGATGTTGATGAATTAATTGTTTTTTCGTTTGTTTCATTATTTGAAGAAAAAGATTGAATCACTCAAAGTAAAATTAACCGGCAATCTGTTGTTCCAGGATGAGAGCATGGAGTGTGATGCAGACTTGGTGAAGGCAAGTTATGTCCTGGCCGAGAAGCAGTTCCACAAGGACATGCTGTATTGTCACAGTGTGGACCTTCACGCTAGCACCGTGCTGTGCTTAGCACTATGCCTTCTGGTTGTCATTAGGTGACGAATGCTTTTTACTTGGGATGTGAGGTAAATATCACCTGTTTGACCATTTTGTGACAAAGGAGCGAGCCTACCAGGAAGTGCGCCAACTGTAAATTGTCATCCCGATCAGAATTCGAAGCATATCACAGTGATGGCTAAAGTGTTGTGCTGGTAACATAAAAGGAGCTCTGCAAAACCTACTGCTCTACATTAGACAAAGCTCCCTGCACCACATGCAATGGTCACGGTACTCTTCACATGCAAACAAAATCACATGGTAAGGGCAGGGCAGTGGTTCACTGGCAGTTCAGTCATGGCATTATACAAAACACATGTTGTTGTCATAGTAATGGTGTCATTCTTTCTGTAATTATCGAGTTAGAAATAAGTAAATGTAAGTAAGTGACTAAATAAGGTGGAAAGCAGCCGGCTTGGAACCTTGACTCTTTTAATTCAGAGTCGGGTTCCTCACCCAAATGCACCACCTGATCCTGGTTGATGGGAAGCTGTTGATTGGCACAACATATGTGCCAGAAAGATGCGATGCTTCGTGGTGCATCTGCAGGTCTCTGCGAAAGAACAGACCAGAGGAAGTTCTAGTGTGTTTCACACGGCACTGGAACGGAACCATTGGCGACGGAGCTTATTGAGAACAGGCACTAGGCTGTATCACAGGACATCTCCGCAAGGAAAATTTTTTTCTATTATGTCATCAGGACAGTCCCTATGCAGAGTTGTCCTGCCTTTATTCTTTTTTTCCCCACCTGTAAATGGGCTCTGGTCTCCTCTTACTCAACACCTGCGAATTGTGGCTTTCATATGTAGCAAGGACAATGTTGGTTCTTTACAAATGTGCCTGTTAAAAAATGCAAAAATGTTTGTGTATTTAGAATTAGGTGCACATTAAAGAACCCCAGGTGATCAAAATTAATCCAGAGCCCCTATTACATCATGCCTTATAATCAAATTGTTGTTTTGGCACCTAAAACCCCATAATTTCATTTTTACAGCAGTCGTGCATTGTGCTTATGCCCAGAGAGCTTGTCTGAAAGGTCTATAAAGTAGAATTAACCACAAGAAGATAAAAATGTGGTGGGCATTGCAGGGGCCCCCTTCATATAGGAGAGCTGGAGCACACTTCTTCTTTCACATTTGTGTGCTTCAATTTTGTCAACCTTTTGATGGTTTTATCTATCCATAATTTGCGTACTATTGCCATGTCAAGTGTTACTTGCCCTTATTGTAAAGCATTGACAGCGCTGGCTACTACAGCATTACGCACAGTAACGATCACTGTGTGTCGCAATAAATTAGACTCGGTAAACATTGTCATCAATGTGCAAAACAACCTCCACATCACTGTTAATCTGAAATTGGGCTGCGACGTGCACCATATGGGAGTGTTTGCTCATTTGTGTGAAAATAGTCATTACATGTGAACTTGTGCAGTACATGTGACTTGTGGCTGTGTTTTTGTTAGGGCTGGAAGAGAATTGATGCCAGGTCTGTGTTTGACTGTGCATTATCAAGGGATGGGTAACATTGCTCTGTGTATGTTGTGAATAAGGCAGTGGTTCTATGTGTGTGGCCACGCATACTAAGCATAGGGAAAGTGTGTTTCACAACCTTGCTTCCTGTGTATGCTGAAAAGCAGAACGCCATGAAAAAAATGTATATTTTATCTATACACACAGCCTCATGTGCTGCACAAACATCTTAAATCATACTATGGCTCTCTCTGCCACATTTCAGCTTTGCCCCAATTTTCTATTTTGCGCACACTTTCAGAGCATAAATAATTTCATGAAAAAGTGGCTTATGTAATGGCACTTTCTTTTTTTTCTTTTTGAAAGATGTTACAAGTGAAGTGCAAGAGTTGCTTGCTGCATTTTGTTGGACTTGGAATGTGTGGCATTAAGTCTAGAGACAGTTCTACAATGCAGTATACTGTTGAGCATACTATTTTAGAAATATTTTTTTTTCTAAACCTGCACTGAGCTTTAATTACGCTTAGCATATCACCTCCTGCAATGTGCCAGCAAGATCTGGAAAATGTGGCAACAAGTTTTTTTGTACTGTGTAGTGACTTCAAGATCAGCATTCAAGAACTTTTAATGAAATAAACTGTAGAAGTTATGCACAGCATGTTAGTGTAACTCTACTATTTGGCCAGGCAAAGACAATTTGCACGTTCTAACTCCAACAAAGGGACACTTGGCAAGAAATAATCAAACATTTCAATTGTGGACCTATATTTGCAGTATGATGTTGAAGGTGACCAGTAAAGCTGACCCACTTTGAATGCACTATGATGCATCATAACATCATTAGGATTAAAATAACAGTTAATTTCTACCATATTTTAGTTTGTTATTGCTGTCCTGGAGGAATAAGCCTTGTTTCCCTTTCAATGCAATGTGTGCATTTGAAATTATCAGAAGCTAAGCTTTGAATGAGTTACTCAGATATTTTTAATATATAAATTTACCTTATATTAGATTGTCGGGTTGTTGTTTTAGTCCTTTTAATTTTCCATCATGCCACGTACATTCCCACCAGTATCACATTGTTGTTGCGCAAAGTAATGATGTACGCACTTTATCTTGTTATGTGCTGTATTACTGTGGTTTTGAACATGCCTCCTTCTGTAACGGTTGGCATGTTTTTTATGTCTGGAGAAATGGCTTGAATATCTAGGCAAATGGTTCAAATATTTCGACGAATGGTGTTTGCCAGATGTAGTTCATGCATACATTTCCATGTCAGTCATCTTGTTCCTTGCATGCATCATCAGAGAATATTTACTTTTATCTGTGCACCTTTTCGTTCTAATGATAGAGCCTGCATTCAAC
This sequence comes from Dermacentor andersoni, assembly GCF_023375885.2. Taxonomy (NCBI): domain Eukaryota; kingdom Metazoa; phylum Arthropoda; class Arachnida; order Ixodida; family Ixodidae; genus Dermacentor; species Dermacentor andersoni. Next base: position 166,716,812 of record NC_092818.1, on the reverse strand, counting down.
CTTTGCCTGTAGGTTTACCGGCATAAATTTGGCATTGCTAACGAACAGACTTGTGGTCGTCCTTGTTACTTTTGTTATTTTCACCATTAAGAGTTTTCAGGCCTGTGGATTGCATAAAACATGGGTCCATTTAGAAGAGGCAACGTTCATCATTTATTGAAACTGAGTTTTCTTCATTGTCACTGTGTTTGCATCTCAACCACTACTACACTGTTATGCACTGGTGCTTATACTGGGCATACCAAGAAATTTCTGGGGAATTCTATAGAGGCACACACAGTAGTGTTAGATTTTGAGGCCACATGGATCCTGAAAAGTATTTCTCCAGAGCCTAAGATTGCAACTTCGGGTTCAGCAATGCATTCCTCACTACCATGTGTGACAACCACACTGTGACTGTAGTTTGCAGGCTTCATGCCTAACTTTCACAGAAATATACATAGCTTGCTTTGTTTATGGGCTTTTTAGCCTTCAGTAATATACTTGCTCTGGTGTATGAAAGCCCAGTATTTTTCTCATGCTTTCATTGGTGTGCTGCTGCACTGCTATTTCACTCATAAACATCATTGGTAAGGTTATTGCAAAGGCTTCATCAACGAATATTGTCTTGTGCTTTCACTGTAGAATAAGCCTTTTTCCTTTGTTCTATTTAGCAGGCCAAATGCTCTGCTTCCTTGTATCATATGCCATCTGTCATCAATTTTTGTTTTTTTCATCAAGGTGTTGCTACGAAGCTTGTTTTTAAACAGTTGACTTCTGTGTCTGCGCTGCCCTTTCAGCATGGCCTGCTTTATTTGCACTTGTTTATGTTCCTTCTTGTACTTCAGTCATGCCAGAGTAGGAGGAGAATCTGCCGCATTGCATGCTATTTATTCTTGTTTTATTTACTCAAATGTCTACTTTTTACTTTGTACAGACCCATGTGCCATTGTGAATGGCAAGCACTTCATGTTTTCAGGCCCACAGATTGTTTAGTGTGTATGTTTGGAAGTGCTGCATGTTCCTTAAAGCATGTACTGTTTCCTGAATCGTTGTAATGATGAAGTTTGTGTTATGTGGGATGCTAGTTTGGAGTGCGTATGTGATGTATGTTCAGGTGGGTGCACTAGCGATTGCAACCCCATGTATACCACTGTCTCAACAGTGTCAGAATGGCCCCTTCAGGTTCCCTTGTGTGCAATCTGCCTTATATATAGCACTGCAGCGCCACCTCGCAGAAATAAAATAGCAGGCATTGAACCACCACAACAGCAGGCAGGCACATGGCATGAACTAACCTGCAGCACCTTCACATGCTTACCTATTGTGTTAGTGATCTTCGTTTTACATTAATGGAAGTTTCCAAAGCTGGATTTGAGGTCTACTTTGGCATCAGGTGCTCAGACTTATTTTTTTGTCTATATTATTATTATTTTTCTAGCAAATTAATGCACATTACATCTCTTGATTTGATAAATATAGTATTACTGGTGCAGTTAATCTCCGAAATATATATCAAAGACATCTGCTCCGAAAGAGAGACTCTTCCCAAACACATGTGAAAAGGAATTAGTAATGGAAAGCATCCAGGTGCTGAAGTGCTGAAACTCAAATGCCAAACGTGAACCAAGTTGACGAGTGCGGCTCGTCCCCGACAAGCAAAGCAGAAAAAGCTGTGGCCTGGATGAGTATGGCTCAGGCATAATAGTGTTAATTATTAGCCTATCTACAAGACTGAACACCAAAGAGAGAAATTTGCATCAGGCTAGGACATCACAGCAATGTCTTGCCACTTGCCAGCATATCTGTCTATGTTTTACTGACACAGATATGTTATACCTGTATGAGCGAAAGCAATTGGGTGTGTCATTTTCTTATGTAGAGGGGTGCAAATTTTCTACAACTATCCACATTTTGTTCCAAACCAGTACTGTACGAGCACTGCAAATCTTTTAAGTGTTGCATGCCTGTCTGCTGCATAAAGCCCTGCAAAACTATTGGTTTCACTAAGAACTTTAAGTGGCTAACACCAACAAATCTGCTTGCACCTTTTCATGCATATCTTATATCGGTGCACGATAGCCGTGAAATTTATTCTATGTACACCCGTCTTTGAGGCGCATAGTCAGACCTTCCAGTGTTGCTGGTCATGGTTAACAAAAATTTCTGAGCCACTGTGATTTGTTCCAAGATGCTTGCAACACAAAATTGGTTCATGTCCAGGTCATCAACGATGCCAGCTCTCCTAGTCTCGCATGTCATTTTCTCTCCAATCCATGGGTGCCTGCTAAAACGTTTGTTTTCAGGGCTCGCCACTAGAGCGCATGGTATGTGCACGACAGTCATGCATAAGGCAGTGCAACTCTAGATTACAAACTGAGAATCACAAGCAGTTAAAAAAATTATTTTCAAAACTGTAATGCACGCATATTGGAGCACATCTGATTCTACCTGTGTAATGAAATTATTTGTCAAGCATAAGGTACATGGGAAAAATTGCTTTTAATGCTGCCCAGGACAGTAATAGATGACTGGAATGTATGTTTTCTTCTTTTAGCATTATTGTTTTGCTTAATTTAAACAAAATTACATTCACGCTCATGTGAAAGAGCTTGATAGTGTGTACTTACTTTTCGTTGCATGCATATCTTTATAAGTCTGTACTTCAGCTACCGAAAAAGTGCAGAGTGGCCCTTTGATGGTGCTTACTTATGTCTCCTTCTGACGCGTCTTTACTATTACGTGTTCCTGAACCATCATCGAAGTAAGCCTTTACATTAGACTCTAGGCAGGCCATTTGAACCGTGTGGAGGATTCTGTTGTTGCTTTGAGGTATAGCACTTAATTTGTGCCTTGAAGAACCTTGGATCAAATTCTAAAAAATACTGTCATTAATTTTTTTTTTCTTAGCATGAGATTTGTGCTAAGGCCATACAAACCAGTTAACGAGACTGAGCAAACCAACTATGACAGTTATTGGCGTGAAATGTTCTTCCATATTTGGGGCACTGTGGTTGCAGATGGTACATGTGAACCTCAGGTTTTATGAAGTCGCGTCCAACACTAAAATACCTTTTTTTTTAATATCCATTATATTGTTACATCTGTGTTTAATATCTTGGCATTCAACTGTACGATTATGTAGTCTTAGCAGGTTCTTGCTTGTAATTATTTTTATCTTGCAAGTTATCACTAAAACACCGGTATCCTCTGAGAACATTGCATTTGAAACATTTTTGTTCCCCCCCCCCTTTTTTTTTTTAAAGTTTCAACTGGTGTTTCCACATGTAGAATCAGAGGAACTTGTTTAGAGATTATAAATCTTTACCATGCTTTGCTACTGTCAGTCTGTAAATATGTGGATGTTGCAAGAATTCTGTTAAATTTGAATTTCCAACTGACGGACTTGCTTGGCATCTGAAGGGGATAACTTCTATGAGCGGCATTTGTTGTGGGCCTACAACGATTCACCATGTGTTATCGATATGACAACTGTGCACCTGTTTTGGTGTCAGTGACCAGTATTTCTTCAGCTACAAATTTTTACTTTCATCTTTATCAATTTTACATGCTACATTACCTTACTGTTCACCCATCTTTGTTGTATTTTTACAATGGGAATGTGTTCTTTGTTCATACTCATGTTTGTCTGTGCTTCAAAGCTGAGCAATGTACTTTTACCCAAATGTTGATACTCTGAATGAATTGAGAATTTTTTTTTTTTTTTTTTTTTTAAGATCATGTCAGCATAACGTTGGCGCTAGCAAGCTTGTGCCGTCTAATGTGCATGCTGAAGGTTGCAACAGTATAACTGTCATCTGAGGTAATTTCAGCTTATAGTTTTACTTCAGTAACAATACCTTTTTTCACTCATTAGAGCAACTGTACCCCAAATCTGAAATGCATATATTTCTGGACACATTTTGTGTTCTTGCATTGTGCATTGTCATTTGCATTGTCATGTTTGCTTGCTGCATTCGCTTTTCATAAAATGAACCCTCCTAACCCCCCCCCCCCCCCCTTCAAAAAAAAGAAGAAAAAAAAGACCCTCCATTTTGAATTAATGTGTAGAAGCCATGATGCCTCAGTACTCTGCAAGGTGTCTGGGGATGTTGCCCATCACAAGTGGATTTTTCATTCTGGTGTCAAGATCAACCATTGCAGTCATGCTCATATTGCTTTGTGCTTACTTCTGTATTTGTAACTTCAGTGCGTAACTGAACATAAATAAATGTACCTTGCGTTGGAATGACAAGTTTCCCCAATTGCTGTGGAGGGATTATCACGTGGTATACTAGTCATATCCTCGGCGCACCAGCATTATGAAGGCTACATTAGTTTACCTCTTTTCACACATGCTAGAACCAGCCAGCATAAGCCTTTTGTGTTGCTGTTTCAAGCTGTACATCTGGCACCACCTACGAATGGTGCTGTGAAACGTGCACATTCTCAGCGTGCAATCACGGTAGTTAATGTGGCACCTAGTAGCAAGAAGCAAAGTGTGCTCCAAAGGAATGTTGCTTTATGCTTGCCATTTTCATCATTATATTATTGCTGGCTTACAAGAATAATGGAGAATAATGGCATATAATAGACTTGTGCACTAAAATCCGAGTTCCTTGAAGAAGTAAACTACCCCATCGACTATTAAGTGAATGTAGACAGAACTTTAAACACAGGCCTTATTTTGCTTGCATGGTCTCAACAAGCACCATTTTGAAATATATTTTTTTTTGTAATACTACAGTCTGACCAACTTGCAGCATTATTCACCGAGAAAATCTTATTGCTATAACCGATAATTGTTATAGCAGGGTTGCACGAAAAAAGTAGAGGGGACAAACATTCAGTCATTTTAATTAGGCAAGCATAGTCGACTCCATTGATAGCATTACCGGTTTTAACCATACTAGGATGTTACAATGAGCAGCTGCCTCAGCTTGTGCATCAACAGCCTTGTGTGCTCTTCTCCCGTCTCCCTTCCACCATTCCGACAGCAGTGCAGTTGGCATATGTACCTAAAGATACTTTATCTTTGTTTAGAGCATCGCACGCGTAATGCAAAGACGTGGGATCATTCCCTACCTGCAGCAAGCTTTTTCATCCACTTTCATTTCCATTAATTTATCATTTATTAAGTACAAGTAATTTCCCCTATGTTGTCCTTGGTGTCGATGTTTGTTGGCTCCTTATGATATTATGAATAAAAATCGGGCCCCTCGGTTAACCCCCTTTTTTCTCGTTCTAGATATACTTTAGGCACTATAGTTTGCTCGTGTATTGAAGGGGCGCGCGAGGCCGACGATGCGTAGAGCGATGCAACAAAGGCCTGCCGTGCGGCACAAAGTTGGGCGTGGCGAAGTTTTGCAGCACGCAGACAAGTGCGGAGCCATATCTCTTTTCCCGCAAGCGTAAATGCCCCGTCTGAAGTAGGCGAGATGTGAATTCGCCGCGAGGGAAGCTATCCCCTGAGGAGGAAGGCGCCGGGAGGTGAAGAGAATCGCGCGTCGGGGAACTGCACGGAGGAGTGCGCTGAGCCCTTTAGCTGAGCCATCTGAGCGTGCTAGTGTTCCTGGCGTTGAGCGAAGCGGGGAAGGAGAAAGGAAGCGTTGCGGAGGAGGAGGGTAGGCGGAGGCGCACTGGGTTGATCGCTGGCAGTTGCTACGGTTTCTGTGTACGTTATGGACGTACCGGGTTCGTCTCGCGATTGAGATGCCGAGCGAGAAAGATGGAGCAGCGACGCAAGCGGCGGCAGGCCGAGCGCGAGTCGACTGACCTCGAAGTCGTCGCCAAGCGCCGGGCGCGAGCTGAAGTCCGGCAAGAGGCGCGGGCTCCAGAAGAGAAAGAAAGAGAAGGGGAAAATGAATAGTGTAAATAGTACATTACACTCTAAGAACAGTTCACACCCTTTGGAGTGCCCCTTCTGCCACACAACAATAATCGTCATCTGCCATGATGCGTTTCCCTTTAACCCTGCGAGCCCGGTACTTTCCAGTAACGAACGGCATGCGCGTTATCAGCATGATAGCATTTCCTGTCGGCAATGCTATCATGCTGATAACGCGCGTGCCGTTCGTTACTGGAAAGTACCGGGCTCGCAGCGTTAAAGAAAGGAAACGCATCAAGGCAGATGACGATTATCGTTGTGTGGCAGAAGGGGCATTCCAAAGGGTGTAAACTGGTCTTAGAGTGTACCAAACTGCTTGAAATTATAAAGAATGCATTTCCTTACAGTGCCTTACTATCTATTTACACATAAAAAGGGAAAAAACGGACATGAAACATACAAGATAAAAAAGTAAGCTTTGAAAACGTCGCCACACTTGCACGCAGTCGAAGCATATATTTGAAGCACTCGTGCAATTGCGCGTAACCCGCATTCCCACGTTTAACTTATTCTTTTTTTTTTTCCCCTCGACGATTTTGCATTTTTTTTTCAGCACCCACACAGTAGCTAGATTTAGTTATACCAACGCCTCCTATAGTATATTTATAGGAGGCGTTGGTTATACCTGATAACGCAGCGAACATTGTGGTAGTTCACCATAGAACTCATCCAGAGTTGACGGTTATATGAGCACAGCGCATGTGGTGTGTTTGTAGAGAGCTTGTACCGCAAGGCCTTCGGGGGCGTGAATTTTGAGGCACTCTACGTCACAATTTCGCCCAATAGACGAAATATCGATCGGTATCGATAACGCTAGCAAAGTATTGTACAATTACACCAAGGTTCGTAGTTATATCTGCTGCACAAACAGCAGTAAACATTCGCTTACTAGTTAAATTAACGAGCATGCCGTCTCGCTCGCACGCATATGACGAAACGCGGACTGCGCTTGGGTTTTGCGGCGGGCCCGCTATTTCACTGATTTAGTGGTAGACCCAAAAGCTTTGCGAAAGTCAAAATTACTCTTATCATAAAATGGTGTATTTTACTTAATTATTTATAATAACTTTACTTCGACCCCGTAGTGGCGCTGCAAGCGCAAGCCGCTACCCTGGCTACTCCCCTTCTAGAACACCATAGCAAAAGTTAGCCATCTTAGCAAAGGGTATGCGCCACAGTCACTCAGGTGAACAACAAATAAAACTATTCGCTCCTGCGTGCCCCATGCTAACACCCGCAAAGCTATTTGGGGCCCCTATCCTAATACTCTGTAATAACGGCTTCGTGCTGCCGCTCGCTTCGACGCATCTCAGCTGAAACTTGAGATTACGTGACCTACAAGACCAGGCGCGCTGGCATGATGTCGCCGGTCATAGCGGTTCGCTCGTACTCGTTGCACCCGCCGCAGATTACCTAACTCCAAGACTGTTCAAAATGCGGCACGGGAGCTTTCCTCTCGCAGTGGGCTGCGTTCAAATCCCTCTTCCGGAAAGTAGCGACGCTCTCCTCTACAGTGTTCTAGAACACTGTACTCTCCTCCTAGCGCGCTCTTTCCTCCTCAATTCTCGGATTTCGCTCTTCCACGGGCCGGCGCGTTGCGCACGGCACGCAATTCGGGCCAGTGGACGCCAGGCGCCGCGTAATAAATGCGCGCACTTCTTGTCTCGGTCGTTTGAAACGTTAGTGTGGAATTCATCGCCCAATGACACTGATACGACTGTCGAAAACTTGCGATAGGTCGTGCTAACGAATATTTTCGAAAATATACTCCGAAATAAACTAGCGGAAGCGCTATAAAAAAATGGCTAAAGTCGAGCGGCTTGCTCCCCATGGCGCAGTGGAATGAGCTATGCAAAAAAAATTGAAGCAGTGCAGACAATTCATGCGTTCACTTCGTACGCGCAGCTTTGAAAGAACTTACAATTACATGTACTTTTTTTTTATTATTATTGTAACTCCACCTTTATCGAGGACACCGGAAGCACTTGAGCCAATGCCACTACGCGAGACGCATTCTGGGCTTACGTGAGGAGTCATTAAAGGAAACAATTAACGCACCCGCTTGAACTTCGATTGCGTCGCTTCTCAATAGACCAACAGCGTGCAACATGTACATTTACCAGAATTTAGCGGCCAAGTGCAATGCGCGTAGCTCGTATTCTGCGACAAGCCGCGATTAACGCCCGTCAGGCGATTTTATTTCGTGTTGCTGGCTGCTTACTGCACAGAGGATGCTGATCTAACTTTTAGCAACGGTTAGGTGATATTTTGTTTTTCATTCGGAACGTCACAAGCTGAAGGCTGGGAACCTACAGTATGCGTTTGAAAAATCAGACCACATTCTCCAATTCGTGTATACGAACTCCACATTATTTCGTTTGACATGAAACCTATTCGCTTTTTTTTTTCTTGGAGCCATTCGCCGCCGGTGTTCCATAATTTCCGACACTTCACGGTACTGTCGAGCTTCTAGATATGCGAGTACTAATTAATAAAAGAAAAGGTAGGTCAGAGGTTTGTAGGCATGATTAATTAGCTCTTGCGACTGCGTGGTTGGCGATATGGAAAAAAATATATATCTTGGAACATTAACTTCGGAGTAGTTATTGTTAGCTGAAAGCGTTCTTTTCTTCTACTTTTATTGGTGAATATGATATTACGAGATAAATGCAGCCTCCAATTAAGGGCACGGCATTACGATTCTTCCGTTCCAATTGATCGTCCGAAAATGGAGCTGAAACGTGAGAGCGCTGTATGGGTATATTCGAGGCAGGAAAACATGCTCCGCGTATTTCTATTTAATTACATTGTTACATAAAAACGGCGCACGTATGGAGTAGTTTTTATTGTATACATGTCAAAAGACGTTAGTGGCCTACTGTGTAGTTCCATAGTAGGATTCATGCCGTCAAAAAACAAATGCTTGTATGAAAAAAATTATTCGCCGCACAGAACATACGTAAACATACAAAGAGCGAGAAGTATCACGCGGAAAGCGTTCTTTTCTTCTACTTTTATTGGTGAATATGATATTACGAGATAAATGCAGCCTCCAATTAAGGGCACGGCATTACGATTCTTCCGTTCCAAATGATCGTCCGAAAATGGAGCTGAAACGTGAGAGCGCTGTATGGGTATATTCGAGGCAGGAAAACATGCTCCGCGTATTTCTATTTAATTACATTGTTACATAAAAACGGCGCACGTATGGAGTAGTTTTTATTGTATACATGTCAAAAGACGTTAGTGGCCTACTGTGTAGTTCCATAGTAGGATTCATGCCGTCAAAAAACAAATGCTTGTATGAAAAAAATTATTCGCCGCACAGAACATACGTAAACATACAAAGAGCGAGAAGTATCACGCGTACATCACTTCCCAAGGGCTACAATTAAATCTTATGAAGGAAAGCGAGACAAATGATTGTTTGGACGAACGCCGAGTCACAGGCACAACACTTTAAAGGGCATATGGTTTCATGCGAACGCGAAAAAAAAAAAAAAATAGAAAACGATCATGACGCGAACAGATAGAGAAAAAGTTCGCGGCATGTTTTACACGCGCTAAATGTACCGTGCACTGCTGCACTGTGATGAATTTAACAAAGCGTCTGGCTTGCGAAATTTATAAAAATCTTCGTGCAATTTTGCTTACAAGTGTTATTAAGCGAAGTACAGTGCTTTCCTCGCAAAGAACGACGTGTTTCGAAGGCGCGAAGTCTTCCAGTGTTGTGCGGATATTGCGTTCGACGTCCTGTTCTCCCTCGATTGCAAACAACGCTAGTCCTTTCTCTCGCCTGCTGATGCATTGAAATACGTACATAGCAGCCAGACATTCTTTCGGCAAATGAAGCTCACCTAACTTGCAAAACGCACGTGCGCAGTGGCCGCACCAATCTGCGCGCGTGAAGCACCGGCCCGGGGAAAGCGAGGAGGAAAAACCATAGAGTTTCATACAATAATTTATTGCAAGAAACTCTATGGGAAAAACAGGACAGTGGTGCGGGTGAGGCGTCAGAGATCTAAGAGTGGTGCTACTTTCCAGAATAGAGGGGTTTTCGTACGGCTTGAGGTTGAGTATGTGCTTGGTAGAGTACACCCTAATGCTCGCTGCTCGTCCGCGCGGAAAACCATGCGGGGCTAGAGGAGGGGACGTTCGCACATTCTTCTATCCTATCTAGCGCCCGCTTGACCACGTGGCCTACAGCCTGTAGATGGGGAGAGGTTGCATAGAGGGAAGGCGTTGCTTTCCTGCAGCATAAAGGAAGGCGCATAAAGCTAGACTTACTGTACGTGGCTAATTTCTAAATTTAGCCACAGTAACTATACAGAATATATCAAGCAACCATCCTTCTCGGCTCCCTCGCGCCCGCACCATATGGCACGCGGGCCGCTCATTCTTATCGCATACACTTGTACTTTATAACGAAAATGACGCCGTCATCGTACGGCGATATATATATATATATATATATATATATATATATATAATGAGAAAAGGGAAAAAGTTATATATTTATTCCTGGATAAATTCCAATGTCAGGCTGGCTTTGAAAGTAGATATTCAACAAAAAGTCGTATATAAAATGGACAAATTTGATATATGAATTTACAGCTTCCTAATTGATTAGTGTCTTATATATAAGAGTTTCAGATGGGTATGTAATACGTTCAGTTTTGTCCGCTTAAGAATCAAAGGTAAGCTTAGATTCAATTTACAAAATTTGTGGGCCGAAACGCGAAAACACCCGTGTACTTAGATTTGGGTGCACCCAGATGATCGAAATTTCCGTAGTCCACCACTACGGCGTGCCTCATAATCAGAAAGTGGTTTTGGCACGTAAAACCTTATAATTTACTTTTAAAATTTGTGAGATCATTTTTGATTTCTGATCGTGATGCAGAGTTGTGAACTTGCTTCGATAGTTTCTCGAAATTTTGCAAGTTTAGATATTTTTCTATGAATAAATTGACAGGCTAAATAAACATCTGCTTCCAATGGACATATATTAACTTTTTATTTTAAATATAGCAAACTTCATCAACTTCGCTGCAGATCGCTGCCGAGAAAAACGATTTCTCCTTTCCCATGTATTTAGAAAGTAGCGCCGAGCTTATGCTGCCTGCAGGGAGTTTCTGCATTAATATTTTTCCCTGTAGTCGGTGCATGTTCTCTTTCACCATGATACGCATAATTTTACTTGGCTGTCTACGCAAGAGGGCTCTAATATTCCACACGCGAGCTCTCCAGACGAAATGATGAGAGTTAAATGCGCGCCAGCGTGTTTATCATTGCTCATACTGACTTGCACAATCGTAGCCGACAACAGCACCCATCGCGCACCAAGGTGAGGACTTCCCAACTCAAGTGTTTATCTGGGTTTTATCGTCCCACGTACAGTTCGTTCAGACAGCACCATATCCGACAGCCGGTTGACTGCGAAGCAGGCTCACAGGCTTTTTAAAGTCAGTTGAAAAACTGCCGAGCGTCTGGTGGTGGCTTCTACAAGCTCATCCATCAGCTTACGGGCAACCCCGCACAGAACACCGGTAGTAGCATGGTAGTAGCTATGGTAATAGTACCCAGGGCTGCTTTACTGTACACCATCCGTATCTTAGTTGTACAAAATTTTAAGATCTACAAATTGGCATTGCAACCTGTCATGCACTATAAACATGTGGCTAATATGACATATTTTTTAGAGTAATTCTTTAAAAATTAGAATAACAGATGGCGCATAAATTTTTTAGTGCCAGCGATTGTACATATTTTTAGGTGTTCAATGATAGGGTCGAGTGCGGGACGCGCGCGGTCTGGCAGTCTGCATGCGGACGTACATAGGGCGTGGGGCGTACAATCCAAACCTATGCGATGTCCCTAGCTAGGGGCTTGTCATCCCTAGCATAGGGACGGAGTAGTGCGCGCTGCGCGCGCCGCCACGCGCGCCACTGTCTCTGCGCGGCTGGATGGGCTTTAGGAGGTCACCTGCCTTTTCTGCCGGGAAAGCGGGGCCGCGGGGCGCGCCGGAGCCGCGCAGAAGGAAAAAAAAAAGAAAAGCAATAAGAGTGCGCCGAGAATTATGAAATGCGTCTAGTCCAGCCTTCGCTGCTTCAATGGCCGCGGAAAATCTATACGCCTCCACCAACCTAGAAGCAGATCACGGGCTCTTCCGCGCGGACGCCGCTGCGTTTACTGTGCCAGTGTCCAGTACGCGCGTATAAATTAGTCAAGAGGCACCGCGATTGCCTTGATGCTACACTTCTTCCGAAAGCTGTTTGACCTCGTACACTCGATCAGTTGCTACGGCAATCCTCAGGCAAAAATGACAAGCGAAACCAGAGTGGTTATGCGTGCTCACATTTCTAGTTTCACTTTAGTGACTCTTCTGTGTACCGACGTGATCTGAACTTTTAATGAGGAAACCAACAAGTCGACTATCACAGAGAATCGTAGAACATATCAGAAAGAAATACTTCCACTCCTTCCAGCTTTCGTGTAACTCTCTTTTCTTAACACATTGCTATAAACAAACTTATGAATTGAAGTCACATCGATCACTCAAAGAGGTAAAAGGAAAAAAAAGTATTAGACAGACTGCCCCTAGTTTAGCGCGTCCCAAGCGCGTACCTGTTTTGATTCTGTTTTGTCTGTATTTTGAGCGTTAGTTAGAACACGCAACAAACGACCCGAAAAGAAGATGAGCTGGCTGAAACTACTGTTTCCAGATTGTCTAGTGATTCTAGTAGTCGAGGAGAACGTGCTAGCCTCACATTAACGCGCGTCCCGCACGCCGCGATTAAAGCGTCTTCGAAATAACATTGTTTGAAACGGCTGGTGACGTCACGCGTCACAAACCTCATGCGTTCGTGATTCCTTCCTCTGCTCTTCTCCATTTTTGCCACTGAAACGCCGGTCCTTACACAAAGGAGCCTCATTTTATCGGCACGTATGCTGTGTTTTCTGCGGGATTTTCACAAAAGTTTGTCGCCTGGAAGCCGGGAATCGGTAAGTGTCACCGAAGCGTCCTTTATTGTCAGTTTGAATCAAAAAAATGTCCGAATGCATCGAGTTTGTAACACGTCGCCGTTTTAGGCTTGGCACTCCTAGAACCGAAGCCCTTCGACGCCACTGAAGCGCTTGATTGCTCTGGTAAATCTTTAGTTTCGCCTTGTTTATACCAGAGTAACGTTGTGGTAGTTGATTAACAGTGATCACTGCCTCGCTCCGTCTCTACGGCTATACGTTTTGCCGCGGGAGCGTCGGTCAGCGTCGGACCGAAGCTGTGTTACTCCTCGAGATCAAGAACTCATTGACTCAACTTCGAGCCGGACAGTCAGGTTTATGGCGACGAATATCCACAGTATGGTTAATTTTTGCGCCACGCTTGCGTTGTTGGACCCGATGTGCAGTTGGTAATTCCGTGGACAGCTGACGTGTGTTTGTGAACGGTTTTCGGGTCCGGTTGGGTTGCATTTTGTTTTTGGTGGGCGCTTTCGCTATGAGCCACTCTCCTTACGAGGCCGCGGGGAGGGTGGCAATTATGGAGGATAAACGCTCTCGTTTTCTTAGCCGCTGCTGTCCGAAATGATTCTATATGTCGTACAGGCACAGTGAATACGAAATACACTCTTCTTTGACGCGTTCTTTCTAGGTAATCTGACAGCGTTTGATCGTGCTCATAGCTTGTGCCTGGCTTTCCTACGTGGTGGTGGTGTACGGCGACTACGCAATTTAAATATCAGATAATTTTGTTTTCTTCCGATCTAACTTCTTAGTTAATAGCGGAAACAAACAGACGCAACACTCCACAACATTTGCGGCCGACTTTAGCCAGAATGTGAACGCAGCTGTCCCATATAGGTGGTGACTTTAATAACTGAAAAAAGGGGCTCACAGAATGAGCTTTGGGTAAAACATGCGTAAAACTGCGAGTGTGACTGCAGTTTTCCTTTCTTACATCGCGTTGTGCAGTTGTATGCCGACGAGACACCCCGCACCGCAGTTAGCGTGTTGTAGTCGCTCCCTAACACGCTCTCTGTCGTTTAACACCACATCACTGTCAGTGTTGTCGCCAAATGTGCCATCGGTGGTGAAATGAACAGCAATTCTGGCGTTTTCCTATTGTGCTGCGACACAACTAACTTTACCGAGCGACGCGCAGCCGTCGCGGAGCTCTCATATCGCGAGACACTTTCTCCGAAATGTCTCTCGGCACTAGATTAGACAGGTTTTCGCGTTGCTCGACTTGTTCCTGTTTGCTGGAAGCAAATACTCGTCCCTGAAGCTCATGCTTTGCAGGTAGCGTGTCGGTGACCCTTGCCTCATGCAGCATTTGTCGGTGCGAATTGTGTGCGCGTATTCAATCATCGTGACAGGCCTCGGCTCTCTGGTGCCGGCTGCTGAGTGTAGACGCTTTCCGTTAAAGCTATAGGGGTTAGCATTTTAGTCAACGCCACATGCGCACGTGTTTTGGCTTCTCCCACTTGTATATCGTGTATAGTTTTAAACAAGTGTTCTCAGGAGCTGCGCATTTGTTCGGCGCTGACATTTCGTTTATTCGTGTGCAAGCACACTTCCAGGAGGAAAGAATCATTTAAAGTTCACTGTAATAGGATAAACCTTTGAGGAGGTGTGCGTCCGTGTCCATGTTTATGGTAGCTGTGCCTCCAGGCAGAATCACATTGTGGTATTTCTTTTTACCTGTTGAAAATGAATTTGTCTAGTCATGTGTAGCACTGTGCAAAATTTGTTGCAATCTAATTGGGCTTCTTTGGTCACACTAGATTCTAACATCATCTTAATTGTTGACTATTCACAAGACAGAAAAAATAGTAGTAGGCATTGAAAAGCAGTGTAGCAATATTGCCCAAGCTTGTACCCATCCTTGCATGTTTCTTAAAGCAGCGTGGTTCACCATTGCTTTTGTCATCAATTAGGATTTGCTCTTTACCGATGCTTTTTGAATGTGTGCGATTTACCAATGGCTGTTGACTCCAAAAATGTTGACAGTGAAAAGGGAAAATCTAATTTACATTTGTGCAACATGCATTTGAAACAGTCACTGCCAATTTTTTGTTTAGCACCATTGTTCGGTATGGCAGTGAGCAGTTGCCCCACCATTGCAACATTATCCTTATTGGGAGCATTGCATAACTTTCTAGGCAGCAGTGGTGCTGGAGTGATCATCATGGGCACAGGAATGAAAGTCAACGGCTCCTGACTGTACGTCCTCCCAATTTTTACATTTATTGTTTGGACCTAGGTGGGAATATAGCAGGTAGTGAAGCACGCTTGGGGAGAATTCCTTTCTTAAAAGCCTATGAGGTGAACAGCCTTGGGCCTTTGTTATGGCAGTTCTCACTGTATGTGCACCTGTTAATGTGTGCGCTGTCCTAATGGCATAGTTGTGTCAAAATATGCATAATTTATCAAGTGATTGAACTGTCTGAATACCACAGTTGTGTAAGTGGCAGAGATGAAAAAAGCTATAAAAAGGTCACTGAAATTGTTACACAGCATGTAAAAACTTAAAGATGTCACCAACATTGCATATATTTACTTTTTTTAGTTCACATATACATATTTAGAGCTGGTGTTTCTTCCTTTATCGGGACATGATTAAATGCATTGTGAAGCATGTTGGTAGCACTTAAGGAAAGACATAGAACATAATGCAAACATGGCCAGCTCTGGTCCTGTGTGGTGAAATTGAGTAACAGTTTGAATTTGACATCTGACTAAGCAACAAGTAGGTACAGGGGGGACACAGCTTGGTCTGTATAATGTAAGTATTTGTTTTGCTTGATTCTATCTCCTTTGCACCATCCTCTATTCATGACCCGTGGATTCCTGTGATAACATAGGTGGCACACTGCTTGAACCACTGACGAAGCATAGAAAGGAAAACAATTAGATTAAAATGTCACATCATCCCAGCCCAAGCTTGATTTAGCAGCAGTGTGTGTTGCAGATACAACATACAACAATGTGTTTACTTTTGTTGAGTCCTGTTGTAAGGTTGGCTGTCACATTTCGTTAAAAAGAAAATGGAGTAGGTTGGAGACTGAAGGCTTTTTTTCTATATTTGTGGGCACAGTAATATAGCCTGGATAGACCAAAAGTAAGCTCATATATATTTAAATTTTTATTGTATTGCTGAAGTAGTATTTCCTTGCTGATTTATAATGTAGAAATAATGTTCAAAATGTTCAACTAAAATATAAGAGCATAATCATATACAAGTGGGAATTGTTAACCTATCACAGCTAGGGTGTTGTGAAGCTTATATGTCATTTCAGCTCGACCTTGCTATTCACTTAGCTGTTACAATTGTATGAGAGCATGATAAAAATGGCAGTTGATGTCCACTTTTTCTTTTTTTTCCCCTCTTTCGTACGGTAGTTTAATGCCAGTTAGCTTGTGAAAGTCTTGCATGTTGTGTGGGTAGCTGAGTAGCTGTAGCTGAGCCTGGGAAAAAAACATCAATTTCAGTTTGACCATTAAAAGTACCTCAAGCAGTCTTCTCCACAGCATATTATAAAATATGCAGAATAGTTTCTTGCCTCTAGAAAAGTTGCAAGGCGAAGCTAGTGCATGCTGCAATAAACAATAATATTAAGCCTTTGAAGAAGTTGGCAACTCACCATCTTCCATTTGGCAGTAGGCGGTGTTACAAAATTCTCTATATGGAAAATTTCTATATGGACATCTCCAAATGCTAACCCAAATGTGATTGACAAACAGATTATCTTAAGCTCTTGACTATTTCCTGTTTTCTCAAATAACTTTATAGTATTGTGGGATTGAAGAAAAGATGCCTGGCAGGAATTTGTTATTGCACCTTGACAAAGCCTGTTGCTCTTGGTGGTTTGCCTGACAATTGTGAACATGTTCATTCCTGCTTATCTGTATTTTGTTTCCGTCGTCTGTGTTTGTGCTTCTCAGGCTTCAAAAGGGCACCAACATGGATAATTCAAGCCGAAATGCAGCATCAAGTCCGGCACGTAACCATTTTGACGCTGCAGCCCTTTTAGGTGAGCTACTTACGGCCATTGAAGATGGCTTTTATTAATTTTTGTTCCTGCCTTTCCTAGTAAACCTTGAGAATGTTGGCAAGGCATCTGTCACAAAACTTGTCCTTACTTTTCATACATTCAGTATCTTTAGTGTCAGTTAGACACACATGTGAAGTTGGTTGTCAGGATGGGATGCAAGGTTGACTTGATCATAGTTATGGTAGTTGAAGAAGCAAGTGAAATAAAGAGGGTCCTCTGCGATTAGCATATACTGGTGATGCAGTGTGCCATAGCTTGTGAGGGTGACTTGTCCTCTTGGGACAGTGAATTATACTGTGCAGATTCATTTGCAGTTCTTAATGAACGTTATTGTTCTTTTCCCGCTTTTAGTAATGTGAGGTTGTGCTACAGCAAGCAGCATCTTGTATGATAATTATTTTAAGTTATGCATTGGTGACTGGCATTCTTACAATTGACCACCCTTTGCGCAACATGGTGGTGCGGAGTAGAAAAGCGCTTTCTTTTTAGTGACTCCAACACTTCCTCATGTATTGACAGTCGAGGTGAATCAAACTAGTGGTGAATGTCGTGGGGAGGGACTACTGGGTTCTGAATTTTTATGCATTCAGCCTTTTCATCATCTCTCGTGTCATCTTTGTGTGGTTTTTTAGTAGAATGAGTAGTACAGATCGTTTCCTTTAGTGCTTAATTTGCACCTTGCTCACTGCTAAGATGCTCTTGCAGTAGTGCTGAATTTGCACCTTGCTCACTGCTAAGATGCTCTTGCAGTTCATGCAGTGCTGATTGCAATGGCTTGTTTCTTGAAACGTCTTGGCGGGCTTGTTAGTAGTTTCTGCTGCTTTTATACAATGCAGATGACACATGCATGTGTCAATGTAACGCTTGTCTCTTTCTATTGTACCTCCGTGTTTCTTGCTTTTCTACATCCATGTATAGTCTGCACTCTATCAAGACAGTATTTTTTCTTGAGCATGTCACCCTTCTTCATCTCTCTTCTTCTCTGTATCTCTCTTTTCTTCCTCTCTCTGTTTTATCTGTCCCTTGGACACCCACATTGCTTGCCACCACTCTCCTCTTTCACCTCGGCTGGTCCTCTTCCTCCTCCATTAGCCATGAGCCCTCCCAGTTTCCCTCCCACCTCCCTGGGGGTGAGCCCCTTTCCCCCGTTCTCGCCCTTGCTGGCTAGGGGCGCGACAGCCTTTCAGAGCCCCACTCCCTCTTCCCCCAACCATCTCCTGGAAGGGGTGGCCGCTTCTTCTTCTACTTGTCCCTCGCGTTCCACTCAGCCGCCGCCTGCGTCCTCCTCGCCTTCACTTCCCTCAGGTTGGTCTCTTTCTCTTGCTGTCTTTCTCATGTCTCTCAATCATTCTCGCTGCAACTTCTCTTCTGTACCTGTTTTGTGGAACGTGCTTTGCACTGTATTGATTTCTGCTGCCACCCCTCCTCTTTTTTAACAGGTTGCCATATCTCGCCATCTTCCTTTTTGCTGGCTTTCTTGGTTTCAGAACAGGACACTTATGACATTTTTTTTTCTTCAGTTTATTCATCCGTATGTAATGAGCTGTGTACTGATTTGCTAGCACAGATTCACAAAGTCTGTGTAGGGTAGTTGGAAGCTTCATAAATGTCACCATAAACTTGTTGCAAAATATGGAACTGAATCTGCCAGTAATGAAACATCCTTGCTTTTTTTTTTTTGCTTCGCTTCTTCTATTGTGATACTGAACGTGGACAAAACAGCCACTTCACATGTTCTGTCAGATACTGTTGACCTCCAGCTAGCAGTGCTATTTGTCGCTGTAGATCTCCAAACTCCAATATTTTCGGAAGAAAAAATGCATACAGACTTAAGCAGAGTGAAAGAACTTTGCAACGTAAGTGCAAGTACTGGTGTAGGCTTTGCTTTACTGGTCATGTTTCTCACCACAGAATACACTCTAGCTGCTTCTGTCAACTGCCCGTGATTTTTCTGTGCCATGAAGTTATTCTAGTGATTGGTTGCTCGTATAAAATAGTGGGATCGTCCGGAATATTTTCTGTCTTAAATATCATTATGTGAGTGAAATACTTTCATTTGATACATTCATTTCCTCTGTGTGAATTTGGCAGAGTAAAAAAATTAGAAAGAACTTTGTGGCAGCTTTGGCTGATGAGGTGCAGGCAGGGCTTGAGGATACAAGTCAGTGAAGCTGGATTTGGTTGTGGAAAGTTTAACTTGTGCGCTGTGTACAACCGAGGCATTTGCACTCATCTTGAAAGTGCAATAACAACTTGTGATTGTCAGCAAGGTTTGTCAGTAGTACTTGCGTGAGCAACGAATAAGAAAACTTTGATATTTTCTAAAGTGATGATGGTCACTTTGTTATACAGAATCTACCTGCATCTTTTGGATGGATGTAAATGTTAAACTTAGAGTGAGACATGGAGGCCCAGCTCTAGATTTGAATACAGGCCTAAATAAGTGGAGGTTATAGGCAAAGGGGTTTGGAGTACTTGCAGTATTGTTTCTTTAAAGGGGCAAGAAGCACAGGTAAATCTGTTTGTGGGAGAGAAGAAATACTTAATGTCAGTAGTGAGAATAACAGCTCCAGGAGGCTCTATAGCCTTCATACAGCTAAACCTCACTCTTTGTAAACTGCCCAAAATGCTTCTTACGGGGCAGCTAAGCTCATCTTCAAGCACTGAGGAAAACTGCCATGTTTACTGACTAACTTTTGTATTTACTCATGCAAGGCCGGAGCTTTGGTATTGTATGCACTCTCTGGCACTTGCTCCAGCATGTGAGCCAAAGCACGCTAAATTTGTAAGTTTTTTCACCTAAGGTTTCAAACCAAGAATTGTACCAATTTGCTTGGCTTTCCGTTTGGGTCTCTCTCTGTCTATGCATACCTGTCAACTTTCCCAAATTGTTCATAAAGTTTACTAATGTGGTGTCAAGTTCTAAATATAAATAAATTCTGTTTGCGGGAAAGTTTTGCAAGTCAATCTGTAAACCTTCATATGGAACACCAGAAGGGTACTTGTTTTGAGTTCATGAAGCAGGTGAAACCGGCAACAGCAAAGTCGCTGAAAAAGTCTCTGTAATCTGTAAACAATGTGTTGCCTGCCAGTCCATGCTGTTCATAGACTGCTGCTTGTGTGTTGTGCTTAAAGGTAAATAATTGTTTCTAAAATATGTATGCACCCACAACATGTGCGCTCACTGCAAGTTTAAAAAAAAACTGTGCTGTAACCCCTTCACCCCTTTATTTTTGGTGTTGTGTCCATTGGATTTTTACTAACTTTGAAGTTCAAACAGGTTGGAAGGTATCTTTATGTGGGTCTGTGAAGCTGTAGAAATTTTGTGGTCCCTGTCCATTGTCGTCATCATTGTAAATGGCCAGCATGTGTCAGTGGTGGCGGGAGGGGGCTCAGTGTAGTTGCGGTGGTGGGTGGCCAAAATAACTGAGCCTTCCTGGGTGGCGGTGGTGGTGGTGTGCTCAGGGGCCTGGTGGTCCTCTGCTGACCAGGGGGGCATGACCCTAGCCAGCCTGCTGCGCCAGGGCACCTCCGGCCCTGGCCTGGCCAGCAGCTCTAAGCTGGACCATGCCCTGAGGCAGCAGCAGCCCCAGCCACAGGCCAGCTCATCACAATCACGAAGACGTGAGTCCAGCAGAGGTTGAGCCTTCACCTGTTTGCTCACTTCCTTCTCTCGTTTTACAAATCACTGGTTGGAGCAGTGCATGTGCCTGTTTTCTTTGGCAACACAATGTATGTGCACTTGTGCTTACCACACTATTTAGTTCTTGCAGATTGCATGTGTGTGAAAGACCTAAATTTGGCATTGGTTTGGCAATTTGGCCAAGGTAGGTATAGGCTGGCTGATGTGCCACACACGCACGCACGCGCGCAAATGTAGAGTTCTTGGCATGTGCTATTCACAAATGAGAGTAGTCATTTTTTAAAGGCAAAATGCATCTTGAGCACCACTTATTGCACATCTCATGACGGTGTAAAAGCCAAAATGTTTACCCTGCTGTAAATTCTTGCTATTCTATAAGTGCGTGTATACCTGTTATAGCCGTCGTGCAGTGTCCCTGTGTGCAGCTGAGGTGTGTGTTCTATGGCACTGCAAATGGACATATTGCTATGGTAATGGCTTGCATGCATAAAGTTATCAGTCACTGTGATACACCATGCGTCAGTGTGAGGTTCGTAAAGTAGGCAGGAAAGAAAATGATTGCAGCTTCCTTGGTTTCACTCAATGATGTATTTTTATAGTGTCTTAGTTTTTTGTCCGTGTTGCCTCACTAAGGCTTTGTTTAGCCATAGCCTCAGGCCCAACAGAATTGTTGAGAGGCGTGCACCTTAACCAAGGTTTCTGGATTAGTTCTGAATCATATGTGACATACGTGAAATATTTTCAGGAACTGCTGTTGGTTGCTTTAGCCATTATGAACAAAAAGTATTTTGTTTGTAAGCCTGCGATAAGTGACTGCAGAAACTTCTTGCATGCAGCAAAAGATTCTTAAAAATAATTTCTTTTAATTGCGTTAACTTAGCATAATGTCACACGGATTAAACTTGTTTCTATTACTTTATTGTACTGGAAGTTATATATAGCATGAGCACTTTTTCATTTCATGAAAGAATCCACTTTTTTAGATTCTTGCCACAGCATTTGTTGTACCTCTAAATTGCGTGTCAGAGCCTTTGATCTTGGCACTTTTTTATTGTGTGTCAGAGAACCAAGCTATATTTAAATGCGTGGGACAGCTATCACTTTAGTCAAGCTGTAGGTGTACGGCATGTTGCTGACTGATCATAGCACCTTCTTTCTACTAAATCTTTTCTACTTGTGAATGCAAAATAGTTGTGAATCCTGTGTAACATTTCTGCCATGTTAAGTTGTCACTAGCTGGCTTGTGAAACTAATGGAGTGTGGTGGAAGCAATGTCACACGCACTTCTTGGGGAGAATGCCAAGAGAGGGCAGACCCCAAGAGATGCGCATGTCACGACAGTTGCGATACAGCTTAGGTGAGAGTATGAACAGAGGGTACATGCAAAAGATAGATAGCTGGATGAAGTGAGGCGCACATATGTGCAGAGTGCAGAATGTATGGGAAAACAGGAAACACTATCATGATGAGGCAAGTGTGTATTTGACAAGTGAGGGCCTCTTTGAGATCAAATAGTGTCCTGTTGGAGTTCCGAGAGCTGATACAACTTTTGTTGAACTAGATGAAAGATTCAGTAACAAACTGTGAACAGATGGTGCAGTAACATGCATTTTAGAAGGGTGATCTTCGTGGCTTGTCTCTCTAGCACTCTTCCCGATGAGGGTCACCACTGCTGCTAACACATACTGCTCACGGCAGGGCAGCAGATGCTGGCCTGGTGGCTCAAGCAGCCTTTTGTATCACCTTCTCATTTGAATGATATAAGTAAGGAGAGTAATAACCTTTATCAGATTATCATTAGAAGTGTGCGAATATCCAAAACATTAAATGAATTGAAGGCTGTCCTGTTCAGTTCTTTCCTTGAATTGAATAAACACTATTTAAAAATACAAAATTTTTTAAACTATTTACCAAACATTTTATATCTATGTACTGTGCACAAACAAAAATAACATTGAAGCAAAAATGCAATATTTTTCATCCCACTCACAGGGTACCAGTGCACACTGCGTCGCTCGGTCAGCCAGACTTTTCCTGCTAAACACAATCACTCACAATAAAATGTTTAGACAGGGCATTTGGTAACGGTTATCATTTGGTACTATTGATAGATGCATCACTTGTGTCCTCTCATCCGAATAAAACAATACAGTTCATTGCAAGATATTTTATAGAATAGTGGGAACATTTGCGACAGTTCAAGCCCTTGCTGTAGTGGTGTAGTGGCTTTGGCATTGCGCTGCTAAGCCTAAGGGTGCAGGATCAAATCCAGGTCGCGGCGGCTGCATCTTGATGGGGGTGAAATGCAAAAATGCCCGTGCATTGTGTGTATTGGGTGCATGGTAAAGAACACCAGTGGTCAAAATTAATTCGGAGTCTCCCATTATGGCGTGCCCCATAATCATATTGTGGTTTTGGCGCTTAAAGCCCCAGAATTTAATCTAATTTACTAGTTCGAACTAGAATAAAGGTGCTTTGTTTTTTTTTTCCCACTGTGCCACCGCTGCAGACAACATGCATAAATTGCATGTCCACAGATGGCATGCATTAATTGGCTCACAATGTTACCTTTATAAATTTTACCTGCTAATGTATGGCTGTATATCCTCCTAAGAGCCCCGAGTTTGCAAACAAATTGCTTATTTGTTCCTAATGCTCTCTTTGTGCTACTACTAAAGCATGTTCTATAATTTGCAGTGTAACGTCAGGAAATTTTTGTTGTGAGTACCAGGATGTTAGAATTGTTTGGTACTAGTGGTGAGAAGGCTGTGCATTATTTGCAAATGATTCGAAAAATATTTGAATATTCAGTTTGATTCATTTTTGGCACTGTTCGATTCATGTTCAATTTGATCAGAAAAATTTGCTATTTGCACACCCCTAATTATCCTGTTCTTACCTTTCTAGTCCTAGTGATCATTTCTTTTTTTTTTGTAGCATCCTTGAATAAAGGTTTCTGAAGACTTTTGTGCAAATTTTTAAGGAAACATGTACTGGAAATGCCTCAGCTTCTTTATCAGGAGCATCTATGAAACATTAGGGAAGTTAAGGGAGCCACCAGTATTTCTACTGCCACCCAGGCTGTACTGTACAACTTGTGTCACATAATTGCACATGCATGCATGCTTGTGCGCTTCTATTCTTCAAATGAATTGAGACAATATGGATGCCAGAATGTTTAAAATTTTAATATATAAAAATAATCTGGGAAGCCTAGATTAACGAGGAGAGATTTTAAGCTCCTGAAAAGATATTGAAACCACCAGTAAAACAACAGTAAAAAAAAAAAAAGTAAAACGGTTTGCGAGCTTTCTCTAAAAATCTGTATTCTAGCTGCAAAAGTCTTCTAACAGATCACATTTCTACCGGACTAGCTTGCTCAGCAGGAAATCTGGATTAGAAGTGTGCTTGTAATAGATTTTTTCTCACACACTATTCTGAAATATTGTGGTGTCATGCCTAAACAGAATGCATTTGAGTTTGCCATGTCCTCAATCATGGAATTTATGCTGAAATAGTTGAGGATGAAGTGCAACTTGGAAAGGTCTGTAAAATCTGGCAGAATGGCTTGCTAGACATCCTGCACATTTTACTTGCTGTCATGCTGCACACCTAATGCATTTTCTTTGACACTCTTTCTCTTGCTCCATTCGAGCAGTCGAGGAAGTGCTTGCCGGGCACACCTATTCCAAACCTGGCGACGTGCACTTCGAGTGCAAGGTGTCAGGTAGGACCAGTTACTGGTCTGTGTGTCTTGTTTCCAACCGGTCGTATGCTTGCCGCATGAGATTGGCTACCATGTGTAACCATGGTAGCACACTGTTTGCACTACCTACCGGTGTCGTTTCTTTTATTTATTTTTCATCAGGTAGGCAGCCTTTGTTTAAATATCTGCTTGTATTTTTGTATGGAGCGTTGTGACTGAGAGCTTGTGATTACATACAATTTTATGTGTAGTTTTACTTTTCATTCTTTTTTTTCTTGTCGTTTTGAAGTTTGGTGTTGTTTCGGTAATCCATGTGCAATCTAACAGAAGAGCTAAGCGTGTGCTATTTACTTTTCTTGTTTTTTTGTTATCGTTTGGTGTTGCGTAATGATGAGGTGAAAAGTTTATTGAAGGTCTGCGTGTCATCTCATCTGGTTGCATTTAAGTAATTCGAAAAGTTGTTGAAAGTGAAGGTGGCATTGGTCATGTTAGTTCCTTATTGAAAATTGAGCTCCTTATAAACGAGTGAATAGACTTTTGCTTTCCTGAGCTTTCTTCTAATAACTGACAAAAAAGGGTGATTGGTACAAAATACCCCCAAATACATGTAGATTTGTCTCTTGTTAGGTTGATTTCTTTGTTAGCTGTGTCTTTCATCTCGTAGCTTATAAGGTATGTGAAATCAAAGCAAACATAGGGATAGAGTACATAAATCACTGTAGACTTCAAATGAAACACAGAAACATCATTTCTCATCACCTCACCATTAGCTGTCGATTGTATTGTGACTTGTCTGATGGTCTTGCACTGTGTTGGTATTCACTTACCTCTGACCTCGATTTGGTCAATTGCTGGCTTCTGGGAAATGAATAAGACAAGTTATTCATTTATTCCAGGTATGAATGGCTCTCAAGCTCTTGGCAAAATGCTACCTCCATCAGCCCATAGCAGATCATCAAAGCATTTGGACCTCCTCCAAGACAGCATCCTTCTAAATTCCGTGAAGTAAGTGTTTGTTTCAACTGTCTTTACGTTGAAAGGTAAAGGTGCAGAGTGTGTTACAGACACAGCGCTGCTTACTTAGAAGTATGCTTGCATGCCGCTTACAAAACTTACATAGGTATTACGCAGTTGCACACAGAAGGCTGTGGGTGTTCGGCATGATGTATGACTGCTCCAAAGAGCTCCACATTTTTGTGCTGCAAAAATTGCTCCAAACTGTGTTTTGTCAGTGGAAGCTTTGTTAAAGTTCTGACAAGGTGGTAAAATAACGCCGGTTTTCTGGTATATCTTTATTATCTTGCATTTCAGATAGTCTCTTCAGTGGGTTGGAAGCTTTCTGTAGGCATGCTCCATGAGAAAGCGAGAATGAAAGACCAAATAAAGTAGCACTAAATCACTATGGATGACATATTGATTTTAAAAAGATATGCTAGGAGCTTCGAGTGCGTATTGTCAGTTCAGTCGTGAGAAAAGTTGGAGAGGGCCATTGTAGCATTGAGCATTAACGAACTCGCCCAAGCACGGTCTACTCTCATTAAAGGAGACGCTCTTCAAAAAAGCTTTATTTTTTTAATATTTGAATTAGAGATTTGAAAATTCACTAATATATGTAGTTTTTCAAGGAGATTTCAAATATGTCATTAGTTTTTGTGTAGCTGCTATCATTCTCGAGTTATGCCCTACACAATGGAAAAATATAGTGGTCTTGTGGGTACTTTATTGGGTGCAATAAATTTTCACAAACGAGCATTGTGCCATACCTTATTTAGATCTTTGTAGAGTGCTAAGAGCCGATATCTATCCAAACAGCACGTAAAATTACAGGAACTATGCAAAAAATTAGGACACTTCAACTCAGTTTTTCACAATCCCATCAAAATAACTTTGTACGCTTACAATTGTCCTATACTAACAAAATGTAGCATACATACTCTTGAAGATATATAGATTGCTGATATCTACTTGAAATGGCAATATCTCTCAGCAATAGTTAGGATTGAAGATATATAGATTGCTGATATCTACTTGAAATGGCAATATCTCTCGGCAGTAGTTAGGATAGTACAAGGTTCAGGGAACCTAACAAAAAAAAAAAAAATATGTTTGTTGAGATGTCCTAATTTTCTTCCACAGTTACAGTAATTGTACATGCTGTTTGGCTAGATATCAGCACTTTGTAATCTATGAAGAGCTAGATAAGCTACAGCACGATGCTTTTTGTGAAAATTTAGTATATGAAGAAATGCCCACAAAGATGACTATTTTGCCATTGTGCACCACATAACTCAAGAACTATAACAGCTACAGAAAAGCTAATGACATATTTGGAATGTAATTTAAAGGAACGGTATAATTGGCTAAATTTTGAAACAGCTAGTACAAATAATAATAAAAGAAATGTTGTTTCGAGGAGTGGCTCTTCATAATTTGACCCTTGCAGGACCACAAGGCTTGGTCTAATTTTCAAAAAAAATCTTTGTTCACATATGTAGGAAAAATGAATGAATTCTGTTCTTTTTTATTGCCTAGTCTGTCATCATCAACAGACTACTTCAATACAGCATTACAATAACTATACATGTCATCGTCAGTCAGTGGCCCACAGACCTCAACACTGTCGCCGGTGCTGATTAAATCTTGAAGTAAAATCGCCCACAGCAAAGCGGATGACGTCATCATCACTGCAGATCAGGTTGCTGTTGTCACTGTCGTCGCCCAGGGAAGCAGTAGTGCTGTTTGCTGAGTTTCTTGTGTTTTCAAGGTTTTAGTGACCGCTACAATCACGACTTTTTCTTCCATGTCATTATATGGTTTCTTGCTGGTACTTTCCAGTACTTTCTAATGAAGTTACAAGTTGAATTAACCGGACTCGAAGACTGCGACTCTGCTGTATACACTTTATTGCAGTGAATTAGATGCTTGAATTGTGCATGTATGTGTGAGTGGTTGCTTTTCATACACACAGGGAGAAACTTATGCTGGGCTCTGCCAAAGGCCCGCCTAGCTTGTCGCCACCGTTCCTGGGGCAGGGTGCTGCGGAGTTGCTAGGGGCAGCAAGCAAGGCGGGAGGGAGTGCAGAAGGGTCGCGGCCGGGCATCACGCTGCCCCTGGGCAGCCTGGTGCGTGAGCGCAGCAGCCAGCAGGGGCGCCGCAGCCGCAGGGGTCGTCGCGAGTCCGGCCTGGCGTCGGCTGCTGCTGCCAAGGTGCGAGCCTTGGGAAACTCACTTGTGTACTCTAAGGCGGTCGTAGTGCTGTGGTTTTGCTTCTGTGTCTGACTGTACTGTGTGAAATTTGTGCCATTTATTGACTAATCAACAAAGTGGGTGTTCTCGTTGTCGGTTCTAGCAAGAAAACATGTTGACTTTTGAAAGCACTACACGGTGCACGTGCCAACACCTTGCAATGTTATTCTTACTGCCAAAAGTTGCTCTACAAGTTTCTTGTATAGTCGCAAGGTGAACGCAAAAAAAAAATGCAAAAATAATGCGAGCAAACAAAAGTTATCCATATTTAAAGTAGTAACTTAGCGCGAATACAACCATGGAAATAAGAAAGACTGACAAGGACAAGTGCTTGTCCTTGCCCGTCTTTCTTGTTTCCGTGGTTTTATTCGCGCTAAGTTACTACTACTTCAAATATGGACGACCAACTAGCCCAACAGTCAACTCTTCTAAAAGTTATCCAACTGCACTAATCCAAATAAAAGCAGGCGAAAAAAAGAGGCATGCCCTTTTGCATTTCACTTACCCAGCGAGGCCTTACGTTGCTTCCAATCAAAATGCAGCTTACATTGATAGGTATCGGCAGCTGTCTTCCCATTGTGGCCTTCGCACGGCAGCCTTTCTAGTAGTCGCCGTTAGCGTGCTTGTAATTGCCACATGTGCCATTCATTAGCGGAATGCTGGTAGCAACATCTTTTGAGGATCTTCACGGCAACTCAGTAATGTTTGTGCTGCATCATTTTTCTCATTGAATGGGGAAAAAAAAGCAAAAAGAAAACTCATATGTGCTAACGATTGTTGCTGCTGGTGTAGTAGTGGATAAGTAGAACATGGCTGTAAACATGGCTGTTGTAAATATAGGGGTGTGTGCTGTAGTTGAAGTCAATGTTACAAGTTGGCGCCACCATTGCTGTTGTGCACCCTCGTCTCAAGTGTACCGGTAAACTATTGTAATACATTTGTGAGAAAGTTGGAACTTCCTAAACAGTTTCTCTTATATGGTGCAGTTGTAACACAATATCCTGCAAATAAGAAAGGCTATGCGTTACCATCCATAGAGGCCACTATAGAGGCTACCATCCCATATGATGAAACACTTTTGAAAGAACCTGAATGGCCCACCGGCCCATCACAATGCAAAATGAAGAGACTACTTTGTGTAAACAGATAGTGAGCGTACATAATGTCGGTACTAAAAAAAAATTTATGTTGTGCTAAATTGAGATGTGTTGTTTTAACAAGCATAAAACATATTTTTGTGTAAAAGTAGTGACTACTTGTGTGGCATTAAAGTGTACTGTATGATCCTCATTCCCAACCAATCAAAACGAATGGCATAAACCTATGCGTCATGTGCCTTCTACCTAGCATCTGCTGTCGAAAATCATGGGTGTACGGTGCTGTGGAAGGCACGGAAACTGATTGTTGTAGTAATTTCAAATATCTCATATAAGCATCGTCATGTCTATAGTAAGCAAACGTGAAATCAAACATGCATGATTTGTGTCTCAGGTCTCCTTCGAACACCACTGCTAAAGTGCACAAATGTCGCTAGCTTGGCACTTGAAGCTAGCGAAGGCAGTGTGGTCTACTGGCATCAATGTGTTTGCAAAATGTGCTACAGGTGTAGTGGCATCAACATGTTTTTCTGCGCTCACAAGTTTCTGACCGCATGCACCCCACTCTGCCTCACGCTTGTAGCTGGCACCTGTGCATCTTTAACTTGCCTGAGTTTTATTGGAAAAACTGACGGCGAGTGCCCACCTCTTGGAAATGGGTGTACCACATGCCTCTCTCTCTTGCAGCTGGCAGATTGTCTTATGCTGCAGCAGCCTTCGTCATCCCCCTCCCGACCACCATCGGCTGGAGTGGGCCACCTGTCGGGTTCCCCTAGTCTGTTCCCAAGTCCCGCCCATTCCTCCCAGGCAGGATCCTCGTCATCGAGTGGCAGTGGGGTCAGTGGAGGCACACGCCACTCCCCTGCACCCCCTGCACACTCTGGGGCCAGTAGCAGTGAGACCAATGCACAAGCTTCCCCTGGTCGTGGGGACGGGGGCGCCATGCCGCTGGACCTGTGCGTTAAGCGTAGTGGTGGTACCGCAACTGGCACTGCGTACTTGTCCCCCGAAGTGACACTGACCCCCGTGGGACCGCCTGCTATGACCCCTGGCCCCCCACCTCCACCTCCTCCTCCACCCGCAGCTCACCAGCGGCACATTCTGGAGACCCTGCCAGCCAGCCTGGGTACCGGTAAGGGTGGACTGTCTCTTGGAACACCCTTGGGAACATCGTCGTCATCGTCTTCGCGGCGGCGGGGCCGAAGACCACGAAGCTCCCCTTTGCTGTCAGACCCGTTGGCATCCGCGAGGGACTGCAACCCCATGGGGCTTCTTCTTGGTGCTTTGGCTGCTCAGGTGGGCAAGCAAGCACTGCCTGTGTTGTCCATTGCTAGAACTGACTACAGTCTATTTCCGTCAATTCTGGTCGAATTATCCAGCAGGTCGATCTAAACAAAACAAAAAAAAGGAACTACACACAATGCTGATTCATAGGTAGGATTCTCCCTGATTCTAAAATGCCCCAAAATCCCCCCCCTTTTTATGGGTCAAAAATAGGAAACTGGCATTGAAGTGACATTGGAGCTCTTAAGTGGGGACATGGGTTGCTGAGATAACTTTGTTATTTCTTGATCAAATCTGGTAAAATTGCGCATGCTCATTCAGTGTTTTGCATTTATTTTAAATATCTGATTATATTTTGTATATACGTAGTAGTTGCCGAGATAATTAATAATTACCTTCTATTTTTTGTTGAAACAATTAAAAATTACCTGCTATAGGGAAAGTTTCAAACAACATATATTTGGATACTAGAGGTCATAAGGATAGCAGCGCTGGAAACAGATTCTAAATTGAACAATTATTTGTCATTTTACAGCCCATTGAAGTTCTGTGTTCACAGTATCATTAGTAAGAGCAAATGTACATGTAAATAAAAATATTTGGAGCTGAATATAAAAAAAATCTGCTCTCAGCATTGCATTCTCAATACATTTAGCTTTGTGCTGCAAAATAAATAATAGCTCTAGCTCTCTTAGATCCAAAAATATTGATACAGCAAACAAGCAAAGTGACCAAAGACCATGTTTTGAGAAAAATTAGAGAAAAGAAAAACTTTGCTCAGTGCAATGCTGAGGCATTGCTATTTACATATTTGCATTCAGAATCGACTTTTAAGCCTCGTAGTAATCTGCTTGCAGTACTTCAAGCTTAATGCATTTAGCTTAACACACATATATATATATATTAGGCTTGTGCGAATAGTGCTTTTCTGGTTCGAAGTGAATAGTAATTCTTCTCGAATAATTTTGAAGCGAATACTTCGAGTAGTAGCAAGTAAAGAAAAACACGGCAGAGGGCTAAGGTCTGGGATTTATTAAAGGAAAGTAAACAACTTGATTATTTACGAAAATCTACAAATTTTCGTGCAAAAACACTCGCTGTTCCACATGCTGGGTTTGAGGTGCTCTCTTCTGCAGCTTGCAACGGCTCCTGCAGTCGAAAAAAGCCTTTCACTTCTTGTCTGGGTTGGCTGGTATCGAAAGATACCTACAGGCAGCTGCAACCAGGGTTGGGTAAAGGTGGCTGCCCTTGCTTTTCCACCACACAAGGGGATCTTCGGACTGGGAAAGAAGGGGGGCCTTCAAGTACCCAGCAACCTCATCCGAGATTGTACGGCTTGACAGATGATGTGCACGTGAACTGAAGTGTGTAAAGGCACTCCACACAGTCTTCTGATTGGTCTGCAGAGCAGGTGCTGTTCTCACTTGCTGCTGTACCATGTTGATCAACTGGTACAGTCTCTTCTGCTGCCATTGTAAGTAGAGTGAATGCCCATTGCTTTGCGGGTCGTTCAGCATAACAGACATCTTTGTATCTAGGATCGACCAACATTGCCATTGCATTAAGGCGTGACATCTTTATATCAGGGAACCTCATCTTGATGCTACGCAAAAGGCTTGAGGCAAGCAATGCTGCCTCACCACCTTCGGAAACATGTTCAGCTAGAACCACCTCAGTACACTGCAACAGGGGAATGACTTGTGACAGCGTGGGATATCTGTCCCCAGACAGTTCAGTTGTGGCACGGTCAAGCGGCTTCAAGACTTGCACTGCAGCATTCTTAAGCTTCTACTCACTTACGTTCAAGTTTGGAACTGCTTCAGATTCTGAAAGTTCTACAGTGATGACCGTACAGAGCTTCACGAGCCTGGCCATCATGGCATGCTCACTGTTCCATCGCGTTGGGACGTCTTGTATAATCTCGAGAGGGTCCAGCTGCATGTTTCTCTGAATTTCCTGAAGCTGTCCTCGGGCCTTGGCACTCCGTTTGTATCTAGCCACAATCGTTCTGGCATTAGCACAGACCTGCAGAAACTCTGACACTTCTCTTTTGGCATCACTGACACACAACTGAAGGGTGTGTCCGAAACACTGCACACCACTCCAGGACGACCGCGCTACTGCAGAAGCAAAGTTCCTTCCATTATCTGTAAGCTCGAAATCGGCACAGTATTGTGAGCTGGAAGTTCCCACTCCTCGATGACACCTGTGATAAATAGCTCCAGGTTTTCTGCAGTGTGAGAGTCTGTCATCTCCGTGCAAGCCAATGCATGCACGTGTAGCACGAAGTCACTGCCCATTACGTGACAAGTTACACAAACGTAACTCTCATTTGCCCACGATGTCCAACCATCAGTTGTGATTGAAAGCGACTCCGCTACGCTTGCAAAAACGAAATGTCCCCGAGCTTTTTTTTCACCTTCTCTTTGCTTGATGCGTAGAGTTCTGGAATAATGGCTCCCGAGAACGTTGTCCGAGACGGCACGGCATAATCCGCCATAGCGAACTTCATCATGTCGAGGAAACCTGGTTCTTCGACAATGTTGTAGGCGTGAATACCACGAGCTGCGAAGTGAGCTATCATTTTTGTCATCTGTTAGGCTTTTATGGCCGACGCTTTCATTTTCACCTTGAAACTGTTGGCTATGGATGGCTGTTGACCACTTGCCTTGCTTGCCTTCTTGAGCTTGGATGGCCTTTCGCGTGCGTCCCGCTTCTCTTGGTAGTCCATGTGCAAGTCCAGGTGTCTCTTTAAATGCGTTGCTAGGGTTGTTGTCGTACTTGTCGGGGTCTTCAGGACTGCCTTGCATTTAAGACATCGAGCTTCGGTTCCCGGTGGAATCTTTACAAAAAAGTTCCAAATCGGATTGCTGGCTGCATGCAAATCCCCCACGGTGCTCTCTGGAGTGGTCCAAGGCGGCTGGGATCGATTAAATGCCGTCGCGGCAGAGACAGGGTCGCCCACTAAATGCCATTGACCACACCACCACGCCGACGAGCTGCGTTTTTGTATGCCTTTGTTCTGAGTATAATTCTGTTGTCTTGGCTTGGTTTGGATTGGATTGGGAAAAGTATTACTGAATCCAGAACCGAAACTTCTGAAAACGCCTTCTCCCTGCCGCGTGTGGCTATTCTTCGAGCCAAGTACTTCGAAAATTCCGAATAACAATATTCGAATCGAAGCGAATATCGAATAGCGCAGTATTCTGTCAACTATACGAAAATATCGAATATTTGCACAAACTAATGTACACACACACACACACACACGCGCACACACACACACACACACACACACACAACCGCATAAACCACACACACGCATAAACCGTACCAGCGTATTGCGTACTTATAGGTTAACACGTAGTGTTTCCACTTTTCGTTGCGCAAACACGGCGGTGCGTGGTCTCCATCGGGCAGCCCGGCAGAACAACAAGACTCGGAGATCAGCACAGCGGCCTGCAAGTGCCCTGTGCATTTGCACACGAAGCCACATCAACATCAACATCATTTTGGCGCCGTACCAGAGAGCGTTGTGGCGTCGTGCAAGCGAGAACTCGCGTCATGTCGAAACTCGTATAAAAAAAGATGCTGGGTGCTTGCCTGGCGTCATTTTACCAGGCATTATTTGGCTTTTGGTAACTTTTAGACCACATGCCATCATAGTTTCTCTTTTCAAAGTTTTCTGACACTCTTTTACAGTCGAACCTCGATATATCAAACAGCATGGTGATCGCGAAATAGTTTGGTAGAGCCAGAATTTGATATATAAAATCACGTAAAAACTGCGTAAAGAAATTGTATAAATCAATCAATGAACCAATCCTGGCACAGTAAATACTCACTTGAAGCTTCACACAAGGTATTTATTTCTTTGGCTGAAAGTACTGCAGCCTGCTGAATATGTAGCCTGCTTCTTATTAACAGCCACATGCTTAACCATAGCGTCCCAAACATAGTCTAAACGATCCACAAACAATAGGCCAGTGCCTTCTATTGCGCTGCTACTGCAGCGCAGAAGGGCCTAAGCAGCAACAGCCTCAGTTGAAGTTGTGAGCGGAGCAAAATCATCGCTTTTCTGGATAAACCTCAGCAGTGTCTTCTTTTGGCCACTACTTCCTCTGCAATCTCCACGTCCCGAGTGAGGAGTGGAGGCAATATGGACGCCCACACCCAAATTTAAACAATCAACAGGCATGGAGTTGGCGCCGACTTCAAACACACATGTACCCAAACCTACATACACTCAGCCATATTCACCATGCACAATAAACTGATGAATGCCTGTGATGTGATGACACCCTAATGTTACAGCAGATCACGTGGATGTGCGTAAGCTGCCCCACGTAGATGCAGCTTACAGGCGAGGATCAGGATAGCCAACTGGCTCTCCTAGACCAAGCCCAGCGAACTGCTCACACCAATGGAGCCCTAGACTAGGGGCCCCAACCACAGGCCTCAAATTTTGTTTTATTCTGTAAACTCTCTCTCTCTCTCTCTCCACATCTGTAAATCGAAGCATTTTGAAACAGTGTCAGTAGCAAAGTATTAAGTGGCGTCTGCTATGGGGTCTATGAGTGAGCCCAGTGAATGCGCGCTGCCACGCATCTTTGTAGAAGCAAACCGCCATTACTCACCAGGCACAGCAGGCGCAGAGCGCCGCACCGAGGAGAAGTCAGTGCGGCAAATGCAATGCGTCATTGACATCGAACTAGCCAAGACTCTGCTACTTTCTAATGGTGCCCTTGGCGCAAATGATGTGTGCAGCTATAGTGCGCAGCAGTCGGGAACGCCCGTCACGCCACCACTTTCTTTGAGTGTGTTGCGGGAAAGCTTGCCACCTGTCAACAGAGCACACATGGTCTGGGGTGGCGGAGGTCAATATATCCATTTTAGGTTCGACCCCGTTCAAAATATAAATGCGATTTTCGAGTTGATATAGAAAGTGTTCGATATATGCAAGGATTTGATATATCCGTGTTCGATATATTGAGCATGGACTGTACATACATTTTGTATTTTCAATCACAAGTTTTCAACATTAATCAAGTGTGTAGTGGTGTGCCATGTAGTTCATCATCATCATCAGCCTGGTTACGCCCACTGCAGTGCAAAGGCCTCTCCCATATTTCTCTAACTACCCCGGTCATCTCCAACTACCCCGGTCAGCCATGTAGTTGGTTGTGGCCATAGTTGTAGCCACTGAGCCATGCACCTGTGAACATTCTGACATCCAGCACAGCAGTGACAATGTTGTGAAATAGCATGGGCAAATTCTGCATCCTCGTCCTCATGTTTTTCTCTATTACACCAATGCGAAGGAACATTGCTGAATGAAAAGCATCAAATTTAATTCTTCCTGTATGTTACAGTGCATTGTCCAAATTATCTGCTCATCCATTATATAGGGGGTAAGGGAGTGAAATTGAGGGCACCAATTCGAGTTGCTTAACGCCCACTTATGTGGCTGTTTGTGCATGCTGGTACGACATGATTGAAGCCTTTAGCACAGAACAAGACAAAGATGAGGAGTAGACATGAAACACATGAGTGCTGACTACAACAGTTTTATTTGAAGCACTACAAGAACATTGTAAATAAACGGTTGTATGTCGGTGCTCGTGTGTGTTGTGTCTATTTCTCATCTTCGTCTTTTTGTGCGCCAAAAGCTTCGATCTTGTTTAAAGTGGCAACGAGATATAATGCATTTGCAGCATATTTTTACCATGGCATTGCCCAGTATTGGTGCATCCATTGCATGCCATGCGGTAAGCACACTGCATTCATAGATGATATGCATGCCATGATGTATATTTACTGCGATCTGTGACTACATAGAGCAACTTGCACCCAGACTACACTGCAGTCGTCACAATGTTTAACATGCATGTGCGGAGACCGGGTGATACTATGCTGTACAGTCTTAGTCAAAAGTTCCCACACTGCAGTGACCACGTCCGGAGCAGCCACACTCCGCTGTCGCAGCGTTGCCATCAATGGCACTCACTTACGCTCGCCGGTTGGGGGGATTAAGGAGGGTGAGAAGGAATATGGTTCTGGCTGTCATGCTGTGATGTGGCAAGAACTAGTGAGCTGTTCTGTATGCCCCTTTGTAAGTCTTGCCCTCAATGAGGGCGCTCTGCACGTGAGAGAGCGGTGATCCTGGCGATGTGGCACTTCGCTAGGATTGTTTTCTCGATATCTTTGCGCTCCCAACAGAGCGCCCGAAAGCTTTTTCACACCAGTTGTCACCTTGCCGAGCCCACGTTTTGGGTTCGAGCATATATGAACAGCGAATTTCGATGCCTAGTGATTCGGTAAACAAAATTTCAATTTTGGTTGTTTAACGCACCAAAGCTACACCTGGGCTACACCAGCGCCGTAGTGGAGGGCTATAGATTTAAATATCCGAGGCTTCTGAGGATATTTAATGTGTCCTGAAACCTCAACACACAGGCTCTTTTTTTTTTCACCTCCATCAGAAAAACAGCAGCCGCACCCGCAATTGAACCCGCGTCCTTGGGCTTGGCATCACAACGCCTTAGCCAGTAAACCACCGCGGCGGGTGATTTGGTAAACGAATCCATGCGCATTGAAGATCATTTAAAAAATAAATTCGGGACATCACTACCAGCCCACACGCGATGGGAACAGGCAGACTGACACAAATGGTGAGGTTGGTTCCCATTACAATTGCTATTCCGTTTTAAACCCAAGATTACCTCACCAGAACACCCCGGTCATGCGGTTAAGCTTCGCGGTACCAAACGGTAGGCAACGGAACATCGCGGCATCACTTTGGCGGCAGCTCTTTCTTGTCCACAGCGCATTCGTGCGGTGGGAGAACGAAAGGTAAAAGCGCAGCTTAATGCCACACTAGCTGACGGGCCACTTTATGATCACTAAGCGTACGATGGCGATGAAATGAGAGCGATGTTCCTTCTCACTGTCCTTTATCCCTGAACCAGCGAGCATCTGCGACTGCTGTTGATGGCAGCGCCACGATAGTGCAGTGCGGCTACTCTGGGCACGGTCGCTGCTGCCTGGGAACTCTTGACCAAGACTGTACAATAATTGGAAATAAGTTTCATGTGGTTGGCACATAAATGTTCCATTTTGTAGAACAATACATCTTTTTTTGTTGCAGAATGCTAAACTGTCTCCAAGGCAACAAGAGTCGTTACAGAGGTTCCAGCTACTCGCATCCCAAGGTTATAAGTCGAGAAATAATGCCGTAAGTTGAAACATCATCCGTTTTGTACATTTTGCCCATTTTTGCCTGTGTCCTTATGTCATTTGTTTGGACATGTCATGAGAATGGAGTTCCATGCGACTGGAAATTTGACTTTGCTGACAGACCCTTTTCTTTCTCTCTCTTGTAATGGAATTGTTATTTCACGACAATCATTTCAGTTTACTGAATCTGCATACATACATACATCACACAATTGTTTGCTATTTTTTTTTTTGTTCTTGAACTACTTATTAGAACCCTTTGAGGGTCGAATTATATTGAAAAACACTTTCCCAGGTGGTCAAATTACTTTATTGTAGATCTTGAATGCACAAAATGTATAAAGTCAGGAATAAATAGTAAAAAAAAATTAGGAACAGTATTTTGGTGTCGGCATCGCCCAGACCTGCAAAATGTTCGATAGTATTTCAGAGTGTGGTACTCCTTGAAACACGGGTCTACGCACAGCGCCTTATTGCAGTCTGCACACCTAAAATGCGTGTCTGTTCTCCTCTTGGAGCGACGAGTTGTGTTGGCGCACACGTGACATCTTCTCTGCGTGCGGCTGCCTTGGGCAGAGGTCTGAGGCACCCTCTCGCGTAAGCACGTTGCCGCAGAGAGCAAGAATACCTCGT
This sequence comes from Dermacentor andersoni, assembly GCF_023375885.2. Classification (NCBI taxonomy): domain Eukaryota; kingdom Metazoa; phylum Arthropoda; class Arachnida; order Ixodida; family Ixodidae; genus Dermacentor; species Dermacentor andersoni. The sequence continues at coordinate 166,679,048 of NC_092818.1, read as the reverse complement.
GAGCGGTGGTGATAAACAAGCTAAGAGCAGTGCCAATCAAGATAGAAATCAACTTCCGCCGCCCCTGCCAGAGTGTGCCGACAAAGAAAAAAAATCACGCTTCGCGCGCCTCCGTTGCGATCACGCGGCGGAACCGAAACCGCGAAAACGCGTTGCCGCTGAAAGCGAGAATACCTCGCGAATGGCGGTGATAAGCGAAGAGCAGCGCCAATCAAGATAGAAATCAACTTCCACCGCCGTGCAAGAGAGTTCCGACAAAGAGAAAAATGACGTTTCGCGCGCCTCCGTTGTAATCACGCGGCGAAACCGAAACCGCAAAAGGGGTGTTGCCGCAGTCTGCGCAACACGCTGAAGTTAGAAATCTGTTGTGTTTATCTCCCCAAGAAGGTAGCACAAATTTCAGATGCTTCTTGTAAGTCCTAAGAGGTGGCAGCACCTCCCAGTGAGCACGCATCATCATTATGGCGCGAAATTTGAAACGGAGGGTCGAAACCGTACCCGTACGGCAAAGACCTTGCGAGACAGAAAACCGCCGCCGTAAATGTACGGCAAAAACCTTCAAAGGGTTAAAGGGCCCCTCACCAGGTCTGGCCATATTGAGCTGACAAGCACAGAGCATACAATGCACGATAATGATCATGTCTGCAAAGTATTACATTGCTACGTGCCGCGGAAGGATCTGAAATTTCAAACCGAATGCTGTTTGCCCTTCTTCATGTGGCCGCCACGCTCCAAGCCAGAGGACACCCGCTGTGGTTGCTCAGTGGCTGTGACGTTGGGCTGCTGAGCACGAGGTCGCGGGATCGAATCCCGGCCACGGTGGCTGCATTCCGATAGGGGTGAAATGCGAAAACACCTGTGTACTTAGATTTAGGTGCACGTTACCCAGGTGGCTGAAATTTCCAGTGTTCTCCACTACGGCGTGCGTCATAATCAGAAAGTGGTTTTGGCACGTTAAACCTCATAATTTAATTTTTTTTTAAGCCGGAGGATGACGTACACGTGCTAGTGCACCTATTACATGTGTTTGTCCTGTGACGTCACTCGTGGTAACACGTGACTTCGAGAACTATTCAAGGCAGAATCTATTATTTATGTAATATGTTGCTGGAATAGACGAATTAATGCTTAGAGAAATAATAAAACACACAAACCAAATGTCTGCGTGCTTTTTGTTTTATTTCGCACCGCAGCAAGAGAGATGCACTTCCGTTTCGTCTGCTTGTTCCCACGTCGTGCAGTCGCCCTCCCAGACACCGAAACTATGTAATTTTTACCGTGTTTCAGCATGTGATCATGCTCTATGATCCTCTTGTGTCTGCCTCAGTATTTGTGTAGCACCGACTTACACCGCTAGTCAGGTGTCCTCGCGCACAGTGCACAAAATCGTGCGCTGTGCGAAATGAGACAATCACAGCAGCTCGCATGCGACACCATCAGCGGAAGTGCGGCAGACCACAAAAAAAGTGAGGAGAAAAAAATAAAATAAATAAAAGCGGGGCTTATGATGCATGCGTCACGTGATCCTCGAGCTCCTTTATGCGAGAATGCAGGGAAGGAATTTTGCTTGCAGAGGCTAGACGGGGCAAGTAGAGAGACCGTCTATGTTTGCGGTGAAGCTCACCTCCTGAAATCATGGGTTCGCGGCACTGAAATATTTATATCTCAGCTATTAATATGCCGATTTTTAAAAATTTTGCGGCAGAATGCTCCCTATAGTACACGTAACAACTCCCAGCATATAACCAAAGTTTGCTGTGTGACCTGGTGAGGGCTCCTTTAATTGTGGTTACAAAACATTGTCGTTTGATATTTTATTTTCTCATACATTTAAGCCATTATTTTCTCATATATTTAAGACATTTGCATTATGACGGCTCAAGGCAAAAGAGTGAGCAAGTACAAAATTCTATATATATGTTGAACAATGTAATGCTATAGCCACAACTGAAGGCACAAATAAAAATTGCAATATTTTGCGAAAGCTTTCCAGAATCTAAAAGGCTGGAACTGACAACTGATCTTGACATTTCATGACCTGCATTATGGTGGAAATGAAAAAAAAAAAAAGAAATGCTTTATGTTAATGAAAAGAACATGCTTTCATTATCACAAACCAGTTAGCTGTAGTATGCTATGCTTTTAGTTTAACAAAGCAGCATTTGTCGCGTTCTATGTGCATTTTCACGCTCTTCAACTTGTACTAGTATGTGAAAGAAGTTCACATTTACAAATGCCGTTGCTGTTGTGGCAAGAATTGAAATGGCAGAACATTGACATTTGTCATTGCATGGTGGGGCACCTAAAGGCCCACCCACAAAGAGTACTTACTGCAGGTGCTCTCAAAAAGTAGCGGGGATTTGAATAGGCCACACAAGGGAAAGCATGAGCGAATGTTTGAGCTCTGTTGTATGTGAGCTGCTGTACACAAGCTATACAGTAGATTTCTGATAATTTGACTCCATTTAATTTAATTTTTTGGTTAACCCTTTCAGGCGGTGTACACAATTGGGTACACCAAGATTTTTCATCAACAGCAAAAGCATTGATGAAAGTGAAAATATTTAAATTGTGTTGCATACATCTTGAAACACTTCTGATTGGAATACTACTGCAAGTTAGAATAACAAGCGCAGAATGTTTTAGTAAAACAAGTGCGAAGGTAGGCGAATAGGTGTTTTTTCTTGTCAGTATGTCGTTCTACCGCAGGTTGACTTCTTTCATTGTTTTTCACAATGTTTTTCACCGGGCATTATTTCCAAGTGGCTTGATAGGTGTTTTTCAAGCCTGCTAGACATGAAATAGTTCTTGTTTTCGTATTTCTTGATGTTCCTGTAATGAGTTTTCGCATGGAGTCCACATCCTGTAGACCTGACATAACTCTCTAAAAAAATTCAAAATTCTTGATCTTTTCTGCAGCTATATGCTTTTTATGATTCTGAAGAAGTAAGAAATGCGATGAAAGTAAGTTTTCAAACAACAGGATTAATTGACGAATAGAAGGGTTAATGCAATCCCGGGAGAAGGTCTCTTACGGCACCCATGCATTTCTGTGGGCCCAAACCTTTGTTATTTCGATCCTAAAATTGGTCTTTGCTGAACAATTTGAACCTGAAGAGTCACCATGCACACGCCTGACCCCTATGATGCCCTCAATAACAACCCCTTTAGTGGCAATGTGTCTCGGCAGAGCTTAGGGGACAGTGAGTGTGTTGAATACATGTCACCTTCCATATAAAACGCCTATTTTCGGCCTGCCCTAAGATTTTCAAGCAATAACTGTAGCTCACAATGTGTGATTATGGTATTTACTCGATCCTAACGCGCGCCTTTCTTTTTTTCCCTAGAAAATTCGGCCGAAAATTGCCTGCACCAAAAGCGCCTGTGCGGTGTTATCGCATAACACTAACGTAGTGCAGCGAAGCTGACTTGAAAAGACTGTGCAGCAAAGCTGACGTTCAGAAACCGGCTGCTATTGTGCAGAACATATTTTTTTAATGTTAAAAAGTTCTGTGTGCATTCTTTAGATTTATACTTTGTTTCGGAGCTTTAATGCAATTTATACATTAGCTTTCAACTTAAGACACATAGAAAGGGAGTGCGTGTTTGATTTGGGGACATGTGAGATTTTGGTAAATACTGCCGAATGAATCGGTGGTGTGTTTTAATATTTTTTATGCATCTTGTTTAATTTGAGCCGCTGGATAATTCAATCAATTTTGTCGATCTTATCGGGGTTGACTGTATTTTACTCAGCTGTTCATGACAGAATTGCCTTGCGTCTACTGTGGCTTATTTGTCATGTTCTAAAGGTGTTGCCTGGCCCCTTTAAACTCCATCTGGGAATCAATCTAGAGTGTCGTGTTGTCCGTTGCTTGTGTGCAGTTGTCCAAATCGGGGCATGAGGTTTCTACTCCCGAGTCATCACTGTCGGCGTCCCCAGGAAGTCGTCTCGGGTCACCGTCCATGTCCCTGCCCCCACCACTTGGTGCACCTTCGCCCCTGTCACGTCCTCCGAGTCGTGATGTGCCGCAGCGCCAGGGGACGAAGCGCAGTTCCCCTGATGGCGAGGCTTCTAAAGATGTGCACCGGCCACGCTCCAAGCGACAGGAGGTTGAACACAACGCTTCTGTTAGTGGTATGTTTTTCCAATATTGTTTACTTTATTTTTAATGATTGGAGGAGATGAAAGCTGCATCAGTAGAGGGAGAAGGTGGTTCTCGAGAGGAAATACAGTCAACCTAAGAAAAAAGAAATGAAGTGTTGTCGAAGGAAATCTTTAAAGTCCATAAAGTCCAAAAGTTGGAGGAATGGCTAAAGTTAAACTCGTCAAAGATACCAGAAACCGTTACAGTTGTGAGTCCTCTGGACAGTGGCGTTATCAATTTTATTAGAATCCTATGAAGTTTATATGGTGAGTGACTATGGTTGAACCTCAATGTAACGAACATGGATATAACAAATTATTAAACATAATGGAATAAGTCTAAAGTGTTTTTCAACGATACCAGCATGTTCATTATAATGAATACAAGTTATACTGTGTTGCTCGACTTGTTCCAGTTCCTGCAGCATGTGCTTACTGACTGTCCCATTCATGTTGTGTGCCTTATCCAGCTGATTCATCTAGTGACTCGGAGTCTGCTGTGGGCGACTCCCGGTCTATGAGCGGCACGTCTGACACAGAAGACACTGAAAAATCTGCTGCGGCGAGCACATCTAGCAGCATTCCAGCTTCACTGTCTGAGAGGGTGTCCAAGCGTCACACAGACGATCATGGTGAGATTACCTACTTGCAGGAAATAGCACAAGGCATATGTGACCGGCATTTACGAACTCTCTCTTGCGCAGATTCCGAAGTGTGACCCGATGCAGATTATGGTAACACAGAGTTAGCTGCTGACCTTTTAGAGCGAGGCCTCAATGTAATATCAGTTACCTGTACCTTGTGCTTTGACAGAGTTCCAATAACCATGCTACAGTGTTAATTAAACCTTTTATTTTTTCTTCTGGGGTTTTACGTGCCAAAACCACCATCTGAATATGAGGCATGCTGTAGTCGGGGACTCCGGATTAATTTTGACCACCTGTGGCTCTTTAATGTGCACTCGTTACATAGTACATAGGCGTTTTTACATTCCACTCCACTCCGAATGCGACTGCTGTGGCCAAAATCGAACCTACGGACCACATGCTCAGCAGTGCAACGTGAGAGCCACTGATCTGCCGTAGCAGGTCTTCAATTGAAATAGCATTAACTAGGGATTACAAAAAAAAAAAAAAAAAAAAAATGTTGCCGATCGATAAATCGAAAACCGATAATCCGGACATGCTCGGTGATTCGGACAGCTTCGCGGCACCGCCAATGGCCATAGGATTAATGTGTAAAGACGGCCGATATTTCGGACAGCCGCCAGCTCCACATTTGATTATCAGGACTCCGTCCGTGGCTCTAGCGTACGCCAACTCTGCCGCCATTATCTCCTCTGGCAACCTCCGGACAGGCCGCCATTGGAATATGAACCTGGCAACGTTTAACGCTAGAACGTTATCTAGTGAGGCGAGTCTAGCAGTGCTATTGGAAGAATTAGAGGGCAGTAAATGGGATATAATAGGGCTCAGTGAAGTTAGGAGGCCAAAAGAAGCATATACAGTGCTAAAAAGCGGGCACATCCTGTGCTACCGGGGCTTAGCGGAGAGACGAGAACTAGGAGTCTGATTGCTGATTAATAAGAACATAGCTGGTAACATACAAGAATTCTATAGCATTAACGAGAAAGTGGCAGGTCTTGTTGCGAAACTTAATAAGAGGTACAAAATGAAGGTTGTACAGGTCTACGCCCCTACATCCACTCATGATGACCAGGAAGTCGAAAGCTTCTATGAAGACGTGGAATCGGCGTTGGGTAAAGTAAAAACAATATACAGTATACTTATGGGCGACTTCAATGCCAAGGTAGGCAAGAAGCAGGCTGGAGACAAGGCAGTGGGGGAATATGGCATAGGCACTAGGAATAGCAGGGGAGAGTTATTAGTAGAGTTTGCGGAATAGAATAATATGCGGATAATGAATACCTTCTTCCGCAAGCAAGATAGCCGAAAGTGGACGTGGAGGAGCCTGAAAGGCGAGACTAGAAATGAAATAGACTTCATACTCTGCGCTAACCCTGGCATCATACAAGATGTGGACGTGCTCGGCAAGGTGCGCTGCAGTGACCACAGGATGGTAAGAACTCGAATTAGCCTAGACCTGAGGAGGGAACGGAAGAAACTGGTACGTAAGAAGCCGATCAATGAGTTAGCGGTAAGAGGGAAAATAGAGGAATTCCAGATCAAGCTACAGAACAGGTATTCGGCTTTAACTCAGGAAGAGGACCTTAGTGTTGAAGCAATGAACGACAATCTTGTGGGCATCATTAAGGAGTGTGCAATAGAAGTCGGCGGTAACTCCGTTAGACAGGATACCAGTAAGCTATCGCAGGAGACGAAAGATCTGATCAAGAAACGCCAATGTATAAAAGCCTCTAACCCTACAGCTAGAATAGAACTGGCAGAACTTTCGAAGTTAATCAACAAGCGTAAGACAGCTGACATAAGGAAGCATAATATGGATAGAATTGAACATGCTCTCAGGAACGGAGGAAGCCTAAAAGCAGTGAAGAAGAAACTAGGAATCGGCAATAATCAGATGTATGCGTTAAGAGACAAAGCCGGCAATATCATTACTAATATGGATGAGATTGTTGAAGTGGCTGAGGAGTTCTATAGAGATTTATACAGTACCAGTGGCACCCACGACGATAATGGAAGAGAGATTAGTCTAGAGGAATTCGAAATCCCACAGGTAACACCGGAAGAAGTAAAGAAAGCCTTAGGAGCTATGCAAAGGGGGAAGGCAGCTGGGGAGGATCAGGTAACAGCAGATTTGTTGAAGGATGGTGGGCAGATTGTTCTAGAGAAACTGGCCACCCTGTATACGCAATGCCTCATGACTTCGAGCGTACCGGAACCTTGGAAAAACGCTAACATAATCCTAATCCATAAGAAAGGGGACGCCAAAGACTTGAAAAATTATAGACCGATCAGTTTACTGTCCGTTGCCTACAAAGTATTTACTAAGGTAATTGCAAATAGAATCAGGAACACCTTAGACTTCCGTCAACCAAAGGACCAGGCAGGATTCCGTAAAGGCTACTCAACAATAGACCATATTCACACTATCAATCAGGTGATAGAAAAATGTGCGGAATATAACCAACCTTTATATATAGCTTTCATTGATTACGAGAAAGCGTTTGATTCAGTCGAAACCTCAGCAGTCATGGAGGCATTGCGTAATCAGGGTGTAGACGAGCCGTATGTAAAAATACTGAAAGATATCTATAGCGGCTCCACAGCCACCGTAGTCCTCCATAAAGAAAGCAACAAAATCCCAATAAAGAAAGGCGTCAGGCAGGGAGATACGATCTCTCCGATGCTATTCACAGCGTGTTTACAGGAGGTATTCAGAGACCTGGATTGGGAAGAATTGGGGATAAGAGTTAATGGAGAATACCTTAGTAACTTGCGATTCGCTGATGATATTGCCTTGCTTAGTAACTCAGGGGACCAACTGCAATGCATGCTCACTGACCTGGAGAGGCAAAGCCGAAGGGTGGGTCTAAAAATTAATCTGCAGAAAACTAAAGTAATGTTTAACAGTCTCGGAAGGGAACAGCAGTTTACAATAGGTAGTGAGGCACTGGAAGTGGTAAGGGAATACATCTACTTAGGACAGGTAGTGACTGCGGATCCGGATCATGAGACAGAAATAATCAGAAGAATAAGAATGGGCTGGGGTGCGTTTGGCAGGCATTCTCAGATCATGAACAGCAGGTTGCCATTATCCCTCAAGAGAAAAGTTTATAACAGCTGTGTCTTACCAGTACTCACGTACGGGGCAGAAACCTGGAGGCTTACGAAAAGGGTTCTAATTAAATTGAGGACGACGCAACGAGCTATGGAAAGAAGAATGATTGGTATAACGTTAAAGGACAAGAAAAGAGCAGAGTGGGTGAGGGAACAAACGCGAGTTAATGATATCTTAGTTGAAATCAAGAAAAAGAAATGGGCATGGGCAGGACACGTAATGAGGAGGGAAGATAACAGATGGTCATTAAGAGTTACGGAATGGATTCCAAGGGAAGGAAAGCGTAGCAGAGGGCGGCAGAAAGTTAGGTGGGCGGATGAGATTAAGAAGTTTGCAGGGAAAACATGACCACAATTAGTACATGACCGGGGTAGTTGGAGAAGTATGGGAGAGGCCTTTGCCCTGCAGTGGGCATAACCAGGCTGATGATGATGATGAACCTCGAGACATCAAGTATGACTTCGGAGATTACACCCTGACAGTAATCTCTAAGTCCTTGCGTTGGTCGTGGCTCTATGCCTCTGAGATTTAACTGCAACTGCTGATCTTGGAGGCTTTGCCTGATCCCCGGTGCATGGCCCGCTATTGCCGTTCTGTTTGTTGAGTTTGCCTTGTGGACTTTGTTCTGCCATGCTGTGCTTGTTTGTTTAGTTTAGAAACGCACCAGCAGAGGAGATGACATGCTTCACTGCAACGCAGTGGGCATACCAGTTTTTGTCATGTGCTCTCATCCCCCACTCTGCACGCTCCTTGCAATCACAGCGGTTGCAGCGTCAGCACGCGTTTCGTGCCGCTGCCACTGGCTGCCGTTCGCCCATCTTCTCTCCGCGCCTGCGGTGACGTGTGTGCGCGCAACGCCGGCCTGCGTTGTTTCTTTGTGTACGGTGGTTAGGGGTGTTGAAGCTAGCGTGGTGTTTTTTTTTGTTTTTTTTCTGAATTGTGCAGAAGTGTCAGTGAGCGAAGATGCCGAAGTATAAGACTGTAACGCTGCAGCAGAAGTTCTGCTTGATCCAAGAAGCGGGTAAGAACACACGTTCCAAGACCGAGTTGGCTGAAAGGCACAGCGTGCCCCTCTCGACGTTGTCCACAATATTGAAGAACAAGTCAAAGGTACTGGCGGCCTACAGGAAGACATATTCTTCGAAGCGGTCGCAAGTGCGGGCTCCCATGTACCAAGATGTGGAATCAGCTTTAATTTGCTGGCTGCAGAAAGCAAACGAAGCCCACTTTCCCGTCAGTGGAACGATACTGCGGGAGAAAGCCAACGACTTGGCTCTACAACTTGGGCACGAAGAGGTCAAGTGCAGCAATGGATGGTTCAGCCGTATTAAAGAGCAGAATAATTTGATCTTCGTAGCCGTCTGTGGCGAGAGCGGCAGCGCAAACCAGAGCGTCGTCGACGACTGGAAGAAACACACGTTGGCTCCATTGCTTAGCGAGTACGATGCAGACGATGTATGCAACCTTGAGAAGGCAGCCCTTTTGTACAGGTAGCTGCCCACGAAAACATTCGCAGCGAAGGACACCGCGGTCAAGGGTCAAAAGCAGGGCAAGGAAAGAATTACCGTTCTGTTCGGCGCGAACACTTGTGGTAAACACAAGCTGCCGCTACTCGTAGTTGGAAAGAGTGGGAAGCCTCGCTGCTTTAAAGATGCGCGGCTGCCGCCAAGGGATGAGCTTATCTACCGGCACAACAAGAAAGCCTGGGTCACAGGCACAATATTTGAAGATTACGTTTGGCAGCTTGACCGCAAGTAGTAGCAATAGTAGCAACAGGTAGCAATGTACTCTTCGTTGTTGATAATTGCCCGGCCCATGGTGACATCTCGCACCTGAAAGCTATCAGGATGGTGTTTCTTCCTCCGAACACCACGTTGATCTCGCAGCCAATGGACCAAGGTGTCATTCACCATATGAGGAAGATTTACCGCCACCACCTGCTCAAGCACATGTTCCTTTGCTGTGACAACTGCAAGTACTTCATCGACCTCCTCGTGGCCATATGTGTTATTGTGCATGCATGAAAGCAAGTGGAACCCATTTTGACCATGCGGTGTTTTAAACACACTGGCTTCTCGAAGGAAAGCATCGTCGATGCTGATGCTGACTATTCATGTGCACTTGATGAAGAAGGAGCCGAGTATTGTGACCACATCGGTGCAGTCGACTTCGCCGAGTATCTGAACTTTGAAAGTGATCAACAAACGTGCTACTCAGATTTGGAGAGTGAAGCTACTGCTGATGCGACCATGTGCGATGACAGCGACGACGACGACACTAACGAGCCCTCCCGAGCACCCGCTCTTGGGGAAGTTATTGGATCGCTGAACGTTATTTCCAGTTTTGTTGAGTGCCACGGTGGAAATTCTCAAATGCTGTACGTAGCTGACCAACTAGAAAACATGACCCTTGGAGCCTCGAACTACAGGACGCGGCAAACTGGCATCTCTGATTACTTTAAGTAATCCAAAGATCACCGAATAAAGATAGCGCATTCCTGCCGTGAAATTTTTTGCCTGGATTGCATTTTTTTGTGTGTTTGGTTAATTCGAAAACCCGCTTAATTCGAAGATGTTTTGCAGTCCTGATGACTTCGAATTAATGAGGTTTTACTGTATTTGCATTCCCCATGGAGTCTGAATTATCGGTTGTCGACTGTAATAAAAAGGCTCATCACATCGCACTTGCGGGGAGTATCGGTAGTTCATGGAAGTGCAGACACCATTTCTTTCTGTATGCAAACACCACTCACGCGTTTTTCTTTATAGTTTGACAAAAGGCATTGGTTTGACGCGTTTTGACTTGACTGCTGGCTATGTGCTACTTCCATGCTTCTTCAGTCATCATGAGTGCTCCAGGCCCATTAATCATTCGGCACTCGTTCACAGCATTCAAGAGGGCTGCCATCCTTTATGTCGAAAAAACAAATCACTGCGCAGCGGGCCGCAAGTTCAATGTTTGTGAATGGGTGGTGCGAGAGTGGTGACTGCAGCGAAGTGAAATTTTCAGTTGTGATGGCAAGTGAGGAATTTCCTACGTGCCGAAGTCTGGACGCTTTCCGGAGCTGTAGGCCAAGCTTGCGGCGTACGTCGCTGAAATGAGTGATCTGTCCCTGCCAGTGAAGTGCGACATGGTCATGAAAGAAGCCCGGATCTTTGCCTTTTAAGGACCTGCTCCACCATGAGTACAACGAGTGACTGGCGGCAGAAGTCCGCGAACTTACGCCAACTGGACCTGTCAAAAGAGCCTCCCCGACGGCTGCGTGTGGCTGGGTGCATTCGGCGTGGGCTGCTGTTCCACAAGATGTCGTGGTGCGGTCGTTTGCCAAATGTGGAATTTCGCTGGACGACGACGCACTGTGGGACTGTAGCAGCGCTGACGATGGCAGCACTAGTTAAGACGAGTAGTCCAGTGACCATGTCAGCTACTAATAAATTTGCGTTATCGAATGCGCCCTCGGGTATGCTTTTTTTTTTTTTTTCCTGTCTCTCGATATGGGGGGGTCGACTTACATTCGAGTCGACTTACCATTGTGTAAATACGGTAATGCATCCCGCTAATTCATACTGAACTCCGCACTGCCACCGATAATTCGAATTCCATGCCATCGTAGATTTGGAGAGTGCTTGTGCACAAGAGCACGTTGGCGAAGCTGGCGTCGCCGCGTTGGCCTAACTGCTTTGCTCTTTCCATCTGTGGCCCTTTGTTTAGGCATGACTGTAGAGAGTCGCGTTTGCGCCTGGCCAGGCATGGCCAATGCCTCTGTTGCAGGTTGGTTCTCTCCCTCTCTCAATACCTTCATAATTAAAATGCAAATGCGGCGTTGCATGTTTTTTTTAATGTTACATCTTGGAGGCTATGCTCTTTCTCTATGAGGCGTTCTGCCGAGAAGCGGCACCAGGTAATGTCTAAAACATGGCAGTCGTGATGTTTATCGGCTCGGGCAGTATGAAAAATAACATTTGAGATTCATGGCTATTACTTGGAAAAAAGCATCGCTGGGATACGTGTTGGATACGAGATACTCCCGCAACACGTGTGCAGCAATGGCCGGCACCGCTTTGGTGATTTTACATAAAGTATGAAAAAAAAGAAGAGTTGTATCTTTGTATTGGATCTAGGAAGATGAAAGTGGCATGTAAAATTACGCCCATACGGTTGCTATGTTGGAGAGAGCAGTTTTCTACATCACTTAAAGCGATCCATGCATAGTTGTAAGCAACATTAATACGGCAGTAAGAGAGTAATGGAGCAGCGAATTTCCCTCTTTCGTTACTGTCGAAGCACTCCTTTTATCCCTCCTTAATGGTACAATCGATGACAAACATGACCAAGTATATATGCATGATTGAACAATCCCTCTCTAATTTTCTTTGAAATATATGATGGGCATCGGCCATTTTTAATATCAATTAACCGATTTTGTTATAGCACAAAGAGATGCACGAAATGGCGCGCTAGGCTCATCACATCATGACCCCAATGATAAAAAGTGTGCCTAATGGATTTCTCTGGATGCACTGCACCAACAGCTGTGGCAGTAAAATAAAAGGACCCCAACCTAATAAAGAGTGCACAAAAAATAACTTTGTTCTGTACCCTCATCACTTAGACGAAAAAAAATGTTAAGTCGTTTATGTGCTGAGAAGCTTGTTTCTGTTCATGCATATTGCCTCAGCAGGCTGTTTGCAAGCTGTAGAATAAACCAGCCGGAAAATGCTCCAGTGAGTGAAGCTCACTCTCCCACGAAGCCACCTCAGTCGCCTGCATTTGGTGAAGTTTACTCTCAGCAAAGCTGGAGCGTCACGCTCCAGCGCTGTAGCAGACAACACGAAGCACCTCCCCTAGGACCCTTCGCGCCTGCGCCGCTTCGCTTCGATGCGTGGCCACACAGGACGCACTGCCGCTCCGTGGAGCGATGCCATGCTGAGCCGTGTTCACTCTAAGAGTGGATGACCTTGTACAAGAATCCCCACATCACAAAACACACCAAAGACAACAAATTTGCGACCTTTCAGAGGACTGAAGAGAAAGTGAAACTTTGACAGCCATTTTCTCAAAACACTTTTTTTTTTTCACCTTTCTGTTCAGCTTTCGGGGCTGATTTCTTACTGTTTGGCCTATTTTGACTAAGATTTTTCTTTTTTTCCTTGGGTTACAGTGCAGGTCGTGACATTCTTGCTTTTTTGTGTTGACTTTTCATAAATTTATGATGCAGCTATTTGTTCTCCCCAGAAGTGTGCTTGATGCAAAGGCAACATAAAAAATGACAACACAATAAATTTGTGTTGTGAAATAAAGAAAGCAAGAATGTCACTACCTTCAGCACACATTTAGCTATGCAGCCAATACTCCATTAACCTTCCACTGCACTTGTTAAGCTCCCCACGCCGCCCAGAAAGTGCAAAGCAGAAAAATTTTGTGGAGTAAGGTGTTCTGGAGGTATCATTCTGAAGATTTTATAGAAGCATCAGGAAGACATTCTAAATATTTTTGCCAATTTTCATCAGACTCTATGAAGAAATAAGTTGTATTTTGAAAACCAGGTCCCCCTTTAAGTTTAGAGCAAGATCCGTTTGCTGGCTGGCACCTTGAAAATGTCCTCAGATTGAATGAAACAAGATAGAAGGGTAATTATTCATGCAATAAATTTTTAATGGTTAACTTCCTAAATATAATTTTTTTCCCTAGATGGATGTGTTTTCACATATGGTGACATATATTAACAAACTGCTTTGCTTTCGATTGCAGAAGGCATGACAAAGCGGAGACGATGCTATGTGACTAACGAACGGGAAGCCAGAGTCCCTTTGGAGCGCGGGTAAGCATTTTGTCTGACAATGAAATTAAAGGTACTACCAGCGATCAGAAATGATTGGATGTGTTGCATTAGCGTTATCTACACCCAAGATGAAGCCTCTATTCGATTTGGTAAATAATAGTATGAAGATTCTGTGACCTCTGAAGAGGGTTTCCACAGTGAGGTAGTTCTGCAGTGAAGGCTCATTCTAGAATTTACTGACAAGCAACATGCTCATACATGCACACACTGCTCATTAATGGGTGCATAAAGAATCAAGTATGCAGGTTTACAAGTTGTTGCATTGAGACTAGTTGCAATTTCTAAGTAGCTTATAAATTGATTCTAATTTTATTACCCATTGTCCCTGTACATTATTTACTAGCTTCCTACATTGAATTTGCATTGCCTTGTTTGATGTTCGTTAGTGTTATGAGTGTTTCGATTCATATGATCAGGGTGTTTTTGTCTCACCACATCTCACCACTGCTGCATTTCTTATCTCTTTTTCAGTTTAGTGACATGTTTAACAAACCCTACAACCATCATGCATTAGTACTTGGAAAGGTTGGCATAAAACAAAGAAAAGGAATTGATCTAGAGGTTTCAATTGTCCACATCTGTAAACATTTGCTAGAAATTGAAGTGATAGCCATAACATATTGGTTCCCTGTGTGCTGTTGTGATGAGCTAATGTGTGGGCTGCATTATGTTCATGCTAATGAGGACGTTAGAAATGTATCGGCAGGAACAGGCTTGGAACTGCTGTGTTGACATAGTCAAATGTAGACATATTGGATTCATTTACTTTCATGGCCAGCAAGGCATGAGTTTTGTCTAATGGAACCGTAGTAAATACCAACAGGGCACTTTCTTGCAAGGAATGAGGTGTGCTCTAGTTCCGAAGAACAGAGAGTTTCAGTGCGCCACTTAAAAAGAACAAAAAAACACAACATAGCGTGGAAGGTGCTGGAGTTGCACTGTGCCCCTGCTGCTTCAGGTTATATTGGCCCCAAATTTCAGTCAACTTCCGTTATTTGAACCTTGACGGGATTGACAAAATTTACTAAATTATCCAGCGGGTCTAATTAAACAAGATGCTGAAAAAAATGTCACAAAGCTGATTCATATGGCAGTGTTTAACCGAATGAATCCTTTCAGGGTCAATGACGTAAATATACGGTGCCGCGAACAAGTCCAAAATGGTCGATGCCGTATATTTATGGCGCTATCTGTACATTTAAGAAGCGCGCCAATTTCCTAACTTCTTATGGCATGTGCTACCACTATGTGGGGAATACAGGGAATTTTTTTCTCTCGCCTCCCTCTCTCGGCTTTTGTTGCATGGTTTGTTTTAGAGCTAGTTTGCTCCTGTGCGTCTATATACTACCGCTTTCGCGTTGGTGTCCGCGCGGGCAGGTGGTGGTTTGGGTTTTGTTCCGCAGGTGGTTTCGGCTTCTTGCGCTCGTATAACTGATGGCTGTCCGGTTACTAATCGCTCAAAGGGTGACCACCTGTTTCTTGCTTGTTTAGTGCTCACCGGGGTGCGCATAGGAAGGATGCCACTGTGCATGCTTTTCCTTTTTTTTTCTTTTTCGTTTTAGACTTGCGAAAACTAATCGCCTCTGGTTGGCAATAAGATGAAAATTAGCGGAAGTTTGTCACACGTGTTGCTTTTTTGGTGGGCACACAACCACACAGTTTTCTTGAGTGCGCTCACCTACGCAGTTTGATTACGCTATGGACGTAGATATTAGTGTAAGAGCAAGAACAGGTGAGAGCTGCAAAATATTCCTGTGTGCACACCTTCTAAGCCTTGAACTATGTGTATAACAATGCATCAGATTTTTAATTCTTATAAGTTTATTTCCTACTTTTTATTGTTGTTATTCATTAATAAGCAATACATATATACCAATGCAAAATAATTTTTTCTCACTTTACGGTCACCCTTGAAAAGTTACGGTAAATTTTTTTTAGAAATAGGTCCCTCAAAAGAATTGGAATCTGCAATAAAAAAAAAAATCGACCCTGGGCGGTCGCATATGGTGAAAATAAATCTATCCTGAAAGGGTTAAATGCGCACCGCTTTCTGTGTGTCCAAAGTAGAAGACTAATATAAAGATAACGTTAAAGCTCCTAAACAAAGTAGAAATCTAACAAGCACATTGTTTTCTAGCAAGAAAAATGGGCAAGGGTCTAATATGTGTTGCACAGTGGTGGCCAGTTTTCTAAAGTCAGCTTTGCCACATTACAGTTGTGGTACGCGGCAATGCATACAAGGCTGCGAGTGCAGTTTTTTTTTCTACTTTCTTTGGGGGAAAAAAAGTGCACATTAGAATCAGTTAAATATCATAGCCATACATTGTGAGCTACTATTATTGTTTAAAAATCTACCTAGGGCAGGCCGAAAATCGGCATTCCTGATGGGAGGTGAAGTGTGTTCAATGCATTCATTGTCACTTCAGCTCTGCCGAGACAGGTGCTGCCAGTAAAGGGGTCACAATTGGGGTGACCTAGGGGTCAGGCACATACATGCCTGCTGATTGGTCAAATTTTAATTGTCAGTCCAAAGCCAACTTTAAGATCGAAATAAGTTTGGGCCCATAGAAATGAATGGCTGCCGGTTGGGACCTTTGGCCAGGTTGAATAATTGAATTAACTGGAGTTGAACTAACAGAAGCCTACTGCTTTTGGGTAATGAGACTGGCAGAAATAAAAATGTGCTCTTTTTAAATATTTTTTTGTAGTTGGCAGAGGCAGACTCGAATCCAATCTTATGGCAAGTCCGGTGTGAAGGGGGAGGTAATCTACGTTGCTCCATGTGGCAAAAAACTTAGGAGCTACCCCGAAGTGCTCAAGGTAAGTGTTCATCAGAGTTCTATGTCAGGTATTCAGCAGTTGTCATTTGTAGACACATTTTCATATCGGCTTTTAAGTGAATCCCAGCACACTAAAGTTCCAGAAGGCAGTTGCATTTGGTAACCTTCAGCCCGCTTCCGAAGAAAAAATGTGCAGGTAGGATATGTGCACACCTATGCACATTCCAAGAGTCAAGTGGTGCGTTGCAAGGGACTATTTATTTATCTTTTTATACAATGTACCTTGTAGGCATCTATCTAAGGCATTCGGTAAGGGGGCCTTGTACAATAAAATAGGAACCCAAAACAAAGACAGACAGACTTAGAACAAACTGCATACAAGAATAAAGACATCAATAAAAGTATAGACAATATTATAGGCATAAATTCATACATATCAGATAAAAAACACTGTACTGTATACATAAACTATCTGAATATGCATGTTAAAAAAAGAGATAATTAGGAACTAATTTAAATATGTTGATAATACTCTGCAGAGGTCTCGCTGCAAATCTGTATATCAGATCATTCAGACACAGTGAACTTTCAACATGGTCCCGTCGTCCTACTGCAGAGGTTGTTGACAGCTGTAGCTACATCAGCAGCACATTGCACAAGAGGGTTTGCAAAAGAGCGGGTGATCACACATTTTTCTCTGCACTTAGGAAGTTGGGATGCCTTTGCAGAAGGCTGACATGAATGTCTGCCTTTATGCTTGTGTTCTGTCCTTAGGTTTCTGTTAACAGATACTCCCCATGCTGTTTCCTTGCTAATATCTGCAGACCAGGAAGTTTTACAGTATAAGGTATAAATCTGCATCCAAGTTGTGCCGTTGGGCTTCACTGTGTAATCTCCCACTGTGTAGAAAAGTAACATTTCACTTGAGAAGCTTTGGGCATCTGTTACTTTATAGTGCGCTAAAAACAATTTTTTATTCTCTTGCAGTACTTACAACAGAATAACATTACTGACATTGGAAGGGAGAACTTCAGCTTCAGCTCCAGGATGATTGTTGGAACCTTCTTCGAGACCACCAATGGCGGAGAAGACACTGATGTGAGTCGACTGTTAGTCCTCTATCTGACAACTTGTAAGGCACTCATTTTAGTATTTTGAAAGCATAATTTAAATTCAATTAACCCCTATTTTTTCAGTGTGAACTAGCCTGTACATTGAGCCATAATTTGGAAGTTTGTCAGAATGATTGCCAAATGAAAACTTTCAGTCTACTTGTGGCGTGTGCATGGGCTTGCGCTCAGCAGCTTTATTGAAAAATGCTTGAAGTGTAGAGTTTTTGTAGCGCATAACATGAGATGCTTCGACTCGAGAAAATGTGAACTAAAGAAACTAGGGATATGAAAAGCATTGAGGGCCTTTGCAAGAATAACTGGCCAGTGCGCATGTAAACAGTAGTTTCTTGTGCTCGTAGCTCACTGCACGAGGAGCCTTAAATGATGGCGGGGGGCGATGACGTGCACACGAGGAAACCAGTTATTTCTTTTCCTGGACCGCACGATGCCTGCTGTGGAACAGTTGTACCCTTCGTCTCATAATCCATGGCCCCCTCTCGTGCAGGGCTGCCGTGTTATGAGTGAAGAGGAGCTGGCCTTGCGCTTGCGCCTGCTGTGTGGTGTGCACGCAGTGGTGCCGCCGCCTCTGATGGCAGCACTACCTCCCTCCTCGACGGCAGCAGCCACCAGGGGTGCCTCACCTCTGCTGGGCCTGCCCGGCCTTGCGGGGAGCTCCCTGGCCGCTGCTGTGGCTGCTGGTGCCTCGAGTGCTGGGGGTTCTCGGAGGGGACGGCCACGCAGTCGCCCTTCCCCGGACCCACAGGAGCGAGTCATGCAGGAGGCTGCCCTGCTCCAGCACAGGCAGCACTTTGAGCAGCAGCAGCATCAAGGTGGGCCACTGTTGTATTCCCGTATAAGTTTATCAAATTGCAGTTTGTGGTGACTTCCCTTGCTGTATCCATAGCAGCTTTTCCTTGCTCTGTTGGTTAGAATGCATTGCAAAAGGTGAATTATAAATATATTTGTGGCATGCAGTAAAAAATAAACAGCATTATAGCACTCTTCAGTGCTTCAGCACTTATATGCAATAAGCAGACCGGGGCTACTTTTATTATTTGTGAAACGATGAACAAATGAGTGACAGAAACTGCACGAAAATTAGAAGCTGAGAGAAGGTTGCCCGAAGTTTTGTTCGTCAAAATCAATGAAAGAAAGCCTTAGAGCACTTGAACCTGCTTGGACAGTTGTCCTTTACTAGTGAGGTTACATTTTCTTTACATTTCCATGTGAGCATGCGTGTGATTACTGGCTTCTGCATACCAAGATGACGGAGCTGCATCAGCATAAGGCTGTGTGATTCACGGTGCGGTGGCTCCTCCCAAAGCCCGATTTTCTTGCAGTTTTTGATGCCAGCACACTAGGAAAGTGCTGTTTTCTTGATTTCTACCGGGTATCCAAGGATTGTGAAAATAAGTAAATTGGAAATATGTTGATTAAATTGACCATTTTAGTTGCCACGTTCCCCCCCCCCCCCCCCCCCTCGGTTAAGCTTTAAAGGTGTAAAGCTGTCAAAATGTTAAGCCATTTACAATTAATGACATCTGAGAGCTCTACACCTTCAAAGAGTTCAAAAGCTCACCTGCTATGCTCAATGATGTGTTTTACCGGAGTTTGTGGCCCCTTTATCAATGTATTGTGACTCCAAGTTTTAAATATAGCTTTCTTGTGCCTTGAACAGTCCCTTGATCTAATGAGAAAGCACACTCTGTGATTAATATGTGTGGCTCGGAACATCTCAGCCGAATTTTGCAGTCGTGCACGGCACGTGGAATTCACAAGTGGAGCGCTATGCTGACTTCGTGCCAAACACCCTCTTTTCAAACAGAGGCCTTCTCCTCAGCATTTCTAAGCTGGTGGTGTTTAGCATTTGTCATCATGTGCAAGATTCCTATAGACAGTTTTTATTGGCCGATAGCTGCCAGGGCAGGCCACAGGCTAATGTTCTCGTGCATACAATGAAGGTAACGTATTTGCTCCAATGTAGGCTGACCCTCGAATGTCCGAAGTCAGAAAAAATAAAAAAACTTGAATGTAGGCCGAACAAAAAAGTGAGGACAGCGTTCACGGAATGAAAACAGCATTTATTCAATATGAACATGCTGAGCTGACTCGACGTTATCGTTGCGTTATCATCGAGCTTGCACGCATCCGCGCGCAAGCTCGCGTCTGTGCGCTTGTGCATGCGCAGACAGTGTGGCACGGCTCGCACAACTTTTCGTTTGAAAGCGGCACTATAGTGGCATCGCCTGTTTGGTGCCATTACGATAACAGCATGCTATGGGCCACGCCGCACACCGGTACGACACATGTCAAAATAGCGATGTCGCTCGTGTACTTCAGCTGGCTACTGGTGTGGCAAATAGAGCTAGATGGCGCTAACCATGCACCAAATTTATCGTTTACAATTACAAACTTGCACGTTTTTGATATCCTCAAAACTAAGCCGACCTTAGAGTTTGGTACAGTGAAACCTTGTTAAACCATAGTTGGCTATAGCTCGGAAAAAAGTACATACTAAACGGTAGTACTGAATAACTGAAATAGCCTGAGATCGCCCACTTACCTGTCAAAAACGAAACTCAGAGAGAGTGCGATGAAAGGGCAAAAAATGTACAGCATTTATTCAATTCTGGCAACAGACGTCTGTGATTTTTGTTTGATGCCGTTGCGGCGTAGCAGCGACGACAGCCGCCTCAAACTCACCTAAGGGGGGACATGGGGATCAAAGCTAACGTTCTTATTTACCAGCCGATTTTGATGAAATTTTGCACAGATGTTAATAATATCACATAAACAAAACTGTGAAAATATGGCTGCAATATCTGAAGTACTTTTTCGTTTACAAAATTTTTCTGCTTTCATTTTTGCAAAATGCCTGCACACCTGTTATTGATGCTAGGTGTTCAAGCAAACATTGATAGCACTCCTATATGTATCCTCCACACAGTGACATTCCTGTAATTTTTATAGCCTAACAGAATTTTTTTATATTCTCATTGTTTGGTAGCTACTTCAGTTGCATGAAAATCTCGACTGTGAAAACAAAAGATAACAAATTATTGAAGCAACTACTTTGAAAACAAAACATGTTGCTGTGTGCAGTGGTGCACAATGAGTGTAACAAAACAAACGGTGTAAAAATATTCATAACGGTGTCTGAGATATTGGCTTTGCAAGTTGACCTTGTTGGTAGAAAAAAGTTTTGAGAAAAAGGTGTTCAAAATTTTGGGCCATGTTTATTCGAGTAGAAACCACTGGCCTTGTAGGTGCAGGTGTCAGGTTGATCTCTTGGCTTCTTGGATCTTTTATGCTTGCTTTCATGTGCTTTTTGTGCCCTCTTCTTGCTCAAGGCATCTTTCTCAGCCGCTCAACTCTCTTGAGTCCGTCGCCAATGAGCATGCTCCTCCCGCCATAAACCCTATCTTCCGTTCGGTTGCCGGCACAGAACCAAGTGACGCGCGGACAGTGGCGGCGGTCATATTCAACACCTCCGACAAGAGGAATTGTGACTCAAGATGCGACTGTATGGTGTGACCGTTGCTGATGCACGGTTCGTCTTCACGGCTGGCAGACGCACGCGCTTGGGCCGCACTTTTGTTGTTCATCTCGGTGACAGCAGTGGCACAATCGGGGTACGTCGCGGAGTATTTACGGGACGTCGCAGGCCCGGAAGCATCGAAAAAGGCCGTTATTAGTTCGGTATCATCACCACTGGAGCTCAAGGCTGCAACAGCCTGCGAACTGCCCGGCAATGCGTCGACAGTTCCTCTTGCAAGCTAGCGCTCGGACACATCACTGCTAGCACTACTTATCCTTCGGATGTTCGGCGGCTTGCGCTTGCAGCTGCTGAAGCGGTGCTTGGTCGCGTATTTCGTCGTCCACGTCTGCCCAGTCATGCTCAAAACCACGAAATGAAATAGAAAACTCAAATCCGAATAAAGCGATGAAGCGGCGGCGTACCTCAAATATCCAACATGTAAAGAAAGGGGCAGCAGCCAGCGCGCGAAGAAACGGGAGAAGCAGACGCCGCAGCAGCTCGCTTCCAGGCCCGGCCAATAGGGCGGCTCATAGAACGCACGTGACGGAGCAAGCCAATCGGCGGCCGTAACAAGCAGCTCCGCGACCTTCAGACTTTTTGTTTTTGTGCTTGCTCTTCTCTCTATCTGGAAATGAAAGAGGGGCGTCAAAAGGCGAAGAGGTGCACTTTTCAACGGTACAGTGAAACCTCGTTAAACCGTAGTTGGCCGGAGCTCGGAAAAAGTACGTACTAAACGGTAGTACTGTTTAACCGAAATAGCATGAGATCGCCCACTTACCTGTAGAAAACGGAACTCAGAGAGAGTGCGATGAAAGGGGAAAAAACATGCAGTATTTATTCACTTCGCGCGACATAAGTGTTATTTTCGTTTGATGCCGCGGCGGCCTAGCATGACGATAGCAGCCTCAAACTTACTCAAGCTGCGTGCCAGCTTCTCAGCCAGCCCCCCTCCTCTCGGCAAACACTCGCACGGCAGATTCCTCGTTGGCGTTACGTATTCTCCGTGTACGCGCGCACTAGTGCTGCATAAGTTCCGGGGCGCCTTTTTCATTGCCGGGTGCCGGAGTTCGGAAAACTTTTGGTTTGGAATAGTTACGTTATCGCGCCCCTGTTCTCGTTGCGACGATTGCATTCACGAGGCTGACGTAACGCGCAGCTTCTGCCACTGTCGGGCCTGAATCGCCCGTGCTGTCGCTTTCCGTGTCGTCCTCATCACTGTCGCTAGTCGACACTTCGGCAACAACAGAGGCAATGATGGCAAAAAGTCGAACCTCGTAGCCGACATCTCTTTGCGGTCGCAGCAGCGCTGCCGAGCAACTTCGCATTCCAAATGCCACACACTGTAGTCAACAGCAGATCCATGTCGCGGGCCAGCGCCGACTTCATGTCACGTTCGATAGCACAGACGATGTCTAATTTTTCTTCTATGCTGAGCACCCGGCGTCTTTTTTATCCGAGCTTCGGCATGACGCGAGTCCTCGCTTGCGCGACGCCATGACCACAGCCATGACGCTCTCGCCATAGAACGGCGTCGAAATGATGTTGATGTTGATGCGGCTTCACGTGCAAACGCACAGGGCGCTTGGAGGCCGTTGTACCGATCTCTGAGGCTTGTTGTTCTGCCGGACCGCCCGGTGGAGACGACGCACCGCCGTGTTTGCGCGACGAAAAGTGGAAAGGCTACGTTTTAACCGATGCGTACGCAATAAGCTGGTACGGTTTATGCGGATACTAAATACATTATGTTCAATGGCCGCTGAGTCGGGGAATTGACTTTACTACTTTTAAACCGAAACTACTGTTTAAGCGGGTACGGTTTAACGAGGTTTTACTGTACCAGCATGGCCGCGCCGCGTACTGCCGTTCCGGAGCTAGGGGCACTCGAAAACAGCGACTCTTCCACCGATTTTCACGAAATTTTCGCTGTATTGCCTGATGTATATATTTATTTATGGTACTTAGCAGTCGTCTTCAGCGGAAATACTTGGAAAACTTATAGAAAAGGGGTCAAAGATTCGAAATCTGCAACTTTCTAAAAAGTCACTTTTGGGTCGTTTTTCCATAGTTGATCCCCGCGTCCCCCCTTAAGCTGCGAGCCATCTTTTCCGCCAGGCCCCTCTTCTCAGCAAAAACTCGCATGAGACTGATATAACGTGCAGCTTCTGCCACTGGCGGGCCTGAATCACCCATGCTGTCGCTTTCCGTGTCGTCCTCATCGCTGTCGTTAGGCAACACTTCAGCAACAACAGAGGCAACTATGGCTTTGTCGGACATGCCCGGAGTAGTATGAACTTCGCTGTCGATGTCTGAAGTCGGTGAAGGAAACGCCTTCTGCAACACCGTGCCGCTTCAGCACTTAAGCGAGCAGGATTTTGCAAGCTTGGTCGACGGCGTCAGAAGACTGGTCAAAGGTGTCGCTAGCATCCTCGGTGTCACCCACACACCCCGTGAAGCCAGCGCGCTTGTAACAGTCGCCGATTCAACATGCCACCACGAGTATTCCAGCAGGTGAATTCCGCCCAGCAGGTCTATTGAAGAAACCTTGACACGCACAAGGGCTAGAAGAATTCTGCGCTGCAGATTCTTTTTGTAGAGCTGTTTTGCAGCCCGAATGACACCTTGGTCCAAGGGCTGTGCAATCGCTGTGGTGTTAGGAGGCAAAAATGCCAACTTCACAGCTGCAAGGTTATCAAGCGCGACATGCACCAACACATTATCCAAGGTAACTTTTCTGTTCTTCGCCGGAAAACAGCGGTTAATGAAGAGTACATGCGCCTGCATGTACTCTTCAAAAAGTTTTGAAGTCATCCACGCTTTCGTATTGCTGCGGTATACAAGTCCAGACGGCAGTCAGGTGCCTTTGAAACATCTCGGCTTGGCCAACTTCCCAATCATGAGAAGTGGAAGTTTTTCAGTTCCTGACATGGTCACTCCGAACGCAACTGAAATCCTGTCCTTGGCATGCTTGCCGCCAGTGCATGTCTCACCCTTAAACGCAAGCATCTGTTTGGCAGCAGCTTGAAGAACAGGGCCGACTCATCTATGTTGAAGATATCGTTGGGCGCGTAGTTAGTCAAGATGTGTCTCAGCTGACCATTTTGCTATTGTTCTGCGCCATCCATGTCACCAGTGGCACCTCCTCCTGAACCTGTTCTCGTGTTTACACTGTGCCTCGCCTTAAACCTCGCCAGCCAGCAATTGCTGCATACGAAGTCGTCGTGGTTCATCTGCGAAGCGAAAACCAGGGCCTTCTCCACAAGTAGGGGCCCGCTAACAGGCAAGTTTTTCGACCGCGCTGTTTTTAACCACTTCACTAGCGCCTCCTCCATGTCAGGAAAATACGAACCTCGTAGGCGACATATTTTCACGGTCGTAGCAGCACTACCGAGCAACTTTTCCTTTGCATTCCAGATGCCACACACAGTAGTTAAAACGACAGAAAGCTGAGCTAGTTGGTAAGGATTCATTATGCAAAAAGGTGAGGTGTGCAGACAGGACACAAGAGAAGAGAAGTGGACAACACGAACGCCGACTATCACTGAAGGGAGTACTGAGGCGAAAAGAAGAAAGAAGACACAAAACTCATCTGCGCAAGCTCTGGAATGGTATCACCAAGTGTCAGTCGAGTACATGTGCCGGTCTACGTGAGAGATAGCTGTTAAGGTACTTAATCTCTTCCTTATTTAAAGTAATCGAAGGCTGACTCACGCACGCACTTCCACCGTTATAGATATGCCATGCCTCTACCATAAGACGCGTATCTTCATTCTTGTGCCTGTACAATATCGCGCATTCATCTAACTCTGGCGTGCAGTTACAATCTTGGCAATGTAGGGAAAGATTAGAAGGCGATCCACTGGTTAACAACATTTTATGTTACATTAGCCTCTGATTGATACACCGCCCCGTTTGCCCTAAGTAGAACTGGCCACAGCTAAAGGAAACTTTACAAACCACGCCCATATGACAGTCAGTAAAACTGTTGTTCTTATTGTGCTTCACAGGACAAATATCTGTTCTTTTTTTGCCTTTTACCTGCTCCTTTTTCCTCTGCACAGCAGCACATATTTTACCTAACTTATTGGGAGCAGTGAAAGCAACATTAACATCATATCTACTTGCAACTTTTTTAAGCCTATGCGATACTGAATGAATGTACGTAATAGCCACTACTCTTTTTTTTTGCTATTGCTGCTTTCTGTAATCGCGTCCGTCCCCCTTGAAACCAACTTCTTTAGGCGTTCAGCCACAGTGGCCACTGCTACGCTAGAATAACCTGCTTCTAATAGGTGCCGGACCTGTGCATTAAAGAAGTCGGTGCCAGCACAGACTTCTTTGTGCCACGTTCGATAGCATGAACAATGTCCATTTTTTCTTGAATGCTAGGCGCACTGTGTTTTTGTCCGAGATTCGGCATGATGCGAGTCCTTGCTTGCACGACGCCACAACGCTTTCTTGTAGAAAATATAGAAAGCTCTCTGGCACGGCGCCGAAAAGATGTTGATGTTGATGTGGCTTCACCGTTCCAAGGGCCCTCTGCATTTGCGCTTGGAGGCTGTTGTTTGTATCTCTGAGGCTTGTTGTTCTGCCGGGCCGCCCGTAGCCGAAAAGCGAAAACACTACTTTTTAACTGATACATATGCAGTAAGCTGGTAGTTTATGCGCCTACAAGACGCATAATATTCAGTGGCTGCTGAGTCGGGGATTTGACTTAACTACTTTTAAAATGAAACTACTGTTTAAGCGGGCACGGCGTAACAAGGTTTTACTGTATATTATTATTCTTAAAAAGCTGTCGGCCTAGATTTGAATAAATATGGTGTGTGCCTAGGAGGGACTGTTCCTGTGGAGTTGCGGTGTCTGGCTAACACCTTTTATGTTGACAGAAAAGGTTCTTGATTCCACAACTGTTGTCACCACTTCGCTACCATTCTGGCACCGCAGCAGTTGCCAAATTTCTGTGAAAGGTACCAGATGCAACCTCTGTTTCCTGGGGCTACAGTCGAACCTAGTCATAACAACATACAAGTGCCACGAAAATTTCATGATTATAACTGATGATTGTTATAACCAGGTTGCATGAAAAAATTAAAATAGGGGGATGGCACAGTTGTGAGAAAACTTTAATGGCGGGGAGGCCAGTGCCCTTCGCCACCACATTCCTCCATCCAGCTGCTGATTGTGTTCACTCGTTTAACCACTTCCTGGGTGTTCCGATCGCATGTAACAAGCCGCAGCTGTCGGTGTTGAAGAATTGCACTGCTATAACTGCAAAGAGGGGTCATGGGTGGCAAGCGATATGCGAGCTCCACCGAGGCATCGCTTGGGTGGCCCCAAAAGGGGCCTCTTAAGAAAGGCGGGAAGGTTGCGGCAGCAGCCTGTCAGCTTGAGAAATTTAAAAGAAACGCTGAGGCGAGATCGCCTTAACCATCTTGCCACATACTTCTCACTGGTTTACACGAGAAAACCCTATGTTCGTCAGCCTTGCATGCTTTACGCGATGCTTGCCAACATCCTTCTCCAAGGCATCCAGGTGCTCCACGTAGTGCAGCGGAAGCTTCCTCGTGAAAACAAAGTACCAGAGGTACTGAATCATCTGCCAGGCCTCCTGTGAGGACAATGTTGAGGCAGCCTGCCCTACCGCGTCATTGCTGCCGTCGCCGTTGTTGCTATTTGATGCAAGCATGTTCGCGGCGATCGCCTCATCAGTTAGAAGCACTTAGTTTCCAAATCTATAGCTGTGCACTTTCTTTTCACCGGCAACGTCGTGCATTGCCGATGATCAGCGGGCGCATCAGCCATCTTCCGCTTTGGCGATGAGTCAAACAAGGCTGAGAAACCGCATGGGCAAGAACAATTTCGACGCAACGAACAAAGATGAACGCGAGCGATTAAGCTGTTTACAGAACTGCGCTGAATGAGGAGCCAGCAAGCAATCTGGGAGCAGCGTCGTTGGTGCGGTCCATTGGTGTTTCAGAGGGTGGCGCGGTGTAAGGCTATGGGCACAGCCCGTTTGTGTTGCGAGGGCTGGAAGGGTGACAGGAGAGAGGCGCACGGAGAAGGCTGGAAAATGCAAGCGTGGTGGCTGTCGGCCATCAATGAGTGGCTCGAATTTCTCATTTTCTTTTTTTTCTTTTCAAGGATTTCGCATTTCACTAACTTTCGGTACGGACACCCAGCAGCCAACTTCATTGTTGTAACCAATAATGCGGCATTGGGGTATTGTAGTAAGCGGGTTATTCCACCATGGAAAACATACAAAAGTCAACGATGCAGCAGCTTCTCATTGTTATAACCAATATATTGTTAAAGTTGGTATCATTGTAAGTGGGTTCGACTGTAGTAGCAAGGACTCCCATGCAAAGTTAAAGAGGTGGGGTTGCCACTGGCAGCCAATGTGGCATTTAATGATGAGCTGTTATATGCGCTACTGCTGTATGCACAGGATCAAAAATGGTGCTACAGACTATACAAACAGACTAAATTACAAACCATGGATTAGATTACCAAAACACGTGGGCTGGGCACCAGCATCAGTGGCACCTTACTCCATTGGAACAAAGTATGTTGAAGGGGAATGAGAGAGGTAAATATGGCGCTCATAGTACCTACACTCCTACTAGGTCTTCCTAAAAAAATTATTTCGGTAATATATTCCAGGGATGTGCAAAACTCGATACAAGGTGTTTCTGAGGCTTCAAAAAATGGTAGTTCAGGGTCCCTTGTGTTACCAGTTACTCAATAGTGCTGGTTAAATGTGACATTTTATTGAGCCTTTTCTGTGATGTTCATTTTTCTTCTTCTTTCTCTCTTTTTTTTCTATATTTCATAGAAGAAGCGAGGCGGCACCATGAGCAAGTGAAATTGATGAAGCAGCAAGAACGTTTTGAACGCCTCGAGCAGCAACGCATCGAGAAGGAACTGCGCACTCAGCAGACGATTGAGGTTCTCTTCACTGCCTTTAACACCTCTTCAGCTGTTGTATGTGTGAACCTTGCTTTACTTGATGCCTTTTTGGCACTTGCGCTTGTGGGGAAAGAGTATTTTTGCACCTGCATTTTTGCCTCATCTGTACTTTTCCTTTTCCCCTTGTTCACTTTCTAGAATGGCCCATCCTCTCTATGTTGTACTGCATGTTGGGCATGGAACAACAGAGGTCCTCTTCTGTCTTGTGCTCACATCCTTAAAATGTGCAAATAATCCATCACAGCAGAGAGTGCATGTTAGTAATCCTCGGGCGAAGACATGACTGGTGTTGCTCCATTTGTTGTAAAAATATGTCTTGTCTGGTTTCATTGCCCCCTAGTGTGTCCAGCTGCCTGAGAGGACCATTTCTAAGTTATGGAGAATGGTGGTGTCTGTTGTTGGCCTTCTTTTTTGCGGTTATTTTTCTTGATTGCTTTGTCATTGTTGCTGTGTGTGCGTCTTGCTCGGCAAGCATGCACTGGCAGAGCATTGAAAAGGGGTTGGTGTCACTTCTGTTGGTGCGTCGGAGTTGCACTTATTGGAAAAGGGTGCTAGGTGGAATGTTGATTTTGCATGGTTACACGTCTCCCTGCATCAGATCCGCCGCAAAAGGAGGGAGGATATAGAGAGGCAGCGCCAAGACGACGCTGTTCGCAAAGCTCAGGTACTGTTTAGGGGATGTACTTCTGCATGCTTCAGATATTGGCTTCACAGCCCGCATTATATTTGCTCAAATGTCAGCCGGGAACTGCAACAGAGGTGTTTTGTTTCATAACTGCGACACTAGTGGGCTACAGGGGGTAAGTGCCTTGGAAAAATATTTTCATGCATTCACAAATTTGCGCCAATGTGATGCTCTCCTTAGACTCCACAGAGGGCAGAGCAGCAGTGCCTCCTGAATAAAGCAGTCACTGCTTTTTGGCGAATGCCAGTTCTTGCAGTGTTGAGTTGCCTATTCTGGCAGGCAGTCTGCCAGTAGCTACCATGGTTGCCTGTCAAGTCTGTGTGCATCCTTGATAGGATCGTGAAAGCTCACGTCAGCAGAAAGCCCCAAACTGATGCTTTCACAACACAGCCTAATTTGCGAGTGTCACGCAGTCAAGGTTTTTGTGAGGTCTGCACTTCGCAGCATAGCAAGAATATGATGCACATTCAGCTGTGCAACAAACAAATGCGAGATGCCCCCATGGCCTCGACCATTGTGAAATTTCAAGTGGATATTATTCCACTGAGCAAAAGCTTGCTAACTGGTTTTCTTCCCACTGGCCACGGCTTTTGTTTTTTTGACTGCCTGATTTAGTGGAACATTCTTAGGGCTATCCACGTTTAAAAAGTTGGTTGGCTTTCTTGCAAAGTTGCAGATGATTGAGCATGCTTCTGTTGCCCATCACCAGGCACGGTTCCCTCTGTAGTGCATTCTTGTGTTCTTGGCCTTCATGAGCTATTGGTTATAGCTTTCATGGTAATTAGGCAGCTTATAGCAATCACAATTGGTATGAATATCAACAGCAGAAATGACTGGGGATTCAAATTAAGCATGCCAGTAGGTGCAGAGGCATGGGTGCTTTCAGTTTACCTAGATGTGGTTCCACTGATGTTTGGGCTTATATTAGGTACTTGCCAATAGCTGTGAGGGGTGTTGGCTACCTGCTACCGCTTTGCATTTTCTAGTATTACATGCATTGACATAGGTAGGTACTGTTGGAAAAGTATCTTCTCATTGCTTGCACACTGTTTTAGTGATGTTGCATGTTTTGAGAAGGAACATGTTGGTACTAATCATTGTAAAACAGCATGCCATCTTGTTTGCACACTGCCCTTTCTTTCATACCCAGCATCCAACTGCCCTTGTTCATGTTGCTTGTATTGGTTTCTTTATGCTCTTTATGTAGGGCTCTTCATTATCAGTTTTTTTATTAAGCTGCTTAATGCTGACTTGGGCTGTGGGGCATCCTGACATGAAGAGGGTAGGCCCTTGCTTTTAGGCATTTGGGCACTTTGCACCTCGCGTATGTGGGAAAATTCACTTAACATAAAATTGTTGCACCGTAGCAAATCAGTCATTTTGATCTGTGATCCGTACCACACTTACCTTTTCTTACCTTCTCCCCGGCAAGGTTTAGCACATTAGTTGTTTTGCAGCACTTTGGTATGTCTTTAAAGAATGCAAAACTTATACCAGAGGTACCACCAAGCGTGGCGTCCAGCACGTGCTGCTTTTCTTAAAAGGAATGATGCACAAAGTGTGCGGTCCAATTGCTTCAGCTGCAGGATTTTTTAATTATAGCAGCAATGACTGAAAAAGATTATGTTGGGTGACTTGATTTTCAGCTCCAATTAACTATGCTCTGTCACTTACATCTCAGACTTGGTAATCAAGGTCAGCTTTGTTTTGTCCTGTATGTGTCACTGATGTGTGATTTCATTCGAGCTCCATGTGAGTTTATTTAAGGTCTGAACATGTGTACAAGGTACTATGGACAGAGGGTATGCAGCAGTCCTTGGAAATCCTTGAAAAACCGCTGAGAACTAAAATGTAATTTTTCTGAACTGGTTAAAAGCTCTTCATTTAGACATCTGACCATAAGTCTACATGTAAGTGTATATGTAAGTCTACAGTAGAATCTCAATGATACGAATATCTTGAGACTGCGAGAAAATTTATATCACGTAGGTTGTATTCATATCATGTAGTGACATAGGTCACCCTGGCAACAGGTGTGCGAACGGTGCATCGGCACGGCAGCTCTGCCGGCCTGACAACAGCCAGTGTCTGGCGCTACTGGTGAGCCGGGGCCTTCTCGTTGGCTCTGCCGGGGAGCGTGTGGTAGTTCATTTGTTCGTAACATGCACAGTGGCTTGAAAAGGGTACGCAACATCCAAAATTAAGCGCTTTACAAGCTGGTGGTCCCTTGAAAAATTTGTATCATTCCAAAAATTGTATGAGGCACGATCGTATCACCGAGATTCTGCTGTATTTCTTTAAATTCTTGTATTTCTAGAATTACGTATCCAAAGGCTAGCAACTGAAATGGTCACATGCTTTGGCTGCTCCAATTACCTCTTAACCCTTTACTCTACCTCTACCAAGCGCGACCTGTACTCATCCTAACTGCTTGTACCAATATTGTCAGGGCTGAGCCCTATTCTACCAGGCCGCAGCTGCTTCTGCTTTGTTTGCCGGAGATGAGCCCCACTCATCAATTTGAATTGAGTTGTGCATTTGACTTACGGCACTTGAACACATTCTTTGGTGCTCTCGAATTCTTTCATTGCTATCTGTTCAGATAATTATGCCAGAGCTTTATTTGTGTGCTGAGGGAAAGTGTCCATTTCAGCTCGGAGCTCAGATGTCTTTCATTTATATTTTAGGTCTTTGTAAGAGACAAACCCCGCATATAACTTTTCAAATGGGGATGTAATGCACCATAATTTGCTAGAATAAAAAATTGCTAATTTTTCATTCCTAATGAAAGAACTTGAGGTTTAATGGAGTAGTGACAGCAACACTTGTTGGGCATACAGTAATACCTCGTCAATTTGGAAAATTGGATAATTTGGACTCGTCTAGGCGCATGCATTATTTAATGGCTTCATACTTGTTAATTCGGATGTATTTGGCCAAATTGGGTCTGGTCAACTTGGACAACGCTCAAAAGCAGCGCGATGAGCGTGGAGCACTTGCATTCAACTGAAGCAAAGAGGCGGAGTCCACGTTGCCATAATCATCAGCGGAAACTACAGGAACCAACATCTTATGCCTATTCTTGCGTTTACCAGCACACATGACACCACATTGGCCATGTGCCTTTAGAGCTGCGCAGTCACCATTCATGATTTCCTCGGTGGCAACCATAGTTGTGTCCACAGCGGTCGTGACAAACAGTACTTTCATTTTGACACAGCCTGGGTTTGCCGTGTGCCTTCAGAACTGTGCGGTCGCCATCCATGATCGCAGTGACAGCAACGACCGTGTCGACGGCTGTGGTTGCAGTGAGCAGTAGTTTTGTTTTCGGCCGATGCACACGCAATGTTAGACAGTGTGGGAATTGTAAAGGATGATGAGCTATTCTACCGCAAACTGCATACTGGCATCAAACTTGCTGGCTACATCGTGATGCTGTTACCAACCAGCTCACTGGTGAAAAAATAATCGGGATAAGCAAGTCTCTGATGAAGACACAGCTGTTGCACTGCCGCTGCACTCCGTAGGAAATCATGAGGCCTTTGCCGCTGCAAACTCTAATCAATTGCGAGGTGATAACAATTGCAGCTTGTTTGCTGCTTTTTTCCAAAATAGAAGTAGGATTTGCTGAATCATTCAGTTAATATAAGTGTGTTGTTGTAGTAAGCATGTAAGTATTTGTTTATTGTTCTTTTGACACCCTCGATAATTTGACTTTCGGTTGATGCGGACTTTTTTTTTCGGTCCTGTGAAATCCCAACTAACAAGATTTCAATGTATACTTGTTCAGCAACTGCCATTAGCCAATCAGGTGTGGGGCCATGAAAGTGCATGTTTGTCATACAAAGTTAAGCTAGCATATATGGTGACTGCCAGTGCGCAAGCAGTGCACAACTATAAGTTATTGTATGGTTTAATACTATTATAAGTACATAAACCATTTTAAATCAGCTTGTGATTTGTCCTTCGTAGCATTACACCTTGGGGAAATCAATGTGCTTCAGCTGCTTTCATTAGCATTCATTTTGCTAACTTTTCTGCAGTTTGAAAGCAGTGAAACAATTAAACTTGTGTAACGTTGTATGCCCTCCAAAAAAGGCAACAGCTACTGAACTGTGCGCACCATAGTATGCATTTAATTAAAATGTTCACACCTGTAGATTTGGCTTGAGCAACAATCTTTGTTCAGGTGAATGTCCCTCTGTGCAAGCATGTTCAAACCTCTGTCCAAACCTCTGTGCAAGCCTCTTTGCCAGAAAAGCAGTTATTAATAGCGTGAAGCTTGGTTAAAGGGACACTAAAAAGAAACACGAAGTCAGTTTAGAGTAGTAAAGTATTATTTTGAAACCATATTTTTATTCATTTTGCTGTAATAGGTGGATTATCAAAGAGAAAATAGAGGTGGAAGTTCAATCCATTGAATTTCACACCAACACCCCAGCAACAATATTTCAGTGCACAAATTTTGAAGTACTTTTTCATGTTTGGGCTGTTGTGGCTTAGCAAAATTTCTTAAAACTTGCTGACTTCAGTCTTTAGCTCTTTAAGAACATAATGTAGTCCATCTGTTCCGATAAAAAATAGCCCAAGTGCAAGCTAGCACCATCAAAATTCATGACGTCATGATGAGCTGATGCAGAGGAACGTTAAGATGCCATTGCTGTTGTATTTCGTTTTCGAATCTTTTCTGGCTGTTCACGCTTCCTCTCATGTTAAACATAGCCTTTTCAAAAGTATTGTAGAAGGGTAATTAACTGGATTATTTTTCTTTTTATTGTCTGTTTATCAGGAAGTCTTCAGACATGAAGCTTACAAATAAAGTAGCTGTGAAGGATGCTTCTCTTTCCTCCTGCTTCAGCATAACCTTGATGCGTTCTCATTTCTTCCAATCTGTTTCTCTGAATGCTTGTCTTCTCCTGCCTTTAGGAAAGAGAAATGAAGAGGCAGCAAGCTTTAATCCTGCGAGAGCAGGTGAGCATATGTTGCTGCCTTGCCTTCTTAAACCTTGCTGCATTCTTTGGATCACACATTTCCTTTTACTGTGCCAGCAGTGTATTGTTCATCCAGCACCTAAAAACATGTGTTGTTTCCCAGTCTGGCAGCTAATGCCTCTTCTATTTCTCTGGTACACAGCCCTCTTCCATACCGTGCCCTGCTCCTCTTAAGCATATGCACAGATGTGAGGTGGTGCGTGCATCATGAATGGGGTCACAGTGCACGTCTGACATTTTCTCTTTGTGGTTCTTTGTAGCAGCATAGCTGCTGGGCATTGGACTAGGCTGGGCATTGGACAAGGATTTTTTCTGTTGAACGTGACTGTCACACCAAAACTATGTGGGTGCATTAAAACTGAGTGTCACTACGCACTGCTTGGACCACAAGGCACAAATCAGCATTCTGGGTTAATCGTGGGGGTATTGTTGCTGTAGGGTAACGCAGTGGGGGCAGGAATGAAGCGCCCCTAAACCATCGTTTACATTTCAAGCATTTTTGAAATAAATGCATGCATTGTGTACAGAATACTGCGACAATCATTATTGGTGAATATGGCAGCGCTTTTCTGTGTGAGGGAAGCCACAAATTCAAAAAAATTCAGGCAGAACCCATCTCACAATGACTTTCGATGCAAATGCGATTAGCATTCAAGCAATGTGGCACCACACCATATCACCACTGCCAAAACACGTCATTCATGTATGACCAGTGTACTTCAGCCGGGCACCTCTCATGCTTCCATCTCATGCACCATCTAGCAAATATCTTGCGATGCCTGTGTGAAGTCCCGCTCTTTTTGCATGGCCTCCGAGATCTGTGATGCACCAGTGCGGACCAACAGTGAGAATCACTCAGTGCCCACAGGCATTTGTAGCACAGCACAGCACTACAGCATGGGGTTGCTGAGCTTGAGGAATCTGTGATGCCGGTTCGATTTCTCTCAGTGCTGAAGGAGTTTTAAAGGAGCCCTGGACCACTTTTTGTCGAAGTCGAGAAATGCATTTTAAATTAAAATAGGCTATTTCAGAAATGTTTTGCCGCAAAAAGTACTTCAACGTGTTAAGCAGAAGCGGTGTTATTGGCACTCGAGCATCCCTGGTGCAGTGCTTCTGCTCATTCTTTAATGACGTGCACTGTTAAGGCTATGGCAGGGCGTGCCCAAACGATCTGCCTACTGAACATCACCGTGGCGCGCAGTTAATTTGTGATTTCGGACGTTTGCATAGATGCCCCTACTTTGGATTTTGGCGCCTACAACATGCCAAATGTGGTAGTCCTCAGCAAGCCACAGTTCACTCAGCCAGCGCACTTGTTACGTAGCAGACCGCAGCTACATGCAACTGTAGCCGACTGTAATGTGTATGCACAGCCTTTGCTTTATGCATGACAGGGCTTGAGTGTGCACTTGTGCTCATATGCTCCAGTATAGCCGTGCTACGGGGGGTGGACCGGCCTTGTCCTGCACCAGCTTGACCGACTGTTAGTAGCCACATCCAACTTGTGCCTTTTGAAGCGCTGTCAATATCTCAGCTGTCAATATCTCAATACAAAGTGAAGCTGGCCAAGGTGTCTAACGAGGACTGGCCAGGAGTGAGCGCGCGCTGGCAAGCATGCTTGTGGTCTGACCTTAAGTTTCGTGTGGTTTGAGGTTAGTTGAGTATTCAAAACTAGTCGAAATCAGTGAGACCCTACAGCTCCAACACCAATAAGCAGGGTAACCAAAGTATAATTTCTACGTGGACGGCCACGGCCAAGTGTGGGCAAATGATAGACAGCTTCTTCCTGAAGTACGTAATTATTATCCTAATGTGAAAGTGGATTTTCACTTACTTCGGCCTGTTTATTAAACTACGCCACTGAATCGACGCACTAACAGTAGGAAGAAGCACCCTAATCCAAACGCCCTTTTTGATTGATGTCTGATATTGGCCAAAAGCTGCCACTTATGGGAATCTGCTATATTACAAAATAAAGCATCCAGAAAAGAGTGAGGAGCAGGCTTCTGTTGAAAAGAAAACATTTGAGAAGGTGGCCTCACACCGATTGTGAGCTCCATGCACCGAGCATGACTGCAAGATGTGGCTGAGATGTTCAGAGCAACGTATATATCCATGGACTGTGTTTTTTCACCAAGCCCGAGGAGGGGTGCAGGACCCCTTTAAAGTTTTTTAATTGAAGAGCACCAGTGTGTACTAATGGCGAGAATCCCTCTCAGCCTGCCGTCATTCGTGGCACAGCGCTACAGTGTCAAGCTGCTGTGCCTGAGGAACCTGTGTGATGTGGATTCAGTTCTGCCGAACACCAGAGAAATTTTAAAGCTATATTTTTTTTTTTCATCGGAGGGTGGCATAAAGATCTAAAAAGACCCAAAGTCTCTGAATTAGGCTAAGAATGCTGTTCGCATTAAGACAATCCCAGGCTCCTCTCTGAGCTTTTCCGATCCCCTCTTTGCATATTGTGATGCCAGCAGGATCTTGCGTGGGATGTCACCAGGGTGAAAACTGTCAATTAGTTGGTCAGTGAGGTATGATAGCACCACATTTACGAGAGCCAGTTTTTCTGAGAATGTAGGGGGCAGCCCGTTGTGTGCCACTGGTCCTTCCATGAAACTTCCATTTATACGGCATCCTGTGTTGGGTGATTAGGGGCGGACAATGCAGGAGGCTTTCTTCTGGTATGTTGGCATGACCCGTAGCTTTTGCCATACTGCGTGGAGTTAGCGACAGTACACGGCAAGAAGGAGAGAGCGCCGGTTAGGTGGGTAGAAAAGGCGAGAGGGAAATTGCAAAGGCTGCGTAGTCGGTCATCAAATGCCTGTGACTTCACTATTAAAGCATGATTTCAAAAAGTTCTTGCAGCTGTATCTTCATTGTAGTCTGGTACACAGCTGCCATTATATGACAAGTTTTTGAGCTCAGTGTGGTTTAGGGGCCTTTTAATACAGTGAGTGCATGGTTAGGTGCGCTGGTGTATAGACGGGGTAATGGGTGCATAGCTTTTAAACGTGGGCGCATAGTATTACATCATGGCTCTGTTATGACTCATGCACTGCTGTCCCAGCATAGTGCAGTATGTACAAGTGATAATTCGGGTAAAGTGCAATGCTCATAGGTTAGTGAGGGCTAGGATTCACCTCAATTTGAAGAGAGGAAGAGTAAAATTGGTCACAGGTCATCCTAGAGGCAGTAAGGGTAAAAGCAGATAAATTCAGGCCGGCACTTGCAAACAAATATGCAGCCTTTGAACAAAGATGAAGATGACCTAAAGGTAATGAATGAAACCATAACTAGGTTGGCTTCAGAGGCGGCAGTTGAAGTGGGAGGCAAGGCACCAAGGCAATCAGTAGGCAAGTAATAACAAAGGTCCTAATAAAAAAAACTACGAAGAATGAAAGTGTCGAACTCAAGAGATAGGATAGAATTCGCAAAACTATCAAAACTGATCAACAAGGTGAAAATTAGGCTGTTCGAAATTATAACGTAAGAAAGACTGAAGAAGCCGTAAAAAAAATGGACGCAGTCTGAAATCAGTGAGAAGGAAACTTGGCATAGGACAAACCAAGATGTATGCACTGAAAGATAAGCAGGGTGATATCAGCAATCTCGCAGGCGTAGTAAAAGCAGTGGAAGTGTTCTATACTGACCTGTACAGTACCCAGAGGAGTAAGGAGAAGATGGAATAACAGTAGCTTTAATCAAAGATGGTGGAGATATCATGCTTGAAAAGCTTGCGGCTCTTTATACGAAATCTCTCACGACTTCAAGGGTCCCAGAAAACTGGAAGAATGCAAACAGTATACTAATCCTCGAAAAGGGAGACGTTAAAGAATTGAATTATAGGCCCAATAGCTTACTCCCAGTGTTATATAAAATATTCACCAAGATAATTTGCAATAAAATAAGGGCAACACTGGACTTTAGCTAACCAAAGGAACAGGCAGGCTTCACGAAGGGATACTCTACAATGGATCACATCCATGTCATTAATCAGGTAATCAAGAAATCCGCAGAGTACAATCAGTCTCTACATATGGCTTTTACAGATTACGAAAAGGCACTTGATTCAGTAGAGATACCAGCATTCATAGAGGCATTACGTAATCAAGGAATACAGACCACTTATGTAAATGCCTTGGAAACTATCTACAGAAATTCCACAGCTACCGTAATTCTACGCAAGAAAAATAGGAGGATACTTGTAAAGAGGGGGTCAGACAAGGTGACACAATCTCTCCAATTCACTGTTTCATTTCATTTCATTGTATTACCTTAACCCTTTGTGAGGTGCTACTTTTTCCTTGAAATTTCGTTCATAAAATCTGAAGAATAGCATTCAGCAGGGCAAAAGAAAATGTTTGACACATTTTTCAAGAAACATGGTGCAGCAGTTCTCGAAAGAAAAGTGGTACATATATGTACCACTGACTTTACTAGAAGAAATGAAATGTGGTACACTTTTGTACCGCTCTCCGCAGGCGGTTTAAAATGAAGAGACAATGTGTAACAGGAACGATATTTACAAAGTCAATGCTGCTGTTCACTTGTGGAATGGCTAAAAACATTCGACACATAGCGGAACTTGGCATTTGCTGCACAGAAAGCTCGTTCGAACTTGCTGCTGTGTCGTGGAACCCCACCTACACCTCTGTCGACAGGCCGACCGCTACGGGTGACGATCTCGGCCGAGAAGTCTGATGTCGTCAGGAACTCCTACCATATGCTTGCCGTCCCCTTCTTGCTTTTACAGGCGACAATCCTTTGCTATTACCTCCGCTTTCAGAAAGAATGCAAATGCACGGCCTGTGCGATTTGACCGGTGCGATAGCCGTCCACTTAGGCCTAACAACCCCAGCCAAAAGCGAGCCCAGAACAGACAATTCAAAACGGTGAACGATTAGGGCGCCCTCAATGTATGTATATTGTTGCAGATGAATCACTAGGTTCCATTTAGCAAACGGGTAAAAGGATACACTTAGTAGGCATGTTGAAGCAGCGTTTTGTGTTTTTCCCACGCCACAGCAGCACGTACTGAACCGCAATGAAGACATTTGCAAAAACTAAGTTTTCGCGCCACATGACGGAATAAGATAAAAACACCCATAAAGCTTTCTAAATGCCTTGGTAGATGGCAGTACTAGTAAAATTGTCTCCAATTTGAACAGTTGTTTCATTACGGGCATTTGAAACGTGCCCAAAAAGTGGTACATATTTGTACCACTGTACCACGAAGGGTTAAAGGCCCCAATAAATGGAGCGTTACATAAGGGGTGGC
Organism: Dermacentor andersoni; assembly: GCF_023375885.2. Taxonomy (NCBI): domain Eukaryota; kingdom Metazoa; phylum Arthropoda; class Arachnida; order Ixodida; family Ixodidae; genus Dermacentor; species Dermacentor andersoni. Next base: position 166,639,950 of record NC_092818.1, on the reverse strand, counting down.
AAGAATAAAAATACACATTCACAATAACAGGAAGTTTTTTACATTTTCGACGAACTTCGATGGGCACATAATGACAGCAATGTCATTAGGAAGGCTGTTCCAGTTCACAGCTGTGCGAGGAAAAAAAGAATTTGAAAACGTGACGGTGCGTGAGCGTGGACAGGCAACCTGTAGCTGATGGCTGGTGCGGTGAGATATGCGTATAGGGGGAAGGATATAAGGTGCGATGCGCAAGGGGCTATGAAAGAATTTGTGAAATAAAGGTAGGCTGGCAATGCAACGATGGAGCGATAAGGGGGATAATGCAGATGCTGTTTTTAAGGAGGAAACACTGATATCAAAGGAATATGACGAGTGGATAAAACGAGTAGCACAATTTTGTACAGATTCAAGATCATTAATTAGGTATGCTTGATGATGATGTGCTTGGAAGAAGTATTCAAGCTAGTAAAGTGGGAAGGCTTAGGAGTAAGGATCAACAGCGAATATCTCGGCCACCTTCGGTTTGCCGATGACATTGTTCTATTCAGCAACACTGCAGCTGAGTTACAACAAATGATTGAGGACCTTAACAGAGAGAACGTAAGAGTGGGATTGAAGATTAATATGCAGAAGACAAAGATAATGATGAATAGCCAGGCAAGGGAACAAGAGCTCAGGATTGCCATTCAGCCTCTAGAGTCTGTGAAGGAGTATGTTTACCTAGGTCAATTAATCACAGGGAACCCTGATCATGAGAAGGAAATTTATAGAAGAATAAAAATGGGTTGGATCGCATACGGCAGACATTGTCAGCTCCTGACTGGAAGCTTACCATTATCATTGAAAAGGAAGGTTTACAATCGGTGCATTTTACCGGTGCCGACATATGGGGCAGAGACTTGGAAACTGACAAAGAAGCTTGAGAACAAGTTAAGGACCATTCGAAGAACGATGGAACACGTGCGAAGAACAATGGAATGAAGAATGCTATGGCAGAACATTGAGACAGAAAGAAAGCGGTTAGGATCGGAGAGCAAATGGGTATAGCCTATATTGTAATTGACATTAAGAGAAAAAAATGGAGCTGGGCAGGTCATGTAATGCACGGATTAGATAACCGTTGGACCATTAGGGTTACAGGATGGGCACCGAGAGAAGGGACGCGCAGGGGGGTTGAAGACGGCAGACGACTAGATGGGGCGATGAAATTAGGAAATTTGGGTGCACTAGTTGGAATCTGTTGGTGCAGGACAGGGGTAATTGGAGTTCGCTGGGCAAGGCCTTCGTCCTGCAGTGGACATAAAATAGGCTGCTGCTGCTGCTGCTGCTGCTGCTGCTGCTGCTGCTGCTGCTGCTGCTGCTGATGATGATGATGATGATGATGATGACTGCTGTCGCAGCCAATCTATTGTGTGAAAATGCACAAACTTGTGTTTATTTCTTTATTGTGGCATCTATAATTGTGCATTATCTTGCCTGTTCCCTTAAATTTCTAAGAGCCATTCTCCTGGCACATTACTGTGTTAGAAGTGGCATGAGTAGTGCCATAAATAAGGAAATAATGTGAATTCAAGGACTTGGCATTTCTGTTGACTTGTCTTTTGGCAACGTACTTGTGGGAAAAAAAACTACATTGTTAAGTATAAATGCAGTTTGACTATCAACAATTCCCCTGCCTGAAAAATGGGCCTAATTTCAATTTAACGTAGTATTTTTGCTCATAGCAAGCTCTTTGGCATGCAGTTGTTAGCTAGCATTAATATTCTTTCTTACACCTTTATAGGAGATGCAAAAGCGTCGGGAGATGCTTCTTATGGTTGATTTGGTGAGTTTTACGATTTTACTTTGTTTCAGTACTTTCTCTCTGTGGTTTCCTGTTTTTTAGGAGCCTTGTAGATGGAAATCACATTATTGTTAGTGGTTGATGCAAGAATAAAAATGCCTTTTACTTCATGCTTTGTTTAGTTTGAATGGTGACATGATGCCAGCATGTTAGAACCAATATGTGCACCATGTGCTGTGGCTTCTTCGCACAGCTCGGTCAGGCACTTCGTGGCTGAAACAGTTAGATGATTCCATTGTGCTGAGAAAGGCTTGTTGTATGGGGGCCACATTCTGGATCATGGAAGTTTTGCCGACACCACTGTTATTGGACGTTGATTGGCTAAGCTGTTGAGCCAAAAGAAAGCCCATGTCACTTGTTTAGCATTTCACCTGATGACACCTCATGTAGAAAGGATCGATAAGGAATGAATTGCTACACAACTTTATCAAGCATTATTGATCAAGCAGTGGTCATCGCAATATTCCTTAATTTATTCATATGCTGCACACAATCTAGCAAGACAGGCCTATCTCTGCAAGTACCTCTAGCATAGGTGATGTCACAATACTACGACACTGCAAGCATGTCTCTAACCATTTTGGAAATTTAGCACCGATACCACTAAAGAAGATAAGAGTGAGAAGAAAAGCAAATCACACTCGTCAGTGTGGCCTCAAGCTAGTGAATTTCGATAACATTTTCAGGAAAAATAAAATGGCCTAATTGCACAAAAATCTGTGACCTTATACTAGTGTACCAGCAGTGTTTTTCTGGTGTGAAATTTAAAAAGGGAAACATTGCTATTCATTTTAAGAAGAAAACAAAATTTTCTTTTTCTTTTGCTAGGGGCCTTGTTCTCCCAAATAAATACAAATTGCCTTGAAAAACTACTTGCCAAATTAAGAAAAGTTATGACTTATTCTATTTGGCGAACAGGAGCACTCAAGAGAGTCCCCAAAGTTCTCTCTTAATAGGAGCGACGCTCCATTGGGTGAACAGGAGCAGGAACGCTGAGATTAAATGGAAGAAAAGGAGCAGTTTGGTGACGCGGAATGCAGTCGAGAGAAGTTCGAGCATCACCAGTGTGAAAAGTGGAGTGCAAAGGAAGTCACTCATGCAAACACTCCATATCATTTTATTTTGGCTGTGTTCCCATTTTTTGGTTCATGCGCGGCAGCAATGGCAGCTGAGAAGTGAAGCTCACATAATAATTACTGCCGGAAGGTAAACAATCTGGCACATGATGTTGCCCTCTCACCTACTTTCGGAGCACATGGAATGCTTCATTGAGGGAGCAAGCAGTCAGATTCTCGCTGTGCTACTGCTCTGCACCTCCCTACTCTTTAGGCTCCGCCCCTGCTCTGACGATGGAATGCACTAATAGTGTTGATCATTAGTGCCCCTTAAAAAAGAGCTTTTACCCTTCCTATCTTTAAATTTGTTGATTTATATGGCAGTCATATTTTGGTGACTGACAGCAGATAAATTCAGGCATCAGTTGTTACAACTTTGTAGACTGCCTGCTGGAGCTAAACAATATTGATATACTGCTTATGACTAGCAAATGTGGCCAACTTGTGAATGGAAATAGCTGACAGCCAGAATTAAAACAGAGAGAACAGACCGAACGGAGATAGCATAGGCACAATATAGGCATTGTTTCATCTTGCTTTTTTTTTTTTTTTTTCATTTGTCATCTTGTCTATGCTGCTTGCAAGTGGTGAATCAGCTAGCTCAACTTCATGCACGTGGACATTTCTGTGACCCGAATATTCATTACGTGCTGTCTCCCTCTTCTTTTTCTCCCACCAGGAACGGGAGAGGAGGAGACAACACATGCTGCTTGTTCGTGCCCTCGAAAACCGCAAGAAGATGGAGGTGTGTTATAGCTTTGCTCTCAAACAGCCACTTTGCCTCGGTGGTGAGGTTGCTAAGAAGATGGTTACCGCTGAAAGGGACAAGTGTTAGGATGCTTTACATTGACATTTTAGTGCACTTTTGATTTTTCTTAAAAGGGTCCGTGAGCCACCTTTTATCAAAGTGGAGAAGTGCACTTAGAGTTAAAATAGGCTATTTAAGAAATACTTTGCCACAAAAAGTATTTCAATGCATTCAGCAAAAGCAGAGTTTGTGGCCATTAAACTCCCCCCTTGCAGTGCTTCCGCTCCTTCTTCAATGCCTTGCACTGTAAAGTTACGGCGGAGCTGGGTGTGCCCACAGCACTCCGCCTACTGAACGTCACCGTGGCGTGCTGTTGAAATTTGATTTTGAATGTTCACATAGATGGCCACTACTACCGATTTTGGTACCTATGACATGCCAAACATAAGCAAAATGTGGTTGTCCTCAGCGAGCCGCAGTGTGCTCAGCTGGCGGACTCATGGCACTCCGCAGCAGCCACGGTTTCTATGCTACCTAGCAGACCGCAGCTACATGCAAATGTAGTGCATATGTGTAGCGTTTTTATTTGTGCCCGACAGGGCTTGAGCATGTGCTCGTGCTCACGTGCTCCAGTCTAGCCGTGCTGCATGGTGCGGACTGGCATTGTCCTGCACCAGCTTGATCAACGGAGAGCAGCCACGTCCAACTTGTGCATTTTGAAGCGCTATCAGTAGGCCAATACGAAGCGGAGTCTGCCACAGTGTGTAACCAGGAGTGGCCAGGAGTGAGTGCATGCTGGCAAGTGTGTGTGGCCTGACTTTAAGTTTTGCATGGCTCGAGGGTAGTTGAGTGTTCAAAACTAGTTGAAATTAGCAAGACCAAATGGCTATGACGCCGATAAGCAGGATGACCAATGTTTAATTCCTGCACGGGCAGCTGCTGCCGAGCGTAAGCGGATGATAGTCGGCTTCTTCCGGAAGTGCGTAATGTGTAACGAAGACGGGAGTTGCGTGTTCGTGCATGTGGACTTACCTGCATCCTCGATGAAGTGCACCTTCTCGTGCAGCGTCAATGTCTTGTACTTCGGCATTCTGTCTTCGGAGAATGAGCTGCGCACGAGCCGCGCACGCGGCCGAGATTTCGCATACGGTAGGCATCTGCACACACACCATTCACTAGTGCTGTGGACAATGAATGACGATGAAGGTGCACAGCCAACGGAGCATGGAGGAATGCCAACAGTGCGATGCAGCCCTACACGTGGAAAACAGGAAACGAAAAATGCAATGGGAATGGCAATGCTGTCTTTTGATTTGCCTGGGTTGCCAGTGATAATGATGATGATGGTGGTGGTCTGTGTTTATCCCCTTTGAAACGGTGGGGGGCAGCTATGTAGCAGCCTAAGCTAGGAATTCAATAAAAACTAAATTAAATTCAAAGAACCCGTCCGGCTGCTGAAGAGCGGCATCACACGGTTGTTTAACCAACTACCACAACCTCCGAAATGTCCGTTGCTGGGAGGCTGTCGCACATTGCTGCCGGCCGGAAACTGCGAATTATCTGGATAGAGCTGTGCTGGCTATTCAAATTATGCGGTAGAATTTGCATTGAAGATGACAGCGCCGCTCAAATTCTTTGAAATAACCGAAATTTAGAATTAGACGAGTTTGAATTATCGAGGTCTTACTTTAGTCGAAATCGGCAAGACCCAATGGGTATGACACCAATAAGCAGGGTGGCCGAAGCTTAATTCCTACAGGGGCGGCCGCAGCCGTGCATGAGCAGACAGTAGTCACGGCGTAAGTATTATTGAAATTCAAAAGCTGATTTTCGCTCCCTTCAGCCTGTTTGTTAAACTTTCTCAATAAATATAAACAGAAACATAACGAAGAGAAACACACTGATCCCAACCCTCTTCTTGATGTCAGCTATTGGCCAACAGCATATGTGTATGGAAATCTGCTATATTACAAAATAAAGCGTCCAGAAAACAGTGAGGAGCAGGCTTCTGTTGAAAAAAGAGTGTTTGAGAGAAAGCCGACTCCAAGCTCTGTTTGCAAGCTCCATGCGCCATGCACGACTGCAATACTTGGCCGAACTGTTCACAGCAGTGTAGGCTACCCATGGATTGTGTTTTTCCACTAAGCCCGAAGGGTGATTCAGGGCTCTTTTAAAGCTGTAAACATGTCCTTTCTCTCCCTTGGATCACTCAAGCAGACAAGCACACTTGCGAATTTGTATGCATTTATCATAAAATGCTTGGTTTCTTAAGCTTCTTACGATTGTCGTATTGACACCAATAATTTTATGAATTTTTGTTTTCGTTCAGTTTGAATACAGAAAAGCACTGACCGATCATTCGGACCTACCTGCAGAAGTGCCACCCACTTGTTGAAGCAGTGTATAACAGGAACTGAAATTTCAACCCCTTGACAATGTTTCATGATAGAACTTATAAATGTTTCCGTTTACCTGTTTATCAATACTTTTCCAACTGTAGAGCAGAAGTGCTGTTCTGTGTCCCCATGGGATACAATCTGCAAGTATTTGAATAAACTGTCAACATGTGATAAAACAACTTTTTGTAATATTCATCAGATTTTAGTATTTCTTGGCTTCGACTGTATGTGTTCCAGCATATTAAGTTTGCCAGGTCTGGGGGGACAGCTAATGAGTGAACTTGGACATGTTGTGTTACTTGGTGCTCCTCTGTTAGAAGGGAAACCTAATGTGCAGTCTATTTTCTTTTGACAGGATTCAAAGAAACTGGATATGCATATTTTGAAGGAGGTCAGGAGACCTGTCGAAGACATGCTTCTGAAGGACGCTCTTGTAAGCTTGTTCTGCTTACTTTTTCCAAGTGCAATCTATTTTGTTTGTGTGCTTGCACACTAGTGTGGCAGTGTCGGTGTGAGCATTTTTAACTTTGAGGAATATTTTAAGCGTCTTTGTACAGTGGTTCCATAAACTATACGCCATAGTGATTAACTCATTCATTTGTTCCTAGCAATAGGCCTTGGCCCGTTTTCTACCTGTTATCTTAATAAACCATTGCTGAAAAAACATCAATGACTGCAATGTGAAATATGATTATTCAAGTGGCACATGCCCGCCATGTGTTGAACCAGTGGGTCAAATTCAGTGGCGATTTAGTGGTAAATGCAAGAGAAATGTGTTAGCATTACATCACTCCTCTTTGAGGTCCTGCATTCATGATTGAAACTGCATTCACCACGTTGCAAACATACACATGCAGCAATGCATGTGCGTGCGTGCTGTCCCATGCGTAATTTGTGTCAAAACTAAAAAATATGCGTGCACCACGTAGCTGGACAGACCCACAGTAATTTTGTTTGCCGTCACTTGGAGCAAGTCGGACTGTTTCTGTGTTTTGCCTAATTACATAATTAGTCATTATTGATTAATCAGCTTCATTAAATATTATGTTATGTTCAGAATAAAAGTGTGAGTGAGAAAATTGTAGGCCAACTTGAAAAATTCCTGATTCTGCTTTCTGTTGCTTAAATACATGCTACATAAAGCTCTTTTCCAAGCCACAAAGAAGTCCGTGATAATGTGCGAAAAGTGCCACATGACTAGTCATGTGGCACTCTTATATGTTTTGTGAGCTTTCTTTCAAGCCTCTGTTTATGATTTATTGTTAGCTGGCTCCTCATAGCAGCAGTAATCGCAGTTCTCTCTTTTTTTTCTCTTCCAGCCTTTGCCAACACTAAATAGGATACCTGGGCTAAAAGTTCCAGGCACTGCATTTGCAAATCTCTTGATGGTTCGAGAGTTTCTGCACAACTTTGGTGAAACGCTGCACTTTGGTGAGTTATTTATTGTCTTGATTTGCTAAGTAGCTTTTCTGTGTTAGTTGCAAGGTTTCACTGCCTAAAGCCTGCTTGACTTATTCACCCAAAAAATGGAGGGGGGGGGGGGCATAGAAATGTGATACGAATGCTCATATTTTTAAAATACTGCCAAAATAAATTTTTTTACATTTTAAATATAAAAAAAGGTGTGTGCAACCCTTTAGCCTAATTTACTTGTCATACATTACTGTAAGGAGCTGGTGTCCAAAACACATCTGCCTCCTTTTGCTTTCTCTTAAGAAAATGCAAGCACAGCCTTTTTGTTATCACAACACTGACAAAAACTGGAATTCATTCATTCAAATTTTAATTCATTCAATTGGCTTAGTTACGCTGCCTCTCCATGTTGAACATCATGCTGCTTTCTCTATGTGGACGTGCGTGCATTTCTCTTGAGAACTGAGTTTTTCATCTTTCTTCAAGTAAAGGCAATTACCTGCTGTTTGTTTCTGGGACAATTTCAGCTTTGTCTTAGCCTTTTGTGAGTGCATGAGCTCTTTTTTTTTGGTGCCATGCCAGTACATTTACGGTGTGCAATGGTGCCTGTGCTTCAACAGAATGTGAGGCTTTTCCAACTCACAGTCAAGCTAGTTGGTTAAAAAAAAAAGTGCAATTTTTGGAGCCTAATCAGACTAAACTCTGCTTATAATGACCTGCGCAGGCTTTTCGTGTTTTAACTGCACAATTGTTACACAAGAGAAGTATTCAAGCTATTAAACTGCAAAGGCTTAGGAGTGAAGATCAACAGCGAATATCTCGGCAATCTTCTGTTTGCAGATGACATTGTCCTACTCAACAACACTCTGGACATATTACAAGAAATGATTGAGCACCTTAACAGAGAAAGTGTAAGAGTGGGGTTGAAGATTGATATGCAGAAGACAAAGATAATGTTCAATAGCCTGGCAAAGGAACAAAAGTTCAGGATTGCCAGGCAGCCTCTAGAGTCTGTTAAGGAGTGTCTTTATATAGCTCAATTACCCGCAAGGTCCCCTGATCATAAGACGGAAATTCACAGAATAAAAATGGCTTGGAGGGCACATGGCAGGCATTGTGAGATTCTGACTGGGAGCTATCATTGAAAAGAAAGGTGTACAATCACTGCATTCTACCAGTGCTAACATATGGGGCAGAAACTTGGAGGTTGACAGTCAAGCTCGAGAACAAGTTAAGGGCCATATAAACAGCGATAGAATGAAAAAACTTGGAGGACGCTTAAGCTTCGCCTTCAAGAGTGGAACGCGATAGCGTTATCGCACCCCGTTCGCATTGCCCACTCATTCGCTCGGCATGCTCTTGAGTCACACAAAGACGAAACGTGCTCCTGAGCAAGCGGAACGAACCAAAGAACTCGGTGTCTCGGAGGTAGAAACGATCTACGCGAGGCAAACGTCGTGATCGGCACGGACAGCCGGGCCGCGACGCGCCATGAAGGCGGACGCGATCATGGGGCTGACGTCTCGATGGGATCGTCCTCTATCTCGCTTGGGAGCACCACACAGATGCATGACTCCTCACCAGCAGCACAGCGCACATTGCAGGGGACGCTTTCCCACCAGACGCACTACGGCGCAGCAATCACGTCAGAGGCGTCCCGCATCAGACGCTGCACCTAGGAATCGCGCCGTGAGCGAAAAGAGGAGCCACGTCGCCTAAACACGAGGGTTCGAGAGATGCACACTGGAAGTTGGAAGGGGAGAGAGCGAGAAAACTTATTAAACGCAAGGGTATTGGGGCATCCTTGCACCGTTCCTCGCATGGCCCCAATGCGCTCAAACGAGACAAAGGAGAGAAGCGTTTAACTGCGACTTCTGTAATTTACATGCTCATAATTACCGATATGCACCGCAGTATAACTTTCTACAGTACGTTTCTAAGGCAACACCGCATTCACTAGAGGCGCTTTTGTCCCGCTTTGAAGCATCGAACTCATGGCTGAGTGGTAGCGTCTCTGTCTCACACTCCGGAGACCCTGGTTCAATTCCCACCCAGCCCATCTTGCAAGCTGTTTTTATTTATGAATTGCCTTCCACCATTTTTCGCTCACGGCCAACGGCAATGACACCGGCTTTTCTGCAACACGAGCTCCTTATTGCTGTCGCATTATAATGTTAGGTGTACCGTTAAGAGACGGGAAGAGATCGGTGTAGATCAGAGAGCAAACGGGGATTGCCGATATTCTAATTGACATTAGTAGAAAAAAATGGAGCTGGGCAGGCCATTTAATGCATAGAATGGATAACCGGTTGACCATCAGAGTTACAGAATGGGTGCCAAGTGAAGGGAACTGCAGTCGAGGATGGCAGAAAACTAGGTGGAGTGATGAAATTAGGAAATTTGGAGGTGCAAGTTGAAATCGGTTGCCGCAGGACAGTGGTAATTGAAGATCACCTGGTGGAGGCCTTCGTTTTGCAGTGGATATGAATAGGCTGCTGCTGATGCTGTTTAAGCTAATTAGTGCTCCGCAATGGCAAATCGCATACAGCAAGGAGATGCATAAGTGTGGACAAGTTGCACATTGCGCTGACTTCAAACTGAGCCTTAATAATAAGAAAAAGTTTTTTGCACAAGAGTGACAAAGTGAAAATGAAAGTGAAAGCCAGTAGAGCAGACTGCGTAAAAATGAGAATAACATCTTTGGTGGTTCTGCAGTCATGCGTGTGGCTTCTTCTTGTCCTATGATTTGCTCATTTGGCTCTCACTTGGCCTTTTATAACTTTTATTTGTGTCGTTCTTGTACATTGAACCCTTGCCACTTGAAGTTCAGTTGTAAGTCAGCTCTATGAGTCTCTGGTACAAATTTACACGTCTTTTTGCAATTGGCTATATTGCTTAAAGTCACAGTGCACTGCCTTCTCTCCTGCTCCTCGCCAGATGTGGACAAGGTTCCCAGCTTGAACTCTCTCCAGCTGGGCCTGATCAACCATGACATCAAGTCGGAACAGCAGTTGCTCAACGTAGTGCAGCACCTGCTCACGTGTGCCATTCATGACCCGGGAACACTGCCCTGCAAGGAGGTGCTTACTGCATTCCCTTCTTTTTGCTTTCTACCTTGTTCCTTTTGTCAGGAATTTACACTGCCTCGCTATCTATGGTTTCATGGGTACCACAAGCTATGTGTACAGTCTGACCTAAATACAGTCAAACCTCGATATATCAAACACGGATATATTGAATTATTGCATATATCGAACACTTTCTATATCACCTCGAAAATCGCATGCATTGTTATTTTTTTTATTTTGAACGGGGTCGGACGTAAAATGGATATATCGAACTCCGCCAACCCAGACCACGTGCGCTCTGTTGACAGGCGGTGAGCTTTCCTGCAACACCCTCGAAGATAGCGCTGGCACGACGGGCGTTCCCGACTGCTGTGCACCATAGCTGCGCATGTTGATCGCGTCGAGGGTGCCATTTGAACGTAGCGGCACACGCACGCGGCAACTTAGCTAGTTCTTCGTCAACGACACATTGCATTTGCTGTACCGAATCATCGGTGCCGCGCTCTGCGCCTGCCATGCCATGCGAGGACTAAAGGTTTGCATCCACAAAGACGCACGACAGCGCATGCTCGCTGTGCTCATTCATAGATGCCTTGGCAGACGCCACTTAATACTATATTATTGGCAGTGTTTCAAAATGCTTCGATTGACGAGTATGGAGATCTCAGCAGAAGTAGCGGCCAAACGAAGACGCTGCCGAGGTTGATCCCACAGGCACAGATGTTGCCCCACTCCCGACTTCAACTGGGGCTGTAGCTGGCATCGGCCTATCGCTTGTGGTTCATCGACTATGTGAGGACTCCGTTTTTAAGGGGAGACGCGGGTCGAAAAACGGCGATTTTCATCAGAAAAGTCAGTTTTATGTTTTTGACTGTTTCAGCAAGATTGATCCCTCCTCTTTCACATATAAAGAAATCAGAGCCGTAAATGATTGGGAAATTATAAATAAACTCGGTGAAAGCACCCGAGGTGGCGAGAAAAGGTGCAAATCTGGCCCATTTTTCAGCGCGTGATGCGTCAAATCGCGGCGTCACAAGCTGTTGGGCTTGTGCAAGGCAGTAGGCCTACGCTTTTTCTCTCCAAGGTCGGCTTTGCCGCGTCACAATCTCCCCGAGAAGTAATAATAAAAACAACATTTCACCGCCAAAACCGAGCGCTTTCGCTGGATTTTTAAATCACGTGGTGCGATTCCGGCCACGCCATTGGCTGCTAGCGCGCGACGCGGCCGCAGGTTGTCTGCTCTTTCTGCGACGCGCCGCTTTCTCCACGTGTTCCCAGGCTTTCAGGCATTTTTCTGCTCCTTGTTTCGATGGATCCCGTGAAGAAACGCGATTTTCGATCTCGAAAGTATCGGTCGAAGCACAAGTTCAAGGGGACTCGCCGCAAAGTCAAGCGGCGTGCAATGGAGACGTCCGCGGCAGCTAAGCCTAACCTAGGCGACGGCGACGCTTTCGACGGTTCAAAGCCGGCCGGCCGCTCAAGTTTCGTTGACAGCGCAGACGAATTCGTCAGCGCATAGGAGAAAAAGTAGATAATCTTCGACAATCAAGATAGGAGCGGCGAGGAGATGGCAAGCACCTTTATCTGCGAGATCGGCGTCGGGAACGTGAGCGCCGCGGCATGTCCGGCGTGCGGACGGCGCGACCTTTTTATCCCCGTGAGTTGGCCAAAAAACGGAAACGACTCGCGTCGTTTTTGGGGTTGTGTTGCAGCAATGCAGCGTGTACCACGTCCGTTATCTCGTCAATGTATTTGTCGCGGCGTGCATCTCCGGTAGACGACGCTAACGGTGGAGCGCGCCCTTCGGCCAGCCCAAGAGAGAGTTTCGCCGTGAATATCAAGGCAGTGGTTGCGGCGCGCGCATTTAGAGCTGTACACAATCTACTCGTCCGATTTTGTGCAGTTCTTGGTTTGCCAAAGCCGATGAACCATAAATCGTTCACCGCCATAACAAAGAAAGTGCACCTCGCTGCTACAAGAGCAGTGGCTGAACTTGGAGTTGGCTCGGAAAGTAACAGCGCAGGAAGTGGGTCAGCATGGTGCTCACGAAGACTCTATGAGAGAACAACATATGGCGCAGGTGAATTCTAAAGTTGTGCACTGGATCTAGATACCCTGGCCTGCATTATGTGCAATCTTTATATAGATTTCAGCGCTACAACACAAATAAAGAACTTTTATAACTTTCAATCGTGTTTTTCTCGGCTTCATATTTTTGGCCAAACATGGCTTTTGTGCACGACATTTGATGTACTTATTGTGGTCCAATCAAGACCACATTTGGTGTGCATCATCTTTAAGATGTGTAGAATGCACTGATCTAGATTTTAGTGCAACCAGTTTATTTTTAAGAATGGAAATGTTCATTACCCTTGGGCACCAATCACTGAAAACGAAGCATCAGATATGAAATTCTCTCAAAATGTTGCCTGTCAAGGGAATTGCATTATCTTGGTTATTAGCAATCAGTGGAGTGTTAGGGACAAGAAAAGCCATTTTCCACTGCTATATCATGCCAACTGCTAGGTCCAGTAGCTGCACAAACATGCACTGTTTTTCACTTATGCATGGCACTTAGGACATGAAAGCATCAAGCTATCCTAAAACTAAAAACAGATTTGGAATGAGGATATCAATCTATATAAGTGGTATAATTTTCATTTGTCTAGCATTAATATTTAAAAAGAAAGGTTTCTGAGGAGCGTCTCCCCTTAACACTTTCCTGCCCGCAGGAAAATAAGCAGTTTTCGGGTGGTCTAGTAAACGATTTTTTTGCTGCTACACCAAATGCTTCATATTAATATGTGTAGTATCAATTTGTAGAAGAAGCAATGTGCTTTCTAACGGTATTATTTGCAAGCAGACATTTATTAACAATTCTTTGAAAAAATTAATTAATAAAATAATGTGAACAAAAATGAGAAAACTCCGCAAAAACGTCGACGCTGCTTTGCACCAAGACAACATAAAAAAAATTCAAAATATACATTTTGAAGAAAAAGGTCGTATACAACATTCCTGCAGATATAAACTTTCTATCTGTACAAGTTATTTTTGTACAAAGGAAAATGTTATCTCTAGTGGCTATCGTGCCACTGCACAAAGCAGTTGCGTGATGTGGTGAAGCACAAGTTCGTGGAGCACGTCTCGCAGAAAACGTTCGTTTTTTGTTCAACTTTCCGTTCTTTATAGCACAATTTGCAGTTCCTGTATCTTTGTAGCTTCTGGGGCTTGTGCTGTTGATCCTTAGGGGCACTTGTAACAGGAACAGCAGGAGGAGCCTTGGGGTCTGGATGTTGTTGCTCATCAAGTCCTATGAGCTGCTCCAGCAACTCTAGCCTGAACGCGAAGTGATCGAAGCGCGAACCTCTTTACAATTCAGGCAGTTCGGGATGCTGCCGATGGTGGTCATCAAATATAATAAAGCTGTTTACAACAGCAATATCTATACAGTGGAAAAAACAGTGTTTTCCACCAGCGCACGCACTTCATCACAACATTGTATGTCCCAATTAGCTGGTCTAATTTATCTATGCTGAGCATGCCCACATTGTACAAGTCAATCAGCATCGGGTTTTTCACGGATACTTCTTCCCACTTATTGTTCACTTTCCTTCTGCGCTTCGCAAGTACAAATTTGTTGGCTGTGTGGGCTGTCGACATCATGTGAACAACACGCTTGTCCTTCCATTGTAAGTATAGAACGTCCTGAGCCCGTAGCCACCGAACATCTCCTCTCTTTGCTTTTTTGTCCCATTGACTGTCCTTCAGCTCGGTTGGAAAACCCCACGATCCTTGCACGTTATGCCACAAGCAAGCGTCTTGCGCTCCAACAAGTGTACAAACAAGGATGTCGACGTGTAAAAGTTGTCCAAATAAATTATGTAGCCTTAATCCAGGTAGTCCTCCATTCAACATCGAATGCCAGCCCACGTGTGCTTGGTGCTTCGCGCTTTCCCGCGTATACACTGAACTGAACAGTGTAACCAGATTTGGAGTCCACCAATACCCATAATTTATATCCCCATTTGATAACTTTGTCCCACATATACTGTCTAATTCCGGATCTGCCTTTGGACTTTACCATCCTCTCGTCAACGGAGGGGCTCCGATCAGGTTGAAAAAATTGAGCGGATGAGGAGTTGGTGTGCTTCAGCAGCGAAGCTACGCAATGCAGCTTGCCATGGAATGCGGCAGTTGTCTTCTCAGGGTCGGACACACTGAGGTATGCAAGCAACGCTTTGAATCGATTTCTTGGCATTACCGAAGGCAGAAGAAGGCCAGAAAATAATTTACGCGTGTTCCAGTAGCAGTGCAAGCACGGCACTTGTACGACACCCATGTAAATGAGAAGTCCGTTAAACTTCATCTCATCGGGAGTCACTTCTGTCCATGTTCCATCTCTCTCACTGTATGACTGCTTCTCCAAAATATGCATCCACGCATATTTATTAGTCATGTTGCATATCTCTGCGATTATTTCTGCCGTGAAGAACAGCGCGAAGAAGTCGACGGCTCTTATGAAGCGCCGCGCGGCACTGCAGAGCGCAATGCCGAGGTCAGCTCCAGGCCGTCTTCTCGCGCAAAACTCCACTCTTTGTGCCACTGCCGACAAGTGGTCTTGTCCAAACGAAGTTGACACCCTGCAGATAGTAACCGCGACCTTTAGAACACGCCGGATGTCCTTAGATCTGATCGCGGCCGCGATGAAATGGTTCAGAGTAGAAAACGGAACTTACCGGCGTATACCTGTTGACGTTCCGGGGCTACTTGACGCACTTTCACCGTCCTTGCTGACGTCGGATGAGTGAAAATCATCTCCCGAGTCTCCATTGCTACCACCATCACAAAATTCTGATGCAGACTCATCGGAATCCTTCAAAACTCACCGTTTCCGAGGAACAGCTGCGCGTGATGTCGATGCCATATCAGGAATTATGCGCGCTCATCAAGAGCGATTAAAAGGTGCTTTAAAAATCCCTACCGTGGCGAAAAAAGGAAACACAAAAGCCAAACTTGAAAAATAGTTGTTCTTTTATGCGCTGGATGGCGCTAGCTGTCCATAAGCGCTCCGAACGAGATAAAATCTACGTTGAAACCATCGACAACGTATTGTAGATGGGTATAGGCGCAGACAGGAAAGTGTTAAGCACGCGGCTGCCTCTAAAGAGCAGGCTACACTGCTGCGTTACTTTCAGCTAAATAAATAAACACTTTGTGTGAAGCTTCAAGTGCTGTGCCATGATTGGGGTGCTATCGGGAATCATTGTTCGGAGCATGCATTCAGCTGCTCCGCGCGCAACTGGCCTAGGCCACGCCGATATTGTGCGGCTGACGGAAGTCGGTATGGCCTAGGCCAATTGCATGCGGTGCAATCGACCGTGCGCTCTGAACAACGATCCTCCATCGCACCCTCGGTTCATTGATTGGTTTGTGGAAATTTTTGAGGCGTTTTTTACGTGATTTTATATAGAGAATTCTGGCTATATCGAACTATTTTACGATCACCATGCTGTTCGATATATTGAGGTTTGACGGTATAATAATGTGGATATAACAAATTAAATCTAAAATATTGCTGATCAATATCAGTGTGTAATGAATATATGTTTATAACGAATATATGATGAAGGTATCTCCATGTTGGGTTTGACTTGGATATCACTGCACTATCAGGTATTTGTAATTGATTTTGTAAAGGTCTTGTGTCTGTAGGAGGTAGTGTGCTGTTTTAGAAGTCACTGAATACACAGGAAATTCCAGTTCATAAGACAGGCATGAAAGGCGGTGTCCTCTGTTGGTTTTATGCACAAGTGGCTTTGGCATTCACAGAGGTGATGTACCATGTTTATTGCAAGCTCTACTACTTCACAAAGGCTGACCTGAGGTTCGAGTTACTTTGTTTTCACTGCATTGCTTACATTTAGCACTTATGTAGAAGTTTCGGTTAAACCTAAAGGAACACTACACACAAAAAGTAAAATAGGTGGACTTAAGAAAAGGAAATGATTTTGAACTTTCTCAGCAGTTGCTTGGCACAGACAAACTACTAGAATATAGAATACACGGGGAAGGCAGGAGATGGAAATTCAAGACGATGAGCAAAATGATAACAAGGGAAAAGCGGGAGCCAACATTTCGACAATTGGAATAGTCTTTTTCGAGGCGACATATGCTTTCCTCGGCACAGTATGGTAGGGTTCTTCTAAAGGGGAGAGGGGTAAGGTGGGTGGGTGTGGCAATGACCAAAGGTATGTTAGCGGCGAGGGTGTGGAATTGAGAATAAAAGAGTACTGTGCAGAAGGCCAGTGACGCGGTCCTGTGTCATCCGGCGTGTCAATGGCCGTGTGCACAGCACCCCTCTATTACCTGCTTCGCTGGAGGTCATAGGCTATCATGTCTCTGAAAGAGATAATAAAAGGAGCATCAGAAAACGGTGCCCATGAAAAAAAACAATTACTGATGTGGAATAAATACATGAATGAAAGAAAAAGGTAAAGAAAGGAAAAAAAAGAACACCAAGCAATCAAACTAAGTGTTGTTGCCTATAGCTTGAAGTTTAGCATAGCAAATAGATTCTAAAACTCCCTTTGAAACGTTTATGCCTATTGGTTGACATTGGTTGAGTAGCATGCATTTGGCTGTGTATGACAGGCATACTCAACCAAATACCTCATAATAAGTGCAAGTGCTCAAGGCCATTAAATAGTGCATAGGTTTGCTGAAATCAGATAGCAAGTCCAAATTACCAGATTTTCCTAATAAATTGGGTTCAAATTAACTCTCCTTCCTTGATATGTCCCTCACTGGCCCTTTCATCATGTGACTATAATTAATGGATTGGTCTTTGCTGCCTTTCAAGAGGAGGACTGTTGTGTTTAGGAGTTCTTGCTTTTTTTTAATGCAATTTGCATCATTCTTTGCAACTGGAGTAATACGATTTTACCAGTTTTGCTTCATGCTTGTTTTTCTTCTTTATGTTCTCTTCCAGCCTGTAGTAACACACATGTGTAAGGCTGTAGACATCTTTCTCTTTAAAAAAAAAAATGCCAGGTTATGGTTTCAACCTCTTCTGCTTTGTAATTCACAGGCTATTACAGTCCTTGGGCAACACATGAAGGACGCCACAATCACAAATGATACTGTAACAGAGGCCCTACATCTGTATTTCATGGCTCTCGACAAGGAATGTGCTGTAAGTTTCCAGAGGTGATTGCAGCTGTTTTGCCAGTACTGCTGGTCACAAACCACATTCAAAACTTTATTGATGTGTGTTGCCTACAGGCAACATACCATATCGTATTTTTTAATTTTTGTGGAGTTTTGGTTTGGTATTGGGTACAAAGTTTCTAGCTATATGTCTTCTGCCAACACTGACTGACAGGCAGCAAGTGTCATTTGTTAATTTAGAGCAGAAACTCGGGATGAGGAAGCGTAACTTAGGCATGTGACTTGCTTTTTTTTTTTTTGAAAGCGCGGTCAGAGGAGACAGACAGATGGATCTCCGTCTGCAGTGGTGTCACACAAGTGGTGTAAAGCAAGTGAAATGCATACCTGTGGTTCACATGTGATGAGCGTTGTCTGGTGTAGCCCACTTACAGTTTTCTGCCTGACATTTTCTCCCTATTGCTGAAAAAGTTTCTGCAAAATATATTTTTTTAATTTTAATTGATTATGCTTATCCTAGATAAAATAAGTTTAGATAAAAAAGAAGCATTCTTGAAGATATATATATGTGCTGTCATTAAAGGGTTTACGGCTTACACTTTCACAGTCTGCATGTTTGGACTGTTGTACTGAGTGTTAGATCAACTAGCAATCACTACAGTGAGGCTTGTGTTTTTTTTTTTTTTTAAGTGCGCACAAGCAAATAATGGAAGGAACACTAGGACGTTAGTGTATATCACAGTGGATAAGTTCTGCTTGTGCATGCTATTCATTCATTTATCAAGCTACGCATGCTACAGGCTTGCATGAAGTAATGCTGTTGGCATATATGTTGAAAATTTGTTGACAGTAGACTGCATCTTTTTGCTTCCTTCAGATGTATCAATGGGTAACTGAAAAGCCTTTCTTGGCTCTAAATCCGACGCAGAAGTCTGAAATCATGGCCTTTCTATGCAATGAGCTTCTATGTAGCCGAGCAGTAGTCCGGTGAGTATGGGCAATGAAGCTTGCTTTTTGGCCAATGCCTGTACCCAATTAAAGTGTGAAGAGCTTATATTTGATGCCTTTTGATATGCAGGCAAGTGGACAGCAGCATAGAAACTGTGATCACATTAAGGAAAGACAAGTGGCTTGCTGAAGGTGAACTACGCAAGTAAGTCCACTGGTCTATGTGTTAACCTTGGTGCTTTTTCCTTTGTTCCTGTCTCTTTGCCCACCGTAGTTGCTTAGCGGCTACGGCGTGGCGCTGCTAAGCACAAGGGCGCAGGAACAAATTACGGCCGCAGCGGCTGAATTCCAATAGGGTTGGAAAGCTAAAACACCCATGTACAGTACATTGGGTGCACATGCTTCATAATCAGATCTTTGTTTTGACATGTAAAAACCCAGAATTTAGTTCAATTAATTCTTTTTCTCTTTCTCTAAAGTTAAAAAAAGAAGAACGAAGTAAACCTCCATGTAAAGGGTAAACTTGGAAGCAACAAGCATATTGCTTCTAGCGTGAAAAGTGTTTTGTCTTGTTGACCTTTTGACACTTGGCGTTGCATCACTGCTCCTTTCAAATTGTGTCTGCGTGGCAAGATGTGTTATTTTAGCTTGAAAGGTCAATAGTGGTTGCTTTATGACAGGTGTACATGTTTCTTGGTTACTGTGTCCAGCCAGATTTAAAATGTTTCAGCCTAACTGTGACATTCAATCTCCCATTATAACAGGCTTAGGAGTACACAACAGAGCAGGCAACGGAAAGCCATCCTAAAACAAGAATTAGAAAACAATGCTGCTGCTGCAGCAGCAAACAGCAGTAGTAACAGCAACAACAATAACACCGCCACCAGCACCACCACTAGCAACACTACGAGCAACACTACCAGCAACGCCACCAGCAATGCCACCAGCAATGCCACCAGCAACGCCACCAGCAACACCACCAGCACAGCTACCAGTGAGGTGTGCCCGAACCATGCCACTACCGCAAGCGGCTCGGCGACGCCGACCAACAAAGACTCTGAGGAGAACAGTGTCAAGGGTGAGACAGCCAGTGAGGCTGGTGACAAGGCAAGCAAAAGTGGCCGAGATGAGGAAGAGGACAATGAGGACCCTGCCAACGACAGTGGCAACGAAAGCGATGACCCTCAGGAGGCAGAAAATGCAGAAGAGGAAGAGGTGAGTGCACAGGGTTGTGACTTGCTTGAAAGTAATGTTCTTTTGATGGCACACTGGCATATGGTCATTTCACAAGTTAGCCTCCTTTCACTGACGAAGGGTACCCGACTAAAATAATAGTCGCGCTTGAAAGGGCCCTGAAACACTTTTCTAACTAATTGTAGCATGGCCTCACTATTAAAGTACATTGTCCCACAAATCTTTTGCCGCAAAATTTTTTCGAATCCTTCAACTATAAGTGGAGTTGTTGCGCTGATACCCGGCATCCTCTTGCTTTTCATCTATGCTAGCATGCTGGAAGCTACACCCAGCGACAACTTTCTGTTGGACTGCAGCGAAAGCTACGGAGCCAAAGCACACATTTTTTGTTCTTTGCATCTGCATGTAGTCAGCGAATGTATACAACTGCAAGCTACATACCGTAGAACAAAACATACTACTTATTATGTCTGTATTTTTGCTCAAGATTTATTTAATAGATAATAAAAAGATTTCTTAGGAAAGGGATTTCCATTTCTTGCTGTTCCTAGCTTTATGACTTTCGGGTGTCAATGTCTGGTTTTCCTGGTCATATAAACCGCAAGTATAACTTCGGCACTACTTGGCCTAATAACTCAAGAACAGAAGCATTGCACTTGCGAGTGCGTGCACGTAGCTTTGGCTGTGTTACCACAGAAAGTTGTCGTCATGTATTCATAGCGAAAAAGCCAAGAGGGCAAAGCGCTTGCCAAAATTTGAGTGTTGCGGCGGCGAAAGGGCTTGTCGCGGCATCTTGTGGTGGCCATAGTAGACTACACCACGCAGCATGCTGCTGCCACATCGAAGGCCACGTGCAGCAGAAGCAGTTAAGCGTAGAGCAAAGATGAAATGATTTTTCTATCTTTTTGAGATTGCAGACATATATATTTCTTGTTTATTTAACTCAAAATGAGCAATTATGTGTTACTGAGAATGTTCTCGCAATCACAAAATCTGCCAATAGCGTTGGTGGGCCAAATGCTTCCAATGAAACCATTGCGGATGCGAGAGCAAGCGACTGTTCACTGCTTGTGACGCGAGATTGTAAATTTCCTGCTGCATGCAGTGCAATAATATTTGGCTCACATGTTTGCAGGAGCCTCGTTAACAGATTCGCAATGTTTTTTTTACTATGTTCAAAATATGTTTCAGGGTTGCTTTAAGAATGTACCCTGGAGATTAACACGCTGCAATTTTATAATCAAGTGCTTTTTAAAGAGGTTAAGCACTTTATTTCCTGTTCATTTGAGCGAAGCTTATCATTTGCGTCGTTCATGCAAAGCACAATAGCAAGCGTGTGGCCTTGTCTTGATACTGAGCATCATAATACAGACACGTATTTCATGTGCATTATTCCCAGAGCCTACCGCTTGTTATGCTAAAAGGATTCACATATACCGTATTTACTCGCATAATGCTCGCACTCGCGTAATGCTCGCACCCCCCACATTGGCTACCAAAAATTGGAACATTTTTTTTCCCTGCATAATCATCGCACCCCCAAAATTACTGCCGCGAGCCGTCTGCTTGTCGTAGCGATCGCCATGGTTGGGCGCGCGTGCTACTAGGCGGCGGTACTGTGCTATCATCCGCTGCCACCGCCGCTACCGCTCATCCACTCACCACCGCTACGCCATTTTGCGAAGGTGTCTCCAGCTCTCCGGTGTCTCGTAGGCCTCGTTTGCCTTGTCCGCGTGTTGCACCGTGCTCTTTGTGCCACTTCGCCATGGGACGCTACGCAAGCTACACAGCTGCTTTTAAGCTAAAAGCTGTAGAGTATGCATTGGAACATGGCAACTGCACCGCCAGCAGACGCTTCGGCGTCAACGAGTTTTGCGTCCGGTATTGGAGACGGCAGCACGACGAACTCAAGACAACTGGTAAGACGCGCCGGGCCTTCCGTGGACCGAAGACTGGGAGAAAACAGGAATTTCGAACGCCCTGGATGCGACCGAGGACCACCTGGTGTGGGACGACGAAGAAGCATCGGAAGATGAAGAAACCATCGATTCCAGTGTCGACACGGACTCTGATGAAGAGTACAATTGCCTGCAGGACGTACGCAACGCGAGTAGTGACGGGGAGGTTGCGCGCGGCAAATAAAGTGCTTTAGCAGCTTGAGCTTACGTTCACCCTGTACTTTCTTAACGAAGGTAAGTTACGCTTGAAAGTAATGTTTTCGTTATATTTACAATTGCGGACCTGACAATCCTGATCTTGCACCCATTCATCTTTGCATTTAACACTCCGAAACATTTGCTTGAAAATTTTCCCCGCATAATTATCGCACCCCCAAACTTCGCGTTGATTTTCAGGGAAAAAAAGTGCGAGGATTACGCGAGTAAATACGGTATATTTGCCTTCAAATTTAAACAGATAAAGTTTGGAACAAAACTAATCACATTAAAGTGTTTATTTTTAGGCTTACTCCGAGGCACTGGTGTAAACCGTGGTATCTTAAGTAACACGACTGTTAATTGAACTGTGCGACTATGGTAGCAGAGTTCCACTGCCTTCTACTCGTCCGAGTGCAAAGCAGTGTCAGCGCACAGTGCAGGCATGTAGAGAACAACTAGTAGAAGCCACTTCTGCATTTGCTTTAGAATAACTTGGAGCTAGCACCAAAGGCAAAGGCCTTCACTTCAAGAGTGGACCTGACTACCAGCAGAACTGGTGGAAGGAAGCTTGATTCATCATGAATTGAATAACCCTTGTAGTAGATACATGTTCAATTGAACAGCTTAGTTCTGTTGTGGTAGCATTTATTTTTTGCTTTGATCAGAAGTACTATTTTTACTGGTATATGATGTGTCAGCCTATTATTAGCGATGATAAAGCAGGGCAGGAAGGAAACTGGTAATAGTATTAGCAGTATGATTTATGGGTTTTTCGAGTGCACCTGGTTACAGTGCTAAGGAAGACGAACACATACTACACAAAATTCACAGGACGGGCACCGGTCCTTCATCTTCTTTGTGCTGTAACCATGTTTCGCAATTTAAGTAAACAACTAGCCCAGCTTTCAGCTAGAGTAAGCCTTTCTTACCTGTCAATCCCAACCATAGAAAGTAATAGACAGTGAGGCCAGAGAAAGCATAAGGGAAAGTTACTGTATTGACTTGTGTAAGGGCCGCACTTTATCTTCCCAATTTTAACGAGGTGCGGCCATTGAATTGGACTGAACCTTTTGGTCGAAATGGTGCCGGCGGAGCCTTGTGCACACCCTGGTTCCTCGGATGTACCGTAAAAACCGGACTATAGGTAAGACCGGAGTATAGGTCGATCCCCCAACTAACGAATTCTAAAAATGAAAAAAATATATTTCAATAGCAAATATACTGAAAGACACCCTTACTTTGAAACAAATGCGACTGAGCCGGTTGCACAATAATGACAGTATTTATGTAAACGCTGCTCGCATGTGCACGTGGCCAAGTTGTTTTTAACAGTGTCGCGCGACTATCGACCCGCGTGCTTGTCAGCACCTTATTAACGGCGCTGAGCAGCGAAACAAACGAGATACGCACATGTGTACACATGCGCTTACTTTCGCTGTTTCGCTGTTTTGCCGCTCCGTGCCGTGTTGATAAGGTGCTGACAAACACGCGGGTCGATGGTAGCGCAATACTGTTAAAAATTGGCCGTGTGTACAGTACACAGAAAGGCTCTAAGTGCACAAGCGCTACTCCGAATCAGAACAACGCCTTTGACCAGAGTCATCCGAACTAGAGTCGGATGATGAGTGCTTCTTGCTGCCCAGTCCATAGGCGCGCGCGATCTCTACTGCTTTCAAACGGGTGCTTTGGCAGTCACAGGTAGCGATCTTACACGCAGCTCCCGGACGAACTCCGCAACCTTGTCTTCCAGTTCTGCGGTCTGCGCTGGAATCCGCCCACGAAATGACATTTTCTTTTGGTTGCTGCAAGTTGTAATACAGTGGAATCTCGTTGATACGATTCTCACGGGCACCGAAAATAAAAACTTATTATCCAAAAATCGTATTATCCAAAACGGACTCCAAAAGATCGCGAATAATACATACTTGGCACAGAACTTGCTTTTATTAAAGCACTTTAAAATAATCCGTCACTTTGCGCTGCACTTTTTGCTTTTCGAGGTCCTGCAGCAAGCTTTTCTGGAACTCGTAAAAACGAGTAGCAGTTTCCTCGCTGAGCTCCGCAGACGCGACATAGCCACGAAGCCCGTCCAAAGCTTCGAGAGCACCGTCAGTATTTAATGGCCGACGATCGCTGCTGCAATCTCCGGCGTCTTGGTTGTCATCGTCGTAGCTCTCCTCTTCAGCGGTAACATCTGCAATGATGTCTTGGACGGTGCGCAATTCACATGTCGCCAGTTGGTCGTCCGCCGATACAAACTCTTCCGGAGACGCGTCGACATTGAGGTCACCCCAGTCCGGGATGTCAATCTCTGCGCCGTCATCCCCATTTTCCTCAGTATCGCCAGGTGCACAAAAAAAGCCACACTTCTTGAAGCAGTTGGCGATGGTGTCAGGTTTGACGCGATCCCATGACATCGCCAGAAAATGGATGGCATCAAGAAGATCCACCTTCAAGCTGGCATCTTTCCGGTCAATCTTGGCCAAAAAGCGTCTGATCAACAAGCTCCTAAAGTGAAATTTCATGTTTCTAATGATTCCTGCATCTAGGGGCTGCAAGTGGCTGGTGCAGTTGGGCGGCAGGAAAATTACTTTTACGTTTTGCAGCCACGAAGTATCGACAGGGTGCGCGGCACAATTGTCGAGAACCAGAAGAATTCTACGGTTCGCGGCACGCATCCGGGCATCCAGAAATGTGAGGAACTCTCTGAAAAGGGCTCCGGTCATCCAGACTTGAATGTTCTTCTGAATTTCTTCTCGCTTGCCGACGATCGTGTTCAGCGTGGAGACAGGCAAACAAAGTTCGCGTGCCAGGTCGACACGTTTCTTCTGCGGATTTTCGTCGACTTTTGCTAGGACGTCGAGTTTTTCTTTCAGCGATAACGCTTTACGCTTTCTAGACATGGTGAAGCGCACGGGTGAAACGCGGCACCAAAACAGAAGAAACGATAAGGGCGAAGTGCAAGCTGAACGCTCGAAACACCAAAATGGCAACGAGAAATGGCAAGCACAAAGCCAACAAAGCCTACAGCATCGTCAATGCATGCGCCAATCACTGCTTCTTGGTCACGTGATTTTACCGTGAGTACTATGTCTTAGGATAGATGGCGCTAAAAACCTTCGGTGCGTTTGGTGTGCGAGCTTGCGAAAATCGCTCCCAGAGGCCGCCACACTGCTGCAGGCGCTGTGCAGAAGCATGGCCGGACTCTAGCCGAGCCGAGCCAGGCCAAGCCTCGAGCATACAAAGCGCGCGTCGCCGCGTCTTTAGTCCGCCGTGCCTGTCGTTTCGCTCGATGTTAATTTCAGTAGCTCTGCCCACCCGCTTCAAAGGACTGGCTCTGATGTTATCATCATACAGAAGACGTTTCCGGGATCGTATTATCCAAACCGACGTGGAAATACGATCGTATTAGCCGTACAAAAATGCATTTACCTCTATAGGGCATCGGCCGGGAACGAAAAAAAAACGCATTATGCCGAAAAACGTATTTAGCCGAATCGTATCAACGAGATTTCACTGTACGTTGCTTTTGCCTCCGCCACTACCAAATTCTCTTTTCGGATACTCCAAATTCGTGTTGTGCCGCCAGGTTGCCGTGGGCTTCTGCATACTCAGTCGCCTTTTTCTTGAAGGCAACGGTGAATTGACGTCGGCTTCCGCTGATTTTGAAACAAAATGTGAAAAAGCAGCCTTTAACCAATATAACTTTGTGACATTGGAAATGCAAAATGCTGGTGCCACATTGTCGTCACGCCGCGCTGCTGCTGATGACGATGGCGAAGGCGGCTGTTTACTTCGTCTGCCCATTGTTGCAAGACTTTCATAGTTTTTCTGCCAATGTCCGGTATATAAGACGAGGGTCGACTTTTCGCAATGGTTCTTGAAAAAAATTTCAACCTATATTCTGGTTTTTACGGTACCATTGCATCAGACATCAACGTGCAGCTCGTGATCTAGTAGGGGCATGCGGAAGTACACAGCACACAAATGTTCGCCGATGCACTGCATTGGGGCACCAAACTCGATTGCTTCTGTGTTGGAATCTCTCTCTCTCTCTCTCTCTCTCCCTCCCAATTTTGGGCTGCCAAGTTGTCGGGGGTGCAGCCCTTACACAGGTGCGGCCCTTACACAGGTCTATACGGTAGTTGTTTTGCTTAGTTGAAGCATAGAAATAATATGGCAAATGGAAATGAAAGTGGGTGAATAAGATAACTGGCCACAGCTGGGAGCCGAACCCATATCTCTCGCATTACGTGTGCAGTGCTTTACCAATTAAGCTACCACAGTGGCTATCCCGCCCACTTTCTTGCGTATTTGCGTATGTGCTCGTTAGCCTTGGGGGTGTTAGCCAATGCCGCTCATGGCCAAGGCGGCAGATGTAGAATGGAAGTGGAACATTCTTTAGTTGCAGGCATCACAGAATATGTGTGCTTAAAAGTAGGCAACTTGCCAGTAAACCCTCGTATGCTGCCTTCAAGGCCCTCGCTATGCAACAAGCGAGAAGAAAAGGAGATCCGAGAAACTATTTTTTGTTTTTGTTAGTCACAACCACACACAGCTACACGGCTGTGTGGCTGCACAGTCTCTACATTGTCGACTGTTGAACTTTGTGCACTCGTTTTGATGTCTCCATGGCATCTTTTTGTGTCAAATACATCTACCATAGGCAAAGGGTTGACAGATAAAAGTTTGGCTTGCCTTGCACCTGGATAGAAACAGTTGCCAAAAGCATACAGTTCTGCTCAGTCTTCTTGGCAGTGGCACACACTCCTCACATGCTGCTTCACCTTGAATATGGTTTGGGAGCCTTGTGCAGTGAAGCCAACCCAGAGGACGAGTCACAGTATTTCAACATTCAGTACATTTCGAAACAACAGCTGTGTGCTTGAGTAAACCATCTTTCCTTTTAGTATGCTTTGGGACCTCATCTGAATATTGTGGTTATATATTTACAGGACAGTGAATCAAGTCTCACTAACGAAGAGTTGGAGAAGAGGATAGCAAACCTTTCAAAGGTTGGACTTTTTCTGTCTAGTTTTGTGTAGGGATGTGAAGTAGCATTGATGTAGACTCAAGATTTGTTAAACAGTGGCATTAGAGCTGCTTGAATGCTTAAGAATCAAATTAGCAGGGCTGTGTGAATGCCAGATAGTACATTTCTAATAGAATATCCATTCGAATCAAGAAAAACGAAAGTCTAATAATGAAATTAAAAATTTGGAGGACGCTTAAGCTTTGTTTTTATGAGTGGAATGCGATGGCATTCAAAGATCCTTGACTGCTTCGCACGCTTCCCGGCAATTGCAGCATATGTAACCGCAATGTTTACCGGAAAATGCTTGCGGTGTACGCTATGCATGAAGGGAAGCTTTCTGGTAGAAATGCGGCCTCTTGCATGGGCCGCGATGCAGCGGAGGCGAGCGCCATCTGGAACTTTTTCAAGGAAGCGGGCACACCGCTCCGTGAATGGAGATATTTACGCGCCAGTGTGTGCAAATGGTGGATGCTGTCTCCAGTCTATGCATTGTAGAAACACTAGAAAAGGGGTTTGTTTGAGTTTTTGCATAACAGAATTAAGTTTTCCTATATATTCAAATTAGAATCCAAGAGCTATCATGTCTGTAGGTTGTGTGTAAGTCATAGTTTACAATTTTTCCACGTAATTTAGCTTGGGAAATTCAATTATTTCAATCAATTCCTTGCATCACATGGAACCACGCATACCTAGGTATGCGTGGTCTGAAAATGTTTTTACTGAAATGACGCCACACGCGGGACACTGACGCCGACACGATTTTCTACGACTCGGGCTCCCTAACACTATCACGTTAATATCGGGATTTTTCAAAAGGGTAATGCTTATAAACTTTGGGCAAGAAAATATGGTACTGCAGATGCTTGGAAGGCTCGTAGTATTGCATAAGAACAATGCAGCAAGCTATCAGTAACTTAGGTACATAGAAATTAATACTACGGTCTATACCCTTATTCAAGGGAAGACTAAATTAGTACACCAGCACTGATTACAGTTCAATTCTGTAGTATATGAAGATCTGGAAATTATCTTTTAGCAATATAATTTCTCTTGAACAGACTGACACGCTTTTTTTTTTTTTTTTTTCTCTGAAACTAATGAATTAAACTCGCAGAGAACTTTCTGTAGCTATGAAAGGAAAGCTACGGGCGAGTGGCTACTGCACATGTGTTTCCCCGCCAAGTAGTCCTGCATCGTTTGACAGTGCTTTTGGTTGCTCGGAACAGACGCTTAATCGGCGCAGCTTCCACGTGCAATCATTTCTCATTTCCCCAGATGTGAAATGTTAAAGCTGCAAAATAAGTAAACCTTTACACTAGGTGGTGCCCTCTGTCTTATTTAGCTGTTACTAATAAGGTGTTTATGTTTTCTCTTTCCCAGCCTAAACCAACGTGGATTAAAATGCAGGACTCTCTTCAGAAGTGCTCTCACTTGTGCGCGCTCTGCCTCCGTAGCTTCCCCTTCATAGCCACAGACAGTTGTCTGCAAGTATAGTGATGTTCTGTTGAACTGATTACCAATGAGGTTCTTAGTTTAATAGTGGAGTTGTGTGTTGCAGGAATCTTTTATTTATTGCATAGAAAGTTTTGCTTTTCAGTTTTTCTCCAACATGCAGAAGGGCAATCGCAACTTTAGGGCAGGTGGGTTATTGTAAAGTCAATCTGCTCGACTGACGACTGCACATCACACATAGTTCACATTGTTTCATTGTCAAGTTCAGCATGATTTGCCACCTGTCAAAGATCCTGAAATCTGGAGGGTCACGGCAAGTTTATGCGGCCTATGCGTTGCCATTCTGCGAGTTTCAGCGTTCGGGCACTGTGTGGGTGATCCTCGCATCGCGCTGACGTCGGGAAGCACTCGCAGTGACAAAGTCCGCTACCGGCGCATAAGCCGGTGCAGCCTGTCTGTGGCACTTGACGCTCCTTTTGCGGCGAAAACAAAGTGAAACACTTGCTGGGGCGGCATCAAGCACGAGGGGTTTCGTGACACATGTAACAAATGGCAGTGTGCAGGTCTCTGCAACGTATATATAGAAAAATCAAATTATTCGAACATTCGCCATGTAATTCGATATCGATTATTTTCAAACTCCTACTAATAGTATAAGGCAAAAACGTAACCGTTTGAGAAAACTCATTTGAGCCCACTAAGAACCTCTTTCTGAAAGAAAATGAAGATAGAAAGAGGGCGAGGGGCGGTCATCTTCCCTGCCCTTCCTGCTTCCGAAGCCTCATGTTGGCAATAAATGGGAATTAGGGCATTAAAAGTTGCTCCAGCCTCTTTCTTTAGCTTGATCTCCTTATAGTACTATGGTTTAAGTATGCCTAAAGCAAAAAGTTAGTGCGGTATGTTTATAAAATTTATTTCACATTTTCAGACATTGTCACCTTCAGTATATTCCCCATTTGAGGCAGTACACAATCAATACTTTTCTGAAATGTCTTTCCTTTTACACCAGTTAGCATTTAGGCAACAAAACAGTAGTCGCAGCAAGCTAAATCTGCCAAGTAGGGAGAAAATTATCTCGGAATTCTCAAAAGCACTGCGCCAGGCGTGAAAGCAGCCCTTTGACATTGTCTCTGTAGACCTGTTGCAACATTTGGTCAACTTCTGCATCACTTCTGCCAACTTTTACTAGAAGTTTGGCATAGAGCCTTTGTTCAGTCTCCTACTTTGCAGACTTGTGGAACAGACCTTGTATGCAACAGAAATAAAAAATTAACCGTTCAACCTTTTACATAAAACTGACACTGTGTGTATATGTGCATTCCTTCAGCAACAGGCACAGTTCCAGAGCAAGGTGGCCAAGGCAAGCAACAGCATACGGGCTGTAATGCTGGGCCAAGATCGCTTTCGACGCCGCTACTGGCTGCTTCCTGTCGCCGGGGGCATCTTTGTGGAAGCCATGGAGTCCTGTGAGCAGGATGGCATGGGTGACTTCGTGGCCACCGACTACATGGCCGACGAGGAAGATAGCAGCAGTGAGGACTCTTCAATTACCAAGGAGGTCGTCTCTGTTAGAGGGAATAACACTGTCATAAAGGAGGAGAAGCAAGAGGAAGGGGAAGAGAAGGCAGCAGATGACAGCAGCAAGCCCCCCCTTGCACCTGTGAAGCAGGAGCCTTCTGAGCCAAAGCAGCAGCAGCAACCAGATGACGACGTTACCGAGGTGGACACTTCGATGACTAGTGAGGTCAAGAATGAAGTTGAAATGGCCGAGAAGACGGAATCCTCCAACAATAATGAGGAGCTCGAGAAGAAGCAGAAGGAAGACGAGTCGCCCCCAAACTCCAACGAGAAGAATTCATCCACCGCTACCAAAGAAGCCTCCTCTGCTGCGGCTGTGCCAACATCGGCGGCCAACCTCTCTGCTGTGACAACATCGGCAACCTCTGTTCCAGTGGTTCCAGTGACCAAGGAAAAGAGTCCATTGCCGGAGCCAACCCTGGAACAGAGCTGGATGATGCATTCACCCTTCTTTGCATCCATTATTGCGGGCAACATGCTGTTCAACAGTGGCACGTTCCCAGCCCCTGCTGCCCCACCTTCTTCGTCGCCGAGCTCATCGCCACAGATGGCAGCAGCAAGCACTGTGGCGGCATCTATGGGGAAAGATGGTGCTTCTCAACTCCTGGGTGGCTTCACCACTCCTCTTTCGGCAGAGCAGATGCTGAAGAACCTAGCCCAAAAGAAACCCAAGCCATGGTTTAGCTTGCTGCCACGGGTGCCCTGTGATGAAGGGTCCCTGGTGAGACTTCCTGGCTCAAAAGACATGGATGACGACGACATTGAGGAAGAGGCAGCGTCCACTGCTGGCTCCACAATGGGCAGCAGCCGAATTGTGAGTGTGATAGAAACAGAGGACACCACCAACCAATATGACAAGCCACAGCCTGTGCCTCCAGGTGGGTGCATCACTCTCTTCCTTACTTCTGTGTGGCTAAAGATGTCTCACGTTTACTTGCAGCTTGTAGTCAATGGGACAGCGTTGTTTGTGTAGAGATTTTTTACTAGCTGGATGTGTAGTGCTTCTGCTTGTTGTTTTGAATTTTGTCATCGGTCCTGTATGCACTAAATGTCATAAATTTTGCTCTCTTATTTGCTCTTTATTTTCTCAAGATCCTGTCCTGGGCATGCTCTATAAGGGCCTGCAGTTAAGCCATTTTCTATGTCACAGGTGTACTTTTTCTACTGACAGTTATGTACTTTGGAAACAAAGAAAGGCAAAACATGAGTACCCACAGCCTTTAGCAGTTGTTAGGCTCAAATAGTCGCATACTGCAGTCATTCAAATTGCAGTAGAACCCTTCTAATGTTTTCGATGGGACCACAAGAAGAAAACATAATAGCTAACAAAAGCATTACGCAGACATGCATCTTCGTGAGTCGTCGAACGTTGCCATTCACAGCTATCACTAGGAGTGTGCGGATATTTATTTTTAATGCTTGTATTCTATTAGAAAAACATATAGCATTTGTGAATGTTCGAATATTCGGTTGGATACGAATATTCCAATCAAATTGAATATATTTATGGCTGTGTGGGAGTAAGCACAGTTTTTAGCATTTGTTTCCATCTAATGTAAGAACGTTGGAGAGATCTTGTGCTTAGTTTTGTGACAATTTCATGCTGCTAGCGAAATTTCACCTGTAACGCACACTTTTAGCCGCTGAACATCTAAACATTGTGGGATGCAGCAATGCCAGCCTCTCAGTAGCAAGGGCCACGGGTTTGCGCACAGCAAGGGTGCACTTGCCCGACCCACCCCTTTTCTTTTTCTTTTTCTCTGTCTTTCCTCTTTCTAAATTTATTTATTTATATTTTTATTTATTTATTTATTTATTTTTCATCAGCGCCACCTCCAGTTCTGAGCTTATAGCTTGACATCAAGTGCGATGAGGGACAACTGGCACAGGCACAAATGCCTTCGAGTTTCTGGGCATTTGTTGCGGTATAATAAGGCACAGGCTGGTGAGGACAGCTAGTGGGAATGACAAAATTTTTCAAGTTAACGTGAGCCAGACACACAATGTTATGGTATAACTGCTTACTAGTCTAGTTTTTTAACGTTGACAATGCAGTTGCAATGTTCCTACATAACAGATTAACCCAACTTCCTAATAAATGCATGTGCATATCATTATTCGATATTTGAAGCTGAAAATTCATATTTTATTCATATGCAAAAATTTTTATATTTGCACACTCCTGCCGCCTACCAATTGCGATAAGCATCTTAACCTGTTTTACAATGCATGCGGCATAGGAAGTGTACTGCGTGCTTTTAATAAGCAATAAAAAATCTGCCGCTGTTATCTGCTGCAGGTGGCACAAAGTGAGCTTTTTGTGGCATCATGGAATCGTATTCCAGCGTTGCCTACCAGCCCAATTTCGCATTTGTGTCTTAAAACAACAGTACATGTTTCGTGTTGCGCAGGCATTACAAACTGAATGTAATGCTCGTGTCATCTGCTCGTGCGGCAACAATTCTCACTGAGTGGGCACGTCAAAACTTCCCTCCGAAGTGCTCTGCCCCAAAGCTGCTGAATGTTAGCTTGCCGAAGCCACAAAGATGACATCGCACATCTCTGGCCACTCAGGCCTCACAAGATCAGCATGCATCAGCATCTCATGCTGTAAAGATTCACAGAACACTTCACTTTATGTAGATGCCAACTAGAGTTGAGTCTGTGAAAATTTTTAGTGTTTCTGGATCGTACGTTTTCGCGATTAGTATGTAATTTTTGTCCCCCCCCCCAAACAAAAAGAAAGAAATGTATGAACGAGGCTCTACTGCACTTTGTGTTCTTTTTTCTCTGGGGTGGTGTTACACACGCAGCATTGTGAGGCTACAGGTGCCTATATAGTTAGGTAATAAATGGAGCAGTATTCATCCCTCTTTATTGCTATTCAAGAAAAAGCCACACAATGTAACATATTGAGTAAAGTGTTTGTGCAACTGCTACATACTAAGCATATATTTTGTTTAGTTTCATTGTGTGTAAAGGATAAGTTAATTTGGATGACCACAGAGTTTACCTTGCATTATGTCTATTTATATACGGGATGGGTCTTGTTACTGTAACGATGAACCAAGGAGTGATTGTAAGCGTGGTGTCCTGCTATGCAGAGTACCTGCGGGGCTGGTGGCGCATCACTGATTCTGCCCAGCTGCGAACCTTGATGGGATCTTTGCACAGCAATGGAATCCGAGAGAAGGCTCTCCTGAAGCAACTGGAAAAGAACTTCAACTATGGAACTGTAACCTGCATACCAAACAGCCAGCAGGGTATGTGCACTTCAGTCGACTAGTGTTGTGTTTATTTCCACACGTTGCCTTAAAATTACAAGCAAATGAATACCTGCAAAAGAAAAGTGCCAAGGAAAGGAAAGCACAGTCGTTGACAGCAGAAGATTAGGTGGGGTGATGCAATTAGGAAATTTGCAGGCACAACTTGGAATCAGCTAGTGCAGTACAGGGTCAGTTGGAGATTGCTAGGAGAGGCCTTCGGCCTGCTGGGGAAATAAAAATAGGCTGATAGTGATGGTGAAATGCCTGCTGCTCACTTACCGTATCTACACGATTGTGGGTCGACTCGAATGTAAGTCGACCCTCCAATCAAGTGTCAGGAACAAAAAAAGGCATATTTGTGGGCACATTCCATAACAAAAACTTATTAGTATCTGGCATGGTCACTGGACTACTCGTCTTCACTTGTGGCGTCAGCCTCACTAGTGCTGCCATTGTAATTGCTGCTACAGTCCTACAGCACGTCGTCGTCCAGCGAAATCTCGCATTTCGCAAACGACTGCACCATAACATCTTGTGGAACAGGTGCCCATGTCGAAAACACCTAACCACGCACAGCCATCAGGGAGGCTCTTTTGACACGTCCAGTTGGTGTAAGTTCACAGTCTTTTGCCGCCAGCCACTCGTGTTCATGGCAGAGCAGGTCCTTAAAAGGCTTGTTCAGGCCAACATTGAGTACGCAACATATATGTAACCAATTTTTCCCTTATGTCACTAGCCGGCCATTTGTTGGTGTTCCTACTTGCAACTAGAACTGTTGTCATTCTCCTCACTGGCATCGCTTGCTGCTGCTTCTTCGTCATCATTTGCTGCTGCTTCTTTGTCGTCATCAGCCCACAGTGCGTCATGTTCTGTGCTGTCCAAGCTGTTTGAAATTCCAGTCTTTTGAAGCTGCAGTTGATCATATCGCTGGGAATTCCGCTCCACGCCTTCAGGATTCATCCGCAGAGCACATTGATGGACAGCTTCCTTATTTTGCCTGTTGCAGTAAGGTCGTCATTTCGCTCAGCCATCCACTCCGTGTACAGCCGTCGCACATTGTCCTTGAATGGCTTATTGATAGACACATCATGGGACTACAGCACAGACGTTGAGCCACCTGGGATCATGGCATTGTTTGTGCGCATTTCTTTCATTTGGTGCCATTTAATTTTCACTACTTTCATTTTGATGATAGCAGTTGCTTGTAGAATCTGTCTTACACACGAAAGTGTGTCACTGATTGTGTGGAGTCCTACTGTATAGCTATTTGTGCACTAGCCTTGCTGCCAGTGAAATCAAGTGTGTGGGCTGAGAGACCTCACTTTCTGTTGCAGATGTTGGCCTGGAGATAACTGACCTTGATCGGGAAGTGTCCGAGAAGCATGGTGGGGCCCCACCTCCAGACTACGAGGACCAGTGGTCCCCTGATGTTGCCCTGCGGGTGGATTTGGCCATGCTGGCCCAGGTGGAGGCATTAGAGCAGCGGCTCTTCGGTGCCTGCATGGAAGTCAAGGTGAGTCACTGATCTCTGCTGATCTTAGTAATTGGATATCTTGCTTGTTGGAAAATAGCAGGGGTCCCAGACATGTTGCTTGCATGGCTTTCTTGAATTCCCACCGCTTTCCTTTGAAATGCTTCCAAGGCACAATCAATATGGTATGGTATCAACATAAGCATGGTAGCCAGCTTCAATGCATAAAAGTAACGGTCAAATAAAGCTGCAGGAATGTTTAGGTTCTTCAACGTATCTTGACTCCAACATAACATTCCCCTTTACAGTCATGTGTGTGCCTGCCATGCAAGGTCTCCTAATTCGGATGCTAAAGTGCTCTGGCTAGGCCGAAATAACCTCCTCCTCCTTTCTTTATATATATATGTATATATAAGCACTTTGGAGCATCCAAATTAGGAGACACCTTGCATGGCAGGAGCACACATGAGTGTAAAGGGGAATGTTATGTTGGAGTCAAAATACTATCTGCTCCAAAGTGCTTATATATATATATATATATATATATATATATATATATATATGTTGTTACCCTTGCATTAGGTTATCCTTTTTCTTATTAATGCATTTGGTGTGAAGTTTAATTGCACAATTATTCCTTTCTTTCTTTTATTATTATTTTTTTCTTTCTGTTCAGTATGACCTCTGTACAAATCTTGCAAAAGTAAAATTAATGATTTATTTAGGACTATTGTAGGCTTCATACTTTCTAGCAATCTCTACCTGTCTGCATGTAGCATTAACAGCTGCAGACCAAATCTTTCCCAGTTATTGTGTCATCATTTGACTTCATTTCGTGAAATTTTTTTGGTCACACAAAATACTATATGTGTTGCGGTGCAATCAAACAGAGTCACCAGAGTTAAAGCTTCTGATCTTGGTTACTGCAGTTGTTTATTGAGGTGCCACCCACGAGATTTTGTACACGGTTACATTTTGTTACAGCACTGGCGCCCCCCACCTAAAGTATCGGATGACCCATCAATACAGTACCGCCCATCCTGTGTGCTGCTCAACAAGAAACTGCTCGCGTCCTCTGATGACGATGATGAGGAAGACTCCAGTGCGTCTCAGGTGTCTGGCGCACCGTCACCTAATGACTCCAAGGACAAAACTGAGGGCAAAGAAGCTGCCGATGCCACTGGGGAGGCAAGCGGTGATCGAGCGGATGCTGATGTCACTGTTGATGATGCAGACGCGTTACCGTCATCACCAGATCATAAAGATGCATCGATGGACGATGCTGCCGCGAAGTCCTCAGCAGCCGAGGACAGCTCAAAGCAGGCCAGCCCGGCTCCTGAGGAGAACTATGTGAATGCTGTTGAAGTGGCCAAAGAACGGCTGCTGGGCCTGGAGTCAGGCATTGAGAGGCGGTATCTTCGTCCACCACTGGGGACAAGGTGAGAACGCTTAAATTCATTACTTGAGAGATATGCTTGCAGACAGCAAAGGATGCTGTTTTGCTGAATGCTGTTATTCACTGCATGCAAGGGTCTAGAAGGCAACGTGCATATCACCTGCAAATTGCATATCCTACATGTACTTCAATTAGCTAATGCTTGATTTCTTTTGCAAGTATCATCATACAGTTAAACCTCGATACTGTAACCGTAAAAACGGCAGTTTGCATTGTTATACAGTCAACGACCGATTTTTCGGACCCTCTAGGGAACGTAAAAACGTCCAAAAATTCAGGCAGTCCGAAAAAATGAATGCATGCAAAAAAACGCACCTTTCTTTCTTTTTTTCTCGGATCTAGAGGTAAAGGGCGAAGTAACAGGCTTCCAAAACCCTGCCACAGCATAAGTGAAGTGGCTATAAAGCTGCAGGAATGTTTAGGTTCTTCAACGTATCTTGACTCCGCCTGTGTGTGTCACGTCTCACTTTCGTCCTTGTCTTTTTCACGCGCTATAAGCCTCACGCTATAAAAAGAGGCATTCAAAAACTCTGTATGCAGCCGACTGCCGGTTTATTATGTACATGTGCATCGTCGGGCAGCCGGTGTTATTGCTGCAGTGGCTTGAAGAACTTGTTGATTGTTGTTTGGACGGCGTTCCGGTTGCATGCCACCATATTCGCCTCGATCTGAGCAAGGGTCAGCACTGTACGCCGATGAAAGAGTCAACAGTGCTCGCGTCAACTCGGCGCTTGTAGGCGGCACAGGCATTGGCTCCTCATTTTCAACATCGGAGTCTTCTGAATCCCCCACAACCTGACGGACTATTTCCTCGTCAGTCAGTTCTGCGCAGAAGGCAAGCTCGTTGTCAGCATCAACGAACTGTTCAAAAGTTATTTCCGTGGGTAAGGAAACCCCAGCAGAGCGGAGGTCGTTGATCACGTCGTCCGACGGTACTGCTTTCCGCGCTTCGACGCCATCGGCGAGGACGTCGAAGACGGAGTGGGGGCCATTGAAGGCAAGCGAAATCCTCAAGTTGCGTACAGTGGAGTTCGCTGATGAGCGTCAAAGCACCTAGGCCTAGCGTCGCAGAGCACACTTGACACAACAGCACAACTGTACACCACGCTAGCCAAAACGTGGCCTGCGCAAACAAACCAAATGACGCCGCTCCGGAAACTCCGCCTGAGGCGGAAGTGTGGCGATGAACATAGCCAGCGTGGCCAGACCAAATCGGTGTGTGACGGCTAGATTCGGCTAGTTGCGGTTCAAAGCGGTGATATGCTTCGGCTGCAAGTCGATTTCCTTCGCAAGGGCGCTGCGCGAGGAGCCAAAGGACCTTCCATCGCGTCAAAAAGTCCGGAATATAGTACGGCTGGGGGTTCGAGCGTCCGAAACTTCACATGTCCTTATACATTGATTCTATGGGGCTCGTGGCAGTGCCGCGAAGACGTACGAAATATCAGGCATGTCCGAAAATTTGGGCGTCCGAAAATTCAGTCATTGACTGTATTGTGTTTATGTGGTGAAGCGTGCATTGTTCATGGATGGTTCTGGGGATCTTCGGTAGCAAATGTTTGCTATTTGGTGAGGTAAGATTCTGTTTCCTTGAATATCTTGATTCAAGAAGCATAGGTTGCATAAAAATCGTTACCTAAGCTTTCACTGTGGGAAAAGTGCAGCCGTGCTTTCATGAGCACATTCATACAACATGGTGAATTGTGTTGAGGACTAAAAGTGCATGCCACACCACAGTGCGGCAAATTTGGTGCATTGCCAGGTAGCTGACAGCTCACAGGAATACATCATGCATCAGGCAAGTTATACCCCTGCCACACGGGCACAGAAAATGACATTAACTGGCTAATGCCTTAAACTTAAATGTCATTTGCAGGGTGCCACACGGACAGCCAGAATGGCATTAAAGCTTAATGCCATTCGCAACTTAGTGCGTTCTCGTAACTCACTTGCCATCAAATGCGTACTCTCGTTCCCAGTGTCTCCGCATTCTGACATGACAACACGGATTCTTAGTGAATAACAATTAATATATTCTTCACTTTCATCAAAAAGTTGCTCTTTCTCGCGGCATAGTGTGTTCTTACGATTATTACAGCTCACTTGGCCGTCGAATGCGTACTCTCATTTCCAGTGTCCCCGCCGTGGTCGTAGTGACCACATTCTGACGATATTAAGCTAAATTGTAGTCAAAAACAACAAATGCATTCTTCACTTTTTTAAAAGGAGCTCTTTATTTTCGTAGAGATCGGCAGGCGATCTTGCCGCTACGCACGGCTAGAGCACTAATCGTGAGCGCGTCAACCAGGAGAAGCTGTTCGATTGCACAGCAGCGGTTCCTTGCCTTGTTGGCCTCATACTAAAGCCTTCGAATTTCTCGACGATGCTTGACTCGGAGAAGCACATACGCCAGAACAAACTGGAGCACACGGTCAAATTCTTCAGGATCGCTGCTTGAAAGCTTTGAAGCTGTGAGCGACATTTTTCCAATATCAATGCTTTGGCTGCGCTAAAGCTAAGCTACGGATTGGCTGTCGAGCTAGCTTTGGCTTCAAACAGTTTACAGCTGGGTGCAGCAATGACATTCCTGAAGTAAACTACATAAAATACGCCTAATAATGTTTCTCACACCATTTCTTAAACATCTGCTGCCGAAATAACTGTTTTTCTTTATTGTATTACAATTGGCAAGCAAACTTAATGATATCACTGCAGCTATCGCCATCGCAACATTTGATGTCATTAAGTCAATGCTAGGCCTAGCTGCTTTGACGCTCGCTATGAAGCTTCTTGCCGTTAGATGCTGTAATGGTTGGCGTCGGGCATGAAATAGATGGTAGCTGGCCCATGCAGTCGTCCAACTCATCCACGCTGAGGACATTGTTGAAGGGAGAGACTTGTTCTCATTGAGAACGAGGAATATGGGATTTATTGACAGAATCTACCTGAGAACGTGACAGTTCATCAGTCTAGCATGACTGAAAGAGAATGCGCACCCAGCAGCCGCGCAACAGCTGCCTAGAAACACTCTGTCCTCCCTAGACCCCTAGGTGAGGGAAAACGGCCGGTCAACCTTCGACCAATTAAAAGCGTCGGAAGTCATCGTAGCCGACCCGCCTTTGAGGGGGAGGGTTTACACACTCACTTCCGCACAGGTTTCACTAACCATACCAAGGTGAGAGGGTTTTCGCAGACACGGGCCTTGTCCTGAGCAGGTGCCTCTTGATCCCCGAATTGACCCCGCAGACAATGGCTGCCGCGTCTGTCCACTGAGTTACGACTTCTAAGGCCCGTGAGACGGCGCCACAAAACATCTTCCAGGAGTTCCGCCGCTCCAAACAAACCGGGACGGCGACGGCGAATCCACGAACAATACTTGGTCCGCCGACTGCGTCTAGACATCACGGCACCGTTCGGCTGGGGACGCGGCGCATTGTCGTCCTTACAAAGCAAGTCGCTGCAACGGGCCGGGCAGGTTTCGACGGTCGCTTCCCCGAAGATCACCAGCCCCCACAGGTCGAACATAACAGTGCCATGTTTTTTATTGAAAGAATTCGCTGCTATCAGCAATGGCGCAGACTCCACCTTTGTGGTCCTAGCAAATGGCTTAGAAGCTTGGAAAGCATGGTGCGTTGCATAATGCCGGTTCCCAAAAGTCAGCTTCGCCTCCGTATAGAAGTGTTACTTGATGAAGCATGCGCAAAAGTATTGGAGTGAAGCATAACAAGCGTGTGAAGGGGCTATTGCCACGGGACACAGTATGTATTCCTTAATTATACACGGGTGCACACGGTATTTCTTGTCACAGTGCGAGCACCGATATGCCTAATATGTGTAGCGACAGGTCTCAGAGTGTTTTTGAATGTGCCTGTGGCAGTTTGAGCCCTGAAGGGCAGTAAATGACATGCATTTATTTTTTCCAACTGGTCGATTTTTCGGACGTTTTGGCGCCCCCTAAGGAATTAGAAAAATTAGTCGTGGACTGTGCAACTGACCAAGAAAATGCTTCAAATGGTCCGTGGGGCGAACGAGTAGCGGAAGAAGGGCAAGAACAGAAAGGACCTACGCATTGAGGAATGAATGGGAAAGGAAGCGTGCTGTGCCGTTTTGAAGGAGCTTGAGCTCAAAAAAACAAAGTGTTGGCTTATGCCGAGATGCAGGTGTCCCTCATCGAAACCAAAATAAACTCTTTAAAGCAGTGAAACACAACACTGAGGCGTTGTCCGCAGGCTGAGAGTATGTCAGGACAGTTGAGGTTGACTTACAAGCTGTTGAGAGAGAATCTCGATTGTAACAAAGTTCGGGCCTCATACCACTGAGCTTGCTATCAGTTGATAGAAATAGCTC
This sequence comes from Dermacentor andersoni, assembly GCF_023375885.2. Classification (NCBI taxonomy): domain Eukaryota; kingdom Metazoa; phylum Arthropoda; class Arachnida; order Ixodida; family Ixodidae; genus Dermacentor; species Dermacentor andersoni. The sequence continues at coordinate 166,599,315 of NC_092818.1, read as the reverse complement.
ATGTTCGAAAATATTTGCTTCTGTATGCATCTCCTTTTCATTCGTATTTGACAATGTCCGACTCCATTCGCAATTTTTTTCGAAGACATTTTATTTGCTGTGCATTTTGCTAACCCCTCCTTTCTGTTCTCTTTTTGGATAACATAAACATTACTCCTTAGTATTCAAATTGGATTAAGTCGTTTTTTTTTTGTTGTTGTTTTTTTTATATGCTTTCTAGAGAGTGACAGCATCGGGCGATATGGTTGCAGCCCGTCTTGACATAACATATAGCTCTGCATCACTAAGGGAATTTTGCAAAGGCACTCAGGGAAAACCTGGAAAACTCTGGGAATTTGGAAATGTCAACTTGGTAGACACTCTGCATTTACCAGAGCACTTGTGTCAGGGACAGTACGTATGGAGATGATCAGTGCTTCCAGAAAGTGTGCCCAGTCCTTTATTTCTTTGTACGTGCATATATCAATTTGTGCACAGCCCTCAAATGTAAAACAGTGGCATTTGTCCAGGAGGATTGTGGCCTCTTGTAACCTTTCCTAGGGCGTCTTTCACACCTGGCATCCCACGTCGTACAATAATGTAGAAAATATTTCTAATGTGTTGGTGATTTGCAATGGCTCCTTGCCAGTGGGAGCAGCCTGCCACAGATTACATGTGCCAGCAGCGGTGGCAGCGGCGGCAGCAACAACAAGGGTGAAGATGACACAACCAGCAAAGGTGGTACAAGTGGAAGTCCAGGCGAGGAAGATGAGGAGCCAGTCTTGCCCCCAGGGCTGGTGCGGTGGCGCGAGGGGGTGGCAGCCTGCCAGACAGCTGCTCAGTTGGCCATGTGCTTCAGCCAGCTGGAGACCTGCATTGCCTGGGATCGCTCCTTCATGAAAGCGGTGAGTAGGTCGAGGGTCTCGGGAACTTTGAAGCTTTTTTCATGTTGTTTAGACATTGCCATCTTGACAGTACTCTGCTAGCATTAGATTATGTCGCATGGCTGGTTAGCACGACATGATTCTGACTTTGCTACGAAGTGACATGAAACATAACACAAAGGAAGAATAAAGATGTATGATTGCAAGTAAATGTTCAGAGGCTGTGGGGGCTCCAAAAAGACTTATCATACCCTGTGCATGCAACATAAAACAAATGATTCAATGCACATGTGCATCTTCAAGCAAATGCTAAATTCATTTTGGGGACTGCAAAGAAAGGAAAAAAAACAAACATAATTGTTGGTTTATTCAGCGTTGCTGCAATAAAGCTGTGTTATGAGGTGAAGCCTGTCTAGAGTGGTGAGGAGCCACTGTCTGGAAACATCGTACATGCCCCCTTTAAACGGCCCGGAAACACTTTTTGAACAGAGTAAAACATGTCGCTCTTCTGTTAACGAGGCTCCTGTGAAAATGCGAGCCAAATATTGCACTCCATGCAGCACGGAATTCACAATCTCGTGTCGCAAGCAGTGAACATTCCCTTGCCCTCGCAGCCGCAGTGTCGTCATAGAAAGTATTTGGCCTACCAAATGCTATTGGCTGATTTCGTGATAGTGAGAACATTCGCAATAATACATAATTGCTCATTTCGTGTTAAATAAATAAAAAATATATATGTCTGCAATCTCAAGAAGACACAAAAATAACTTAATCTTTGCACTGCACTCAGCTGCATCTGCTGCGCATCGCCTGCGAGATGGCAGCAGTGCGCTGCATAGCATAGTCTACCGCAGCTGCCGGAGGGTGCCACGACAAGCCATTTAGCCGCCTCAAGACTAAACTTTTGGCCATGGCTTTGCCTTCTTGGCTTCTTCACTATGTAGCTTCCAGCATGCTAGCAGAGATGAAAAGAGAGAGAAAGCAGAGTATCGGCGCAATAACTCCATTTATAGGTAGAGGATTCTAAACATTTTTGCAGCATGAGATTCGTTGGACAATGAACTTTAATCATGAGGCCATCCTATGATTAATTAGAGAAGTGTTTAAGGGCCCCTTTAATTATACACACACATGCACTGTCTCTGGTCCCACTATGAGTGCAAAAACATCTAGTAACTATACTGGCAGCCATTCAGAGCTGTTTCAGCTTTGTTGTGGCAATTTTTGCCCTTCCTCACAGTTACATTTTCCCTGCTGTTAGGTTTGTTTCCCTGCCATCCCTTCAAAAACTTATCAATGGAGTTCTACTATATTGACCTATTTCGCTATCCCCTTCGAGTTCATTATCTCAGAGACAGACTGTATTGCAAATCATAGGATTGTTGTTTGACAAATATACTGTGTTTACTTGTGTAATGAACCCTCCCCCCAAATTGATGTTAACATTTCCGGAAGAAAAAAAGAAGAAAAGGAGGGAAAGGAGGGCTTTCCCCCTCTTTTCTGTTCTTTTTAGAAATGTTAACATCGATTTCAGGGGAGGGTTCATTACGCAGGATAAAAAATAAAGGTTACGACAGATTTATAGGAGTTAAAATTTCATATCATGATGTACACAAGGAACTCGCTATTAAAACCTTACCTGTTCAGTAAAAGCACATAAGCAACGTATACGTAACGAATTTGTTTTATTCATGTCACTAGCTGGCTATTTGTTGGTGCTCCTACGCGCAACTGGAACTGTTGTCACTTTCCTGACATCGCTTGCTGCTGCTTTGTCAGTGGCTCAATGAGCTTGTGGGACACCGCACAACCTTCACTCTGGAGCATCTTGACATATTCCAGAACTTCATTCTCCACAAGGGGAAACTTTGCCTTGTTTTCGCATTCGAAATGCACGGTGATATTTTTCTGTAGCACAAAGCTCGTCCTCTTGTTTTTGCTAGTAGCATACACGCACCACCTCGTCGCTTAAATGCCGGCCAACCACAAAGTTCCCATGCTCCAATGCATGCTTAATGACCTTGAGTTTAAAACAGCCCGTATAGCTAGCCCATCGTAGCTTACGCAGCACATGCCCAAAGAAGCTCTCCGCGAAACACAAAACAGAAGCAGAGATGGAATGGCGGTGAATTTACATTGTTTGTTGCTTTGTTTGTGCACTGCCACGCTTGCATGGTGCTGTAAGTGAGGAGGTTTCTTTTGCATTTGACAGATGATGACGTTCTATCACAAAAAGGCACAATTTTTAAGTTGTGACTCGCATCGCCGAAGACTGTGTAGCATAGTTTTTATACTGTTTTTAGAACCTGTGCATCGTTGTTTGAGGTATAACTATGTGATTTTACATTACTGCAATCATCGATGGAACCGGCAATTGCACCAAAATAAATTGAACAGATATTACACACCCACTTTTGAAGTGGGGTGCTCCTCTTCCCCTCCCCCCCACATACACACAAAAGTATTTTCTCATCCACAAAAGTGGGCATAGGTTCATTATGAGAGTAAATATGGTAATTGCTTGGTTACAGTCACTGCTGTATTAAAAGTTTTTGTCGGCCACAAAATGGCCGACAAAAATACAATTCTTGATGTTTTTTACATCAAACTTGTAAATAATTTCCTTTATTCAGCCGTTAAAGCATCAAAATATACTTTCAGGATCCCACGCAATAGTATGAATTACTATTTCATAGGTGCTGCCATCTTGATAACTTTGGGCAGTTAACATAAGCATCATCTCATTATTAAGTACTGCGGAGTTGAAAGGAAAGCCAGAATTACTATGGTATATCCATGACTTCATTATATTGACTATTGTCATTTACTGCAGTATGTGCCCAGTGTTGTGCGCAACTTCATACATGCAAAGAAGACTACAGCTCTGCATCCTGCCAAACTGCCATGTGGCAGCATTTGCAATGAAATTTTAATAAAACAAGAGGAAAGACTCTCCGGTGTGTGCAACGTGCGACTTTTGAGCACCTGACACGGCAGCCTTTATGATAGTGTCCTTATGTTTTGATGTGGTGATTTTTCGCTTCTGCTTTCCACTTGGCTTGCTTATATTGTTGTGAAACTGGCGAAACAGTGATGCAGTTGACAGGAACAGCTAGCCCGCTGTGATGTGAACAAAGTTCATTGTATTTGAGCAGCACGTGGCACACAACAAGGTACGCTGACTACACAGCCGGGCTGATATTCTCGGGCGACCCCCCATGACTTCTGGAGATAGTTTCACTTACGCACGATGTTGTGAACCCATCAAAGTGTACAGCCTTCAGAGTTTGGCACCGCACCAGAAGCTCGTGCCAGTGAAACTATCTGATCCGCCACTCTCTCGTGGCACCGCAGCTCTGCTGTTAACTCTGTCTGCTGTGTGAGCGCACCAACTTGGCTTGGCTGCCTCGTGCCGGTTTGACGCAATCTCAGAGGTCACGCCTAACTGCATCAGCCAGCGCGGTGCACTGCAGGGAGAGAAGTGGAGGCACTGGATGTTTTGGCATGCCGCACACAAGCATCATCATGGGTACGTGGTGCAGCTAGGCATGGCCTCCGAGATTACGATTTCGGAGGGTGCACCTTGCTTTGCCAGCTATGTGCCACAGCAAGAGAGAGGTGTGTTAAGATGTGCTGCTTGTACACAGCCACTGTGTGTGCGGCTACATGTGGCGATGAGAAGGACTAGTTTAGCTCGACGGCGTATTTGACACGGGAATTTTTAGTTGCGCGATGACCGAGTGTGAATGATGTGCTCAGTGCACAATGCCGGGTACTGGTTTCGGAGATGAATGTTGTTCGTTATATCCATTGGCAGAACAATCTTAATTTGTTAGAATTAGGTTTTAAACACATGGATATCTGTGGATATTTCAAGGGGAACTACATTCACTTTCTGTCCATTATTTTGTTATATTTGGTCTCATTACATTGAGGTCCAAGTGTATATTGAACATGTAGAGCATGAAGTACAATAGAAAAATTGAGATAGCTCTGCAGCCACCTTGAAAAATATTTGAAAGAAATGCCTTTTTCTTATTGATGGGTTAGGGGGTGATATGTGTGAACAGAGGGTGACAGTGCTTCTCTCCCTTTTTTCCCAGAGCTGTCAGTTCTGCCACAGTGGAGACAATGAGCAAATGCTTCTACTCTGCGATGGGTGTGATAAGGGCTACCACACCTATTGCTTCAAGGTTAGTGTGCTTTTCAAAATCTAATTGCAAAGTTATGCATACCCAATTTTGCATCATTTGTCCTTCGTATTCCTCTTTTGTTTTGTGCATTCCTTCACGAATCAATGTTTTTCGCCTTGTTGAATACTACCAGAGCCTGTACCTCTTTCTACATCTGGGTCGCCATTTTTTCTACTATAAGTGTTGTTTTAGGATGACACATAAGAATACTAGTTGCAGCTCAAAAAAATAAATAAATGTAGGAAAGTTTAATAGCAGAACTCAATGAGGAAATACCAACTACTTATTTAATGATGTCTTTGTCATTGCAGCCCAAGATGGATCGCATTCCAGACGGTGACTGGTACTGTTATGAGTGCTTGAACAAGGTAAGTAGCCAAGCAGCATTTTATGTACTATATTACTCCAGTAGTGATGCTGCATTTAGTCATGTCACGCAGTTCTAAAGGCTTAGATGCTAAGTGCTGTCATAAAAGGGCGGACTGACAAGTATATCAAAGAAAATCTAAAGAACGAAAGTGGAGTGCATTTAGCAGGTTCTCCCCAATTACAGACAGCAGCCTATCTATATCTATTTCTGAAAATTATGTAATTGGTGTCACTATAGGTACATTGGTTACACATACCAGAAACCATTGCTTTTGGCACTTTTGTCCAGCAGAAAATCCTCCTCCAAGCTTGGCAACTGTGATGCACAAAATCCCTTCTTTCCCAGTGATCATAGCAACCTGCTACTGGAAGAGGCCATGTTTAAAAGTTTCCTTAATGGAGGACCACATGCGATGTTACTAATTTATCTGCTGGGAATATTGACTTGTTCCTGTCCTGATTTCATACACCCAAAGAAAGAATTCGCCATGGTGTTAAAATTGAAAGGACCAGCATGCATTTTTGCTAACATTTCAAATGAGTTGTAAAATGTGTGGTTGAGTTTGATGTGCCCTCCACAATTTTTTACGAAAAATTGTCTGGACAGAACAAGGCCAATCCTCGGCGCAACTAACTGCAGGAGCACTGCTCCATTGCAATCTCATAGCTCGCATGATACTTTCGACTTCCCTTTTGGCATAAATAAAGGTTCAAGCCCTCTAAATCCTAGGAAAAAAATATACTGGCAAGCATCAGAGCTCTCTAAATAACTTTTCTCTGCAAACCAATCTCGGTTTCAGTACATGGCAGCTGGATGTCTCGTGTAACGTCATGATACATTGGGTCACACTACTCCTGTGATCACTAGTACTACCATGCGCAAATGCAGCCAAAATAAACGCATGCAGCCTTCAAGTTAATTTTTTTTTATAAGCAGCAAAATCAAGTGCCTGCCTACTTCATATTTGACAAAGAACAGCACTAACAAAGACAAGGATGAAAAATTAAGGTAGTTTCGGACATGAGTGTTCACGCACACGAGTGCATGAGCCTAATAATTCTTTGTCTTCGGCTTGTTAGTGCTGTTTTTGTCAGCTATGAACATGCAATACTTTGCTCAAGTTTCCCTGCAACTGTCTGCCTGCATTTTTAGTTGCTAAGTATCATTCTTTTACGTGCAAGAATCACGTGGTAAAGTTTCTACAACTTCAAGAGTAACTGTCATTACTAAATTCACAGCAGGAAATAGCACCCCACCCACTTTTCCTCCCTTGCACAGCTCCTGTTTAAACTTAGAGCGGCTGTGCTTTGGTAGTAAAATGTCTCCCTCCCTCAAAATTTCATACTCTTGTGCCTTATCGAATCGCTGCCCAAGTGTGTGCCTCTCTGCCCAAGCATTTTGGCCGTGTGACTATCTCGCAAGTGCTATTTGCAAAGTGTGAGTGTTCTGAAAAGGTCCACTGATGTCTCTCCACTTGTGTCTGTTGCAGACCCAGGACGAGAAAGTGTGCATCCTGTGTGGTAAAAAAGGCAAGCTTGTACGCTGTGATGCCTGTCCAAAGGTCTTCCATCACACCTGCTTGGAACCACCACTCTCCAAGTGAGTCTCTCTTTCTTTATGGTACCATATTGTTATGGCGTTTCAGTAATGCAGGCTGTGTGAGCACGAAATTGAGAGTAGTCACACACACTTTGAAACTGCCATGGAATTCCAAAATTGAGAGCGATGAGATACCAGAGTTGCACAAATTAGGATTAGTAGCTGCTTGGAGTGTGCTTCTATAGAGGAAAGGCATCATCCTTGTGACTCAGACACATTAAGCAGCCACGGTAGATCGCCGCGGCCTTACACTCATGAATCGCTGCTTAGTACATGCATCAAATTAAGCATTCATATAGAAGAAGATTCAAATTCAAAACCCAAACATCTACACAGACTTAGTAGTTACTGAATTCAGACTTGTCATCTGGTACGTGCAAGCATATGCAATATTTAATGGCTTCATACTCAATAATTTGGACATAACTGGCCACGCAATGATTAATTCTGACAATCCGTGCTGAGCTGGGAGTCCAATGTTTCTTTTTACCCTCATTTAGGACGCTGTCAGTGGCACATCAATGTGGTTACGGCATATTAATTGTGAGCTTAAGCAAGACGATCGGCAATTTTCAGAAGGTATGGTCACACTACGCGCTGTACCTAAACAACACGAGCATGCGAGCCCACAATGTAGTTTCAGTGATATTCGCGCTTTGATAAGTATGCTCGTTTCATAGCATGACAGTGAGGTGTAAGCACTTTTCACATCACTCGTGGGCATTTTCCAAAAGCATGACAGTTGCACTCTTCCGCAGTTATATTTCAGTTTTCTATGGAAAATTGGGCAGAATTCTTTTTCCGCTGAAGTTAGCATCAGTTCTTGCATTTCTGATGCCAATTATGAACTCCTCAGATGACAAGCTTCAAGTCTTGCATTAGGATCAATCGCCTGACTCTTTCAGTGTCGTGCATGCTGTAACACTGTTGCCTATACAGTCAAACCTGGATGTAACGAAATTGAAAAAAGTTCGCAGTTTTTCGTTATATCCAGGTTTTCGTTACATGCAGTTTCGGATTAAGACTGGTAAGGATCATGCCAAAACGAAATAAAAATGCGACAGATATCAATTGAAGTGAACTCGCCATTCAAAGAATTTATTTAATAGAGAAAAACTGCATAATTTTCACTTGCTGTTTTTGCCCGATCGAAGCCACTACTCGGCGCTCCAAGGAAACTAAGGCATCCAGGGCTGCTTCATCGTCCTGCGAGCCAACGAAACGGCACAGAACGTCCACCACATCCATCAGTTCCCTCGCGGTAGGCACCGCACGAAACGTATCAGGCTCTGATGGACCGTCACGTTCAAGGCTATCTTTAACTGTTTCCACAAGTGCCGCATCAGTCATCTCTTCCGTAGACACGGCGCCGCTGTCCTAGAACAAAAAGCCGCACAGTTCGACACCATCAGGCACCCCACCGTTCATGCGTAGTTCATCCCACGCTTCTGCGACCCCGGGTGGGCTTGAAGGTTCGTCTTCAGGGACTGTAGCTTGAATGGCCTGATTTACCTGAGCCTTGGCGATGGAATTGGCAATCACTTGTGATCCGACCTCTTGCCATGACGCAGCAAGCATTTGGATTGCTTGGTAGATATCCACTTTCGTCGGCCGTTCAAGGCGGATGTCCAGGAACATCTTTTGTATCAATTGACGGCGGTAACAGCATTTAAAGCTGTTAATAACCCCCTTGTATGAGAGAATTGCAGTTAGGTGGCAAATACTGCAGCTCGACGTTCGAAAGCTGTAGGCCTTCCACATGGTGCGCGGAGCAGTTGTCAAGCAGCAAACAAATGCTGCGCCCTTGTCGCTTGACATCTTGGTTGAGCTCCTTCAGCCAGTCGGAAAAAATTGCCCGCGACATCCACGCTTTGGAGTTTGCCACATATTTTGCTGGCATCCGCCTTGTTCTTTTAAAACACTTGGGCCAGGCATTGCGGCCAATAACCAATGGGATTCGCTTGTCGCTGTCATCAGTGTTGGCGCAAAGCAAAACCGTCATGCGGAGTTTACTTTGCTTTCCACCGCGGCAGTCTTCTCCCTTTAGTGACAATGTGCGGCTCGGTAACATTTGATAAAACAGGGCCGTCTCATCAGCATTATAAATGTCGGCAGCTTCATAGCGGCTGAAAATGCCAGGAAGCTTCTCGGCCACCCACGAGGCAGCAGCATCGCTGTTTGCGGAGGCAGACTCGCCAGATATCACTTTTCCGACGACACCGTGCCGGCTTTTAAATCCTTGTAGCCAGCTGTTACTCGCTTAGAAGTCGTCGTGGTCCAGAATGCAAGCAAAATCTATGGCTTTCTGCTGCAAAATCACGCCACTTATGGGCACGTTTTGTGCTCGTCTGTCCAAAAACCATGCAAACATGGCGTTGTCCACATCAGCATACGTCGACTTCTTCATTCTTTTCTTCTTGGCACTTGTGCCCGACTCCATCGCAGTGCGGATGCTTTGTTCTGCAGCAAGAATGGTTGACAGGGAGCTGGCTGGTATATTGAAGCAGGCAGCAACATCCTTCTTTTTTTTCGCCGGCGGTAACTGCATTCAAAATCGAGAGCTTATCTTCAAGCGACAAAACATTGCGTTTCCTCACAGCGGACCTCATTGCAACGAACCAACACCGTAAACACACACCTGCACACGCACGTCAACATGCTGACGAAGAAGGCCTGTCATAAATGCGCCGCAAGACACCACAAAGAATTTGTCATAGTAGTGCCACCTAGTGTCAAGCTACACAATGAAAGCTTAAAAGTTGCTACGCTTGGCACGGAGCGACGCTCAACATCATCATCATCACTGAGGTTTGCTTGTTTGCTGCGATTGCAAGCGTTCTGCTCGCGGAGTACTTTACCTTTTGGTATAAAAACTTACTTAAACAATATTCATTAAAGTTGCGCACTGCGCAGTCGAATTTTGGGCAAAACATTACAAGATACAGCTCGATGATCTGCACCGCGAATTCGTTACATGGAGGTAGCCTATACATGGGCTTCAATGGGGGATGTGTTGGGAATTGAAAAATTCCGTAAAATCCAGGAATTCATTACATAGAGGTTCGTTACATAGAGGTTCGTTACATAGAGGTTCAACTGTAGACGCCAACGTATTCGGTGCGGAGCCACGTGAAGTCTCGCAAAAGTGATAGCATCTCTGAAACTGATTGACCAAAACTATTGCTCCTGGTAGATATTGAACATCTGTGATAAATTAATGGTTACTGGCACCATCTTGGAAAGATTCTGTGCAGTCTATGCACGGCCAGCAGGCTTATAGTTTTGAGATTTCACTAATCTCAAAACTCCACATATCTAGAAATTTTTCTCAGTTCTTACAACTTTGCTTTAACAGGGCTTTACTGTAGTTATGAATTCCTAGGGAACGTAACAAACAATTATACATCTAATTCACAACATACGCCATGCGCAGCCCAGCTTTGGGCTTGGAGCAAGGCTCCTCATGACATTATGAAACCAAGAAGAGGTAGCCACCTGCTGTGCGCTAGCCACTGCGGCACAGTTCAGTCAGCACAGTGCAGTGGTTGCAGAATGTAAAGGTGTTGCTGAAAGCTGTGCACATTAGGCACATGGCTGGATAACAAGGGAAAAGGTTGGAGGGTCGCTCTGCAACTCCACAGAACTGATAATTGAGGACCAGGCTTATCCTGTGTGGAATGCAGAGAAGTACAGAGTTAAGTAGAAATGGCAGGACAATGTGGTGGTGGGGGTTGCACAGCTTTCGGCAGTAACTTTATGCTCATGGTGTAGCTTGCGACTATTATTGGTTTTCCTGCTTTCTTACATGTTTTTGTATGTCTCCATTCCCCCCCCCCCCCCCCCCCTTGTTTAGACCTCCTAAAGGGAAATGGTGCTGCTCTGGGTGCGCGAAGGTAAGCGGTTTCTTCTCATTTGCTTGAACACCCTGTAATGTATGTTTATTTTTATGCAGGCCAATATGTTCTTTCGTATTAGGTACAACTCCATCGGGTTTGCCTGGATTGAAGGATTAGCCTCCACTATTATCATTGTGAATATTTTGCTATCTGGTAGCTGAAAAAAATCTTACATAGAAATCTTGCAGATTTTGAGTGCTCATGCTTGTGCATACCAGCACTGCAGTTGCGCATGATGTGCAGTTTCAGTGAGCACCTTCGTATTGCTTATTGAAGGTTAGCTGCTTTGTTTAGGACGCTAACATATTCTCAAATTATCTTTGACTCTGAAGATCTTCCTGCACTCCACCGAGTTGAGCACAACTCCACCTCTCGACTAAGAGGTCGCTAAGCTTCCCAAGAATTGCCGTGAAGTGTCATTGATGAATAGCAGCACTTTTGCTGCACTGTCATCCACTTTCTTGAGTCAGGGTTGATTGTTGAGTGAGTAATGTTCTAGAATACGAGAGTAAGACTGCTTGCAGCCAACAGCAGATTTCAAGGATTAAGGGTGACCACCTCCCCATTCTCCATACTTATGTACCCAACACTATCCTTAAAGGGCGCCTCACTAGGTTTGACAATTTTTTAATAGACAAGTGCAGCTGACTAGCATCGCCTGCTGAAGTTTGTATTTGCAAAGTATTACACCGTTGTGCTCTGCGACGAGAACTGTAATTTCAAGTCAAACACCATGCGCCCTCCCTCTCGAGGATTCTCTGTTTCAAGCCAGAAAATCAAGGTAACACGCACAAGTGTACCTACATAAAATGCAATTCTAGCTACGTAACTCACAATCGCGCATGACTTCAATTAATCATCCATTGTGAAAGGCACAACACTGCCATTGTGAATGCGCCATGGAGCAAAAAAAGCAAGAGAAGAAGAAGAAAAGAGGCTGGGCTCGACATGTGAACATGACGTGGTCCCTAGTCTCCAGCATGGGAGAAGGCAGGGAAGGAACACTGCTTGCAGACGCTAGTTGAGGCAACAGGAAAGAGTGTCCTCTTTTGGCAGTGACGCTCACCTCCTGGGGGCATGTTAACAGGACAGTAGGGTATAAGACTGGGCTAGTTGGCGTTCCAGGACAGTTAATTTCTTCTACATCCCTCAATAATGGACCAATCTGAAAAATTATTTCAGTAATACGCTCCTTAGATGGCGTTTACAAGTTCTAGTGTATAACCAAAATTTGCTGTGAGGCCTGGTGAAGGGGCCCTTTTAACAGGAGAAACAAAAAAAAAAAGCAGTTGTAATGTGCAATGAATGAGTACACAGTAATATTTTGTCTCCACGCTCCTTGGTGCCTTTTAAGCTTCAACAGTTGCCTTGAATCAGATAAATCAAGCTGTGATCTTCATTCACCTCTATTTGGTCATTCATGGTTGCATTGTTGAAATACTTCATTATTGCACACTTCCATCCAGGGCAAATGTATTGCAACGAACGCATCGTATGACTTCAGTTAACCAACAAAATAACTGAAATGTTCTGGAGGAAATCCTTGATTTCAAGGTTTTTCAAGGGCATTGACGTAAAAAAGAAAAAAACAAAGGCTAAGACTAAAAAAAGTTCCCGCTATTCCCTCCTTGACTGCCCCGTAGATCAGCCCCTGAGCGGACTCCTTGTTCGCTCGCCCGTAACTCACTCGCTACAGGCATTGTGTCTCGTGATTCTCAGTAGTTTTGTGCCAGTGCTCTAAACAGCTCCAAGCTCTGCTTACTCAAAGTGATTCATCGGAGGCATGTGAGCAGCTTCTCTTAAGCTTTTTGAGGCATAGCGCAACAAAAATTACAAACACAAGAAGTGTGGACAAAGACAAGTGCTTGTCTTTGTTTATCTTTTTTGTGTCTGTGGTTTTTATTGTGCTAAGTTACTAGCTCAATTATGGAAAACCAACTAGCCCAACAATCAACTCTTTTTGAGTCACTCTTGCGTTATCTGCACGCAGGGCCGCAAGAAGGGGCGCCCTTCCAAAGGGGGAAGTCATGACAAGGACTCAAATAAAGAGTCAAACAGCCCCAGCAAGAAGGCTGCTGAGTCCTCCTCATCAGCTGCTGCAGCAAGTGGCTCCAGTTCCTCTTCCACCACCCCTGGCCAGACCACCAAATCATCCAAGAGTGGTGATCGTAGGGAGAAGAACAAGGCCCAGGTGCTCAAGGATCTGGCTGCTTGCAGGTGAGCGACCACAAGACTTGCATTTCCCTTTGTGTCTTAAAAGAATTATTAGTTCACAGGAGCCAGGAAGGTCAGAATAGTAGCCAGCATGGTACTATTGGTACTAGCTTGGTGCCGACTATTTGGCACCAAGCTGCTTGATGCCAAAAGTAGGCACCCACCACAGTGGTTTAGCGGCTATGGTGTTGCACTGGTAAGCACGATGTCACAGGATCAGATTTCGACCCCAGCAGCCACATTTCGAAAGGGGCGAAATGCAAAAACGCCTGTGGTCCTGTGCATTGAGTGCGCATTGAGGGCACGTTGAAGATCCCTTGGTGGTCAAAATTGATCCGCAGTCGCCCACTACGGCGTGCCTCGTACTCAAATCATGGTTTTGGCATGTAAAACCCCACAATTCAATTCAAATTCAAAAATAGGGAAGAAAGGAACTTCACACTTTTGATTCTGCATCTTCCTTGCTTCTTATAGTGCCTGCGATCCTGCTCTGATCACAGGAGCACTCATTTAGTGTGATGAACTAAAACATCAGTATAGTCGCCGACCGTTTATTCGGACCTCACGGGGACTGCGGAAATGTCCAAATAAACAGGTGTCCGAAAAAGCACATTAAGAAAAAAAAAATATCCTTTATTTCCATGCACTTATTCGGGCTCGGCAGTAGGCTGGAAGAAATCGTGAATTCGCCGTTGCACGTTGTTCTGTTTACGCGCAATAAGATAAGCCTGAATCTCAGAGTGGGTCGTACGGTCACTATAGGTGGCTGAAAGCACAGTCACTGCTTGTACACGCTCCGCATGCAACGGCAGTGTAGCAATGGTGCGTCATCTTCTGACTCGGAGTCATCGTCCGGCGGCGCAGCAGAAACCTGACAAATGATCTCGCTGTCGTCGAGTTCTGCGCATGTCAGTACAGCAGTGTCAGCACCTGTGAAACTATCAAATTAGACGGTGTTCGGAATCGCAATGCAACCGCTGCGCAGGTCTCCACAGAACATTTTCGGCGTCAGTAGGGAGCACATCGAAAGGCAACAAATCCTAGGCCTCCCGGCACCCGCTTGCCGGCATGCCCCAGTGCAGTCTGCGCGGGCACTGTCGGCGCCATTAGACATTTGACGCTATGTTTCCGTATGCTGCGTTAGATCACCGCAACCTCGACACAGCACACAAAGCAAACACCACCACGCTATTACGCTGACACCAGTCGTACAAACGAAAAACGTGGCCTACTCGCAGCGTCGTGCACAAAGAAACAAACAAATCAGCTGCTGGATTGTCTTGACATGGCTTACTAAGCTGAGACCAGAACTGCTGTAGCAACTCTATCGAACCAGGCAGAAACGATGATGATGAGCGAGGATTTCCAGCAGCGCCACTTCGTGGGGCAGCAAGGAGGCTCCGTTCAAAACAAAAATGTCGTTCAGCAAGTCGAACCATGCACCGGTCAGAGTCGGTGCATGGTGCTCTCGATCGAGTTGGCTCAAGGAGTGTCCGAAAAATCAGACGAAAGGTTGCAAGGTGTCTGAACTTTCAGCAGTTGTTGTAGATTATGGTCTATGGGGAGAATGATGATGCCGCGAAGCAGACCGAATAATCGAGCATGTCCGAATTTTTGGAGTCTGAAAAATCAATCGGAGACTGTAATGCCTCAAAGAAAACTTGTGGAAATAAAGCATGTGCCTGGAACAGTTAATAAAAAATGTGTAGAGAAAGAAAGCTCTACTAGTGCTGAGCAGTCCACAGTACATTAGAGTGTGTGGTGTCTCAAACATGCCCTTGGGACAAAGGAACACCAACACAGTAGTGCAAACAAGCAAAGGGGTATTTATTAAGCTGTTTATACAATAAGGCCAGCAAGCCGAATTACTGCAAATAGAACATGTCGGTGGGCGTTAACCCTTTGAAGGTTTTTGCCGTACATGTACGGCGGCGGTTTTCTGTCCCGCAAGGTCTTTGCCATACCGGTACGGTTTCGACCCTCCGTTTGAAATTTCGCGCCATAATGATGATCCGTACTTAAGGAAGGGAACTGCGCTAAAAAAGACACGGACGAGTAATGACATGGACGGGCGTCATTACTCGTCCGTGTCTTTTTTAGCACAGTTCCCTTCCTTAAGTATGTACGACCGACTCGCCCAACAACGTGCTCTGATAATCCGTGCTCACTGGGAGGTGCTGCCATCTCTTAGGACTTACAAGAAGCGTTTGAAATTTGTGCTACCTTTTTGGGGAGATAAACAGAACTGATTTCTAGCTTCAGCGCGTCGCGCAGACTTCGGCAACACCCCTTTAGCGGTTTCGGTTTTGCCTCGTGATCGCAACGAAGGCGCGCGAAACGTCATTTTTCTCTTTGTCGGCACTCTCTTGCAGGTCGGTGGAAGTTGATTTCTATCTTGATTGCCGCTGCTCTTAGCTTGTTTATCACCGCCGCTCGTGAGGTATTCTCGCTCTCAGCGGCAACACGCTTTTGCGGTTTCGGTTCCGTCGCGTGATCGCAACGGAGACGCGCGAAATGTGATTTTTCTCTTTGTCGGCACGCTCTCGCAGGGGTAGCGGAAGTTGATTTCTATCTTGATTAGCGCTGCTCTTAGCTTGTTTATCACCACCGCTCACGAGGTATTCTCGCTCTCTGCGGCAACGCGCTTACGCGAGAGGGTGCCTCAGACCTCTGCCCAAGGCAGCCGCATGCAGGGAAGATATCATGTGTGCGCCAACACAAATCTTCGCTCCAAGAGAAGAACAGACATGCATTTTAGGTGTGCAGACTGCGATAAGGCGCTGTGCGTAGACCCGTGTTTCAAGGAGTACCACACTCTGAAAAACTATTGAACATTTGGCAGTTCTGAGTGATGCCGACACCAAAATACTGTTCCTAATTTTTTTTACTATTTATTCCTGACTTTATACATTTTGTACGTTCAAGATCCACAATAAAGTAATTTGACCACCTGGGAAATTTTTTTTCAAAATAATTCGACCCTCAAAGGGTTAATGAATCGAGAAAGTCTGACTCACTGTGACAGGATATTAAGCGAATATGTTCGCCCCATACCAGGTACCAATGCCTAATTGTTCGCGTGTACAGTCATGCAAACGGTGGCAGATTGAAATGATCGTGTTCGTCCATCCCGAAGCCCCACTCGGAAACTTTTCTCGAGATGGTCTTATGAAACATGCCGACGGGCACATGGGACATTTGCACACCTAGTGTTGCGGTGCCTGTTTCTTGAACCTTGTGGGAGATATGGGTTTCTCCTCCGTACTCTTGGGACAAAGGAACGACAACACAGTAGTGCAAAAAGTCACAAGGGCAGTTATTGCACCTTTCATAGATCAATGCCTGCTAGCCGAGTTGCCATCCACAAAGCATGCCGATGGGCGCGCGAGAAATCTAGAAGTCCGACTCACCGCGACCGATAGCGAGCGAATATGTTCGCCCCATGCTGGATCCCAACGCCTGGTCGTTCGCGTGTAGGGTCACGCCAACGGTGGCGCGTTCGAAGGCGGCCACGCGAGGCGGTCTCGCAGAAGCATGGGTCGCCGCGCGCGCGCGGGACGTCCACGCCATGCGCCGACCTGCCGGGAAAGAGCCAGAGCCTTTCTTTCCCGCGCCTAAGTAACCCCGCTGCAGCACAACACTAGCGCCACCTCTCGCACTGCGCTTCAACACTCCGACCGCCGCAGGAGACGAGCTATGCGGGAAAACTAGATCTCAGGGGAGGCGTGATAGTTACGCATCCCCACAACCTCAATCGGCGTTACTATTGGGTAGTGTGGCGTTGTAGACCATGGCGACCAGGCAGGGACGAGACGATTTCTAGTGCCAAACTTGTACTGTTTATTCAATGGTTGGTGATAGAAGAAGAGAATGAATGAATTGAAAAAGTACATTGTGGGGCCCCTTAAACAGGCCCACTAATATCGTAGGCGGGATCTTGCTCACGTCAACGTCACGTGACATGCACTGAGTACCCGTTGTTGCGTTGCAGCTGCTCCTTTTCTCCTGGGCGATGTTGCACATCCCCGTTGTTGCTTTGTGGCTGCTTCTTTTCTCCTGGGCGATGTTGCGCGTGCTTGCCTCCTCTGGCGGCAACCTGCAGAGTCTGGTCGGGGATGGGCGGCTGATGCTTTCTCAAGAGTTGGACAGTTCGCGGAAAGTTCTCCCCTTGGTCGCACAGTTTGCGGAAAGGGTCCTCCTCTAGAGTCAGTTTGTGTAAAGGGTTCTCCTCCAGAACCGCACACACACAAAGGGGCCTGTCATCACTGCAGGGCGCCTGCCAGACCAGCAACCACTCGAGACAACCGTAGCAAATTAGGAATCCATCCTCCGTTTCGATTAGGCATGGTCTTTGGGCATCCTTTTTGCCTGGGGTGTTGCACACCAACCGTAGCACCAGCCAAGCCAAAGAGGAAGAGGCGACCCCTTTTGCGCCTGAGTACCCCGCCATTAGGTGGCATTAGTAGTGGAACGCTTGCACCATCTCTCATACTATCCTGCAACTAAACCGACTGCCACTGGCTCACAGCCATACTGGAAAGCCGGATTACAGGAGACACGAGCCATGTGGGGAAAACAATATCAGGGAATGCGTGAGGGTCGAGTGTCCCCACAAGTGACAGCTGCAGCCTTCATTGCCTATATGTGTGGCCTCTCCCTTTGACTTGACAATGTTTAAAGTGTTTAAAGTCTTTGGAATACAGGCAAGTTTTGGTCATTGGAAGGGAACAGAAGCAAATGGCTGGTTGAGTGTGTCGGTGCAGATATAGTATTCGTGTAAGAAACTCATTGCCCAAGAAGCAAAGAAAGTGTGCCAAGAATTTCATTCATCAAGTTTATCTGTTTTGAATTTGCAGTAGCTGGCACAGCTTTTCACTAGCTGGCACACAGCCAACTGGAGATAGAATTGTGTGGGTGCATTTTTTCCCCTCTTCCTTTTTTCTGCTTCTGGATCATTTTGGTTATGTTCATAATGCAGTACATAATCTTAACCCGGGAAGGATTCTGCAACAAATATTATGGAAAAAAAAGTGACAGAAATAAGTGAAAGAGCTGTGAAAGGTGGCACGCTTGCATGCAGGGGCATAAAGCTATAAATCTTAATATGGCAAGATCAGTTGTATGTTTTTTCAGCAGCCCAGCACACACTGGTAGAATAGGAGAGGTGGCCAAACAACTCCTCTCGAGCTTATATGAAAGTTGCCAGGTGGTGAAGTGGTCTTACGTGCCTAAATAAGTGCTTTGCAAGCTTTCGCTGCTCTGTGAATGATTGGTGATTATCACAAATTTTCTTGCATTAAGAGGTTGCTTATGTTATTACTATAATGCTGAGGCTTTTAGCCGGCGTGGAACAAGTTTCCAATCATGAGCGACGTGCGTATATTTTTCCTGATGCATGAAAATTTCTACCGGTGAGTGTACACTGTCAAAAATATTTGGCTTGCGTGTCATTGTGCGTAGTATGGAGCCTATGAACAAAGTTACCTTAAGCAAGAGGTATAAGTAAATTGGTCGCTAGCACGATTAGCACTTGCCTAACTATTGTTGAGCTCTCAAAGGAACAGAAGAATTTGTTAAAGAAATGGGAACCAAACAGTTTTATTGCTGACATGGTACTTGCAAGCACAGGTAATATCCTCTAGAAAGTGAATAATCAAGGTTACATACAATGCACAATGACAAATGGTGCAGATATAATGATGTTGCAACTGGGCGCAGAAACACGAACTTCCTATGCCAGTTGTTGAGGTGCAGTAGTTTAAATCAATTTTGACGGCTTCCTAATTTTTAGTTTTGTCATCCACTTTTCAATTTATTCTTTTGCATACATGGCCCATTCTCACTGGCACATAATCATGCAGCATGTTAGCTATGGTCATTTCGTTGTGATTTTCCAAGGATAACTGATACCTATATGGCTAAATGGCAACAGTAAAGTCAAATTTTAATTCCCAGTTGCCCCAGACAAACAACAGCTTTGAAGACGGAGATCCTCGATCTCGTGTTCAAAATTTGGCATATTATCTCGCTATTATTTCCCGCAAGTCAGAAGCTATATTTCTGCTTGCATGAAAGCCAACTGTGGATGGATGCTGCCATGCTGACTTTCAATCAGTGACTGTGACTTGCCTTATATTTTCTAACCCCCTTGCTGGCCCTCCAAAGAACACAAAGAGCCACTCCAACAATGTAGTAATAAAAAAATTGAGTTACTTACATATCCTTACATGATTTTAATGTGAAAGCATTGACTTTTCTAAATAATTGGCTACATAAATGATACGTGACTGTCATACATTGCCACATCCTTCACAACTCTACATTAATTCACTTTAATCCATATTAATGCACCTTAATACACTATAGTCAATCTTAACCCACCTTGCTCTAATTTGTATGAACCTTAATCTACTTTAATTCACATTAATTCATTTTAGTTCACCTTAATTCTGTTTACCTTAAGTCACCTTACTCTAAGTTGTTCTAACTTTAATTCGCTATTACTACTGACAGCATACAAGATGCTGATGACTGGTGATCTTTGTTACCTCTTGTTGCAAAGCCGGCTTTTCTGCCTCATGGGACACATAATGCTTTCACATTATTAATAATAATAATAATAATAATAATAATAATAATAATAATAATAATAATAATAATGCATGTAACACACATTAATACTAAAGTTTCTAGTAAACTGTAAATAATTATCATTAACATGAAAGGTCTACTTGATCGTGAACATATAAAAAAATAATTCATTTGAACCATCGGGCCCTTAGCAATGGCACAGTTTGGTCTCTAACACCCATCTTTATTAAAGAAAATAACTAAATAAATATAAGCAAGCAATGAAGAGTGAATTCACTGCGCCTCATGTGTTTCATGCTGTTCAGCGCTGTTGTCACATGAACGCTGCATCAGCAAATCTGTGCTAGCAGGCTGTTGACACTATAAAAACTTCAGTGTCCTATAACCTCTCTCTAATCTATGACGCTGAGATTGGAAGCTCCTTCTCAAACAGCCAAGATGTCAAAATACATTTGGCCGCGTGGTAGCCCTAGGCTACGCATTTTCACATACGGTGAAGCGACCAAATGGGCCCGCACTACCCGTGCTGCCACCTTGCACAAAGCGGCGGCAACTCCAAAGCAGTCGTGTAGCGCTTAGAGCATTGGTGAAGTGCCGTGAAGTGCTGTCATTAGATCACCTCTCGTATTTTACCACTATGGTCCAGTGCCTTTACGGTGAAGGAAGAGGCTTAAAGGTCCCGGTGCAGTAGTTGGCTGTTGATGTCTACAAGAGAAGAGTGAAATGCCAGCTGGTGTTGTGTGCTGATAGGAAAGACAGAATATGCTGTCTAGCTCTTTGTGCACCTCGAAATATCTGTATGTGTAGAGAGTGTGAAGCCTTTGATGCCTTCAGTTTTAGTGATGACTAGATAAGACGTCTTGCGTTTTTCTTTGCTTTCAGGCAAATTCTGGAAGAGCTGGAGCAACACAAAGATGCTTGGCCATTCCTTGTTCCTGTCAACACCAAGCAGTTTCCCTCCTATCGCAAGTTCATCAAGAAGCCTATGGATGTCAGCACCATGCGCTCCAAGCTGGAGTCAAACCAGTGAGTTGATTTTTGTGGAAATAGTGTTGCAAAGGCTGGTTACCTACTGTCTTGCAGAAATCTATGCCCTGCTCTGACTTATGGGACATTATACTGGGCCACAATTTTGTAGTGGTGCCTTTTCTGATGCTCTTTCTTCTTGTACTTCATCAGTGGTCAGAGCGACACTCCGTCTGCGTTATAAATGGAGTCCACCCGCCATGAACTGTGAACGTAGAATTGAGGGGAAGGTATTGCTACAACATTACGGTCCTGGTTCTTGCTGCACTCTTCACGGATTGCAATGATGCGGAGCCTGCTCAAGGTAGCAGCCAGAGAGCCAGATAGGAGCCACTTGGGTCAGACTAATTAAAGACTGTAAGCAGAAACACATCAGCACTTCTGTTGCACACAAACATGGCAGACACTAAGGTCGCCACCAGTTTAGCAGTACATTCAACACCTGATTTTTCAGACTCCCTAGGGGCCGTGAGGACGTCCAAAATGTTGGCAGTCTGAAAAAAATGGATGCATGCCTCTTACTGCCCCCAAGGGCTCAAATTGTCACAGGCACGTCCGAAATAGCTCTGATGGCCTTCCAGGGCACTTACCAGATGTACAGTCGCCGACCGATTTTCCGGACTCCAAAAATTCGGACATGCCCGATTATTCGGTCAGCTTCGCGGCACCACCGTTCTCCCCATAGACCATAATGTATAACAACTGCCGAAAGTTCGGACACCTTGCAGCCTCTCGTCTGATTTTTCGGACACTCCTTGAGTCAACTTGATCGAGGGCATCATGCACCGACTCTGACCGGTGCATAGTTCGACTTGCTGAACGCCATTTTTGTTTTGAACGGAGCCTCCTTGCTGCCCCACGAAGCGGCGCTACTGGAAATCCCCGCTCATCATCATCGTTTCTGCTTGGTTCGATAGAATGGGCGTACAGCAGTTCCGGTTTCAGCTTAGTAAGCCATGTCAAGACAATCCAGCAGCTGATTTGTTTCTTTCGCGCACGACGATGCGAGCAGGCCGCGTTTTTCGTTTGTGCGACTGGTGTCGGCACGATAGTGTTTGCTTTGTGTGCTGTGTCGAGGTTTCGGTGTTCCAACGCGGCGTACGGAAACATCGCGTCAAGTGTCTAATGGCGCCGACAGTGCGGGTGCCGGGGGGCCTAAGATTTGTCGCCTTCCGATGTGCTCCCTACTGACGCGGAAAAAGTTCTGCTGAGACCTGCGCAGTGGTTGCATTGCGATTCCGGACACCGTCTCATTTGAGAGTTTCACAGGTGCTGACACTGCTGTACTGACATGCGCAGAACTCGACGACGGCAAGATCATTCGTCAGGTTTCTGCTGCACCCATTCTCTATGCTGCACCGCCGGACGATGACTCCGAGTCGGAAGATGACGCACCATGTGCTACGCTGCTGTCGCATGCGGAATGTGCACAAGCAGTGACTGTGCTTTCAGCCGCCTATAGTGACCGTTCGACCCTCTCCGAGATTCAGGTTTATCTGATTGCGCGTAAACGGAACAGCGTGCAACGGCGCACTCACGATTTCTTCAAGCCTACTGCCAAGCCCGAATAACTGCGTGGAAATAAAGGATTTCATTTTTTTTTCTTAATCTGCTTTTTCGGACACCTGTTTATTCGGACATTTCCGCAGTCCCCGTGAGGTCCGAATAAACGGTCGGCGACTGTATTGGTGCACATTCTAGGACAGGAGGTTGCGAGTGCCCGCATGTATAATTAAATAATACGTACTGTGTTTCCGGGCAGTGGCCCCTTTCCGATAGAAAAATGGGTCATTAACTATATACACACAGGAAACTGTCACCAAAAAGTCCGCACCAGGTACCATGCTAACAACTGAAGTTGAAGCAGCCACATCACTGGCAATCTGCCGTATCTTGGATCGTGCTCCGAGAACAAAAATGAGAGTGCCTCCATGCACTCTGAGCTGGAGGCTGGCGCTCTGAATGGACGAGATGGATAGATACCAAGCACTCATTTTTGACCACCTAATTGTAAAGCATTCCACTGAAAAAGTGCTCTAGAGCACTGCAATGCAACCAGTCGAGTGTATCATGAGAATGGTTTCCTTATGCTTCACAGTGATTGGCTAAAGCAGTCAAAGAACATATGCCAGCTCCATCGAACAAAAAGCATAAATGGCCTGACCATCCTCACCAGCAGTACATGTAACAGTGATAGTTTTCTCGCTTGTTTCATGGAAGATTAGGCAAGACACTACATTCTGAGACCCTGCAGTTGTGCATTTAAATGCACCACTGTGACATGAAATTGATACATTGTCCTCTGAAATTTTCATTTTTACAATGTAACCATAGCCACCCGCAGAAGTAGCTTCAGCCTACTTGTTACTGAAGCTGATGAATTACCATACATGCACACTTAACTGTGGGGTCCAGATACCAGGTGGGGCATTCTTGAATGATTGCTTTTGTGAGAGCTTGTGGGACTTGACACTGGATGCACCAGCATCTGTGGGCCACAGCGTTCTTCGGCACTGTGCAGGGATGGCTGTCGGCCATAGATGCCGATACATCCAGTGAAGAGTCGCATGGCATACGCGGAGCTCAATACAGTGCATCGCGTACGAAGGAAACGCTCGACTGGGAATTACTAGACACGTGCCGTAAGAAGTTGAGGCTGAAGTTTTTCCATGCTATTTATTATTCAGCTGTTTGGGTTGATCTAGTTTGTGCAAGAGCCTTTTTATAGATCCAATCGTGTTGACCATGATTTTAAGGTCCGTGAATTTGCGACAAAAACTGAATTGTTTAGAATGTCTTTCTTTCCTAAAACCATTAGAGAATGGAATAGATTGCCGAGTGATGTTGTGAGGGTTGAATCAAATGATGCTTTCTTTTTGATCTTGTAGATTGTAGATGTGCATTGCTAAGGGCTTTGCCTTTTTTTTTCGCTTTTTTTGTTTTTCCTATTTTGTTATCACTTTTAACACTGTACAGGAGCAGAGGTGTCGTATATATTTCTTCTTGTACCCCCCCCCCCCCCCCCTCACTGTAATGCCTTGGCGCTGTGGGTTCCTTAAAGGGCCCCTGAAACGGTTCGGACAAATTTTGTAGACGCGTAGGGTACAGCTTAAGTAGAACATTCGCACCACAATTTAAGTGAACCGTTGCGTATTAATGGAGCTACAAGCGATTAGAAGTTACCCTCCTCCCTAGCCATGCTTTTCCTCCTCAACTCGTTCGCCGAGCGAGCGGTGCTAAGCTCCGCCTTCACTGGCTTGCGTCACGATGCGACGTCACATCGTCCACTTCCGGTTGTTTTGGAGCTCGCCCCCGCCAGCGCGAGACCTCGCCGCTAGCCGCTTGGCCATCGACCCCAAGCGAGAGCTATCGAAGCAGCGTGCGTTGCGAGCATTCTGTCGTAGCGCCGAACGTGTCTTGTATTCCGTTAACCACAGGCAAGCTGGTCATTTCGGCAAATGACTGGAGGCATAAACTCAAGCTGATGAAGGAACTTTAGCGTAGACGTACGTGAGCGGCCTGATCGGTCTGCACGGTCCATACACTTTTTGGCGCGGCGCTTAACCAGCCAAACAAAGCGCTAATATTGCTCTAACCAAGTGTAAAACATTTTAAACATTTATAAAGAACAACGTGTTGATGATTACACTACTGCGAAAAATACACACCAGCAGCAAAGAAAAATACATTTCGTTGCTGCTACTGTGTGTGGTTGAGCTCTGTGCCACCAGGTGGCTGCACCGTGCAGACCATTCACATTTGCCCTTATCTCATGGCTCATCCCGTTATGGCACAGTCAAGCGGCCAGACTCTGTCCCCTTGCGCTTGCGTTTGCCCTAATACCGGACTCGCGAAACGCTATTGCGTTAGTAATCTTCCGGTGCAAAGTGACGGCCACAAACGTGCAAATCCTGGCGCTGATCGGATAGCGGCAGCCCGATGCGCAGCAGCCAGTTCACTCGTACGCTGCCTTGCAGAGGGACGCGATGTCGCAGCTTGACATATTGCCAGTCGCTACGTTTGCAGTCCACAAGGCAACAAAGTCGAATCATAGTGCTCGCGAAAAGACTAAGACCGACTCTGACCGCGGAGCTCTCGTCAAAATGGAGTACGTTGTAACACAAGCAGACGACACTTGCTGTGTGCCGGAAGTGCTTAAGTGTACTGAAATATTGTTCTTGTGCATTCACTTTATGTTACTTTCTTTTCATAAAAACAAATTAACTAACATTTCAACTATTACGAAGATCATTTGTTTACCATAAAGTTGGAAAAATTATCGATCACGCGCCCTGGTCAGCCAATTGGATAGCTCGCCCCAATGACGTCGTATGGGTGATTTCGGTCATATGGGTAGGGGCGGCTTAAAATTCCACTGAGCAGTGCGCTGCGATCGGCAGCGATGTGCATTTTTAAAACCTTATGATAAATTACACGCTTTACGTGGGGCACTTAGATGTGTCAATTAATGATCAGAAGGACCTACTCTAACGACTCAGTATGTTTGTAGAAAATCGTCAAAATAGTTTCAGGGTCCCTTTAATAAATAAAATAAATAAAATGTCGTAAAAGTGATCATATCCCCGAAAGTGACCATTCAAGGACACTACCCCAGAACTTTTGAATTACCGGACTTGAGTTCTGTTTGCTTGAGCCTATTCCTGTGACTTGTTTTCTAAATGTGAGTAATTATAAATGTGAGTTCCCACACTTGTGTTAAGTGATGGTAGTACATTTGAAGCTTTGTTATTCTTTCTTTTCTTTGCTCACAATTCATTATTGCCACCATCGCAACATTTAGAGTGCTCTATCACTTGCCCAAATTATCCTTTGCATGGGCAAACGCCTATAAACTAAGTAGTACAGTAGAACGTCGTCCATACATTTTGGAAAAAGCTGTGAGAAATAAACATACTAACTGGGAAAATGTATGATCCAAAGTAATTAAAAAATTTCACGGACAACTATTGCTAACATCTACGTAATGCGAAGCATCGCGCTGATTGTTGCGGCACGAGACCCCACGCACGTCGGGCTGGTGGTGCTCTGGCGGCCCAAGACGTGTTTTTTTATTTTCTTATTGCATGGTGTTTTAAGAGGGCGACGAGAAACCGAAACGAAATCGAGGTGGTAGTGATGCCTGATGCCGCCGAAGTGAAACGTGATGCCCACATCGCGCCGGCTTCAGCCGGGAATGGCAGTGCAATTGTCACCTACAAAAAGTATGCAGTACGCTACCAATCGCACTGCGCACCATGCACTGTAAAACAGATAGGTGAAGCTGCTTATCGCAGTGGATTTGGCGGCGATAGCTGTGAGTGCGGCGACTTGGGCGGAGATTTGCTGGTGCTGGAATAAGAAACTGTGCACCATCATTTACGTGTGTGGCAGTGTTCCCGACCGCGTGCGCCTCACGCCTTTTCTTGTTCACATCAGATTTTGCAGTCGAAAAACATACATAATCGCAGTCTGCAACAAAGAATGGCGGTGCATTTCGGTTATTGCCTATTAAAAGCGTACGCTATGTTTCCTGCAGTACCAAGTGCTGTGAAACAGATAGGTGAAGATGCTTATCACAATACGATTGGCAGTGATAGATGTGAATGCCACCTCCGACGACCCACGGAGGTTTGTTAGTACCAAAATGAGAAACTGAGTGTGTGCCGGCATTTTCATGTGAGACGGGCGAGCAAGTATTGTGGTGAAGCTGCTGAGGCGGGCAGCCATGTACTTTTTTCGATCGCGCATGCCTCGCTCATTTTCTTGTTCACGTGGGATCTAGCTGCCGGAAAGCGTATCATACGATTGCAGTTTGGCGACATACTGAAAATTTATGCCGAAAAATCTTGTTTTCCTGGAACGTGTGAACCGTTAAAAAACGAGCTTAACTTTGTTGGGTCATTTTGTTGTTCTCGATTGCGAATGTGGGCGCCAGGATGATGTACATAACAGGAACGGATCACCAAGGTTCTACTGTATATCACACCATGGAATAAGGTGCAGTTTTGGTGGGCTACTGAGTTTTTGTCTGTTGAGTTATTGTTGTGTTGTATTGTGTGACTCTTGGAGAAGCCTGAAGACCTTATCCCCTCTTTGCATGTGCAGGTACAAGTGCAAGGACGAGTTTGCTTTGGATGTGCGGCTCATCTTTGACAACTGTGAGACTTTCAATGAGGATGACTCCCCGGTGGGCCAGGCAGGTCACAACATGCGCAACTTCTTCGAGAGCCGCTGGGAGGAGCTCACCTCCTGAACCCCTTGACCCTCCCATGTCCTTCGCTCCACTGCCATCAGGCACAAACAACCACCCATCCCAGGGCTTTACCATTTACCTACACATGCACCATCACCACTCCTCATGACATGTCTGTTGTCTCTCTCTCTCGCGCGTGCTTTGTTTTTGTTTCCCTGTGGCCCCGCATTTTTTTTGTTACATGTATACATAACATATACATATATATATATACATAGTGCTATATTTATACACACTTTTTTTACTTCAATACTGTACGCTAATTTTCTCGAAAAGCGCACACATATGAGCGCAGCCATTGTCTCTTGTTTCTTTCTTGGGCCAAGGCTGATGTCCAGCAAGGTTGTGGTTGTTACAGTGTGCTTCTTCCCCGTGAGGTACTTAGTGCCCGTGACAGGAACATTGGTGATGAGAGAGAGAGCAGCGGCACACTTTGTCACCTCTTAGCACCTTTGGGGCTGTGGCAGCTTTGTGACAATTTAAAAGAAGAGAAGAAACTTGAGAAGCAGCAGCAGCAAGGGTCACATGTTTGTAAGGACAGTGGGGAGGTGATTGTTGTCATTTAAGTTCATGCCCTGTCACAGCTTTTTGGCACACTTACATTGCGAGAGGGGTAGTCTTCCTCCATCGTTGATGATGTCTTTCTCTTTTCATTGTCTCTCATCATAGTGGCTCTGTTGTTTTGTGGCACATTTAGTGTTTTAATTCTGTGTTTTGTTCATCGATTGCGAGTGAGGAGGAAGACGGAACACATGAAAGAACTGGGGAAAGTGCCTGCAAAAAAACTGAAGACGGTGCATGTTGCTCACGACTCTTGTATTCATTTACAAGAGTGGTCTGGGGAAAAAAAAATTTGCACTAGGAGAAAAAATAACGCTCACGTGCCAGTGGCTGTCACTGCAGTGCATCTTTTCTTGCAGTGCTTCCGAATGTTTCCTGTTTCCCTCCCATTTCCTGTTGTTTCATCATGGATTACCTTAACATGTCCATCACTAGTACAATCATTGCTCCCTCCCCAAAGCTGCATTTGTCGCACGCTGCCGGCGAATTTCGCATAGCCTGTGACCATCTCTTCCTTGAGGATGCTTTGTTTTAACACAAATGGCTACCGAGTTAGTGTCACTCTCGGGACATCAGGAATGCAGCACTCTTTGGTAAATGCCAGTTTGCGCTTTGCTGTCTGCGTGTCTTTTCACAGGTCTGTGCATGTCATGCTCTTTCACAGATGGGCGATAATAAGCCAATTGCTGGATTGTACAATGACTGCCTCAAGGCCAATTCGCAAGGGAAAAAAAAAAAATGGAGAGAGAGAGTGTGTATGTTCGCCTTCTGCGCCTCGTTGTTGATGTTAGCTGTTGGTTCGTAAAGCATCGACTCAGGTCGCTGCTCACCACACCTGCCATTTTCTTTTTCTTTCTTTCTTTTTTTTTTTCTTCTGTCCCTTTAGATTTGGAAGCAAAAGCAGGGAGACTGGGTAGCGTCTTCTGTACCTCGTGCATGCTAACTTGTATGCCTGACAAGCGTAGGTGTACACGCAATTCCTTGATTTTTGTTTATCTTACCTCACTCTTGTTCATCTATTTGTTGTCCTGTCTTCATTCTGTTCTCATCTGTGAGTTGGACCTTAGTTTGCAACCAGGGTAAATTCTTGTTGTAGTCCTCAAAATATGCGCTGCTGAATAAGCTTCATTCACTGTGCCTCATGTTTCATGCGGTTCAGCGCTGTTGTCACATGAAGCAAAATGGCGTTTCCATTCTACTTTCCATTTAAATAATCGCTTTCTTTTTCCTTTATCCGCATACTCACAATCTTCTGATTTTAGGACGTACACATTGCATAATGCTCAAGCAGACACATGAATGGCCATCTTGCGCGGTAATGTAAAGGTATTGTTTTTATTTGTTTTTGGGAAGCGCTCTTGTGGCCATGTAGGCTCGAGGATGCTTTTCCATGGCTCGGCAGGGCAGGAGTTGTCTTGTGTATAGGTTGACTTTCTCGCGTAACTTATTTATTTTTCACCACCACTGCACAACATTGCAAGGAGCGCTGTAGGAGGTATCTGTACGTGTGTTGCAGTGACCATAATCATTTTGACGGCCATCCAGTGCGATGGCTGTGTCGTCTGAAACCCTGTCCACCACATGTTGTGGCTGCATATTTATATACTCATTGAGTTTTTATGTTGACAGATTCCCTATGTAAATAAAGATTACACATTAACAAGGCTGGCTAGGCCGCTGAAAGAATTAACAGTAAATGTGAACATGTGGCTGGTACAAAATAACTGAAATCAAGCATTTAAATCATTACACCAAGGCTATTTTTTTTTTGTCTCCTGTTTTGCGCTGTGGTTTGGTGTGATGTTTCAACACATGCCACAAGCTGTTATAGTGCACTCTGCTAGTGCCATTACTTTTGTATAGGCTTGCCACTGGCAATAAAATAGTATTAACGTTTATTGAACAGAACTTGCTACATGATGGGACATACCTAGTTGGCAGTTTTTGTTGCAGAATGTTTGTTTTCTTTGTATATGACAATAGATGTGCAAAGGAATGTCGCCAAAACGCTATTTGCTTTTAACATTTTCCAGGGTTGATGCTACCATAGGCACGAAACCTTCCTTTCTTTTGACATTGGCTTACGCTGGAGGGGCGCTCATGCCTTTTCTGTCAGTTGTCAAATATGGCCATCAAACACTGTAGCACAGGTTGTGTACCTTGGTATGTGGTGTGAATTCTGCAGGATACTGTATGATTTGTTGCTCTATACATCTCTGTGAACAAATTGCAGTCTGGATCCGTAACTCCATTTCTGCATTAAAGGTGTTGCATTTGCCCACACATACATTTCTCTGTTTCACTGTTTGCCCTCCATTTGGACAACTTGACAGTTGGTTCACGGGCACCGTCACCTTTGGCGGAGAATACAATTACCTTTGCCAACTCTTTGCATGATAACATCAAATTTACATACTTGAAAAACGTTGAATATGTCTGCACAACTAGTACTTTTGATTGTTAAAGATTTACCATACCTGTCAACTTACGACACCGAGGCGTGGGGTAGGGGGAGGGGGGGGGGAGGGGAGGGTTTAGTTTAGTTTGTCTGAACTACCTCTACCTGCTGAACTATCAAGTACATACCTACTTCATAACAATAATTTACTAAGGGTGTGCAAATACTGAATACTAGTAGATATTGAATTGAATATCAAATTAAATAAAAAAATTTAGTACAAAGCTTTATGCTTACAAATTTTGTGCAAAAAGGGATGGTGCTGCTCATGCTCAGAAATCTCACATTAAGTAGCAAGAATGTTGTCAGCCATCATTAACTTAGGTACCTAGGAATCTATATGTACAGAGTGTTTCAGCTAACTTTAGCCAGAGTTAAAAAATATGCCAATGCAGCTTTCTAATTGGAATTTTTTTCCTAGCTTTCTTGCTTCAGAAGTTAATTAATCTTGTCTAATTAAACAAAATACAAAAATTAGTGTGACACTACATACAAAAGTGAGCAACATGCATTTGGTCATGTCGTCTTAGAGTGCATCGGCTTATTTTTTAACTCTGGCTAAAGTTTGCTGAAACACCCTGTATAGTATTGTGTACTCTTAGGCATTACGTAATCAAGTCTGTGAAGGAGTATGTTTACCTAGGTCAATTAATCACAGGGAACCCTGATCATGAGAAGGAAATTCATAGAAGAATAAAAAATGGGTTGGTTAGCATAGAGCAGACATTGTGAGCTCCTGACTGGAAGCTTACCATTGTCGTTGAAAAGGAAGGTGTATAATCAGTGCATTTTACTGGTGCCAACATATGGGGCAGAGACTTTGAGACTGACAAAGAAGCTTGAGAACAAGTTAAGGACTATACAAAGAGTGATGGAAGAATGCTAGGTATAACCTTGAGAGACAGACAGAGCGCGGTGTGATCAGAGAGCAAATGGGTATAGACGATATTCTAATTGACATTAGGAGAAAATGGCGCTGGGCAGATCATGTAATGCTCAGGTTAGATAACTGTTGGACCATTAGGGTTACAGGATGGGTACCGAGAGAAGGGACGCGCAGTAGAGGAAGGCAGAAGACAATAGGTGGTGCAATGAAATTAGGAAATTCGCAGGTGTTGTATGGAATCGGCTGGCGCAGGACAAGGGTAATTGGAAATCACAGGGAAAATCACGTCTTCGTCCTGCAGTAGACATAAAATAGGCCTATAATGATGATGATGACTGTTATAGAAGAAGTATCGTCCTGAATACCAATGAGATTTTCAGTAGAATAGTGGGCCACACTATGCTTATAACGGCAATCAT
Organism: Dermacentor andersoni; assembly: GCF_023375885.2. Taxonomy (NCBI): domain Eukaryota; kingdom Metazoa; phylum Arthropoda; class Arachnida; order Ixodida; family Ixodidae; genus Dermacentor; species Dermacentor andersoni. The sequence goes on along the minus strand of NC_092818.1, from coordinate 166,567,986 downwards.
CCATTGCTTAGAAAGTGCCTTTCCCGTTTTCATCCAGGAAACAAAAGGGTTTTTCCATCTTTACTGCAGGCATCGTCTGTGGGGTTATCAGCTCGTTAAGGCCAATATGACGAGACGTTCATTTGAGGGATCGCCAGCCGTTTGTGCACAGGCGCTAGAGAGAAAATCGGAGGCGCTTTTGCTGCTTGAGTATATGACTGCCTGGGTGCTACGGAGGAGGTTTTTTAGCGCGCGTTGTACTCGTTTGTCTCCAGGCATGCCGGCGTTGCGGAGTGCGGTCGAGTTGGTTTGCGCTCAGCCGCTGGCTGCCCGCAGCCAGCGTGCGCGGACGCCCCATTTGGTGATCGCTGTGTCTGAAGCACAATGTTCCGACTGGTGTTGTTTTAGTCGCGGGTCGCTTTTTTCGTCGCGACGATAGATTGGGTTTTTTACAAGTACTGCTCCAGCAGGGCACATGTAACCGGCAAACGGAGGCCTCAGGAGAGCACCTGAGGTTATAATAAAGCAGGCGGCGCAGGATCTCCAGAGCACCCAAAGGGTAGCGAGGGGATCAAAGCTGAAGCAGGGTGGCCCGTGGGTTGGGGTCGCGGAGGCCGAAACGTGCCAGGGGGTGTTTGCATAAAAAAAAATGGCTGTCCGCGATAGCGGACAGCCGATCTTATACACCCTTGGCACGCGCAGGCCTCGGCGACCTCCAACCCACGGACAAATTCGGGTTCTAGCTTTGGTGTCCCCGTTGCCGCTTCGATTGCTGTCCTGGGGGCGCCGCCAATAATGCGAAATAATGACACGTTGTTACAATTAGCAAAAAAACACGATTGAATAAAACACGATATATGCGACCGGGCTCTATTACGGTCGCTACTAGTCCCACAGAAACATATGTGCTGTTATTTACGAGGTACGTCGCCGTAAGGCGCGAGAAAGCTATGACCCGCCACGACTGACTTAGCACGAGCGCCGCTGGGGCGAGACAGTGTGTCCGACACAGCGGTCGCCCAATCGGGCGTCAGTGCCCGCTGCTTCACCTATTTTACAGCGCCGGCACCCAGCGTCTGAGCGTTGACAAACTCTACCCCACTATACGCAATGCCGGCACGCCTAGGGAGAAACGCCCACAAGACGCGCTAGAAAACAGCCTAGGTAGTGCAGGCAGTCATATATTTAAAGAGCAAAAGCCTGCCTGCCATGTAAACCAAAGCTAGTGTTGTGACGGGTCGTTCGAAGCTGCTAAAAGATATCGATATGCGCCTGCGAACGGCGTTCGGAACGAGGCATCTGTGCCTCGTTCCATCGGCATCTGGCTTGCTCTCCCACTCGAGCATTGGTTGGTACATCACTGCACCCGGAATTAGGATTAACCATGATCGTATCATATCGTACACTCTAAAACAAAATTACACCCTTTGGGTCGTATCTTGCCACACAACAATAAACGTCATCTGTCTTGTCCGCATTTCATTTCTTTAACGCTGCGAGCCCGGTACACTCTAAGAAAAGTTTGCACCCTTTGGAGTGTATCTCTGCCACACAACAATAATCGTCATTTAGCCTTGATGCGTTTCCTTTCTTGAAAACGCCGCGCCCGCTACTTTCCTGTCGGGAATGCTATGACATGCTGATAACGCGCATGCCGTTCGTTACTGGAAAGTACCGGGCTCGCAGCGTTAAAGAAAGGAAACGCGTCAAGGCAGATGATGATCAACGTTGTGTGGCAGATATACACCCCAAAGGGTGCAAACAATTTTAGAGTGTACTTTCAAGTACACTCTTATACAAAATTACACCCTTTTGCCACACAACGATAATCGTCATCTGTCTTGTCCGCATTTCCTTTCTTTAACGCCGCGAGCCCGGTACTTTCCAGTAACGATCGACATGCGCGTTATCAGCATGACATAGCATTCCCGATCGGAAAGTAGCGGGCGCGGCGTTTTCAAGGAAGGAAACGCAAGCAATTGCTTGTCTGCCACACAACAATAATCGTTATCTGCCTTGCTTGCGTTTCCTTTCCTGAAAACTCGGCGCTCGCTACTTTCCTGTCGGGAATGCTGCGTCACACTGATAACGCGCATGCCGTTCGTGACTGGAAAGTGCCGGGCTCGCAGCGTTAAAGAAAGAAAATGCGGGCAACACGGATGACAATTATTGTTGTGGGACAAGATACACTCTAAAAACTGTTTGCACCCTTTGGGGTGTGTATTTGTCCCACAACAATAATCGTCGTCTGCCTTGCTTGCGTTTCCTTTCTTGAAAACTCGGCGCTCGCTACTTTCCTGTCGAGAATGCTGCGTCACACTGATAACGCGCATGCCGTTCGTGACTCGGAAGTACCGGGCTCGCAGCGTTAAAGAAAGGAAACGCGGGCAAGACAGATGACGATTATCGTTGTGGGACAAATATACACCCCAAAGAGTGCAACTGTTTTAGAGTGTACGCCCAAAAGGGTGTACATTTTTCTAAGAGAGTAGTCGTCATCTGTCTTGCCCACATTTCCTTTCTTTAACGCTGCGAGCCCGGTATACTCTTAAGCAAAATTACACCATTTTGCCACACTAAAAAAGTTTGCACCCTTTGGGATGTATATCTGCCTCACAACGATAATCGTCATCTGGCTTGACGCGTTTCCTTTCTTTAACGCTGCGAGCCCGGTACTTTCCAGTAACGAACGGCATGCGCGTTATCAGCATGACATAGCATTCCCGACAGGAAAGTAGCGGGCGCGGCGTTTTCAAGAAAGTAAACGCATCAAGGCAGATGACGATTATCGTTGTGTGGCAGAGATACACTCCAAAGGGTGCAAACTTTTCTTAGAGACAACAGCAATAATCGTCATCTGTCCTGTCTGCATTTCCTTTCGTTAACGCGACGAGCCCAGTACTTTCCCGTAACGAACGACATGCGCGTTATCAGCATGACATAGCATTCCCGACAGGAAAGTAGGGGGCTCGGCGTTTTCAAGAAAGGAAACGCATGCACGGCAGATGACGATTATTGTTGTGTGGCAGAGATACACCCCAAAGGGTGTAATTTTGCCTAAGCGTGTACTTCCAAGTCACGAAAGGCATGTGCGTTATCAGCATGACAGAGCATTCTGGACAGGAAATTAGCGAGCGCAGCGCTTTGAAGAAAGGAACCGCAAGCAAGACAGGTGACGATTATTGTTGTGTGGCAAATATACACTCTAAATTGTGCAACTGTTTTTAGAGTGTATAGTACACTTTTTAAGCGAAAAGTACACCCTTTGGGGTGTATATATGCCACACAAAAATAATCGTCACCTACCTTGCTTGCGTTTCCTTTCTTGAAAAGGCCGCGCCCGCTACTTTCCTGTCGGGAATGCTATGTCATGCTGATAACGCGCATGCCGTTCCTTACTGTATGTTACTTGGAAGTACCGGGCTCGCCGCGTTAAAGAAAGGAAATGCGGACAAGACAGATGACGATTATTGTTGTGGCAAAAGGGTGTAATTTTGCTTAAGGGTGTATGAATGCTATATACACTCTTAGAAAAATTTACACCCTTTGGGGCGTATCTTGTCCCACAACAATAATCGTCATCTGTCTTGCCCGCGTTTCCTTTCTTTAACGCTGCGAGCCCGGTACTTCCCAGTCACGAACGGCATGCGCGTTATCAGTGTGACGCAGCATTCTCGACAGGAAAGTAGCGAGCGCCGAGTTTCAAGAAAGGAAACGCAAGCAAGGCAGATGACGATTATTGTTGTGGGACAAATATACACCCCAAAGGGTGCAACCGTTTTAAGAGTGTATTGTATACAACGGCGAACACGTTCGCTAGTTCAAATATCCGCGCCGAGTCAACAATCTCGGAGGCTATGTCAGACGCTACTACAACAAGCTTTTTGCAACGAAATATGTCCTTTTTTGATCAGCCAAGATCAGCGTTTGTGGAATATATTTTGTTCTAAAAGTTTTGTTCCTTATTATTTATCTGGCTCATTAAAATTTTATGCGCTAACAGCGCGCAGTTATATCAAACTTACGTGTCTGCATGGATATTGCAAGCTTGAAACAGTAACTCTATGGCTTGAAATGCGATCAATTGTATTCTAAAAGATCTTAGCAATAAATGTGTAGTTGTTTCAGATACATGTTCCCAGCTGCTGTTAAGGAACATGTTTGCTGCGAGAACCTGAGGCAAGGTCGGAGCTGACATCTCGGTCTTCTAAATATATCCGTTATACACTGGCAAATATTGTCATGAACAAAAAGTAAAAAAAATAAGAACAATGCTATACACAGTCACTCATTATCATTAGTTGAGGCCACATACAACACTCACTTTAGTGCATATATGGTGGATATATATAGTGGATAATAAATGATGATGATGATCACTCAACTTTAGTGCATGATAGATGGTGATCAATGATCAACGTCTAAAAACGTTGATGGTGATAGCGCGCTTAGCGCCCTCTCTTGATGTTCGGACGTAGCTGAACTGACGTCATGAAAATTTGATGGCCGTATGTGGCTAGGTTTAGCGCTTAGCAGTGTTGTAGGTGTTGGGTGAGCTACTGCCGGAGTTTGTTGAAATATACGTGTGAATCTTCATGGTTTCCACAAGAAAAACACGGAAGAAAAGTGCAGTGCTCGTGAAAAGGTGTTGTCTGTGCTGTGCAAAAAGCCTGGAAAGGTTCACGAGAGGAGCGGTGAGTTAACTTCTTCTTTGATGCCGCAAAGTGCGGGCGCTTTCTCAACGTAAGCCTATAGTGCCGCTTTGACGTTGTTGTTCGAAATGTTTGCTTTGGATATAAGGTATCTCATACAGCGTTTCCTTTGGTCGAAGCATTGCTCTATTTCTCTTGATGCTTTTCTGCTCTCATATACAGCTCACCACGGTGCTGAGGGGCATGTCAAAGCGAAAGAGTTGCGCGTGTAGCAGTCATTCTCTAGCTAGGTGTCGGCTCGGATCGCGTAAATTGAAGAAGAAAACGAGAAAGCCTATCGTCGCCTCTGCATTTCCCAAATTCAAACCGACTTAGAATTTTCAGTTATTCTTCTATAAATAAAACGCACACCGCGGAGGCTTCCTTTTGCCGTGTTAAGGTTGCCTTTGCTCTGAAGGAGTGCCCTCTGCGACAGGATACCTGCTGTCGGCGTTTTGCTTTCTCTTTTAAGAAATTTGTTCTTGTGTCTCAAAAAGTTACGAGGCGAGAAATCGCTTGATTAAAAGACACACGTTAGAAGTTTTAGCCTGTTTCATGCCATCGCGACGCTTCTGCTCGCCGGCTACTCGGTTGTCACTCCCATGCCGCCTGTGGCGCGTTCATTCTCATTCGTTCGGCGCGTTCATGCTCAGCTGGGCTTCAACTGTATGGATCGCCAAGACAACGTAACCAAGCTCAGTGCTTTTGGAGTGAATCAGTAGCACTCAAGCTTGCTCGGACTTATTTGCATTGGACGAAACTAACGTGTCTGCATTTCGGATGCCAGCAACGCGCTACCCAGCATCATCTCGTTGCGTTCGCGTACGGATCCCACGCTAAGGAGAAAGGAGCAGCAAGAAATTCGCTAGCCATAAGAAAACAAATCTGCTGCGTAGAAATCTTTCCCCGCTAACTGCCGTATCTGATATGCCGTGAATCCTTCACGGTGTGTCTTGGCATACACGCGGCCAGCCGCGACGGCCCCACCATCGTGGTTCGTGTATGTGCGCGCTTGGTTTTCTCGGGAAGGTGCATCCCGCAGAGGGGTGTAGCCCTTGAGTGCACCGACAACAGGTTGTGTGAACGTGCGAGCTGTTTCAGGAGGCGCGTTTTTGGTCAGGGCGGGCGCGGCGACCAACACCGCTTACCCACACGTCCGGTCACGCATATAGTAGTGGGCCATGGCCATGAGATCTCAGTGTACGCGAAATTCCCAAGTAAGGCAGGGCCCGCCTGACGTCACGTAAGCGCGCGGAATTGCGGAGGCGACGACGACGAACGACTGCTGTGTGCCGCCTCTGCTGTTTTGGCTGCGGCGGTGGCTGACGTTCTCCGGCCGGTTTGGCGGCAGTGGCTCTCGCGCGCGAGGGCAAGCGACGTGACGAGGAGTCCACCGAGCAGGCAGGCAGCCTCTGAGCGTTCCGCAGCGGACTTCCAATTGTGCATGCACTCGGACTTCCGCGTCTTGCTTCTCCCGGCGATGTCTTGAGGGGAGGAGAAGCTTAACGTTGACACGCTTCATATGGCCGCGCCGCTGGGGATACCTCACTTGGTTGGCGTTTCGCAAGACACCGCGTATACGATATGGGTCACGGACGTGGCTGTCACGCCCGGCACTTGTGTATACTTTGCCGAGGCACTCGGGAGGGCTTGTAGGGGCCCCACCTGTGGTGAAACGATGGTCTGGGCGTGCGCAAACTGGCTCCCTCGACTTTTGCCGGCTTACGATCAATTGTCTCGAAGTGGATCCCTCCCACCTGGAGGGCAGTTGTCATTGTTGTACAATGCATTATGCTGGTACCGCAGATATTTTATGACAGGAGGCTGCGGTGAAGAAAGCTGCATATTATTGTACACGCATTGCTCAGGATGAGTGGCCCGAACCGGGCGTATCACACCGTACCACTTATAAGTGTGTTAAGCAGAGTGATGAAAGCAGCACGTTAAAGAACCCCAGATGGTCCATGTTATTCCGGAGTCCCCCACTATTGCGCACCTCAATCAAATGTGGGTTTGGCACGTCAAACCCCATAATTAAAATTTGTTTTAGTTTTGAAAGAAAACACTAGTGCAGGTCCTTTACATTTAAAAGAAGACAGCAGGTTTATTTATTCAGTTTACCCTACATTCTCGGAGGAGTATTGGGTAGGGGGGGGTGTTACAGAAAAATGACAAATATTTAACGCAGAAAAGGGAACTACATAGTAAGAGAAACAAATAAGTTTGTACATTGGAAAAAAAGGAACACTGGTAAACATTGGAAAAAATACATACAAGGTCGAGGGAATACAATAGAAAACAAAGTCGAAAAACGATACAAAGGCGAATACAATACAAGGTCGTACAACATGGTCAAGCGAACATGTGAAGTTCCAAATGTTCACGAAATTTGGCAGGATCTTTTATTGAGACAATATTATTTGGAAGGCTATTCCATAGTGTGATGGCGCGCGCTAATGCAGAGTTATTGAATGACTGTGCGGCCAAAAATGCGCCTGAAACTGAGATGATTATGAAGTCGAGTAGATGTGCGAGAAGGAATTTCAAGCGACAAATGGCTGGACCATGAGTTATAGTAGTAGTTATGAAAGAGGCATAGAAGAGCAACAGAGTGGTGGGAATCCAAGTCCAGCAGGGGAACATCGCATTTAATTTGGGTAATGCTAGATTGACGACTGTAGTTAGAAGTTATAAAATGGGCAGCACGATTTTGGATGGATTCCAATTTATCTATTAGGTATTGTTGATGAGGAGACCAGATCGATGAAGCATATTCAAGTTGAGGGCGTACTAAAGTTTGGTAGGCCTGTTGATGGATGGTAGATGGCGAAAGGTGCAGATGACGATGTAAAAACCCTACAGTTCTGTTAGCTTTAGCGCATATCTTCTCGATGTGAAAGCTCCAGCAAGATTAGTACAAAAATAAACGCCAAGATATTTTAAGTAGAGTCAGAAGGAACTTCCGACGAGCAGATTTTGTAAGGAAACTTAGGATATGATTTCATACGAGTGAAGGAAAGAATGCAGCACTTAGATGTGTTAAGTGTCATTTGCCAATGGCCGCTCCACTGATTAACTAGGTGAAGGTCATTTTCCAAAGTTAGATGATCATCATTACAGTTAATCATTCTGTAAATTACGCAATCATCAGCAAAAAGTCGTGTGCAGGAGGGAATGTTGCTCGGCAAATCATTGATAAAAATTGGGAAAAGAAGAGGGCCTAACACCCTGGTACACCTGATGTTACAACAGATGTGGAGGAGCTAAAGTTATTCACAGATACGAACTGTTGCCGATTAGATAAGAAATTGCGAAGCCAAGATAATGTTAATGATGCAATCCTAAGAGCAGTTAATTTAGCTATTAGACGACAGTGAGCAACTCTGTCAAAGGCTTTTGCATAGTTGAGAAAGACGCAATCAATAATTTTGCTATTATTCATGCCATAATGTAAATCTGACGTAAATTACAATAGTTGGGTGTCACAAGACAACGCTTTACAGAAACCACGTTGATTTTGGAAGAAAAAGTTAATAGATTCAAGATGGTTGGATAAATGGGAGGCAATGATGTGCTCGAGAAGCTTGCAACAAATGCATGTTAGTAAAATGGGGCGGTAGTTACCAGGTGAGTGTCTGTTTTCATCTTTGAATATAGGAATAACCTTGGCTATCTTCCAGTCAGCAGGAAGAAGACCTGTTGATAAAAACTGCTGAAAAATGTAGTACAAAATCTGACTGTATATAGCTGATGTGTTCTTTAGAAATTTATAATTAATATTGTCAATGCCACATGATGTAGACACCTTTAGATCGTGTATTAGTTTGGAAATGCCTTCAACACTAATATTTATAGGGGACATGAAGCGATAATGAAGGTCAGAGACACAGGGAACGGAGGAACAGCCTTCATTGGTGAACACAGGGCTAAAAAACGAATTAAAAGTTGAAGCAAACTCAGATGCAGTGACAGGAATGAAGACAGATGCAGACAGAACTTTATTCCATGCGTTTCTTACGTAAATGTTCAAATTTGAAAGCCTATGTTTCTTTGTGAAGCATATGCTGCACATGACAGAAAGGAATGCTAGATTATTCACTTCTGAAGAGTGCGTCACAGTGGAAGACAGTCAGGGACAGCCTGATTAGCTTGTTGAGTGAGGCTGCAAATTCTTGTCGTCTTTTGTTACCTGTGTCGTTGACAGCTGTGACAGCCGCACAATGAGGTGTCAGGAGTGTAAAGTAAACTTGGCTATTTACGTGCAGGGTCACGCACATTGGAATGAGGATGTATGGGCTGCAGGCAATACACAAATGCAAAAAGAACAAAGACCCCCTCCAGAGGCCCTAAGTTAAAACTGAGCTCTACAGGGTTCAATTTTTGGGTTTAATACATGTTGCAATCTTACTGAAGGGAGGTGCAGTTTCTTTTTGAATACTGCATTGATTTACTTGTTATCTCTCTTTTGCAATGCCAGTAGTTGTGCCCAAACGCTGTGTATGTGACTGCATTTCGGGTAATTATCATCCAAAGCAGCTTGGCAGGTTTTTGTAGATATTGGGTGGAGAGTAAGCACGAAAGCTGATGAATTGAAAGGTATACTGCTTGCTTTTATTGGAATTGAGTAGTAAAACATTTGGTAAGCATTAAAATTGAAGTGAACAATTCTGCTGATGACAATGTATATACCTCTGATGATACATAGGCAGGCCTGAAGGCTTTACAGACGAGACATTGCTCTTAAGTGCGGCATACAGCTGTTGTAGGCTGAAATTGGAGGCATTTTCCTGTTGTCACTGTTTCATGCTACATTGAAGCAGCTGCTGCACTACAGCTTGCAGCAAGGAGCAATGCACTTTGCTTGTTACAAGCCAACATGCTTGAAATTCTGCTAGACTAAACGACTATTTGTTGAACAGAGCAGGGCGTTGGAGCTTTTGCCATGTCTTAAGCGTGTGTGTGTGTGTGTGTGTGTGTTGTGTGTGTGTGTGTGTGTTGTGTGTGTGTGAGTGAGTGAGAGTGTGAATGTGTCTAATTGGAGGTTTCCGGGATAGGCTTTTGTCCTGCAGTGGACATAAATTAGGCTGATGATGGTTGTCGAAGTTATGTGAGAAGCACTGGCTACTGTGCTGTTTGTGAAGATTGCATTGATAAATTGTGTTGGCGCTCATCGAGACAGCATGTGTTTGTGCAGCTGCTGTCAGACTTCACCCAAACAATAAAGACATGTCCATGTAGCTTAACTTTAAAAAACACAGGCTGTAAGGAGCAAACATGGAATTCTTTGAAAGGAAGACAGATTAAGCTAGCACCAGTCGAGGTACCCTGAACAGAAATGACCAGCACAGTCCATAGGAGAAGCAAAAAGGTACTTAAAGTGTGTTCAGGTTAACTATGTTGGCGGTGACCATACATCATAACTTTCACATATGTTATTCTGCTGTCATAACAAGAAGTTCCATCATAGCTTGTTATTTTGTGAGTACAATTTGCTTTTACCGGTGTCATTTACTAGTTTTGACAGAATGACTGCAAAGAACGCAGACTGAATGATTGTATTTCTCTCTTTGCCTCTTACTAATGTGTGGTGTGTTGTCAGCCCCCTAAACTGTTGACATTGACAACAGAGTTCCATGGTTGTGGCTAACAAATTGGAAAGCTGGACATAATGATGCAACATTTCGTGTAAGTTGTTGTGTGTAGCACCTCTTCTTTATGAATGGCCTTTGTTGACTGTCGTGACTATTATTAAAGCCGTTCACTGAAACACTGTTCAACTTTTCAGTGAGTTTCCTTAATGTCCTTATTGTTCTGGAAACATTCTTTCAAGAGAGAGATTTATTATGAGAGAGAAGCTGAGAGGTCAGCCTGATGTGCCATGTTCTAGCCTGCTACTCAGCATTGAGGAAGGGGTAAAAGGGAACGGAAGAGGAAAGCGAATAAGGTGATAGTGATATAAAAAAATATTAAAAATTAACAGGGCGTTCGCTCAAGGTGATCTTTTGAATGCTGCATATTGAAAACAGCGTCACTAACAGTGCACACTGTTGCGACTGTTGTCGTTAGTTGCCATTAGGAAACAACCAACTTCCATAAACATTGTGCAAATCTCTCACCAATATTTTAATTAAGGGCCAGCAAGATCATGTTGCTGTGATTGATTTCTAGTTATCCTCAATGCGCCAACGGCTGTCCTACGATCTGATGACATCGTGTTACAAGCTTTCATTAGAATTTCTTCACAACAGCTGTGTGACATTCATGCATTTCTTGGGTCATCCCCAATGTCTTCTATTTTAGCACTGTATTAGATAAAGCCATCTCAGTCGCAACTGTGGGGTAAGGTGCTGTTCCTGCAGGCAGTTTTGATAACCATGTAGGTTGTGGCAGCTGCTATTTAGCTTGCTGTAGTATTTGATGTTTTCTCACTGCTCCATGTGAAAATCCATAGGAGGGTTAAGATGGCTACTTTCAGTTGTCTACTCAGTAAGATAGGTCTCCATATCAGAGGATCAGTGTTATGTTGTGCAAATAGAAAAGTCAAGTATGGAATTGCTGCGCATCCTATGAAAGCCAGCAAGGTCCTTTGAGGCTACGAAGTCTGAGAACTGCACTGAAACCTTGTTTAAAAAAAAAAAAAAAAAATGCAGGGTTGGGGGACGACACAGGGCTGGTGACAGCCCCCAGGCCTGAGAAGATGGCACTGGTTGTGGGACTGGAGCAGTTTGTGCCCCAGCTGGGCTGCCAAGACACCAAGAAGCGGCTACAGCTGGGTGCCACCCTGCTTTCCTACCTGGAGGACCCGCTCAACCTTGTCGACTGCACTGAAATGGGCGCTGTCGTTGATGGGCTTGTTGCCTGGCTCAACAGCAGTAACTCAAAGGTGGGGGCATTTCCCTTGTGAAGCGTGGAAAGAGGCCAGACACTGTTGAAACTTACAGCACTGGCATGGCATAAGCAGTGTTATGACTTTTCCCAACCAGCAAAGAGGACATGCTGTTGCTGACACTCCCTTAGAAGTAAGATGAATTGAGCTAGTTGGTACAGATTCATTTCCCCAACTCAGTGCACAGAAGCTGCACTCTGCAGGCCACGTATAGAGCACACATATGCAACACACACGTACCTGTTAACTGGCACACAGCCACCTATATGCACAAAATGTGGAAAAAAACTGACAGCCCAGAATATCTTAATTGAAAGTCCAAGACTTCGCCAATCAAGACTGCAGCATTTTAAAGACCTTTTCATGCATAATTTAGCAACTTACCCTGCATTATTTTTATCCCATGACCCCATGTTTAGTGTTACGAGTTCTTAGGTACCTCGCCGGCGTCCAGTTTTTAGACACATTATACTACAATCTAAGCTACCAGGCTCCATCACATACATGAGGAGCCGGAGGTGTTCGAGTGCCTTGAGGCCTCACAGCTTTTGTCACGGTAAAAGTACTTTGCTGATGGCTTAAAGGCAATAAGTTATCACTCATAATCACTGAAATCTACTTATGTATAACCTGTAGGCCTATAATATATAAGTTATTGCTCGTAATCACTGAAATCCCTACATATAACTGACACACAGTGGAAACGTCTGATCCAACAGTAATGCCAATGTTTTAGCTAGACCTTTTACACCTTTGTTTCTGCTAGATTCTTATGCCTGTATATCCTTGCCATTCTTGTGTGACTCGTATATATTTAAATCATTGAATGTATCAATAGTTATGGCACTGTTTGACGAAAGATGCCCTTGCACCATTAAAACCCATTATTCAATCAATACATAACTCAGTGTAAACTAGACAATTGCAAAGAGGATTTAAGGAGAGGGTAGGAAAAAGTCATGCACAAAAATAACCCTTAGTACCTTGCATCCTAGACCTGTCACATCGTCATATGCCGAAGTTGCTTAGTGGCTATGGTGTTGGCCTGCTAAGCACGAGGTTGCGAGATGAAATCCCGGCCACGGCGACCGCATTACGATGGGGGATGAGATGCGAAAACCCCCGTGTACTTAGATTTAGATGCATGTTAAAGAACTGCAGGTGGTCCAAATTATTCTGGAGCCCCTCACTACGGTGTGCCTCATAATCAGATCATGGTTTTGGCATGTCAAACCCGATATTTAATTTTTTGTCACATTGTCTGAAAAAGGTTGTTGCAAAATATGGAACAGAAGTGGATTTTATTGTTGAAGAATAAGCTAAGTAGTTTATGGGTTGCCATTCAGAAATGAACGTAAGGTGAGCCTGGCCATCGTGCATGTTTAGTCAGGCATGAGGTCAATTCATGTTGTGCACATGTGCAGTTAGCTACAGCATCCCTCCCACGTGTGGACGTGTATACTTAGGTCAGACAGGCAGATGTCTGAGCATGTGCTTATAGGGGCATAACATGTTTGTAGATCCCATGCAATGTGGGAGTCCATGTCAATGCGGAGCATTTACCTGCACGACGCATGGAAATAAGTGATTATTTTATAGGCAGTAAGTAATGTGGGATCTGAATAAAATATGGGAGAACATCAAGGGTTGATGTATTTGAGCTGCACATAAGTGACAACACCTTAAGTATTACACGCTTGTTGCTTTGAAACATCCTTTATTGACATGTTACTCTGTTTGTGCTATGGGTTTGGCAAGGTTATTTCGAGCTACAATTGTGAATGGTGCCATGCCAGGTGGCACATTGAGAAGGATGAGTAGTGGCCTATGAAGATTGAAGCAGTAGTTGTAGCCATGGGGGGTCTTCAAATTGTTAAGTGCCCTTGGGAACACATAATAATGATACGCCCTGTGGGGGCTGTTAGCATATTGTGTCCAAGTCCCAGTGCCTCTCATGTGCTTGGTTCATTCAAAATGTCGACCTTCTCGAAACAGACAGCATGCATTCTTTCTCTGCTTGCTCATAAGTATTTTGGTCACTCCTCTTGGCTTTTCACAGTGATGTGACATTGTTTTGTATCAGCACAACAATGTTTATACAATTGCATCTCTTCCACTGTCAGAGCTCACTTAGGTGTCATTAAGAGAATTTTCGCATGCCACTATTTTGACGTTAACTTCCCTAAAGTGCCACTAGAAGACCAATTTTTTTATAGCACAATTTTGACATCTGCTATAGAACACACGCCTATAGGAAGAAAAATGAAGTGCTGCTCATTAGAGCATGTGGCATGCATTGTGGGCATCTTCGTCGTGCAATATACCATGAATGAAGACGCATTGCCCTGAGCTCCATTCCCGTGCATTGTCCTTCAATTTCCATTACACTTATTTATTCCATTAGGAAGTCTCTGTGCTTTAGAGATACATGTGAGACAGCATTGTATGTACAGGTTTTATGCCGTGATTTATTGTTTTATTAAGGAGAACATAGGTGCGTTCACTCACACTACATTGTAGTTCATATTCAACCTTACTGCCTGGCCCACCCCGCAAAAAAAAGTTGCTGACTGAACCAATAATACTTCACATTAGAACGATCTGAAAAGTCTCACAGGGTCGCATTTGGTGACACATTGCTGGTATTGTGCGTGTGGACCGTTGCTGTAATGGAGCCAGAGTTTTGCATTGATGCAGAGTTGTCATGTCCCTCAAAATTTTGGAAGCTTATTTTATAAAGCACAATGGTGACAAAATGTGCAGGCTGTTGTGAAGTTGGTGGTCCGTGTGGCCACGAAGGTTCCATGCATGGTGCCATGCCAAGTGCTGGAAGAAAGAATGGTTCCGAGCTGCATTTAAGAGAACAGAAAAAGGTTTATTTTCAAAGGCACATGGTTGAGTTTTACATGCAAGTCTTCAACTTTCGGAGCACACTACATGCTAGATACTTTGCATGTCCAAGCCTCCCCTCACAGAAGTTCAGATCTGCCTTTTATGCTATTTATTTCCTTCTTTCCCTCGTCGAGAGAATTCACTGGCCAATCACAAATGCCAAACGCCCACTTGTCTCCACTGTATCCAGCGTGCGCCATAAAGGCAAACACATGGCAAACTGTGAAGCTGCCATTGACCTCCTTCCCCGGGAGTCTCTGACAATGACCCTGTCACCGATCAGTGGCCTCTTTGTGACGGTCAGGAGGGGGCGACGTTGTTGTCTTGAAGCGAGCTGTCATTTCCGGGCACTCGAAAAGCCGAAGTTCTGGAACATGACTGCCTGTCCGTCAGAATCAGCTGACGCTGATTGAGCTGCCTTGAGTGAGAGGTGAGGCCTGATCAGTACCTGTGACAGCCACATGCCTGCCGGTGAAGTATCCGTTGTTCTGAGGGATCGCCAGGCACAACAAGGCCTAGCTTCCGTAGTAACATTATACAGTGAATATGTTTTTGGAATGCGGGTGATCATTGTCCGCTATAAGGTGCTGTGAAGTGCTTTGTGTTTACATAACGGGTGTTTCCTGAATAAATGATCGGTTGTTAGGTTATTCATGTGCCTTCTATTGGTGGTGGCCACATGTGTGCTGCTGAAAGAGGCAAGCTGTGTATAGCATGAGCATTTTTAAAGAAGTGTTATTTCAATTTTTTTCTTCTCTTATACTACACACCAGGAATGCTCTAGGAATTTGTGAAGTTGTTTTTATGGCTGAAACTGTAAAACCTCGAATTAGCAAAATTCGTGATGTAATGAAGTTTTTCGCTGCAAGTACAACTTTGTTATATCGAGGTTCGACTTATTAAATTTGTTGCTGCAATTAAGGTTGCTCATTTAGGCTTCTTGGCTATTCAGCCATCCAAAATTTGTATCTTGTTCATTGGTACTGAAAGTCTACACTAGACTTGGAAGACAAATTGACTTTGGAAATTTTATTCTGAAACCAATTATATGGACATTCAAACCACGTTTGTGCAATTGTCAACACAATGCTGTCGTGGGTGCAATGGTGCATGTGGGGCTCGTGCAGCCTAGCCCACCAAGTCTGCTCTGTCTGCATGGCTAAGTCCATACATGACCTGCGCACTCTGGTAGGTCTAGTGATGTGCTGCAGCTGCCATGTCGAAGGGCAAGCATGCAAGGGCGAGCCAAGAAGGCTAGTGGCTTCATGCAAGCTGTCTTCTCATGCACCCAGTTTTGGAGGGCACATGTTCTGCGAAGTTTTGGAGGCATGGCACAGTTGAAATGGCAAAGGAAGCAGCAGCACGGAAAGTTTGCTTCGGGACAAGCATGCACGCTCCCTGTTGCCGGTACTCGTCATCACCCCAATGTTATGGCCACGAGTGCCTGTGGTCATCGAGGGAACTCTGTTTATGTGTGTCTCTGGGTGCATGACACCATGCTACTTTAGTTCGTAAACAAATGTTTTCTGCAATTTATACTGCCCTCTTACAGCTATGAGCTTTACTTTGTCTAATAATCTAATTACTATGCTATCACTGTCAATGCTTCATCTTTCGGACAAAACTGTGACTTTTGTTTGTAGGCTCTACTCACACACAGCACAAGCTTTACCTCCCATCAGGTTGATATGACAAAAAGCAAAGCTGGCATAGGAATGTCTGCATCTGCTGGTACTACAGCCAAGCAGATCTCTGTGCTGCTGGTGTTGTTTTATTCGTGGCTTGCTCAATGCTCCGTTTGTGTGCTTGTGTGGTTAGGTGGCACAGAATGGCCTGGAGATATTGTCGATACTGGCAGAAAGGCTCAAGGATGACTTCCGCCCCTATATCTCCACAGGTGAGCATAACTTTGGTCATATAGTTCATAGCTTTGCCTGCATTAGTTTTGTAGAATGGAGGATCTTCATGGATGGCTTTCCTTTGTTCTGAGAGAGTGCCACTGTAACATCCTCCTGTTTACGATTGGGGTGGCACAGTGCATTGCGGAATCAGGAAAATATTGACGATGGGGTTAAGCTCTTTTTCTTTAGATTGTACAGATTGCTAGCACTAAAGAATGATTTAAACAAAGATGATGGTCAGAAGGATTGATAAGCTCAAAAGACCTGTCTCATAAGTATTTCTGCCTGCTGTTTGTGCATGCAGCATTGGGTTATGTGTTATCTCTAACTGTGCGTTCACCTATTTCTTAGACTTCAAAAACTCTGTCTTTGCTACATTTGTTCAAACGTAACACTGGTTCATTGTAGTGCTACTGTGGTTTCCAGCCTTACTATGGCTCCTGTGTTGCAACCTCGCATAGTCTGCGCCATTTGTTGTGGTTGAGAACTTTGCCGTTTCCTTGCATCATTCATACTGGGGTCACTTAATGTATGCATTTAAGGTAGATTATGCTTTGTGCTGGCTAAGCATGTCAAAACTATTTCTTTTGCAGTCATTTCAGCGGCCATAGACAGAATGGGTGACAGCAAAGATTCTGTAAGTATTTTGCATATTTACTCCTATTCGTGATGTGTAGGTTTGTTTTTGTTTGAGCTGGGAGCTGCTATATCGATGTAGATTTAGTTAAGCTAGACACAACTGTAGTGTGTCTTCCACATGGTATAGTTGCAAACTGAGGAACTTTCATGATTTTACTCCATTGTCACCAGCCATGCCACTGACAATAATAGCATTTCTGACAAACTTCAGTGTTGAAGTCTGGCAAAATGTTTTGACAGCATATTCTTTATTGAGAAATGTCTTCCGAAATATTTTTCACACAGTGTTTTGTTTTCCATCATTTTACTCCCCCTTTAATTTCACCTGTTTCAAAAATTCCAAAAGGTGCTGCCACTAGCCAAAACAATTGAGTTCAAATGATTTGAACCTATTCGGCATGCCTGCAGCACTTGCAGGTCAGCAGGGGGCCTCTGCAACCACCCTCGCGCTGCTAAGGTCATGGAATCGAATCCCAGCTGTGGTGGCCACAATTTGATTGGGGCAAAATGTAAAAATGCCTGTGTCCCGTGCATTGGGGGCACGTTAAAGATCCTCTGGTGGTCAAAATTAATCTGAAGCTCCCACTGCGGCATGCGTCATAATCAAATCATGGTTTTCGCACATAAAATCCCAGAATTCAGTTCAGCTCTATTCAAAGATTGTTTTCTGCCCTTCTGCTTCTTCCTTACATTTACACCAGCTCACCAGCATAGTGAATGACATTATATTGTATCACAAAAATACGAAAAAGAAAAAATTACCAGAGGCAGACAGAGCAGAAAGAAAGGCGGAGCTACCATATAGTGCCATCTTTGTTTCTGCTATGTCCTTACGGTATTTTTGCGCTACAATATCATGTCATTCAGCACGCACAAAGTCACCCGAGAAAAAGTTATTCAACGGCATAGGCTGCAACGTCTTTGTTTCAAGAAATAAGTTTTGCATCATGAAGCTCGTTACTCGTGAAAAGTTTCCATGCACATGATTGCAGCCTAGCACTACAGGAAGAAACACAAACAGAAAAAAAAAAAAAAGAAATCTTGTGGTTGAGATAAAAAAATTGTTGTCCAGGTATTGAACTGAGGAGAACTGCTTGGGATTTGTCTTTGCAGTATGCTGTTTAATGAGTTTTAATGTCAGAAAGGCAGCATTTGGGATAATACAGACACTGTAATGGAAAGCTTTGATCATCTGTAGTCCTTTGAACTGCACCTTGTGGGAGATAAGTTTGCACGGGGCTTACCTTACAAGCAATGGTCAAGAAAGGGCGCAATGCTCTTCCACTCCGCAGTGCACAAAGGCGCTATGGCAAGGTTTGTCGACTCTCCGACACTGTGCAGAGACGGCTCCGCTATCAGATTGCCAACAAACACTGGTTCCAAGATACACCACAATGTGACAGTCATGGCTTTTACTGATAAAGGCTCACCACAAGACCGACAGAGTGTATGCACCCACTGCGCTAGGGCTAACTGGGTAGCAGTCCACCAATCGCGAGAATGAGAAGTCACAGGAGCAAAGTTCCCATGTAACTGACTTGAACTACCTAAGCACCACACACACAAGATGGGCGATGAGTTGCGGGAATGCACCTCAATCCACACAGCCTAAATGTAAGCATATGAGCAATTCTGTATCCTGCATGAAGAAAAGCAGGGGCATCAGTTGAAGCTGCCGGGATGTCGATGTAGCTGTAGAGTGCCATAGTTGGCAAACCACTGCATTGGTGGGTTTATGTATTGTGCTGCATTCATTTAAGCAGTTATTTTTTTCATGCATAATCCCTTGCTTCCTCTGTTTCAATAAAATTTATGCATTATAAAGATCTACACCATTGTTGTTTATACCTTATTCCAGGTGCGGGAGCAGGCGAAGTTCTTCACCATGAAACTGATGGCAGTGTCATCTCCTCAGGTCTGTCATTTTATCTTTTGGCAGCATGTGTCTGTGCAGGATTTTTGCATCACACTGTGCAGGAGTTGTGAGAACTCCCATGCCTCATTACATCGCACATGTTGATGTCTCTACAAGACGACAGAAAACAGCACCTGGCGCCAGTCAAAGCTTGTTAATGGCCAACTGCTACTCGCTTTGGCTAAATTGGTTATGAATGAGTAGTATATGCTGCTCAAGTAATCTTGGCAGAACTGGTAATTGTCTAATTTTATTAAAAGACTTTAAATAGCACCTAAGCACATGTCACGTGCACCTGGCAGTTAGTAGGTAGGCTATAAATCCTAGTCTAACGCCTCCAAGATTTTCAACATACTGCTAATCTCACAAGCTCACGCAGAAGAGTTGTGCTGGTTCTCAGCATACTGTGTTAAGCGTCATTTCTGGTCAGCAATAATGGTGCTGTTTTTTTCCAGTTCTGGTAGCAAAAACGTACATTTTTGTCAGCTTCTTGTGTTGCATCCGCTCATACTTCAGATGTAAATTTTGTATGGGGTCCTAAATTTCTTTGTACTTGGTCTTTAAGAACAGGCTTATGGGTCCTTCACTATTTAGAGTATGCACCTATCTTTTAGGTCTGTCAGAATGTTTGTTTCAACTCAGTACAAAAAGAGAGTATGACGGACACATGTCATCACTTGTTCTTTCAAAATATAAAACACACCAAGACTGATTGCTCATCCGTCCTGACACACGAGGGTGCTGCAACATCCGTGCATTGTAAATACTGGTTCACCCAACACTGACAATTTAACATTTAAAACCTGAACTCCTTTTTTAAGTTTTGTGTAATAAAGTTATTGTGTTGTTATAATTAGTATACTAGCAGTATTAGCATATGTGTAATGCACGCTTTCTAGAATTCTTATGAGGTGCTCACTGCAAGTGTGATGCATGCGATAACTTCTGCTGTAAAGTCTCATTTGTTTCCTACTGTTGCCATGTGAACGACACATGTGGAAGCAGTTTGCAGGCTTTAAGTATTCTTGAAGAATCTCTAGTCATTCTGAGTGCTTGATCATAGCCTGTTTTGACATTACAGTATTTTACATATCTGTGTTTGAGGACCTGCAAAGGGTTGTCTAAGCTTAATATACAGAACACAGTAATAAGCAGAAAATATACAGTAAGGCTCAGCAGCCTGGATGAGGCAGCTTTATGAAGCAGCTAAGGAGTCACAGAAGGAGATAATAAGAAGGAAATTTGCAGATAAATCTTCGATATATTTGATTCACAGTCGGTCAACAGTTCACGAAAAGCTCTCTCAAACTGAACATTTTTTTATCTTGCTTCTGTGACCTCAGTAAAACAGTGACAGGTCATTAGGGTCAAAATAGAATTAGCAATTTGTTAAGTTGCTGTCGCTGTATATGGATGGATAAATTTCATGTGCATCAACCTTTCAGACTTAGTGGTAGCTGGTGCCATCAAGATCATTTTTCTTACCTTTCTTCTACATCTATTCTCAGCATTCAAGATCTGAGGCCCACGCCAACAAACATAAATCTTGAAGTATTTCGTTACCGTAAAAAAAAAGTAACTTTAAAATAATTTTGGTCTTCTTTTGCCATCTAGTGGCTGTTTCATAAGTAGGGGTACTTCTGTACTTTCCTTCTGTTCATGAAACTTTCCCGAAAGTTTCATATAAGGACAGAAAGTGGCACCAGAAGCACTGGCGCAAGAAGGGGATCAATCTGTCGCGCGAGATGCCATGGCTGCACGATCATGCAAATCTATTGTGAAGAAAGGCACCTATCCCACATTTATAGTCCTTAATCTAAAGATGCTATGAGAAATTTAGCTGAAATAATTTAATGTGCGATGCATTTCTGCTTAATTTATCCATGGCACCGTTGTGCCATGACATTGTGATTGACAATTTTCCCAAGTGTACCTTTTGCAGGTGAACCTGCATAGAAACAAGGGTTTGTAGTTGTTTTGAAATAGTTTGTGTTTAAATTTTTTAACACTGCACAGAAACAGGGCAGCAATGTGCATGTTCACATGCCGACAATGCCAGGCAACCCTTGCGCAAAAGTGGGTGTACGCACAGAACACCTGTGGTGTCTGTCAGGTGTCTGCTCTGATACCCTTCTAGTACTTGCACCAGTGCCGCAGTGTGTCCAATGGGGGCGCCATATGAGACACTCCCATAGCATTCCACGACAGTTTCGTGACCAGAAGAAAGGTATTCAAGGACCTTGGTACAGCCATGGCCTAGCTGCATAGTTTCATACAAAAGTTACTAGAGGGGACCCTGGCACTAGTGTCCATGTGGCGGTTCAGCCAGCATTGAATGATTCCTAGTACTTGGATTTGCCTAAGTTTCATCCTTTTGGCTTCAATTGGATTTGTGACTTTACATTTTCAATAAAATGTTTCATTATAATAAATGCAACAATTCACTGTATTGCCTTATACGTGTACAAAAGTAAAATTGCTTAAATGTTTAGGCAAATAGAGGAAGATAATGCATGGTAATTAAAGCCACAAGGATGTTTAAAGCCACAGGCATGAAGATTATTACTAGCCTTGTTCTCATGGTAGCCGAACAATCGCAGCGTCAATGTTTCCTCTAGTAATTTTACTAAGAAGCTCATAAGTACTAATATAATGAAAGTACCTTGACACACTGTAAAGCTTGTTCAAAGGACTCAACAAGGATTAATGAGGAAAAGTTATTGTAGAGGAATAGCTATATAAATTGACATTTCCTCCTAGAAGCGTACACTAACTCCGCAGAATCTTAATCAAATGGTTGGAAGGACATAACAGAATTTGCTCGGCTCGCTGAGGTTTGGGCATTATACTACCATCTTCTTGTTCTCATCTTGGTGTAGCTGTCACTTTTTGTGGTAAGAAATTCTGTGGATGTCATTTGCCAACTGTGTACAGTTGTCATTGCCTATTTTAATTCAGTGTCTTACATTGAGCTTTGCCCTTAGAGAAATGCCAAAGAAAAGAATAGTTTGAGCTGTATTAACAAATTGCTCTTCTACAGCACCAAAAAAGCTGATCTTACTGTGAAAAGAGGTCCAATAACCTAGAAAAGACATGAAAATGAAAGATGCGTGGTGATGCTGCCTTGTTCCCGTACTGTCTCACCGTGAACTCATGGATTTTGACAGTGCCTGCTTGGGCCTAGTTAATTTTTTACCCATAAAGATTGACTATATAGTGCTCTAAGAGAGCTGAAGGCTGAACTTAGCAAGCATTAAGAACCTTCACTGAGCCAAAACAGCCCAAATACTGGAGCTGGGAATTCAGTACAAAGTTCAATAAGATGCAGCATCGACCTTCATTTTCTCTTCTAAAATCAACCTATTACTGCAAAATTAATTAAATGGTTTTGAAAACACTAGAAGTCTAAACGGATGTAGTGTTTTTCAGTAGTGTTCCTTTAATTTTTTCACTATACTTGACGTTGAGTGATGAATTGTTTCTCTTTGTTGCAGTACATTCTTGAAAAGATGATGCCAGCATTCAGCCATAAAAATTTTCGAATACGAGAAGAAGTATTATTGTGCCTCCAGGATGCCCTCAATGCGTGAGTAGACTTTATATTAGTGAACTGTTTACCACAGGCAAGAGCCCCTTGGCATGTAATTATAAGCACAAAGTGCTTGTAATTTTATGACAGTAGGTATTTGGCAGGTCAGTAGACATGGAACTTGAAATCTGCAGAAGTTGTGCTGTGATAATCATCACAAGCAGTCGGGCAGCATTATTGTCACTCACGAGGCTTATGTCCTAGGGGAACCCTGTCATCTCCAACTGTACTAAGTATAAAGGCGAACTTGCTGTCATATTACAAGTGTGTGCAGCAACTTCAATGACGACATGCAGCTTAAAGCCCCAACCACACTAGAGGAAAAACGCACATGGTGCATCGCCGCCGTGGGTAAAATGCTGCTGCAGTAGTGCGGCCACGCTGACTGGTGGTGTGCCACTGTGGCCGTCACATTACAGCAAGAAAATCTGTTTTACTCTGCACGTAGGTACGAGATGTGCGTGTTTTCCTTTGTCCACTGACAGGTTGGTGCAGTGTTTAAGTTCTTTGGCTTTTGTTTTTAACGCACGTCATGCCATATGATGATGCTGTTGACACATTGATCATGATCATTTTGGTGTGCTTCCTTCTGTTGTGCCGTCGTCATGTCCAAGAGACAGAGAAGGAGGTACTGGGTGTCGCCTCCCCGTCCTTGTATTCAGGGTCCCTGTTGTACCGAATCGGATAGCGTGCATTGTCTCCAAAAAGTTTTCAATTAGGAAGTCTTCATTTAGGCTCATCATTTTAAAGACTATCGCACACCATGACAGAAAAAGTGGGTATGAGACCAACGCAAGCCAACCACAACAACCATGAATGAGAGCTGACGTGAGCAGATAGTGCGAAACGAGTCATCCGGCTGATACCAGACGCAAGTGAAAAATTTAGTGCTCAGGTGGGTCCGCATGGCACCAGTTTCCTACGTGAACGTCACTGAGGCAGCTGCTGTCATTGTTCTCCTCTGTTGACCGCACACGGCAAGCTACGGAAAATCAGATCCCTCCTGTCACGTGACAAGGCTGTTGCACTGCAGCTTTCGTGACGCACGTTTTCGCCCTAGTGTGGTTGGAATGTTGCTGGACCCTGTAGTTGCCCTGTGTCAGACACGATACTCCTCAGTGCTTTCTGCCCTTTTGTTGACAGCTAGGTTGGTCTTGTGTTAGTGGTTTATTACCCCTTTGCAGGAGTTCCAGTTCTCTTTTGACTGCCAACAAAGATGCCCAATGGTGGCATTATGCAACCATCATGTAGTCCATAGTCACCTGTTGTGCCTGTAAAGAAAGAATAATTCCATATTATTAACCACCATGGTGGCACGGTGGCAGTGACGTTATGCTGCTGGGTACAAAATCACGGGTTCGATTTCTGGTCGCAATAGCAGCATTTTGATGCAAAGATGCTCATGTACCGTGCTTTCGGTATGTGTTGAGGATCCCCGGGGATCAAAATTATTCTGGAACCCTCCTCCGTGAAATCCTTTATAAACTGACTGTGCAGTTTCAGGACATTAAACCCCAGTTTGATTCCCCATGATTATATTGGTTTGAATATTGCGAGTCCTTTTCATGTTAGGGTTAGGGGCCAGAATGTTCATTCTTTGCAGTGGTGCTGTGTGAACAGAAGACTTCCTTATTTTGTGCCCAGTTAAATGTGATCGTCTTTGATTGTCATTATAGCAACATTTGGTATGGGCAAATAAAATGAAAATTGACAGTAGACCATTTGAACGTTTCCTTTCCTCCAGTTTGAGCGTATGAATCTCCTTCTGCAGGTATCATTCTCCATTTGAGCCAAGCGTGTACTTTACACCTTGCATTTGCGGATGTAGTTTTTGTACCCAAAAGAAATGCTGATTAAAGTAGGTTGCACAGAAATACTGTACACCCTTTACTGTATGTTAGAACTTTGTACTCAATTGTTTGGATGTAGTGGGTTCTTTCTTCATTGGGCTTTTGGAGATACCGTCGAACCCAATTATAATGATACCGGTTTTAACAATATATCAGTTATAGTATTGAAAAGCTGATCGTCAACTTTTGTATGTTTTCTATGGGGAAATAACCCGCTTACTACAATGCCCCCGTGCCACATTATTGGTTATGATAATTACGTCTGGCTGCTGGGTGTCCATGCTGAAAGGTAATGGAATGCGAAATCCTCGAAAAGAAAAAAGAAAAAGTGAACTGTGAGCCGCTGCACGATCGCCCGCTATCCCAATTGCTGCCGCTTGCTTCTCTATGAGAGATGCACACCAGCCTCGTGTACATCTCTCTCGTCGCCCTTCCACCCCTTCGAACACGAATGGGCTGCACCCATAGCTCTGTACCGTGCCACCCTCCGAAACGTGAATGGATTGTGCCACTGCACTGACAATGCTGCCGGTGCTGCTCCCAGATTGCTCGTTCCAGATTCCTGGTCATGCGGTTTCTCAGCCTTGTTTGACTCGCCGCCGAAACGAAAGATGGCTGATCTGTCTGCTCATTATCGGCAATGCACGCCATTGCCAGTGAAAAGAAATCGCACAGCTATAGATTTGGAAATGGAGTGCTTAAACCGATGAGGCCATTGTCGCAAACATGCTTGCGTCGGATAGCAACAGTGACAGCCACGATGGCAGCGCTGACGTGGTAGGGCACGCTGCCTCAGCATTGTTCCCGTGGGAGGCCCTGTAGATGATACAGTCCCTCAGGGGCTTGTTTTCGTGAGGGACTTTCCGCTGGAAGCACGTGGCGAGATGCTTGTGGCGATCTCATCCCAGCCTTTGCTCTGGATTTCTCAAGCTGAGATGCTACCGCGGCAACATTCCCGCATTCTTTAAAAGGCGCCTTTTGGGGCCACCAAAGCGATGCCTTAGCGGAGCTTGTATGTCACTTGCTGCATCGGAATGGCAAGTTGAGCCAGTTGGTTGGGATTCATACTAAGGTTTGTTACTGCGCAACCTAAGACAAGGACAACAGAAGGTACAAAACGATGACACGGCACTGACTCTCTCAACTGCGTTACCTATGTCAATTTTGATTATGCGTCAGTTTGCCACAGTTGCCTCAACACATCTCCGTATCTTGTGCATGTCATGGTTATCAAATGGCACCTATATATACGTTAGACATATCTTCAATAAAATATCCGTTGAGAGTCAGCGCCGTGTCGTCGTTTTGTACCTTCTGTTGTCCTTGTCTTAGGTTACGCTCTAATAAACCTTAGTATGTATGTCACTTGCTGTCTGTGACCCCTCTTTGCATTTGTTATGGCAGTGCCATTCTTGAACACTGTCAGCCGTGGCTTGTTAACAACACACGATCGGAGCGCGCAGAAAGGAGAGTTAAGCAGTTAAACGAGTTCACACAATCATAAGCAGGATGGAGGGAGGTGGTGGGGAGAACTGGCCTCCCCGCTGTTATAGTTTTCTTGGAACAGCTATGCCATCACCCATTTTTTTTCATGCAACTCAATTATAAGAATGGAATTTTCGTGGCACTCGAATATTGTTATAAGTGGGTTCTACTGTATTAGTTTTGATGCGTGTTCTAGTTGTTACTTGTAAAGTATTGGTCATGTCTTTTTTTCCTCTGTTTTTATGTAGGTATGGCCCCCAGAACCTGTCTTTGATGAAGTTTATGCCGCTAATTGCTAAGCTGCTTGGAGACCCCAACTCACAGGTACATTATAAAGGATATTGTCTTTGCAACCACTACTGGAAACTACTATGTAAGCTAGGCTTACAGTACAGTGTTCAAAAGAAAGTGGTACACAGAATAAATAAAGGTGCAGATTATTTGATTGCACGTGTATGTTGGGAATAGCACGAAGCAGGCAATGAAAAGTGTACGGTACCAACCTCCTCAGTTGCTACTGGTGATGTCTTCCATTTTTATTCTGACATCAAGATCAAAGCACTTTGTTATTTGTCATAGAAAATCCCATGGGGGTTCACAGTGTTATTACAAACGGAACACGCTAGACCATGATGGTCAAATGTGGGCAGTAATAACACAGCCAAAAACAATAGTGCAGTGCCTTGCAATAGAAGTTCCCATCTCCTGAAACTCCTGTGAAGGGTACATAGAGGTTACGTAGAGGCAGTTAGGAATGCTATCTGAGCAGGAGAAAAACTACATCATAGAGAGATTTCTTTTCACATTTGCCCCTTGTGTGCGACATTGTATTGGTGTGATTTGTTCAAAGGCACTGAGTTTTAGGCCTGAAGCATATCTAGAGATTATGCCAAGATTCTGCATTGCACTTAGAAGTAGCAATTATGCACAAGGGGTGTTCGCCTTTGTTTCATGCTGTTTATTTTTAATTCTGGCCTTTCTGTATTGTCATTGCCGTAAGTTTGTGGGGCACGGGTCCCATGAGAAAGCTGTATTCTATACTGGCTATGGTGTTGTGCTGCTGAGCACGAGGTCATGGGTTTGATTCCCATCCGCGGTGGCTGCATTCCGATGGGGACAATATGCAAAACACTTGGGTACCATGATTTGGGTGCATGTTGACGAACTCATTGTGCAGCTTTGTAATGTTGAGCGTGACTATAAAATTTTTTTTCTCCAGGTGCTGCGCTTACATGTTTTTTTCGGTAGCCAAGACTAATGTTGGCTCCAAATCTGAATTTGGGGCTGCATGCCCAGGCTGCTTAAATATTCAGGATTGTTGTAGGTACTGCACCCTGTTGACATTTGATGCCAGTAGCACATACCAGTAAACGTAAACAATAATGGTACAGCAAGGGGAAGAGCCCAGACTAGAATTTTGAGATAATATTATTTGGACAGCGCTTTAGTGCAGCTATTGCGAATAGCCTGATTCACTTCCAGCTCAAGTTACTGACATTAAACGGTGCTCTTGCGCCGTGCACCTTTTGTTGCCTTTACTTATGCTGGCCAAGTTGTTGACAGTGTGTTGTCCTTTGTTGTGGTGACTGAATTAGGTGAACCAAATTGTGCATGAATGGAGGTTTTTAAACTACTATTGTTCAAGTGAGATTTGCAGAAATCTGAGTGGCATTAACAATTTTCAGAGGAGGAAAAAGAATGTTCACCTTACTGTAGCAAAACATACAAAGGGTCACATTTTGGTGTCCTCAAAGAAAAGTTTGTCTTTGTTTTGGAATAGAACCCATGTTTACTGATTTTCTCGTTAGCAGTAGCTCTAGCACCTTGCTTAACCAGGAGACTAGCATATGGCAGTATAGGGCCAATTTAATTTATAACTTGAAGCACCTGATGCTTGGAAAAAGGGAACTATGCAAATAGTTTCTGCAGGAATGCTTTCTCCCCTGTAGAAGGCAGGGCAGAGGAAGAGTTGGGACACCCAAGGAAGAACTGATAGAGCAGAATAATAGCAGAAAAGGCCACTTTCGAGCAGGCTGTTTTGGTAATGTTGCACCGATAAGGACAGCATTTCTAACAGAAAAAGTGTTATATTAATTAGAAAATCCTCACTGCAAACTGGTCCCATATTTTAATATAAGCTTGCTACAATTTTGGCGTTTCTGTGCTTTTGGCAAGAGTCCTCAGTGCTCAGTCTGTGCTGAAGAAAAAAATGTGTGCTTTTTTGTGATTTGTGATAGAGAAAAAACATTGGGCAAAATTTCTTTCTCACACTCTTGCTCCAGGTGCGCGATGCGGCGTTTCAAACGTTTGTAGTCATCTACACACACGTTGGCGAGAGGGTGCGGTTAGACCTGGGTAAGAAGTACGGCATTCCACCTGCCAAGTGAGTACCAGTCATCTTTACTACAGAAGGATCTTGAGCTGGGCGAGTTAAATATCTTCATGGTACTACAGTAAAACTTAAAGATAACAGAGTTGAAGGGGAGCCGCATTTACTTCACTATATCGCGTATCCACCCTCATGGTTGACATTTGCAGCCAGGAAAGGCAAAAGTGTGCTGTTGCAAATGCCCGTGGCACACCATCAAAGGGCCGCTAAAGGTTGTTTTCTGCTGAGTCTTTGTCAGCGAGTCTACTTTCTCTAATGCAGTTGTCAATGCTAATCAATCTAGGCAGTCGTGCACAATTGAGTTGTGCCATCAAAGGTCCTAGTGCTTCGTGAGTGTGACGAGGTGAGCTGCAAGCATGGTTTTGTGCAACGCTTGTCACCGTGCAACAAGAAAGGTTTCCTTTACATTGACGTGCAGTGGCAGGTGTTGCATTGAATCAGAGCCTAGTACTCTGTTGGCACATTCAAGAAATGCTGATAAGCCTAGTGACCACTGACAATGTGAGCAGTAGTTGTAATTTGTAACAATTAATTTCATTTTCTACTCTTATGGTCTTGCCTAGTGCCTGATCCCGCCAGTAATGGCAATGCGGCTTTGTCAGAGCCAGTGATGAAGGATGAAAGGAATCTAAAATAAATAGACTATTATAAACTATAGCACCCTGGCTGCACATGTGTAGCAGCTTATTGTGGCTGCAGTTAGCTGACATTGTGTATATTGCATGTTTCTTCATACAGCAAGCCTTGTGCTTCTTCAGTCAAGGTGCACTGTGCATCAGTGTGCAGGAGAGAGTGGGAGCTGGGGTTATTGGCTGAGCATGGTGCGATGCGGCAGCGATAGAGTGCGCATGTTACTGCCGACTCAGCAGGGCGGTGGCCTGCTTAGTGGATTGCTAGGTAGCGGGTAACTCATAAGAGTTTTGAACTGCCAATTCAGGTGATTACAAGAAGCGTCGCACACTGCCGTATTTCCAACTAATCAGCACAAGGTGATCAGGAAATCATTCTTGACTAAAAAAAGTTTTTTTTTATATCCATGTAAAGGTAACTTCTGCTTTGTTAAAACAGAACTTGAACTGTATGGATTCCTATGGGAACTTTAAGGAGAACTACAATTACTTCATTATATATTAGTCCTTTACTAAGTTTTTGTTATGAGGTTTAGCTGTACAGTGTGACAAGGCAAGAATGAGCTGGAAGGACAAGTGTGCTGTGTCATTATTTGTGTCATGTGTGTGATAGGGGTGTGGTACCATGCGATGTCAGATATCATACATAACAGGGCTTCAAGATGGCTGTTTAACTGCTTAAATCTTTGGGAACTTGATGGAACTTGTTGGATGCAGCTGTTGGTATGACAGGTCGTGTGACAGATCACACATGAAATTGTACCGCACATGTTCTGCTTGTGCCTTGTCTGTGTCCTTTTATTTGCCACCACCATGACCATGTTGACTAGCTTGGCCTTTTGTTTGACAATGTGGTTGTTGTAATAGAAGTGTGGCAGGAGTGTGGCGACTTTACTGTGGAAGTACATGACTTTCTTGTGGCCTGGTTTAAGTTGCAACTGCCAGTGTGCGTAAATGGTGAGCATGAATGATTAAATTCTTTAATTGAATTGAGCGTGAATATTTGAAAAAAGCTTTAGAGAATTGTTGGTCTGACTTGTCTATTGGGAAATGCAAGGATAAAATTATTTTATCATCACTCGCAAACACATTTTATTTCGTATCTTAGTACATGTGGTGGCAATCGTACCAATACACTGCAATCGGTTGGTGCACAATACTTTTTGGTGCGAAAACCATTGGCACTTCAGTTGTGTGCATTGTGCACACATGGTTTCAAAGTTTCAAAGTGTATTGCTTCAAAGTGGTTAAGTGTTTTGATAGATCTGAAATACAAAAAGAGGTTTCATAGTCAAAGACTCTACTGGGACCTGCGGTTATCATATATGTCAGGTTCAGCAACATTGCCAGACTTAATTTGTGCTTAGGCTGTTGTGATGTGTCAGAGGCATGAAATATATTGTCGGGCAACATTTTTCAGAGCTTACAACAATTGGCAGGAAACAGGGCACTGAAAAAAGAGCAAAACCAAGGTCTTTTGTGAAACTAAAACAGCTGTGAGAATAACATGGAGAGTACCATATTTGCTCGCATAATGAAGTCACCCGCATGACGAATGCAGCCCCCATTTTCCAATAAAGTACATTCTTCTTTCTTTTTCTCGCATAATTATCGCACCCTAAACTGGCTGCCATGAAGTAGGAGACACACGGTATGATTAGGCGTCTGATATGGTGTCCGGCGGGTACGATTTTGTCCTGCGCCATGTCGGATGCCAAATTGTATTGTGCCTCCTACTCTATTGCGATAGCAATTATATATAGATGCTCCAGCCGTATTTTTGCCATCGTCGTCGAAGTGAATGTTTGCAAGTTAATACAGTCAAAGAACTACTATCCTTACTTCGTGTAGCTATCTACACATTTGCTATCACAATCGATGGTTCGCATTTCAGGTGAAACCGACTTCTTTAAAAGTGGCCGCAAAAAAAAAAAAATGCTGAAAATTTAAAAAAAATGCTGAAAATTTTGTCTTGTATAATGAACGCACCTCCAACTTTACGCATATCTTTCAGGAAAAAAAAGTCCATTCAATATGCAAGTAACTACGGTATTTAAACACTAAAAAGGAAAATAAATAGCAAAAGTTGTTTTTAAAACAGAAGCACACTACCATAGACATAAATAAGATTTGTTGTCTTAAGAAACAGATATCTGATGTTGTGATTGACAGTTATGTCTAATGGTCTTAAAGGGCCGTGAAACACTTTTTGAGCATGGTAAGAAAAAGTTGCCGATCTGTGCAGTAGCCTCCTGTGGACATGTGAGCCAAATATTACTGCACCGCATGTAGCATGGGATTTAGTCTCCTGTCAAGCACAGCAAGAAAATCGCTTGCTCTCGCTTCCTCAATGCTGTCATGCAGCATCATTGAAAGCAGCTTGACCCATCAATACTATTGGCTGTTCTTATGAAAAGGCCCCATTAAGAGAAAGCTTTAGATCACCCATTGTTTGCGGTGTAACTCGGCAGGCCCGCACCTTCTGTGTTTTCGTGAGGTGGCTGTGCTAGAACATTATGAGCTGGGCTTGATACCTGCTTTATGCTTGTATTTTTGCTTGTTACTTATGACAGCTGCATTACTTCTATCTGATTCTGATTGACTTGTTACTGGATTCTATTTATTTCTGCTGATTTGCAGATTCTCACTTTGACTGCCCATGTCTGAAAAATCATTTGATGTTTATTATCCAATTGATCAAGAAAATAGATATTATCCAATCAAGAAAAAGAAATGGGCATGGGCCAGACATGTAATGAGGAGGGAAGATAACCGATGGTCATTAAGGGTTACGGACTGGATTCCAATGGAAGGGAAGCGTAGCAGGGGGCGGCAGAAAGTTAGGTGGGCGGATGACATTAAGACGTTTGCAGGGACAACATGGCCACAATTAGTACATGACCGAGGTAGTTGGAGAAGTATGGGAGAGGCCTTTGCCCTGCAGTGGGCGTAACTAGGCTGATGATGATGATGATGACGATGACGATGACGATGATGATGATGATCCAATTGAACACCAAATGTCTTTATTTCTTACAAGCAAAAAAATAAGAATCGAAGGGGAAGAAGGTTGAACAAAACTGATTTGTATTCTCCAGTATACGCAATGCCATTCACAAGTGAAAATAAATGCCAATGCACTCGGCTCTGTAGCATTGGTTGGCTCCTCTAATGAAGGATTTAACCCGTTAATGTATTTGAGAGAGGAACTTAACATGAATTAGTGACATCAAGCTTCACATTAGTAGGGCTAACATGGTGAGCTCCATGAAAGGAATAAGAAATACCAACAATTTACACACACAGGCCACTCCTACTTGGAAATAGTAGTACAATAGTAAAAGTGGAAATAGATCCAAGCATTTGTCAACAGAATGCCTGTTGTGAACAGGCAAGACGAGACAGTACAAGGTTAAAAGGGACACAGTGGTGTGCTTCCTCACATCTCGCATGAAACACCTGGGCAACAAATGCATGCTCAGACCATCCTTGGCCATATTGGTGTGAATGCTTGTAGAGAAACATATTATGGCACACTTGTTTAACTAATTACACCATCTTGAAGCTGGCACATGGAACAGTCCCTCTATCCGCCTTTTCCATGGCGCAACAGCGCATGCGCCCTGCCCTAGTGTACTAGTTGCAAAATGTTTAGGAAGGGTTGCGTGCGTCGCAGTGCGCCGGAAAGTCCCCCGAAAAAGAAAAAGAAAGCGCTCGGACGCACGTTGCTGCAAACACTCGTGCCATGTACCGCATTGAAACTCCACTGGTAGCTCGATGTCGTTGCCGTGCTGAAAACGTGCCTAGCGTAAGACCGCAACTCCACTTTTACACAGACAGTGGCCAGGTCCGAGTGGTTCGAACTGCACCGTGAACCATATAGTTGCCGCCTTTCATTGATGGCTAGCAAATTTAACGAAAAACTCATGCGTTACACTTTGGCGACACTTAAAAACATCACGTTGCTGATGAAGTCTTCTTGCAGCGTCTGTCCTCACTTGCTGGTGGTGGTAACGCGTGCCTGACTTCACATACTCGCTTAAGGCGCCACGACACCGACAAAATCAGTGTGCCGACCATCGTTCGACCGAACCCTGCGCAATCGGCCATTGAACTGACATCGCAATAGCGGCAGCGCCTTCGCTTGTATATATAATTAATCGTGCTAACAGTGTGTCAAAAGAAGCTGAAATGCACAAGCCGTGCACATGAAGTTTGATGTTGATCCTGTTCAGTGAAGATCAAGCCTGAGTCGTCGAGTTCGTGCGCCCGCTACCGGTGGACCTGAACTCAAATGTAAGCAATTAGGAAAAAGGAAACTGATTTCATAGTTCAGTTCTGTCCTTAGCGATTAGAAATCAACTGCAATTCACTTCAAACGACGCGTACACAATAAGCGGCAAGCGGCGACGCAGCACTGTGCCAACATCTGTATGTCACCATGCCTGGCTGCCGGTCGCATTTGCTACGCAGATCGGTGGGTCTGTACGTGTTGTTATGCTGACACATTTCTCAATTCAGAGATGTACTATTTAGCTCTGCGTCAAACAGGAAACAAGAGATGGTACATTCAGTATACAGCAGTCTAAACAACCGTTTTGCTCAGTTATACCAACTGTGTCCATGATGGTATCCGCTTTTTCGCGAAAGAACAAAATGGCCTAAAAATGAGCACTTCATTTATGCGAGCACAGTTTTCTCTAATAATGTTTTATAGCACGTGCAAACTGTAAGTGTGACGGAGTTAAAGAAAGCGAGAATCCAAAATAAATAAACAAGCCCGTAATATGTCATATGAATCACAGTTACTGTTGTTTAAGCTGTTTGGCCGCTCATCTTGACTCGTCTCAGGGTGGAACAACGTGGCACATATGCGCATATATGTATGTTTTCCTACGTTTTGACATTATTTCATATCAGCGATGCACCTTTTCCACAATACTTGATGCTAACGACGATCTGTGTCTGTAGATGTCGATGTAAACAAGCACACCGCTTTGATAAATTCGGTGCGGAAGGCTGCACTCGAACACTTCTTAAAAATGCGAAATGTCTGAATAATGTTTAGAAAGAATACAAAAAGCGAGCTCGAATGTGCAGAAATCGGCGATAACAAACTCCAAGGCATCCATGTCGGCAAAGGGAACTCAGCGTGCCTTTATAGGCCGCACTGTTTGCATGACAGTGCAATCAGGCCTGCTCACGCAGTAGTCATAGAGTGCTTCATGGCTTCCAGGAATGACATTCTGTCCCGGAGAAGCCATTAATAATGACTCACGATCCACGAAACGCAAAACTGGCACGCACTCAACATAAGTGCAGGTACACTAATCAATTGTCGAAAGCCCTGGCACCCTTCCAAAACGTTTCCAGCGGCGTGTGGCAGAGGGCAGCACAGGAAAATGAAAAGGGTGGATTGTCACGAGCTTCAGTGTGGGTGGTGACACGCGTGCATGCACATGATTTGGATCCACTAAGGTGGCATGGTGGCCTGGCTGTGTTACATGTTACACTTGCTGACCCATATCTCAGCTCATTAGGTGCTGCTGTTGCAGCAAAAGTTAGCCAGTTGGCTTTCCTACTATGGCAAAAGGTGCAGAGGAAAAAAGAAAGTTTCTTGCTTGGCGAGCATCCTTGGCCATAGCATAGTTCTGAGGGGTGTATGCAATACTTTATTGGTTGTTCGGATGCTTGTTTTGAGCTTGTTCTTTATTGAAACGTATGCTGTTCTGTGTGTTGTATGAGTGATTTCAATGAATATGTGCACTGTTTGCTTCAATTTACTGAGCGCTTGTAGCCTCCGCCTTAAAAGGGGTATGAGCTATTGCATCTTTGCTTGCTTATGGGAGTGTGAGCCATTGCTGAGGCACAGAAATCAAGCCAATGCAGCAGATCCGGATACTATGCCTGCTGTTGCACAGCGACGGCATGGTGCACGCAGCCGTCAACAAAATCAAGACCACATCAGAGCAGGTCCTCAGCATGATCCGGAGAGTCACCAACCGGAACAGAGGGATCAAAGAATAATACGCACTGCACCTGGTGCAGGCATTCGTCGTGTCACGCGTAACGTACTCCGCCCCGTACCTCCAGCTTACGAAGGTGAACCGCGAGATGCTGAATACGACGATAAGGAAAGCAGTCAAGCTCGCCATGAGCATCCCAGTCTACTCGCCAATGCAGAAGCTGCTGGGCATGGGTGCCCACAACACGGTGGAAGAGCTGGTGGAAGCACACCTATCCCACCAGAGTCAGGCTGAGCCGGACAGAGCACGGCCGGGCCGTCCCATGCAAGATAGGATGGCAAATTGAACAGCAACCGACAAAGGAGCCGCTCCCCGCAACGTGGAGTGACATTATTAAGACCAAGCCCATCCCCCGGAACATGTAGCTGGGGAGGAATGACTAGAGACGCTCTGCGTGGGCCAGCGCACTGGCTCGACAGCTGGGAGAGGACCCCGAGGTTCTGTACGCAGACGCCTCGCTTCAAAAGCACGGCATCAGAGCAATGGCGGTCGTTACCACCATCGATAAACTGGTCACAGGTGCGTTGATACGGACGACGAATACAGCCGAAGCAGAAGAAGTGGCCGTGGCCCTTGCACAACCGGGAGTGAGGACCGTGGCCACAGACTCCAAGACCGCCTACGCAAGCTACCGCAAGGGGAACATCTCTCCCGCGGCACTAGCGATCCTCACCAAACGCAAATCACCGGGACGGGTCGTTGAGCTCGTGTGGGTCCCAGCTCACTCGCAAGTGGAAGGCAACGCACTCGCCGACCACTATGCCTGAGAACTGTCAATCCGGGTCGAGGACGAGCCAGGGCTACTGCACCCCGTGATAAATTACAAAGACATCACCCAAATGTACAGAAGTGGCAGAGGTAGGCTTTCCCATCCGCATCCGCAACTCAGCCGAAGGCAGCAAACGATCGTGCGACGCACGCAAGCGATGTCGCTAGTGCATCCCGTGCTCTTGCACAAGATGTTCCCAACAGAGCATGACACTTCATGCCCGTTTTGCAGACGATCAGAAGGCACTCTGGCACACATTCTTGCTGAGTGCACTAAGCTCAAGAACCCCCCACCATCCCTACCCCCCACCCTCCCCAGCCCCAACCCCCCCGAGTGATGGCAGACCTTGTTGTCCAGCCCCGACTTACCGACCCAGCTCGCGCTGGCAGCTAGGGGCCAGGAACTGCTGGACGCATATGGGACCTGAGAAGAAGGTTCCACCCCGTCAGCACGCACCAACCTTTACTAAGGGCTCAATAAAAGTTGATTCTCTCTCTATCTGAGGGTGATATTTTGGTACCTCCCAACTAGAGAATGCATTTTTTAGGTGTGAGCCATTACAACGAGCCACTGGGGAGTGGCAAGAGTGTCAGAATAACGGTGCACAGAAGAGAACAGGAAAAACGGTGCTGAAATAGGGACGGGAACAGTGAAGAAAAGGGCAGTGTTTGTCGGTTTCTCTTTCTTCACTGTGTCCATGTTCATTTTCGTGATGTTTTTTTGTGATTGAATGGCAGCGTGCCTAATGAGGCATAGACAAACATTAAAACACAGACACACAGGTGCTGAACTACAACTTGTAGTTCAGTGCCTGTGTATCTGTGTTTTAATGTATGTGTATGTCTCATTAAGTATGCTGCTGTTCATTCAAGAACATCCAACCAACTAGCTTGCAGATTCCTCTCAAGAAAGTTTATTTGTGACCCTGCAGCTCTACCAGCCTGGCCAACTTGCCATATTGGAGAGCTTTAGGTTAGGGGATGCAAGCTGCTTGAGTACACAAGTACTAGGGTCGACGGTAGTGCGCTTGCGCTGTATCGTCGCCCCTAGTTCTTGTGTACGCAAGCCGCTTGTGTCCCCTAACTTAAAACTCTCTATTTATCAGAAGACTGTACAGAGTACTTTTGTCTTTAGGTGGCCATTCAAGTTTGTTTACTTCAGGCTTGCATATCCATTTGTGGCCTGAAGTCTACTTTATGGGGTTGCTCAGAAGATAATTCAGAGGTAGTTGAAGAAAGACTCACTTGAGGCACTTTCTATGAAGCATGAGCTTAGAAAAAAAATACTTTTGAACTGATGGGGTGTGCTGATTGACTTCTGAAACGCGCATCTTTTGTTCTCGCCAAGTTAGCTTGTTGGCGCAAACATCTCTATGTCATTGGGAATGAATTTCAAAATATTCACTAATCCATTAGCACGTCGCAACAGTGCCTAGCATGTTGTTTTATTACTACCACTTTGTCTTATTTACATGGTTACTGAAACAGTAACAGCTGTTAAGTGTTAAAAATGATGGGGACAGAAAGGAAGTACACATACCATCAAGGCTGATCATCGAATTTTGTCAGATACTACAATAGTGACTTGTTTCCTTTATGTTTTGTATGCATTCAACACTTCCTGGCAGCCCACGTAAGCTGCCTAGCCATTGTTGTTTGTTGCTTGCTCTGTGTCTGCATGCCATAGCAGAGTCACTTTGTGCATGGTGGCAATCATCATGAAGTGGTGCTTCTTCCCTATTTCTCTTTTTCCTTATGTACCAGGCTGCAAGCATTGTTCAACAAATTCGACGAAGTGAAGAGCTCTGGACAGCTTTTACCAACTGCAACACTTGACCTTGGTAAGTGGGGAAAATTCTAATTTTATTGGTGTTCTGTGTGGACTGTGGACCTCCTTTGATGTATAGGCCACATTTGCCGAAGCCTGCATTTTAGGTGGCTGATCCTATGGCGATGACTAACATTCAACTTGGCTCACCTAGCACACAGCAAGATGGTGACGAATTCCTCACTGTTTGATTTTCCCTAGTACTTGGTTCCTGCCAGCTTTTATCACATTGGCATTCCCTGGCTTGCAAATCATCGGGGTCTACCACAATCGCTTCATGACCTACATTTGTTGCTCCTGTTGGGAAGGACTATGCTGTGTGCGCAACTGTCATCCCATGCAGCGGTGGATGACGGGATGTTCTGTTTCTTCTCATCCTTCACTGCAGATTCTATGAATGCTGGAAAACGTCAGCTCCACAGCTCCTCAGCAACTTGTTTAAACAAGCAGTTCTAGCTGTGACGGTCAATTAGCAGACTCTTTCCTCACATATGTTCCATATTTTTGCTAGGTTCATTTTTTTTAGATATTTAGTACACGCTGTAATTATCTATTGGTGAATGAAAACTACACTAAACCGCGGTTAACTGGAAGTTATAAAAACCGGAAATAATTTTGAGATAAGCGGAATTTTTAGATAAGCAATGTCACGAAAATAAAAGCCCACTGGCTGCGCATAGACCGCATAGAGCCTTTGCAAAATACCGCTATTAATATTTTTGGTCACTTTCGCCTGCATCGGCAGCAGAGGCCGGCGTCTACAGGCAGTGACATTACTGGCACTGTGCCAAGACAGCATGCTTGCCACAGAGTCAGGACTATTGATCCTAATGCAATTTTGAAGTCAGTCATCCCCGCATAACCATTTTCAGACACCCGAAAAGCTGCCGCTGCTATTCTCTGCATCATAACGAATTCCGTGCAATTCAACTTTGAATCCTGAAAGTACGTAAGAGCGTAATTGTCATGCCTTTAGCAGAAGCCCACGAGTGACGCGGCGTTTACGCCTCACTGTTGCGCTTGCATGAGGCGTCCTTATCAGGCCGGGATCTCGCTTAAACACTGTGAGCTCGCATGCTGATATTCGGGCAGAGAGCGTGGGCTGATAGCACCTGCTCAAAAGTGCCGATCATCTTGGCCAAGGTCCCGATTAATACGCTGTGACCACATCAATGCGTCACTGACAGCATCCTAAATGAGAGGGGACAAACAAACAAAACAAAAAATTAAAGACGCCCAGCTTGCTGCTGCCATTGGCAGAGGCCACTGCGTGGGCTCGGGTGATCAGCCAGCTTTGGTCTTTCAAGGTACCGCCAGTCAGCCGCACCTCCTAGAACACTCTGTTATCGTTGGGAATGTGTGTGATGCCTGGTGGTTGTGGGCATTCCCATAGTCGGCAGTGGAGGGTTGGGGTAGCACCACCATATGGGCAAGTACTGGGGTGGGGGAAGAAAATGTGTGCAGTGTGTAGGTTAGGGTAGGAGCATGCTTGAAGTTGCCAGATAGAACGTGAAAGTGGGGAGCGTGGCCCGGCACGGTGTCTGACTTGGCTAGCAAGCTGCCACCGGGCAAAAAGTGAGTGCAAGCAACGCTGCCGACGCTGCCTTGTTACCTTCTATTGCAATATCAGTTACATTGGCACTCGAAGTGAATTTCCACCCTCGGTGTTGCCGTGATGTTCCATATAAAGTCCAAGTGCAATAACATCGCGGCCGCGTGCTGTATACTGCAGGTGCAAGCGAAAGCTTGTGACTGTGAGCCGAGATGGGTAGTGGCTTCATGCGCCGGTGTCTTCTCGCGCGTGCAAGGGAGAATGGTGGGAATGGTGCACGCCTTTTTGTGCGCGCAATGGGGAGAGGGGGAGTTGTGCGTGTGCTAGGAGTGCAAGGAGGGCGTGATGGTACAGGTTAGTGCGTATCTATTCTACTCCAGCTGCGGCTTTAACCACGGCCGCGCATGTCTCAGAGGCAATCTGCACTGGGTTCGAAGGCTAGCTGACCGGAGATAGCTGATGGCATCGTACGGGCTGTGTTCTCGCGTGCCTGGTTCACGTTGAAGCGAGGGGAATTCGCTCGTCGCTGCTGCCACTCTTCGCGCCAGCGCTCTCACAGCGAGTGTCCATAGTCACCGAGTGAGATGTATTCGTGTTTGCCTGTGCACACGTGATGGGCTTGTTAATTTAGTTAATAAGCAAATGTTTACACCAATTTATGCAGCTGATAAACAACTAAGTGTACTTTGTATATCTGTCTAATTATTTGCTATCGTAATCAATGCTTCGCCTGTCGGGCGAAACTGTAACTCTTTTTTTCTGGTATTTACGAAGTCGACATCATTTTGAGATGTCTGGAGTGCAGCACCAAGGCTTTTTGAGGTAAGAGGTGAGAAACACATGGCTCGGAACCACAGCCTGAATATGTATATGTAAGTATAAGAAGAAAGGGGGTTAACTGAGGGGCCCAATTTTAATTAATGATATCATGAGAAGCTAACAAACAAAAACACCAAGAAAAACATAGGCGAAATTACTTGTACTTAGTAATTGAATTAAACAAATGATAAATTAATGGCAGTGAAAGTGGATTAAAAAACAACTTGCTACAGGTGGGGAACGATCCCACGTTTTCGCATTACGCATGCGATGCTCTAACCAATTCAGCTACTGAGGCACTGTTTCCCCATCCACTTTCTTGGGTATTTATGTGTTACTACTAGAACTAACCTTGGGAGTGTTAGCCAGCGCCGCCACTCACAAACCTTGGCGGCAGATGTGGAACATCCTTTTTGCTGCAAGTGTCACAAAGTGGATGGGGAAACTGCGCTGTGGTAGTTAATTGGCTAGAGCTCTGCACGCGTAATGCGAAGACGTGGGATCGTTCCCCACCTGTGGCAGTTTGTTTCTTCACCCACTTTCATTGCCATTAATTCATCATTTATTTAATTCAATTGGCAAGTACAAGTAATTTCCCCTGTGTTTTCCTTGATGTCTTTTTTGGCTTCTCTTGACATGATTATATATTCAACTTAACTGATGTGTCGAGATACCAGAGTTCGAGTTAACAACTGTTTTCTGTATTTGTTTTTGGGCAGTGGTGTAGCCAGACACTTTTTCTGGAAGGGCGAGGGGAGAGGGATGGGCATGCCGCATACTAGAACATAAATTTGGGGGGAGGGGGAGGCAGAGAGGGCACACGCCCATTGTGCCACCCCTTGTTGGGCCACTGTCTTTAGGGCCAGGTTTTAGAAAGAATGCTGGTTTTGGAGCTTTGGCTAGTCACGACGTAATTGCTGCATTGATTGTTGTACGAATACTAGTCTTTGAGACCGAATTCAAATATGATTTGAATAGTGCTACAAGCGAATTGAATCAAACGTTCACCATTTTTCGAATAGTTTACGAATAATGCACAGCCATTACACAATTACTATCAAATAATTTTCGTACCCTGGTATTCACATCATTAGTCATTACACTTCACATTATAAAGCGTGTTTTAAAGCATTATCAAGCTCAAAGCAAGCATTAGGAACAACCAAGCAGTTTGTTCACGGACTGTTCGGAGCACATGCAATCAGTTAGGAAGGCAGCGTTCCAGGTCAATTGACACCTGTGTATACCTTTGCAACTGAACTAGAAATGTGTTGTGTTATGGCAATAGCAAAGGAAAGAAGAAAGAAAAACGAAACATTTTCTCTAGTTTGAATAGTCATGGCAGATGGTGCCACTATTGTGTCAATGACACATATTCAAATTTAATCCGATGAGAGATTACGGGTGCTGCATGCATAGACAGTACGTCCGCTGTTGAATGTCACGTCTAAACGAAATTTTATTACGCGTGATCATTGTTTAGCTGGAAAAGTCTCGCTTCCCGAGCAATGCTGCGTGCTCTATTAGGTTATGTTCATTGTGGATGGGATGAAAGTTATCGCATTTCTTGCCTCACTTTCATGTTTGATGCCGCACAGTGGGACGATGTGAAGCATCAGAAAATTATTAGAAATAATTGTAGAATATTCGCACACGCCTAGCTGATGCCTACATAGAGGTACTTGTTCTTGCGCGATGGACGGTCACCTGATACGCACCGAAAAAAAGATAAAATAAAAGTAACGACACTGCTGATCTTCTGTGGCAGAAGCCCCGTCATCGGAACATGTGCTGAAAAAGGCACAGTGTGTACGAGTTCATATCGCTCGCGATTCTGCATATCGCAAGTGACTGTATTTGCTCCTGAATTCGTTGTACAAGGAATTTTGTGCCAACGGGCACTGATCATCTTTATTTCCGTCACCGCCCGTGTGTGGAACCTGTGGGCATAAAAATGTCGACATGAAAATAGGTCGCCTCAATCTCGTGGCGTCTTCCGCTGGCATCAGTCTATGTAACCACTGGTGGCTATACGAAATGGCTTATTCTGGGCACTGGCCCCACACCGCGCGCTCGAAGCCCCCGCGGTGCAGCGTTGACACAAGTCGAACACGTTGCATCTTTCCGTCGCGTGCCGCGCGCTCGTTATTTCAGACCGTCGCCAGTTGTAGACGGCCTTGCACAGCGTGTGTACTTGTAGGAACGAACGACCCTCTGCGGGAACGCACCGGTGTGCATGCAGCATACTGGCGTCGTGCCCGCTTTTGTCTGCCTTTCTTTTGGTAACGCTTACCTGCGGCGATGATTCGCGAACGGGCTTCGTCCTTAGTTCCTTCTTCTTCTCTTTTCTGCCGTCC
Organism: Dermacentor andersoni; assembly: GCF_023375885.2. Taxonomy (NCBI): domain Eukaryota; kingdom Metazoa; phylum Arthropoda; class Arachnida; order Ixodida; family Ixodidae; genus Dermacentor; species Dermacentor andersoni. The sequence goes on along the minus strand of NC_092818.1, from coordinate 166,525,791 downwards.
CCTGTCACTACTTTCCTCTGGAAGTGGTCGCCGGGGGATAAGCTGGCGCGGAAGGCGCATTAGTGAATAGCCGTTTTGTGCGCCAGACACGCTCTGGGGACACACTCGCTTGCTTGCACGTCGACGTCGCCAACATTTCCAGGAGCCCGCCCGTCGGAGGCGCCAGGCGCTCTTCCGATTTGCAGGTTCAGCCAGCTGAAGCTTCCATACGGCTGCTTAAGAGGAAGCTTTAGCTCGAGCCCAACTCCGACGCGGCCTATTCAAATGCATGTAAAACGCAAAAAACGCTTTTCTGAGATAACCCCTGGACCAATTTTGATGAAATTTGTTGTATTTGAAAGAGAAAGTTGAATTCTAGTGACTCTTGGAAGCGGAGTTTCGGTGGTTTAGGGCCTGAATTTTGTTGAAAAGATTTTCAAAAATCCGAAAGCTTGAAAAGATAGAAGCACGAAGTTTACAATAGCTCTGCATCAAAAACAGGTATTGCGGTTCTGTAAACGGCATCCGTTAGATCATTGAAAGCGGACAAATTCGACATGTCAACTTACATCTTACGGGAATTCGTTACGTTGTATACAAGGGTTCTGCAAAAGCTGTGTTTCCATATAATTAAATTTCTTGAGATTCATTTGTGACAACCCAATTTTGTCCGCTTTAGATGTACTATTAGATGCAATTCACAGAATTGTTATAATTTTTAATTGCTGAATGACAGAGTTGCAAACTTGATAGTTTCGTTCTTTTGAAAATTTGCGATTTTCGCCACTTTTTAGTAACAGATTGAGGGTCTAAACCAAAAATTCGAAACGAACAGTCACTAGATTTTAAGTTTTTCTTTTAAATGCAATAAATCTTGTTAAATTCGGTGCAGTGGTTGCCCTGAAAAACGAATTCTCCTTTTACATCTATTTAGATAGGAGCACCCGAGCTAAAGAGGAGGAGGAGGAGTCTTGGTCGGCCAGAAATCGCGCACGAGCGAAAGGCGGACGGCGATGCCACCTTTCAGGTTCCCCGCTCGCGGTGACGTTGCGGATGTTCCGCTTGAGGCGCGTGCACAGACGCCCGTGCACTGTGGCTGTGCTCGGTTGCGCACCGAACACGACAGTCCTGCACAGTATAGCATTCTCCATAAATGAATGATAGGATATATGTTGGAGGAAACATAGATAGGCGCACTTGCTTGCCCGTTTTCATGTGAGGGTTGGGGGAAGAACGGTATACTACACACACACACGCACACACACTTAACGTTGCTATGTGCCTCTGGCTGCGCATGCTGGCTATCGCGCCGCGTGTGCGTAGGACGACTTGCGAGCCGATACAGGGCGCGGCAATTTGCTTTCGCTTTCGTTGCAGCCCGACTTCATTAACGGGCCAAGAAACGCGCTCATTAGCTGCCGCCTCGCTGAACGCGGACGTCGCTATATATATTCGCCTCCGCTTTCCGATTTGTCATCTATTATCCTCCTCGCACAACCCCCCCCCCCCCCTTCCTCGGAGCTACGTGTTCAGTGTAACGCAGGCGGTGCATGCGAGCGTTGTGTATCTCCGGGTGCGTACACGATAATTAGTGACTGCCGGTCGTCGTGGTGGTGGAGGCCCTAATCGCTCGCTTTGCTTCTCTCGATTAACGCCGCCGCCGCCCCCTTTCCAGGCGTTGCAGGTTTCACTTCCTCGTGCTCGTGCGTCGCCTCTAGCGGCGCTCGATGCGTGGCTGTCAGCTGGCCGTATACGTGCTTGGCCAGTCCCGGTTCGTGAACAGCCCTATCCGTGCTATGGTTTAGGAGTGTCTGGGCCCGTCGCGGCTTTATAGCTGCCGTTATCGTCGGGCCGCGGAGGGAACCAAAAACGGGTCGTGCAGGCACTATAGCGGGGTATCCCATTACGACTTCGGCAGCTTGTAGTGCTTGGTCTATCGGCGTCGTAAAAGGGACTTCATACGTAGGTGCATCGGGCATGTAGGCGAGCATCACAAGTTCAGCAAGAAAGGAAAAGTAGAAGGGCACCGAGCGAGAACCGACTGCTTTGTCCCAGTGGCTCGCCCATTGTGAGCCACTAATCCATCGTGCACGGGAGGGTTATATCAGCGGTCAGTGGAAGAGCCCTTCTGGTTATCACTCCTAACTGAGTGACGTGACTGTTAATTTTCGCCCCGCGGAGCTGCACGATGATATGAAGGGGAATAATAACTCAAGTGCGGACTTGTCAAGCTGTTACTCTCTAATGATGCGCCGTGGCATCGCGTCGAGCGTGTATGAAAATCCCGTCTTATTTCATACGGCGTGGCTAACGGCGGTAGCGTGTTGTGTCAGCATTTCCATACACGCGTATTCCATTCGCGTCTGCTGCTCGGTCGATGCACGTATAGAATGCATATACCGGGGCGTCGTCGCGTCGGTGAGCTTGCGTGCTCAGCGTGCGGTGAACGCGGGAAAAAACCCCTTGCGCGCTTTTTACTCGAGGCACTGCCGAGGGCAGTACACCTACCGGCGTTGTATTCTAGGAGAAAACACCGCATACACGGCTTTCTGCTAAGAGCTGGTTCCATTTGACTGCTGCGCAAACATATTTTTCACGTGAAGTTCGAGGAATTGCCGAAGTGTATAGTCTGCGGATTCATTTTCTTCTTTTTTTTCTTCGTGTGCCCTGTTGTATCAGGTTCAAGTTGTGATTTTTCACATTATACATATGGGCATCGAGGCGCTTCTTATTATACAGTGCTATTCTATTTCTGTACACATGGTTGCAATTCGAACATACAAGGCCATATTTTGTAAATCCTGCAGCTTAACGATATAACCGCTATATTCGCTCTAGTGTGTAGCATCGTCTTTTTAAGGTGTCGATCTTGTCTTTTTCACCTTGACTGCACTCTTTTCTTGCCCGTGCGTCACGAACGTTCCCGCGGTCTTTCGCCGAGTAGCAGGAAGTTTTTTTTTTTTTTTTTCGTTCCCACCGTGCTCTGTCGTGCTACAATTGTACGGAACTATTTGAAAAACAGTGCTAATACACGCATTCCTAAAACCACCACTTTATTACGCAGCCGTTGCTGGATATTGAGTTAAGTTGACGTCACCTTCAGGAGTTACCCAACTGGTACCCCTCCTTCCGGACTGCGTCGGCGCTTCGCGTACGAGAGAAGAAGAAGAAAAAAAGAAACAGCCAGAATTTCATTCTTAGAGTGCGTAAGAAGTAAAGCGGATTCGTGCCTTCAGTTGTGGCTTCTTTCTCCAGGAATAGCGCGTTTCCGCGGAGCTCCCCGGTTGTCGGTGGAGAGGCTATATAGCGCGAACGTGCCTTCAAGGTGTTTGTCGAGGCGGTCGGTGCCAAGAGTTGTTTGACGCCAGCGAAAAATGCGGACGAGGAGGCTGCAGGGTTGCGCCGGCGATAACGCCTTAAGGGTCCTGCAGTTTTGCTAGCTCGGCTGGCGTCGCACGCTGCTTGGCTACGACTCGAGCTGACAGCGGCCAACTTCGCAGCGTGGTCAACGGCCACCGCCAAGGTTTCGCATTTCTCGCGCACAGCCGACCTCGCACAGACCGCTCTTGCAGCGTCCTGTATCTAACCGCGTAGGCCCCGTCGAAGTGGTTCCGTCGCATTAAGGCGTTTCTTGCAGCACGCTCGGTGGTTATATACCATAGCTAGATAATAGATGCTGGCGAAGCGCTTCACGCCAATCCGATTACGACCTGCGAGATCGGGCGTCGTGCTATCCGGTCTCGGAGGCCGCGATCCGATCCTCATGATTCCAGCGTATACATCTCCATCAATGCGGATTATACTCTGTTTAAGAAATGTGGTGCAACGCTGTGGAAGCTACGGAAGAAGTTCGGTTACGAAAGTGTATCGCTCCGCGCGTTCCATCCATGCTTCGCCGCGCGCCAACGTGCACGTGAGGCTGCCTCGATGGACTGCCAATACCCCCCCCCCCCCCCGAAAAAAAAAAAGCAGTGAAAAAGAAATTGATCTAAAAGAACCTATTATATAGCTGTATACCACAGTTGTTTGTTTCTGAGGATTAACACTTTCTTCATTCAATACTAAGCATATATAAAGAACAATTTCGCACAATTGCGATCAAGAACATCGAACTATTTCTAAGGGCGGACGTAGCCACTGCAAAAAGTCTCTTAGCCTTAGCCGTACTTGTGCGTTGTTCGAATTAGTCAGTGCGACGTTCTTGAAGTCGCGTGTAGGCTGTCTTTAGAAATTACAAACCACTCTGATTGCCCCTGGGCACACATATATGAGAATCCACAACGGACAAGGAACACGCGTCCCACGAAGCCCTTGTGCACATCGGACGTCCAGCCGTTTTGGAATTCTCATGGTCTTCGAGCGCATTTTCTTTCCCAGCGCCATCTTCTCATGCAAGCCGAGATATAACGGTACAAAATACGCCAGAAAATATAAATGTGACATAGGACTGGGCGTCGACTTTCCGCATTCGCCACGCCATTGTTGTGTGATTGTACACTGGCGGCGGCCGCGCGGGCCCTATCTTGAAAGCGATCTGCGATGACAGAGTGCACGAGTGCTGATATAGCTTCGTGTGCGCTGTGTTTTCGCCGCTTATCGCGTTGAAGCGAGAGGCAGCACGAAGGTCAGTTCACTCGCTGCTGCTGCCGCCTTTCTCACTCCAGAGTTTTGACAGCGAGTTTGTGTGGTCATCGAGTGAGATGTGTTCATGTTTTCTTCTGCGCGCGTGATACCATGCTTGTTAATGTAGTGAGTAAACGAATGTTGACAAGCGTATGCGTCCGATAAAACTACTATTCTTATACTTCGTATAGCTGTCCACTAATTTGCTATCGCAATCGATGCTTCGCCTTTCGGGCGAAACTGCGACTTTTCTTAAATATAAGCAAAGAATTAGAGGTGTGCGAGTATTCGAAGCTTTAGAATAACGAAGCGAATATTGCCCTATTCGAAAATATGAATATTTAAAAAATAATTTTCGGATATTTCAAATCGCCAACGTGAAGCAATCGCATTAAGGCGATCACAGTAGACATAAAATACAATATGTTACGTAGTGGAGCATGCTGCCTAGCTCAGAGTGCCAGAATTTTTCGGCTTAGCCGTTTCAGTCGCACTCACCAATCAGTCCAGGGTATGCGAATAACCTGCTCATTTGCTGCTAATGCCCCATTTGTGCTTTTAATACTCGTAGCTCTTTATTGCGTGCCATGTAATCTAAGTTTCCTAGCGTGGTGAATATAATAGGATATGAAGGTAATTCCATATTGATGTTGAAAAGGGGGCTTCGTTATTTGAAACCTATTAGATATATGATTTGGTCCGCTTCTGCCACTTGTCGATTCGTATTCGATTCTAAGCCCTAGAAGGAAACCCTTTCTTCGGAGTTCCCTGATTGCTTCCTGTACTACACAGCAGCAGCACACGAACCCGTACCTTTGTTTTCAATTGGTTTAACTTATGCTCACCTAACTTTACAATCGGGATCTTTGATATGCAGCTTTTCCTTAAATTCTCCTGTTCATCGTGTATGCCACGTCAAGTCGACCCATGGATTTTAGGCGCCTCCGCGCTCTGTGTATCAAATCTGTTTGGTATATGCATCGCAGTACGATGAGACTCACTTTCTCGCTAAGTTCCGCACATGCCGCAGGCGTTAGGTGACGTCATTCGTTCGTGCATATGTTTCCTGCCAGCGTGCGCTCACGAAAACTGCAGGGTGGTCTTTTGTGCACTGCTTGCAGCCAGATTCACATCTTGCGGCCTCGCGGTGCTGCTCGGAGGAACGAGTTTTTCTTGGCATGGTTATTGACACCGATGTGTGCGCGTGCCCTTGAACTCTTCCCGTAAGCTGCGTCTTCTTCGAGCGGAGCGACGGCATGCATACCAGAAACGCGCCAGTCTTGCTCTCCCCCGAATGCATTGTCGGTGGTGTGCGTTCCGCTCTGGCGTGGAGGAAGCTTAGTGGCGTAATATTCCGTAGCGCACCCGCTGTGTGCCGTTGTGTAACAGTGGAAGGAATTTCCTTGTCTGAGCAGTGCGGCGCCGATCGGCCAATGATTTCGCCGCCGACTTCGGCTGTCGAGGCCGCAACAGCAGCAGCATTTCGAAGAGAGCGTCGCGCTTCCCCGCATGTGTGGAAATTCCTCGCGGCGTAAAAGATCCGGCGCAAACGAATTCTGCTCGAATGTAATCTCGTGGCCGGACGCTTGTATCCGGCGGTTCGGCTCCTTATCTCCCAGGGCGCCGATGTCTCGAGATGCGAACCGGAACGCTGCAGCGGACGATCCAGCGTAATGTATATCGAATAATGAGCATTGTGCTTTGGTGAAGCGCATGTGTGCGTACAAGCGCCCGGTGACGCTGATACCGCGCGGAGAGCTCGTGCTATTAGAGAGTCCCAGCCTGCGCGTAAACGTGTGCAGTTTGCGGAATGCTGAAACACGAGAGAGACAGATGGGCACATTAGTAACGCTGGTTGCCCCATCTTGTGACTGTAACGTCGACTAGAACACACAGAGCGGTGTACGAGGCGTACGCAGGCCATATCCTTGTGTAGTGGAATATAGTTCCGGGCGGAACTGTCTGATTAAGGGCAGGATCGGAGAGTGACACGTTAAGACCTTTGCGCATGCACGTCGTATACTGCGAATTCAGCAGCCGCTGAGAAGGCAACGCGGTGCGGATGAACACATTTGAAGGGTCATTCGGCCTTCTAAGGAATCCTACAGGTTCCACAGTGCTGCAAGCGACTTGTGAGACGGAGTATATAGGACGTCACTCACAGAACTAAATTGCAGTGACTGTTTTTTACCTATCTGTTGGCACGAAGGTATTGACAGCAGTAATCGATATCGTATAGTGCTTTTCTCTTTTTCCTCTTCAGAATAGTTACGCAAAGACGTTTCTAACGCCTTGTGATTGAAGAAATGTGCGAAGAGAGGTGGAACATTCTGCTGCTCCAAGAAAGAAGGAAAAAATTACGACTGAAGTTCTTCCACACCATCTATAATTCTAGGACTGGCATAGACCGCGATAGGTACATTCTACGACCTCATTATGTATCCGGCCGTTTGTATCATGTGCACAAGGTACGCGAATACAAGAGCCGAACTGAACTGCTCAGAAAATAATTTCCCCCCAAACGATCCGTGACTGGAATCACTACCGTAAGCCATTGTGCATATTACTGATAACGCCAGCTTCGCTACGTCGCTTTGAATGTGTACGCACGCTTGTTTTGCATTCAGGGCTAATACTGCCCTCTTACCGTGTGAAGTGACTTTAAAGAGAACGGAATAGATTAGTGCTGTGCCGTAACTGTCTCTCACAGGAGGACACCTCGACAGCACTGCACGGGGAAGGGGTATGGAGCGAAAAAGATGAAGAGAGAAGAAAGGAGAAGGCGGCAAAATAAAAAAAAAAAAAAAGAGGAAAAGTAAAGAAAAAGAAACATAAGCCAATGCGGGGCTCAGAGCCGCGCTCTTAGTTGCATCGCACTGCCAAAGTCAAGTAGTGCCGCAAGCGCACTCTTGACGACAGACGAGTGGGCTACAGGAAAAAGCAGCGCGTTGGTCGTGTCGCAAGGCAGTCCCGAACGCCGATACGATGAACACAAGTCCGTGCGCTCCACACTGAAAGCAGGGCAGTGAAGTAGGAGGTGCCCGAGCGTCTCCACATCGGCGCAGTTGCTGCACACGGGGCTGCCATTTCCCTGCAGGCTGTGTAGTCTGGCGGCCGTCATGTAGCATCCGACACGCAGGCGAGAGTCCGGCGCAGGGGAGGAGGCGAGGGACGTACCTGCCGCAACGCGCGGTATTTGCTGAAAATGCTGAAACATTTCTTGTATCCTGCTTCCATGTTCGTTACAATATGTATGTACGCATCCCCCCCCCCCCCCTTCACTCTCTGTAATGCCACTTAGGCGCTGTGGGTAATATGAATAAAAAATACGTGTCGCGAGATGACGCCTGAATTCCGCACCCTGTGACATGGTGTACTGTGCACACCGTTCTGCCGTTACGTTTACCGATACCGCCTGCTGCCAGCTGCGCATGCGCTGTTGGGAATAACCAGGAGGTAACGGAATAACGCCACTGCTATGCTAAAATGCTCTATTTAGCGGCACCTGATGTCACACTGTGGGCCAATCAACGGCGCCTTGCCTGTGCTCCGCCGCATATTTTCCAGCCTTAACTGTTCTCTGTACTGAACGTGAGCCATTTTCAGTTGCTATTGTTCGAGACGCTCGCCGAGATCGTTGACATAACGCCCCTGGGTTTGGTAACGGAGTGGCGCTACGAATCTCTCTCCAGCTGCTGTATACGGTGTCGGTACACGTTCGTTTTTCTTGTGTCATGTTTCTTGCAAGTGTATCGCTGCTCTTTTGCCCTGTTTGTTCGGCTGCAAGCCTTGTGTACCTTTCTTCGCGGAGTGAAGTGGTCGCGCTATAGCAGCTTGTCTTTTGGGAAACCTGCTGTGAGAAGCCATGCGACGAACTGGCGTGCCAAGGGTCAAGGCGTGTTATATTTAGGTCATTGTTTCCGTGTCATCGAGAAGCGCTGGCTCCATGTCGGAGTTGACCTATTCATTTCCCTTTCTTTTCCTTTTCTCGTCCACACTTCGACGCGCAAGACAAATGCGGGTCCTGTTTTAGCGGGTTTTATTCTGTAGGCAGAACAATACCGCAAGCGTCGTGCGGAGGTTGTGGGTTCGGCTCACAGTAGCAGCAATTTTCTTTCGCTTTCAGTTGCCTCCTCCTTTACTAGACAGATTTAGCTTGTCGGCATGCGTATTAGGCTACGGATTACCAGGTTAGTGAAAACGTAGACGTGAGCGGTCGCGTTAGTGGCGCCACCTCGTGGCGCAGTCTTACGAGGGAAAGCAACAGTTATTGCGAGGTCTGGAGTGCTGTGCTGTGTTGTGCTGCTATGCTATGCTTGCTTATGCTGCTTAGCTGCTGGTGTAAAGCGTCGACAGCAACGTAATCGTTAACGGGCGTTTCTTTTTCTTCCTTTGACGAGAATGCACATCTAACAAAAACGTTCCGAACACGTAGCTGTTAGACAGCGTCACAAGGTGGCCCGACGATCGTTCCTACTGCCGTCCGCGTCTGCGGTAACCTGGTATTCAGTGAAGACTAATACGCACGTATCCATATGGACAAGCTAAAGCTTTCTGTTAACAATTTGAAGATTATCGCAAATTTATCCCAGTGTTGTTTCCACATTTCAGTTAAAGAAAACCGCCAGCTTTTTCTGTGGGTGGTATGGCCGGTTTATTTGATATAGTTACAAGAAACCGAGCCTCTCGGTTTGCCTAATACTTCTCGCTCATACAGTGCTTATGTTTCACCTGCAGCAAGAGAGAAAAGGAAGAAGGCAGGCAGGCAGAGACGTTTAAGGGTGTCAACCAACCGGGAGAACCGGGAATTCTCGGGGATCTTGAGCAGTCTGGAAATACTCAGGGAAAAATCAGGGAACTTGTGCATCTATCAGTGAAAATTAGCTGTAATTTTATCGAAAGGGAATGAAAGTCGCGGTAATGCTGGCTCGAGTAACAGATGAATCGTTACAAATAGTCTTCTACGCCGTGTCGCCGGCTGGAGGAGTTGCCAGTGTACAGTTAACGACCGACTTTCCGGGCGGCCGATAATTCGCACGGCTTCGCTGCGCCACCACGTGCCCCATAGAGTAAAATGTATAAGAACGTCTGAAATTTCGTACGCAAGAATCCTTCGGCGTCCGGTTTTCCTGACTTTTTGACGGTGCCGCAGATCCGAAACGGTATTAATCAAAGCCACCACCGCCGCCATTTTGATTACCTTGCTGCCTCGAACTGGCGCTCGCACGCAGATCCGCTCGCAGCCGTAGCCACCACCGCGGCAACGCTCGGCTAGCTGCTTCGACGTTCGCTATTAAGCTTCTCGCCGTTCGGTACCGTGTTTTTCAATGAAAGAATTCGCCGCTGTCAGCAATGGCGCCGACTCCGCCTTTGTGGTCCACGCGATTGACTTCGAAGCTCGGAAGGCACGACGGTTTTCGAAAGTCAGCTTCGCCTCAATACAGCAATGTTACGTTGTGAAGCATACTTGAAAGTATTGCAGTGGAGCGTAACAAGCGTGAGAAGGGGCAATTGTCACAGGACACAGTATGTATTCCGTAATTGTACTCGCTTGCACAAGCCATCTCCTGTCACAGTACGAGCACGAACATGCCTAATAAGTGTACTGGCAGGTATTCAGAGCTTTTTCGGATGTGCCTGTGGCGATCTGAGCCCTTTAGGGCAGTAAAAGACAGGCATTCATTTTTTCTGCTTCGGACGTTTTCGCGGCCCCTAGGGAGTCCGAAAAAACAGACGTTGACATTACAATCGGCCAAGAGGATGCTTCAAATGGTCCGTTGGACAAACGCGTGACGGAAGGAGGACAAAAACGCAAAAGACCTAGGAATTGAGGAGTGAACGGGAAAAAAAGTGTGCCGCCGCATCTTTGAAGGCGCTTGAGCTCAAAAAAGCAGTCTTGGCTAACGCCGAGATGCAGATGTCCCTCATACAAACCAAAATAAGCTCTTTAAATCAGTGAGACACTACAATAAGGCTTTGTGCATGGGCTAAGAGTATGTCAGGGCAGTTGAGGTTGAATTACCAGCTGTTGCGAGAGAATCTCACTTGTGACAAAGTTGGGGCCTCGTACCAATGAGCTTGTTATTAGTTGATAGAAATAGCTCATATTCGAAAATATTTGCTTCTGTATGCATCTCATATTCGTATTTGAGAATGTTCGACTCCACTTGCAATAGGTATTACCAATTTTTTCGAAGATATTTTATTCGCTCTGCATTTTACTAACCCCTCCCTTCTGTTTTCTTTTGGAGTAAGATAAACAGTAATTCTTACTATTGAAACTTGATTAAATCGTTTCTTTTTTATTGTTTAACATGCTTACTAGATAGTGACAGCATCGGACGACATGGCGTCAACCCGTCTTGACATGAAACAAAGTACTGTGTCACTCAGGGAATTTTAATTTTGCATAGGCACTCGGGGAAAACCTGGAAAGCTCGGGGAATTTGGAAATGTCAGCTTGGTAGACACCCTGCGTTTACAATAATGGTATCCGGTTCGATATAGTACGTTGGGAGAGCGGGAAATAGTGGCTGCGAATGTGCGATTCCTGTAGTACCAGAGAAGATAACGATGTTGTCTTGTTATCGCCTTTAACAACATAACTGTGTCGCCCTTTTAGCGCTGTCGAATTTAATTTTTAATTTCTTTGCTCTGACTTTCCTGTCATAAAGCCTTATTTCCTGTCAAGGCTTTATTGATAAGATCTCGCAGGGTTAATTGGTCTTTACTGCAGGCGGAAGGAGACGACGAAGCCGGTCATTAAAATGTAGAAAAACAAAGAAGATATATATTAAGTTATTTATACGTTGTTCATTTCTGAAGTATCCGATGGAGCAAGCGGACCTTACGGTAATCAGCGCACAAGTTCCAAGGGGAAGGAGGGTCTTCAAGAAATTGACACTGTCCTTCGGCGGGTCTCAGTCGCCGGCTCCTCCGTGCTGGTGTTCGATCCAACCTCACGGTTGGAGCAGTTCCGCACAGAAACGGCGCAGCACAGTGAGAGTCCTGACACTGGTTATAGACTATAGTGGCGCCGTAAATATTTTCGGAATGTCCCCCCCCCTCCCCCGCCCAGCGAGCAGGATTGACGGGTCTGTGGTTGAGGGCGATGCTGCGGAAAGCAAGCTGGCAGCGTTGCCCGGGCTAGCCCTGCTTCTTTCTTTCTGTTTCTCTTTAAGCCCGATTATCACGCTATTCAGCGCAAATTTTTATTATCGCAGAAGGGCGATCACCGTAATATGCTTGATGAAATGTCATAACTGGTGATCAGTATTTGTTCGCACGAGATTCAGAATAAGAGTGGTTGCTCCCGCCTTCGCTTATGCTTATGGCGCATACAGAAAAAAAAAGAAAAAGCCAGCGTTTACGGGCACGGCAACATTGACGTGACTTTCGACACTCCGGCAGGTTGTTTTTCGGTGTCGCTAATGTGCTTATAACCTGGCCTCACAGTAAGAGAAACTAGTGATAGTGCCAGCACTGCGCTCCTTTTTCATTTCAATGCGGAGCATTCTTTGCCTCATTCCGGGCACTTTGCGGCAGGTCCTGTCTCGCCTCATTTCGGGCCTCTTCGATAAAATGAAATGCGTGGCCGGGCCGGTGTTGTGATCCACTTGCTGTCTCCCAGCACAGCAGCTCGATGCTCCGACCGTTAGGCCACGATCGCACGCGTATACTTCCTCTTGTAACAGCTTGAGCTTTGAAACGCCGTGATTTATACTTGACGCCGCCTTCGGCATCGGCCCACATTAGTCAGTCCATTTCCTGTAGCAGCTCGCGCTACATAGAAACTGTGCGTTTTTTTTTTTTTTTTTTTTTGCCGGACTTATACCACATGACACAGACATAGTTACGGGCGACTGTATAACACCTAATTGCAGATGACTTCGCAACCCGTGTTACGCCCGTCCATATGTAGGACTCAACAATCGGCATGCCATAAACTCCCGTCACTCGCGAATAAACTCGCGTAAACTATGCGGAACGCCGAGCGATGCCTGGATAGCCATGCAGCTAACTGAGAAATGTTTCGCATGCCATCGATACCATAGTGCGTGGGATCTGCACATTTTTCTTTTTTTTTTTTCTCCAAGCATTATTGTGCTTTCGGCGATCGTATAATTTGATGTTTTTTTCCTCACTCGTATGTGTGTTCTAGCCCTTCAGTCTGTTCCTATCTTTCTAATATCCATCCGCACGCACACACGCTATATATATATATATATATATATATATATATATATATATATATATATATATATATATATATATATATATGTAGCGACAATTTACTTCCGCGTGCTGTGTTCTAACCACCAGGACGGTGCTCTTGGGCCTTCGCAGTACACTTGGCTAATTGCGCAAAGAGCGACCGCGCGCCGCCGCGTGCGCGGCTAGGCCGCGGTCGTCGCTGTTCGATTTGACCGACTACAGAACTGCCTGCCGTCTCTGCCGTCTGTCGCGCGACAAGGTCGAAAATCGGATCGATTCCTTTTCTCGCGTGCTTCAGCCACCAGACGGCCGCGTTTGCCTCTTTTAACTTGATTCTTTTTCTTTTTTCCCCCCCTTTACGACGCAGCGTACATAAGTATGAGCGCAACCGGAGGGCGTTGGCACGGTTTCCTTTGTCCTTGCGCCGCGCACTGGTGTGCGATAGAGCCGGGGGGGCTGCGCGCAACAAAGGGCGTCAGGTTTTGGAGGCAAACCGAATGCCAGAGAGTGGGGCCTTCCCTCTGCGGTTTTGTTTATTTCCTTCTTCGGTGCCTCGCATTTGCGTCATCCCCCACCCTTCGGCATACAACCCCCCCCCCCCCCCCCGGCGTCCCCTCACCCCACTCGATTTGCTTCTTGCAGTGGCTGGATGCCACCTCCCCCCGGTGTTTCACATTGATCTGATATATCTGTGCTACTTTTTTTTTCTTCTGTGTATTGGTCCTTTATTGGCCGGTAACGTCGTCGCCGAAAGCTGCACCCCGTCGCAGCCTTTTTTGTCGTCGGCAAACAGCTATTTGGTTGCTTCAAGCGCACGGAGCAGCACATATATCTTACGAGCAGTGTTAGCTCCCGTCACCACTGTCAGTTTGTCTCTCCTGCGAATACTTTGCACTTCGGTTTCATGTATAAAATTTCGTGGTGATAAGTTTCATGTATAAAATTGCGTGGTTTGTGGTGAATAAACAGTTGGAAGCTGGCGCCCGGATATGTCGTTTGTGTCTCGCTTCGTCCTCGTCTTCTGAGCGCCGTAACCTTTGTTTTTAAGAGCATACCGTGCGCGCGCTTTCGTTCAAGCAATGCTGGGGACAACAAACTGCTTCGGATAACCGCTTTTTGATGCGAAAGCGTCAGATGGCCCATTGAGCGAAAAAGCCAGCGTCTGTCGTCTGGAGCAGCGAAACTCCACCTAAATTCCCATTGGCTACGGCGCCACTTCACGAGCGCGCTTCGACGGAGCACAGTGGGCGAAAAGGGAACAGCTGCTGCAGCGATAGCGCGCCAGGTTTTGCGTTAGGAGAGAGGACATCGCTGTTAAGTTACTCTAAGAAAAGTTTGCACCCTTTGAGCCGTATCTTGCCACAAATCAATAAACGTCGTCTGTCTTGTCCGCATTTCCTTTCTTTAACGCTGCGAGCTCGGTACTTCCCAGTAACGAACGGCGTGCGCGTTATCAGCATGACATAGCATTAGCGACAGGAAAGTAGCGGGCTCGGCGTTTTCGAGAAAAGAAACGCAAGCAAGGCAGACGACGATTGTTGTGTGGCAGATATACACCGCAAAGGATGTAAACTTTTTTTAGAGTAGTGCTGCCTCCGTGACGTCACGAGGTGGCGGCTGAACGTCTTCTAAAATTTACGCGAAGGACAATGAAAGAATGTGGACGACACTACCGTTTTCGTTTTCGGTGGGTGACCTTTCGGGAGGGTGAATATTGTACATGTATTTATACGCATGTGGTATTTATACACGCGCCTCCGCGTCTTATTATTAAATCACCAGCTTAGCTGTTCCGCCAGGAATCGCATTGCATGGCCGTTGTCTTATTCCTTCGGTGTTGTTGACAGCTTACTGAGCAGAAAAGAAACGGCTTCTGCAATATCGCCGGTGTGTCCGTTCGACGGCGAATACCCCTTGGTTTCGCACGCCTCCTCGACACTATCAAGGAATTCCATTGCAGCAGTCTTGCCGTTCGCAGCAGGCGGAACACACAAATCGCACCTCAACTTAGTTGTCGGCGTCTTCGTGAAATGGAACATTGTCGTCAATTCAGCTTTTACAACGAGTATTTTATCGCTTCGTCTTCTGCTCTCTGTAAAAGCAGAACACACCCATCTACCCCCGATGCAGTGCCAAAAAGTTGACCTTTCTGCGTCTAAAGTGGAACGCTAAGCCTCCAGTGCACAGAATTGTGTCTGCCTCTTCTTGTTCACGGCGAGAGGATTCCGCAGATTCTAGAAGAGCTGCCTGGATTGCTGCCGCTTCCGGCTGTTTTCGGTTGGACTTGAGGCTTTCTCTCGTTGTGGGTCCGTTAGAAGAATTAGCTGGCAAGTCCGGAAATTCCGATGGAACAATCCGGGGGCGAATGCGCGGACTGGACGTGCGTCCTGTTCTTTCGTCAACGTATATGAAGCCTCTTGAATTATGTATTCTGGTGTGAAGTGCAGCTCGCAAACCTAATAGAAAAGGAGCCCCCGTTTAACCGCAGCCTTTTTTTGCAAGATGTCCAATAATATTTTAAGTACGCGCAGCATAGATTTCCAATATCATACGCTATTTAGAGCTGAAACGTTGCGTACTTTTAATGTAAAATTATATGTCCGATGAGGCAGAAAATCCAGCGTGATCAAGCGATGGGACCAAAAACGGTTGACGGCGCAAAAAGTTGAAACACGTAAAAGGAAATGCTCGAATCGACGTCAAATTTCTCAGTGATGTTCCCGTAAACAAAGTAAATTAATGGCTTTGAAAAGAAAATTTGGTACACTTGGGTCAGGGTGGGAATTCAACTCAGGCCTCCGGGGTGCGACATGAGCACGCTTCCCGGACGCCACGGCGGCTCCACGGTTCTGGTTGACTAAAGGTGTGCCTAGTGCGTGCGTCATTGCACACGTGACGGCGCAGCCAATCGGGAGGAGGTGGCGCCACGTCATGAGCGTATAAAATATGAACGCCGCTGAGCGGTCGTTCGAGTTATGAACTCGCGGGCAAACGAGCTCGTCGAGACGCCTGGCGCGTTTTGATTTGCCCTTACCAAGGCGCAGTTTGAATGCAGGCGAGAGCTTGCGCGGGTAAGGAACGCGCGGAAAGAAACATTTCACCAAAGGGACTATAATGCTTTCGCATTTCCACACGTAAGCAGTCTTAAGTGTTTGCTGTATTTTAATCGCGCTGGGAAGCATTAAGAAAATTCTGCAGGATAATTCACCTTGGAATACTGTGAACGAGCGAAGTTGTCCTGTGGAGCGGCGCGCACCCATTTTTTCTTGCGCCGCTCTTTGTCTTGAGGAACTCTGAAGACGCGCATTTGCACTTCTAATCGTAAATTGCCATCGCAATGAGGGACGCAACACCTGTTCGGCATTACGAATTCAATGCCCCGCCATCGCTACAGCACGCGCGATGCCTTCACAATTTCTAAAAAATGTCACACTAAGGGGACCGACGCACCACGTGACCACGTGTGGCGCCAAGAAACCGACGTGCCCGGTGTGCTGTAGCACTATTCGTTCTTCGTCGTAAAATATAGTGCGCTTTGACTACAACGTTTTCCAGCTAGATGCTTATATTCCATTAAGATATTAATCATATGATTAACGCAACTTTGTTCGGACACTTTTTTGTTTATTTATTCAGAGAAAGGGAACGAATTTCTAAGTGACAACCAGCGACATGTCTCAAGTTGTATTCACCCGCGCTTGAGTGGCCTTGGTGGCCGCTGTTGCTTCCTCAGTCTCTCGTCGCTCATGACGTTGGTGGCATGTGGCGATGGCACCGCAGGCTGCTGCTGCTTGCTGACAAAGGGCTGCCTGCACCACTACGGTACATTACTCGCAGCAGAAAACTCGAAGGACCGCTGAGCGGCGTTCAATTGAAAATAATGCTTTCGCATTCACAACCCATAGAAAGTGCATAAGTGTCCTTGGAATTTTTTTCTTGTTTTGCTTGTGGCCATTTTTCGCAACTGCCAAAAAATTGTTCGTCGGACTTTTAGGGGAAGGCACCTATTATTCTCTAGGAATGCGTCGCCCCGGTTTGCTCCGTGCTCGCTAGATGACTTGTCCGCGTGAATTGTACAGCCGCCCTCAGAGTATTTCGGAGCACGGAAAATGAGAATAAGTTAAATTTTCTCGCGACTTCGCCACAGAGTGTGAATGTATGTTAGGGATGCGATGGTTGTACGGAGAAGTATCAACTCTACCCTTCTTTTGAAGGACCTGTGCCTATAGGCTGCAGCGAAATTTAGATTGTACTCGGATCCCGTATTCCGAAAACTTTTGAGGCAAGGGTCGGTTCATTTTTTTTTTTGTTTTTACTGATGCAAGCGCTTCAACCTGCTGGAACATACAATACTCCAGATCCTTCATATTCTCCTCTCTTTCAAATAAAGCGAAACGTGCACCCCGGCGTAGCGTCTTACGCACATTTGCGTGTGCAGCGTGTCTCCTCGTTTTCACTGGTTTATCTCAATACCGCACCTACGCGATGCTCTTGCCGATACACGGACGCGTGTTCACGGCCTCGTGCGGAAGATGCGGTCCCAAGCGGCGCGCAGCATCCATTCGCTCTGCTCCGGCTGCTCATTGTCCACCGGCGTCCGCCGCCGCTGCCCTCCCTCCTCTTCCATCGGGAAAGCGCGGCTCGAGGGGGCGCTAGCGCTGCCGCCGGCTCGCGTCGTTCCCTCAACGACGAGCGAGCGAACGAGCGTGCTCGTCGGCTACGCGGGCTGTGCGCCGTCGCCGCAGCGAGCTCGCGTGTGCGAAGCGAGGAGTGGAACGCACGCGGCCGTGCTCGCAGTGGCCCGCTTTCCTCTACGTGCCCGCAGCTTGGTCTCGCGGCTATGCGGCAGCGGCGCGGCGTCATTCTGCTGCGCCGCCGGCCTCGGAGGAAGAGACCGTCGTAGCGGCGGCCCGCCGCCACCTGCTCGGCTTCTGTGAGAATACTGCGCCGCGTCCCTTCGTCGTCTGCTAGAGAGGTAGACGAGGGCGTTCTTGTCTTGCGTCGCCGTTAGCGCGTTCGGCTCCTGCATCTTCGAGGGTCTCCGCCGGCGTGCATGTTGTGCGCGTGTGGTTTGTATTTCTTGTTGTCGTCGTTGTCGTCGGAGGGCGGCGATGCCGTCGACGGTGCCGTGCGACACCGGTGGAGAAGTGGACGCCGCGGCGGGTGTGGCATCGAGCCCAGCTGGCCATCGCCATCCGCCGCCGGCACCCAACGGTCATGCCGCGGACTCGCCTCCGCAGCCTTCTGCGTCGACGCCGAACGGTACTTCGACCGCTGCGGCCGGCGGTGCGGTGTCCAGCGGTGCCGCGTTTCTGCCGTCGCCCCCTGCTGCGGTCAACGGCACCGCCGGCGTCAGCGGAAGTGCCGTGCTGTGGGACGCGGATTCTATGTGGATTCTCATGTACGACAACATGCTGCGCGAGGGCACTCGGTCGTCGCCCACCAAGCGCTCGTGTGGATGCAAAGGTAGGCGTGGGTTGCGAGAGTGCGCGACCAGCGCACTTGAGATTGACCAGCTTCTTTCTTTTTTTTTCCATCCTGAGCGCGCATTGCAGCGTATGTGTCGGGCCTGACGAACGGTCTCGCTGTCAGTAGTGCTATCGTGAGAGAAATCCAGTGCTTGCTATGTAGCGAGCGTTGTCGAAAATTGCTTCCCCCGGCGTACTGCTATTAGGAAATGTTTTAATGCGTTAGCATTAGGAGAGTCGAAGTGTATGTGAAGTCTGGGAAACCATTCACGTATACATACAGTGCAACTGATGGTGGTCTGTTCCGGACCACTGTCACTTGCACTTCGCCCATCGAAGAGGCAGGACGTGTATCGATTGAACTGAACAACTTCGCAATGTGGTGAACGCGGTTTAAATTAGGGACACGGGACCTCAAAGAGGTGTTACGTGATAACGCATTTCTGTCGCATCTACGGCAAAATCGCCACTGAATTTATTTTTTTTATTTTTCTATCTCGCGAGAGATGTCATGATGGGAGAGGTAAAAAGAAAAAAAATGACGGAGGGGACGACCTAACTGGACTGCTGCAAGCGGGTGCTCGCGTCAGAACGGGCTTTCTTCATCTCGCTACGCCGGGTATTATTCAGAGCTGCGAGCTGGTGGCTCGATAGCAGTTCGTAGCTGCGCGCAGTAGTAGTGGCGCTTTTTCTTTTTGTCTGTTCGACGGAGCCACGGCCTGCGTGTGAGAAGCCGGTCGGACGCGCCGCCGTTCCGCGCGTTGCCTGAATCAGTGATGCGATAACTCCCTCCCCCGGCTCCCCTCTCCTCCCCTGCTTCCTCCGGCTGCTGCGCCACCACCCACACCCTCTTCCACCATTTCTCTTCCCTCCGTCAAGCGTGCTTCCATTATTCATCAAATGATGGACACTTGGCTGCTCGTCTGTGTGATGGGCTTCGGCAACGTATACGTCATGGCCCCTTCGATTGTGTTAGCCGCCTTGTCTGACTTCTTGCGTTTTGTTTCTCCTCTGCAGGCCTGCGTTATCTCATTTCGCCATTCCTTAATTGACCTTAAGCTGAAGGCTGGGTATTCGCACGGGCACTTTCTTGTGAGTTTAGCGCGTTTCTTCCACTAGTTGACGCTTCTTGTCCAAGAGGAAAGTAGTCTAAGAAAACAATAGTGTGCGGGTTTTCCCGCTCGACCGCAGTTAATTGTGCCTATTTGGGCATTTTTGCGTCCGCGCATTGCTTAACGATGTTTGATGCTGTCTTAATGAGCTTCTGCTGACGTCAAAGAAGTTACGTAATTTACGCGAATGACCCTCTCTAGTAATCCTCGAAGAGATGAAAACTGCACATCATGTGTCGCTCAATCTGCCTGTTACTACTCTACGTAGACTACGCGCCTTAAGTCTTCATCTTCGCTATACCGCTGCATTTTTCCGGCTACATCTGGCGTCTTTTGTTTGTTTACCTAGCATAAGCGGTGTCGACTAAGTTTGCAGGAAAGCAATCTTCTCCAATTTGTCAAGGTATTGTGCGTGTACCTACCAATACACTCACGTCGACGTTCCTGCTTTGATCGGATTATTTAGCTTTCTTTGGCGGCGCGCTAATCACAAGTGCGTTTTGCAGGGTTGCCGATTTTCCCTTCTGTTCGGTGCAGTTGTCGTAACCGCTTTCAGCGGCTATTCACGGCCAAGAAATCACCAGCCAGCCAGTTGCTGTTTTCATCTGCAGTGGCTGTAACGGAACCGTGCGATATATCAATACGCCTGTAATGTCGTGTTTGTTCTAAATTGCCTATGCCTTTATTTTGATGGCCTGCTAATTGAGGCCAGCCTATAGTACATTTAATGCTGATTGCCTGTACATTAATCCGTTTTTCCCCCCTACCCCCTCTGTCCTGCCCATTTAGTTTTTGTAAACCGCTCAACGAACTCTATCGTTTCCCTCTTTACCTTTTATTGATCAATACAGAATAGCGGAACACTTCATTGTGCAGCGTATAAGAACTGTTTAGTTCTGACTACGAGAAAGTGACAATCAAGTGACAAGTGACCAAGGTTGACGTGCACGTGTATATTGGGGGCGAGGAGTTACGGAGTCGCCATCTGTCGGAAGAGCCACCCTCGCGTAGTATGAGGGATCACGCGGCGCGCTCCCCGTAGGTTTCACTTACGGCGCTCAATAAAAACACGCGGCAGCCCTCCTGGACATTTATGTAGGTACTCTCAAAACGGGGGATGTTTTTGGCTGTCGATATAATAATCTTGGGCAAACTGAAAGCACAGTATCGTTTATAGGCGCTATCTCTTTACCGAATACGTACAGTGAAGGCCACTACGCGCGGTCGCCGCGTTGGAGTCTCCCGAACCGGCTTCTTGCGTGAAAGGTCGGCAATCGCTGAGCGCAAACTATGTGAAATATGTTCTTATAGCGGGTGGTCTGTATAACCAAATGGCACATAACAGAACGAAGGCTCAATGCGTGTAGCCATCGCACGGGTTCACGGCGACTGACTGCGCATCTTCATGTATGTCCGCGCACAATGTTTTGCTTTCTCTGTTAGCACATTTTCGCACCGTGCCGTGAGCTTTAGGCCGGAGCATATGAGCATTTCCCAGTACACTAGCAACCATTTTTGCGTGGACGCTATCAGAACTGTTCAAAAATAATTTTGTTATAGAGACTTCGACGCCTACGGCCACAGTGATGTGCCGTCGCGACTATTCAATCTTTTGTCTTCTAAATTCTTGTACATTTGAATATTATTTCTCAAGTTGCGTCGCACTGTATGTTTATCGGTCTTCTCAGCGTGCGATTTCCCTCTGCTTCTTTTTTGTAATCCAGTGCACTAATTCATAACACAAACATGACCATATGCCATGCCTTTCTTTAATATGCATCTTACCGCTCCCTTTCCGTTCCAGAGAACTTGCCAGTACCTAGCATCAACAAGTTCATAGACCAAACCGTCCTGACATTAGCTGGGCAGCGGGCGCGGGCGAGCGTCCCAGTGCGCGTTTTCTGCTACTCACCGAACATCGCGCAGTCCCGGCGCCGTAGCAGAAATCTTCCTCGCGTGTGTGCTTGCTGCATACGCGAGCTGTAGCCGATGGCTGTCTGCCGGTTCTAAATTTCGCCAGCCAAGCTTCGCGCAGCTCCTTGCCCTGCGGCTGCGTGTGAATAAGGCTGACACCGGGCTCTGTTGCGTACGTCCGGCACTGCGGCACCGTGCAGTAGCCTACCATGCTGCACGCCTCCAAAGGCAGCCACTATACCTATTATAGTAGTTTCAGATGTTGTCAAGCAGACATCCAAGGCGGTAGAGCCACACCACTTAATCAGAACAGCGACGCAGGTGGGACTTTAAACTTTCGTTTTCAGCTCGCTTCGGCGCTTCCGAAGCAGCCGACGCGGCCGCTGTGTCCACGTGATCCCTCATGCAGCGTCACGCCGACGGTGGCGCCAGCTTTTCCAGTGGTGGAGCTCGAAGCCAATAGCCCGCAGAGCGTTTGCGTAATTGCAAATCCTTGGCGCTGAATTTGTTTCAATGCACTTTGAGCATTAGTTTTACAGCGGGTTAACCAGATTAGCGGTGAGGTCATGTATAGCATGCTTGCAACAACCTGAATTCGCACTCGGTTTCGCATATGCCATATTTGTTCTACATTCGGTTGGTCATTTCACGACCA
The DNA here is from genome assembly GCF_023375885.2 of Dermacentor andersoni. Classification (NCBI taxonomy): domain Eukaryota; kingdom Metazoa; phylum Arthropoda; class Arachnida; order Ixodida; family Ixodidae; genus Dermacentor; species Dermacentor andersoni. Next base: position 166,503,826 of record NC_092818.1, on the reverse strand, counting down.
AGAGTCTCGCGTCTCGAAGCTGTCAGTGTTATCGACATACTGTTCTTTTTTTTTTCTAATACAAGAAAATTTGCCCTCCCGGGAGGTTTGAATCAGCGTATCACCGATAGGCGCATCTGAGTTACTGAACTCGCATTACAATGCCACTGTAGGTACAGTACGTGCACTTTGCGGATTGCGCGACACAACCTTGCACAATAAAATCGGGTTTTAAATGCAGTATTTATATTCAAGAAAATGCGGCGTATACGGCGCTATAAAATGTAGGACATGCGCAACAGGTGGCATGCGTGTGGGTGTCAACTGTTATGCAGGGGTGCCACCTATTTGAGCGATGTACGATGTAACGAGTATTCTCTTCTTGCCGGGGTGGACTGCAGTGAAGTCTCGCTCGTGCCCGTGAGTGGCGAGGTGCGCGACGTCATTGATTAGCCGCCTGCCGTATCACGACTGAGCGTGCACCGTACGGATATCAGCCGTCAATTCTTTGAGGCGCTTCTCCGCGATTGTTGCGCGTCGTGGGCCAGCCCTTCGCAGCTGTCGCACACTCACTGATTCTCGACTGCTGCCGCCATTCGAACATTGCTGGGCGAGGGAGTGCGCACTGTTCTCACTCCCGCGCGCATCTGTCACGAGCCGAAGGGAGACGGGCAGTTAAAACGATCGTGAGGACGGTTCCTTTTTCGGTTTGAAGAACGGCGAGATGTGAGCGCGTGGTGGCGTAGGGATGTTAAGCGTGGTTTAGGGAATGGATGGGAGGTCGGTCGTTTCGCCGAGCCGCAAAGCCTGCACTTCCTGAAGCGCGGGAGACACGGGGGCTGCCACCTCCGCGTCCGGAGTCGGTCGTCATGGCAACGCTTCCAGTGCCTCCCCCTCCTTTGTCGTCTCTCCCTCTGTCGCTCCGGATCACACTGTCGGAGCAGTTCGAGCAGCGTCACGAATTCTGTTGGGATTTTCTGAAGGCGTTGCCGTGCTGCCGTTGTGGACGAGATGGAGATGCTTTTCTTTCACGCGTGGTTGCAGATGGCAGGTTACAAGAATAGTTGAAAGGCTACTCAACGCCTAGTTAGTCGATGAGACAGTGTGTTCCTGAGCGATTTGGACGAGAATGAGGTGTAGCAAACGTATTTAAATCTTTCTGTCATCGTAAATCATCATAATCGTAACCAGTCACCACCACCACCACGATCAGTACCGTCATAATTATCGTCATCAGTCATTACATACCCAGTGGCACACACCCAAGTTGGCATCTAGAGGCGTATTGAAGAGTGGCGCATACCCAGCGTCCCATGCACACCCATGCGGTGGAACAGACCTAGTAACCCTAGGGGTACGTACCCAGTTGCCCCAGTGGCATTTATATTTTGACTGCGCTATCTCCTGGATCGACCTGTGACAGCGACTAGAAACAGACATCAGAAACAACATACTCGATGCGGAAAAGTGACGGTGTCTGCAGCCGCCTACGATGACTAACGATGATAATGAAGCCCGAAGCGACATCACGGTTGGGCCAGAAGTGTCGCGCCAGCGTGTCGCAATTACATTTGCTCTTGAGTCTCATACGTGTAGGTTAATAATGAAAACTCGTTTGCGGCAAAGTCGACTTTAGTGGTGGATAAATTTTCTCCTCATGTTCAGTTATCGCTAAGTACTGCGACGGAGTTCTTAAATTTACCAAAGTAAGGCAACTGGAAGCATGAAGAAAGTTATTTCCGCTTGTCGCTGGACGTATCAGCTCTTCTGTGTCTTCAATAAGGTGGCGTCGCACTAACTTTACTGGCAGGGTGCTTCCTCCGCGCCCCTACTACTCTGCGTGTGTGTATGAAGCATTTTAATGTTTGAGTGAAGAGGAAGCGAAGTTTCTACCTAATTATTAGTCGCGTGCACCAAGTGTAAGAGACGGACTCTGAAAACCACGCCAGGAGCCCCGATTCTGTGCGTGCGCATATTCCTGTAGTCGCCATTGACTTCGAGCAGCAGCGCGTTTCGGGCATGCTGTCCCGCAAGGCGGCTCTCTCTAGCTGCAGTTGGGACGCACCTACTATCTCAGAAAAGAGAATTTATCGAGTTTGTATTTAGATGCGTCCTTGTCTCTTTCGAAACGCCTCAAGAGAAGGCGCGTGTGGCAGTTTCGCAGCGTGTCTGAAGCGGCATGCTCTGCACAAGCACACAGTTTGATCTCATCACTTTGTTGCGAGTTAGTCGCGAGAACGCGTCGTGAGCGCATAACGCCTCACTGGGTACGAGCGGGCACCGTTTGCTGCATTCCAATCGGGAAATCCTGGAGCCCGAGACAACGCCGTTCAGTTGTCTGAGCCTCTCCACGGCATGCTGCTTTTGTTCATTCTCAGTATTCTCTGTTCATTCTTTGTATGTCTTCTTTTCCCGTCTGCTCGCTCTCACTTTGTTGTCCTGCTGCAAGCAGAGACACGCGAACAACCCGTCTCGTTGTGGTCGAACCTTGCCCGGGGCTCGCCTAACGACGCCGTTACGAAACCGAATTACTGCGCCCTTGCCGGGACGCAGCCACCGCGCCCGCCCACCCTTCGGTCCATCCGAAAGCGCCGTCTTTTCCTCATCTCTGTCTCGGGCAACAACAGGTGCTGTTACGCACGACTTCTTGGGGTCCGCTGAACTGCTCCACCTTTCTCTACTGAAGACGGCCGATCCTTTGGCTCCCCCTTCTCCCTTTATATGTTTTGCTTTATTTTACGTTATGTTGTCCGATCGTATTTTTCTGTTGTTTTTGTGGTTATCTTTACAGCGCTGGGGCGCGATAAACGTGTATGAATAGCCCATTCTGCGTATCGAATGCGATTCGTGACTATGTGGACCGCGGCGAGCGCGCTCCTCCGCAGCCACATGATTCTGTGCGCACGTAGTTGGTGTGCTAATGCGGAGAATGAAGTCAAGGCCTGAATGAACTCGTGGTTACTCGTAGTAGGCGATACCCTTTTTTTTTCTGTAGTAAGTAAAGCCGCAGGGATTGTGGGCGTCGTTTACTTTTATATTTCTTGCGTGTCGTTTCCCACGACCTGTAATGCGATATTTGTTTGGCGTGCGCGATGCAGCGCGATTATGTGTATACTGTGTCATTTCGGAAGAGCGTCGTCTGACGTGTCAGCCATGCGGTAGTCACCTGCTGGCGTTTGTCGCCCCGCATGTGGAATGGTGGAACATCTTATTAGTGTTCCATGGTGGAACATAAGATGTCCCGTAAGCAGGCTTTCTCGGACATCAAACTTGGCCTAACCAATTGAGGCAACCGCACTCGCTCGAGTAGCACTGTTAAAGATGACACATCTTAATTTGCACTGTGCGGGGAACGGAAGGGCGGCAGGAATGATGTCACCAGCCCGCATGTTGACACCTTAATTACGATTCTAGCACGAGGTCAACCATCTTGATTAGCTCGTAAGATGTGTTTGAAGCGCCTTTGCAGGTTTTGCGTGTCGGCTTCACCTTTCCTGCCGAAACTAAACAGCATGTTACTGTTCATGTTGTAAGGGAATTTACGGGGCACTCGGTCGACTCACGCGTAGCATGGTCTCTGTGTTCATCCGACACTAGTCTCCGTGTATTTCGCACCATAGGTATACTGCGGGATTGTGTGATCCATGTATCTACACGTCGCGGGCACCTACACAGCGTGTACGAGAACCTCTGAGCGATCGACCGCTAGGCGTCGCCCAAGTAGTCCCACTGTGCATGGCGCCGTTCGGAGGTTGGCATTTCGTTTCGCGCAGCTGCGTGCGCGCTCTCGGGTCATCGTTCATCTTTCAGAAAAGAAACAATAATGAAAAGCGCGCAGCATCAGTTAGCAATTCACCGCAAGTGACGCCCTGAAGCCTGGATCGTTGACGTCATGTTTTGTTCACACGCTGGGATGCTACCATCTTGGGCCTTAGGTGACCTTCTCGCCACTTCCCACTTACACACACACACACACACACACACGTTTCCCTCTTCGTTCTTTTTTTTTTTTGCGTAGCGTGTGTACTGCTCTGGCAGTCTTCCGTTTTTTTGCTTTTCTTTTTTTAACAAGCGTTGTATGTGCGCTTCTGACTCTAACCTTTTGTCTATTCCGCTTCACGATGTCTTCTCCTTCCGTCAGCATTGTTTCCTGCCTAGCTAAGTTATCGAGGCCGCTCATCAGATTTATCCGTTTGACTTTCTCTTTCACCTGGAAGCAGCAGGGATTCATAGCCATCCTTCACTTCTAGTAAAAACTAAACTCGCTTTGTCCTTGATCGGTGATTATCTCCGCAGATCCCACTCAGCAGCTGTGACTGACGCGCAGTCATATGCGTGCGTGTGCTTATACTGTCTAGCACTATATTGTTATCAAGTGCTCGAGATGTGCAAGCAGGGCGTGCATGGAGGCTCGAAGTACCGTCTTTACTCGAATCAAGTGCGCCTTCTTTAGAGCGCGTTCCTGCGGCGAGCGTCGTCGTCGGCGTAACCGAGCGAACGAGCACAGCTAAAGGTGAAAGCGAACGTGGAGCGCAGCGGGGGATGAAAGACGCGAGGAGGAAAGCGGAAAATAGCGTACTGCGGTGACGATGACTACGAGATGGCGCCATAGTAGCACGCTTTACCTGGGAGATATATCGGCGGCGGCTGCTGTGAATTGAGCCCACGCGTCACCCACGCGCTGGCTCTCGAGATTTCCAGATTAGCGAGGCAGTCGCGCCACACTTCGCTCCGTTTGCAGCGTGCCGCACGAGACAAATTGTCCGCGCCAGCCAATATGATTGAATGGAATCAAAATTTGAGCTGCGCTCAAATTTCGTATTCGGGAGTATCGCAATCCCCCCCCCCCCCCCCCTTACCCTGTTTATGATGCTGAGCGCGCAAAGGCGCTTAGAAAAAAACAAATGTCGTAAAGTTCTATGAATGGTTACTTGTTCGCAGGGAAACACCAGAATAAATGCAAATTTAGGCTTCTTATGTGGCCATTCAAATTTCGCTGTCATTACACTTGGCTCACTGACATTTGACACGAAAGCGTTCGTGTCACCGCTCGAGCTGCTGCTCCTGCCGCCTTAACCAATTCACAACAAATTGCTCTTCTGCTCCATCTGTTTTTTTTTCTGCTTTTCTTTAAATGCAAGCTGTGAGACAGGGTTATTTGGTAATCCCTGAACTGCCGACAAAGGACGGAAAGGAACGACGGAGACAAACGCTGACTTCCAACTGAACGTTATTATAGGAAACATGCGTATATAATCCTAGCACATGTGATCACAACCTAAACTGCCACTGGATGATGCCAAAACTAAGGCCTCTCAATTCCAAAAGCAACAACGTAAATTAAGACGGCGCACCAACCGTATTGCGCATTCTGGGTAAGAAAGTTGCTTTTTGGACAAGGTAACTGACACGCAATACCTTTAGCCATAGCCGATGCTGTCACTTGGCCGGCAGAGACGGCCTCTGTGGGAGAAATACAAACCGTCGCTGGTAGCTCGCTTTGTTACTGTGGTCGTTCTGGACTACATATACTGTCTATATACCTAAACCATTTGACTGTGAGTGGTCACTTCCATATGGAAGACGCAGTGGTAACTTTTTAGAACAGCCTGATCTTTGAGCTTGACTAAATCGGGTAACCGTTTGTCAACATTTGACGCTCACACGCTTGAAAGCAAGGCACGTTCTCTACTTCACTGGCGTCATACGTTCATTCTCTCGAGTGGGCGGTGCAGCGCGAGTTTTCCTTCGGTAGCATTGCACGCAATTACAGGCGCCTTGTGTGGGCTCCTCCGCAACACAGAGCCACGTGTGTTTAAAGTTCGTGCTTCAGCTATCATTTGCTTTAGTACCTTGTATTCGTGACGCGTCGCGATCCAGCATCGCTCAAGAAAGACGAAGTTTATTTTCGTGCGAGTATGCGACAGCTTGTGCCTTTATTTTTCTGTATTTTTGCTTGAAGAAATGAAAAGTGCCACGACTTTCCCGGGCGACCGGTCGCGCGAAGGCAACGCCGCGGTGAGGGATAGAAGCGACGCGAAGACTGCCGACGATCCAGTGTCGAGACGGTAGACAATGAGAGAAGGATATGACACGGCTCTGAATGCTTCGTCCGTGACTCCAGAGTTTCCTCAGCTGTGCGCGTATGCACCCTTGCTCACATTTCTTTTTCCTTTTAGGGCGTCTGTTTGCTCTGTTCCTGCCGGGTTTTCCTGCTTTAGAGAAAGCCGAGTCTGCTCTCGGTTTCGTGGCATTGTTGGCTATTTTCTTCTAGTACTGCGAGCGCCATGGAGGAAGCCCGAGTGTGCGTGTGCGTAATCAACGGTCCGTGGGTCTGCTTACGTCTCTCTCTCTCTCTCTTTCTCTCTCTCTCTGTTTTCAGCGCATTGTGTGTACTTTCGTCGTCTATCTTCGCCAACCGCCTCTGTCCTTCGAGCTGGCCACATCCCGTCTCATTTGAGTGTTGTGCTACGAAAGCTGAGAACGCATGTCGGTCGGCGCTGGTGCCTCAGGACTGCTTGGCATAGCACCATGTTCCTCGAGGCACGAAACTCCGCATGCGCCTCGGCGCGTCGCCAAATCTGCTTGCGCTAACCCGTATTGGAACGCTACAAATTAAATGTTTAGGTACTTTGCCCAAACACACACGCACACGCACGCACGCACACGCACGCACGCGCACACACACAGAGAGAGAGAGAGAGAGAGAGAGAGAGAGAGAGAAATATACACTTGTAATTTATCGGGCTGCAGCGCCGTCTCGGCCGCGTGGGTCGTCGCTCAGTATCAGCCTGCATGACGCCGTATGTACACCGTAATACGCGAGCTGCGCGCGCCGCCTTTGTACTCTTCGTTGCATTGTCAACGTGTCGCACACAGGCGATCATCGCGCTGCGAGCACTCCGCCTGGTGCGCAGACCGTTAGATTGCGTTGCGTCGTTTCCCTCTCCCATCCGCTTTACCTCTCCAAGGACGCAGTCGGTTTTGTTTGCGGAAGCAGCGCGCGCGCATGCACAATGCCAGTGGTTATAGAGCGAGCCGAGCTCGATTGTGCGTCGTTTTTGCGGTCTGCCGAGGCTCCCGATGGTTTCCTGCGGTGACCGCGCTGTTATCGCACGCAGCATGTTACGCTGTTATGAGAAAGGAACGAGGAAGCGGACTGGGCCTTTCCCGTTGTGTGGGGGAGTAGGTGGTACAGGCCTTGGCTGAGGCAGCCATCTGGCACGCAAGAGCCTCCTTCAGCCTGGGAACATTTTTCTTTCTTGGTGGTTGTTTATGGGAACCATCGCCGTTTGATTCGTTGCGTCCATATTTTATCATGTCTTTCTTTTTTTTTTCACTCGCAAAGCGTGCGCTACGTACAACGTCGCGGTGCTGTGTGTTAACCAAATCGCCGGAGCTTGACCGTCACACGAAAGTAGCACGCGCTTTTAATAAGGACTGTTGTTGCGTATCGTTGCGTCTGCGAGGGGCGCTCGCTCGCTTGAGATAATGGTAAGCAAGAATTGTTTCCCAGCTTGCCTGAATGTGAAGGGCTGCATGCATCAGACATGGTGCATGGTTCTGCAGATCGACGGACAATTCAGCTGTACAGCTCATTTCCGTGCGCTACTTGAAATCCGCGCAGATTCCTCGCTTCGCGACGAGTATATTCAGCTTCCCAGGCTAAGAACGCAATAGTATAGCTACATAGGTTTGGCGTTTCGCTACCCAGCCATGCGCGAAAGTTTGAATTCGTCGAAACCGACGTTGTCTCGATACTGACCTTGTGGCATGTGCTTTTTCGTAAAGAAGTTGGTTTTCATCGGAAGCGAATGCAGTGCTTGCATTCGGAATGTGCAGGGACGGTGCCTTGTACAGTTTCCAAATGCGTTGTAATACGTGTATCGAACGAGCGTGGCAAGTGGTCAAATGGGGGCGCCTCTCAAAACGCATGTCGTAAAATCGCGTACGACTTACAGCGTTTTCTCATTTCATTTTTGCCGCTTCGTTACCGTCATAAAGCTGTCGTTCCCCTCTATGATGACGCCGAGCGAAATGTGCCGACAGCAGCCGTTTATTCTGCATGGTGCGCATACAGCCAGAATACTCTGAAGCAAAATGCCGTAGCTGTGCCAGGCACCAGTGCAATCCAACGAGGGAGACACTTGTTTTGTAATCGCACGAGTGTGTAGGAATAGAACCGACGCTTCCAGTTGACATGCGGTTCAGATTACGTCATGAATTCGGACACAGAAGGTACTGAGCCACCGTGGTTATGGGTTCAAAAAACCCGTATACAATCTGCCGGCGTCTCGCTTTGGCGTGATGGGCCCAAGGTGCCGCTGGCGTTTGGTCAAAACTGCGCTTCGAAAAGAGCGTGGTCAGTGCCGTTCCATCTTGGGATCCCGCTAGCGGCTCGCTCCCTGGCGCCTTCGTATACAGGGTGGTCCCTGCAGCTTCCAGGTTTGTGGACCTCATTTGCAAGCCCACGTCGTTTTGCCTGACGCAAGAGGCCGGCTACAGTGCCTATATGCGTGTTGGAGGGACGCTATATTGCACGCGGATCGATATACGCGACGCGGAACGCATATCGAAGATGCGCGTGGAGCAAATTAGAGGCGGGGAGTTCACCGGCCCGCGTCGCCAACTGGTCGTATTACTTATCTCCCCCCCCCCCCCCCTTTATTTTTTCTTCCCTTAGTAAGTCGTCTTTGTTGTGGAAAATTGGGAGAGCTATAGGGGGCAGCGTGGCTGGAATAGGCGCCAGCGGATAGGTAAGCGCCTCGCTTGCCAATCCGCTGTCGCATATTCCAGCGCCAGCGGATTGCCCCCGAGAGCTCTCCCAATTTTCCACAACAAAGACGGCTCTTACTAAGGAAAAAAAAAAAGGGGGGGGGATAAGTAATACGACCAGTTGGCGATGCTGACCGATGAACTATCCGCTGGCGTGTAGTAGTACGGCGAGCTCGCGTCATAGCGGGGAAAGGGAAAAAGTCCGACCGGTGTTACTCGTAACCCAAGAAGGCGAAAGCCTGCTGCACATTTGGTGATACACGAAGTTATATCCGGGGTAGACTTCTTGCAAGACATGACTCGCAATGGTAGGTACACGTGTGGCACTAATGCGACCTCCTCACTAAGGCGCAGCGGCGCGCGCATCTTCTGCAGTGGCGTAGACTTGCGCGGCCGTCCTGGCGAGCGCCTAGAGCGTGCACGCTCCCCCGTCGCTTCCCGCCGACAAGCGCCGCCGCTCGCGACTTAGATGTCAACGCGCAGAGCGCGCGCACCCGCTTTTCTGCGCAACACCACCTGGCGCGACAGTAATTACTAAACTGAAAATTCGGCAGACATATAGTTACGTGTGGGAATGCGAAAGCATTATAGCGTTTCTAGACCTCGGAACGTCATCAGCGCGCTCATTTTATACGTTCATGACGTGGCGCCACCTCCTCCCTACCGTCACGTGCGCCGCCCATTGACGCGCGCACTACTCAGCGAGATGACTGCTACGAGACTTGTGCCATCAGGCACGCACAAGACGCACCTTTGGTAAGCCAGAACCGTGGAGCAGCCGTAGCTTCAGGGAAGTGTGCTCGTCTCTCACCCCGGAGGCCCGGGCTCGACTCCCACCCAGACCGAAGTGTACTAAATTTTCATTTCGAAGCCACTAATATACTTTGTTTACAGGAACCTTCGTGGGAAATGTGACGTCAATCCGCACATTTTTTGGCGTGTTCTTGCTCTTTGCGGCGTCGGCCATTTTTCGTCATGGCGCAGTTTCGCCAAGGTCATCGCCAACATAGACACCTAAGGCTTTCACCTTAATAACCATCCTTTTTAACAGCTAGTTCGGTGCTTTATGGCTCCACGACGGTCCTTTAGGGGATACCAAGGCTTCATGGGATATTAGTGGAGCAGGACATGAGAATAAACCACTTGCGCGAAAGCTGAGAGAATTGTAACGCTCTGTCCATCCACCACTACAGGGGATCGAACTACTGCCATTGCGGCAGTATGAAGCTGGTAGTCAGGCGCGCAAGCCACTAATTTAGGGTAAGTACATGGAAGACCACATTAAAGACAGGGCATACACGACACGCATCCCGCAATGTCATGGAACCTGAGGGTGCTTCTGTGCCACGTACACACGGTCGCAGACTGTCATTTCGAGATTTCCCCACACCTGTCCCACATTCGGCCTTGTCGTACTATGTGTGCACCAAGCGACAAAATTGTCATAAGCCAAGCCACCGGCATTTCTTTAAATATGAATCGAGTGTGGCGTAATTTGCGCTCTTCTGTGCGTGGGTTTCGCATGTGTGCGTGATGCAGGCGGTGTGCGGGTGTCTGCGCCTATATTGCTGAGAGAAATCTAGGCAAAACGCCCACGGAGCATGTACCTCGTGTTGTGTAAAAATTCTAAGATTGGAATTGCTGATGAGCGATATAGAGGAAAGGGTCGACGGGGCACGACAGCGAAGCTTGGCGAATGTTAAAATGCCAATAAGATGGTCCGGTGATAGTAACAGCAGTAGTTAAAATACATAACAGCAGAAATTAGACGGTAGAGACGGCCCGTCGCCGCCGTTGCAGTTGTCAACCATCGCGAAACGATACAAGGGGACACTCACCTCTCCACCAATACGTTTCTTTATATATATATATATATATATATATATATATATATATATATATATATATATATATATATATATATATATATATATATATATATATATATTCGTACCCCCCTTTTATTTTAAAGGTTTTTCCTTGCCGGCACCGGCATAGAGCTGGCTGCATTGCTCATAGTTTTATCACGAGGCGCAACATTCGCCTTGCGCTATCATCTAGGTTCGGCGAAGTTCTCGCGGCTTTAGTGTTCAGACGTGGCTGCTCCGAGTCCGAGTGGCATAGGCGAGCCGCATACCTTCCCAGTGGCACATCAAATAAAGCCAGAGGGAGGCGCAGCTCGCAGTCGAGCTGCAGTTTTCTCCGTCTTCTGCCGTGTGCGCTCATTTAATTTTCCCGTTGGTTTTACGTCTGCTCGTGCTCGCAGTCTCGCTCCACTTTTCCGCCATGTCGCTTCTCGACTGTTCTCGTCTCGGCCAGGAACTATCACTCGCTCTTACACGTCGATCCCTCGAGGCGACAAAGTCGTCGCACCGCAAAGGCGACCACTGCAGCGTCTCCGCCGCTGTTTAGCGGCACCACGGCTGTACTGCTCCTGCCACGCGGCGCGGCGTTATCCACTGCTTATCAGCTCGTTCCTCTTCTTCGCGCCGCTCACCGCGAAGGTCGACGGGTCTCTGTGCCGCATGCTCTCAGCTGGGGCGTGCGGCCCCGGAGCTGCCGTCGCTCACTCTCTCGGCGTGCCACGTTGCTGCTGCGCCAGCGTCGAAACGGCCAGCGTCGTTGGCTGTCGTTGAAGGCGCCACTTGGGAGGTCTCGGTGGGGAAGGAGGACCCGCAGGAAGCGAAAACAAGTCACCTTGCCCCCAACAGTCGCTCCGTTTCCAACTCGTTCGGTTTACCTTTCCGCCATCTCGTTTTCTTGCACCGTCGCCTTGCGTCCGCGCGATTGGCTGCCGGAAATCTGCTTGGTGTATGTAGACAGACGCGCTTTGCGGAGATGCCGCTAAATCGCTTCAGAGGTGTAAGATAAACCTATCCGAAGCGCAAGCCTTCGCTTTTTTTTTTTTGTAGTAGTACTATTGCTTTGTTGGTTATTTCTTCACACTCAAGACATTTAAGGATTATTTGGCATGGGCCGCTATTGTACTAACATTTTACCCGTGAATATAACTTCAGCGCCGGGTGAAAAGTTTCGCGCGATTGACAGAAGAAGTATTTTAATGATTGGAAATGTAGAGAGGTCGGCGCGATTGACAGAAAGCTGCTTCACAGTTAGTTGCGTGGCAGAGGAGCTAGACTTGTGCAAATTTTGCCTTTGCTACTTGGTGCACTTTTATGCGGCAGGATACTGTTACTCCCGCACAGCTTCTTAAGATGGAGTAAACTGATATAGGGGTTAACGATGCCTGCCCCCCCCCCCCCCCCCCTTCCGGAGTTTCAGAGGTATCTCACTCTCTTGAGAAACGACCGCACACGTTGTCGTCGAAGCAGCTTTCCGTCAGTATATTAATTTAACCACCACGTAAGCAACGTCAACAAACCGACGTAACCACCATTTTAACTGGTTTGTTTCCATTTCATTCTGAGCTATGCGTTCGCGCGTGTCGGTTTAGCCTATGCATTGCACAGTTCTTCGCGGTTAACAGCAACCGCCTACGAACTATCAGTTTCTTTTATAGTTATTCAATGAACGGTGACCGGCCGCTCGCACGTCCCCATCTGAGGGCTCACATTCGCGCGTTAATTTCACTGCGGCGCAGCGCCTCAGTGAATCGCTCGGAGCGAAAGTGTGCGTTTTTGTTGTAAGTTGTGGAGGCACGGCGCAGCTTGGAATTCAGCGCGCCGCGGTGAGGGCGGAAGATGCGAAGAAACTTGCGCACGCGGGCCCAGCTCGGCGCACAAAGTGCAGCGATCATGTAATCTAAACGTGAAAGTGCAGCAGCCGGCTGCGAATGTCACTCATGTGGTTGACGTGGCCACGTGCCCTCCCCCTCCCCTTTCTCGCCGTTCTGCAGCGGCTTGTTTCTTCTTCTTTTCATGTGGCTGCTAAGTGCGTAAATTCGATCGCGGCTCTAGAGCTCCTCCAGATTTCGGCGCAGCAATTACGACGGCCCTCGCGCTCGAGCGCGTGGCCTGCTCCTTTTCTTCCCCGGCCGCTTGCTCACCGGCGACCATCCAAAACCATCTCTCCTTAGCTTATCTTATTTTGTCGTTCTCTCGTCGTCTAGGACTCTCCGTTCCTCCAGCTCACTCGGCTGATTTCTGGTCCGCTTCATTGCCACTTTGCCTCTCTGTCACGTGTAAAACTGGCGCGCTCCACGCACATCTATAGACTATATAACTCCGTACTCGCTGCATCACCGGCGAGGAATGTGGTGCTTTCGCACTCCACTTACCCGTTATATTTCTACTGCGTTTCATTTTTTTCTTCTTCTCGCCTTCTCTCTTTCTACACGCGCGTTCGTAATGCTCCCTCTGTGAGCGCGCTGCACTTAGACGGCAGATTTGCCGCAAGTGGAGCGTGCAGCAACCGCTCCAGTGCACGGCAATCGAAGCTCGCGCGCTCCAGCTGCTCGTCTACGCTTCGGTTCGGCGAAGGGATGCCCGCCGCCTCTTGTGCACGGAGTCCGCCCGTTGTCCGCGAATATACGGTGCCGGTAATCGGCGTTGCGGCTGCCATTGTAGACGGCAGCGACTGTGAGCTATTCGGGTCCCTTGCCTGATTTCTTGCCCGCGTAGCCTCGTTTCGCGTCAATTACGCTGCACACGAGGAGAATATATAGTTGAGCGGGACGGCACGAGGCCTCCCATGGTGGCAAGCCATCCGTTTCGTACATGGCAGGCGACGCCACTAAGGCTCTCTTAGAGAGATTTAATATTCTCTCGCTGCTCGCATTTGCGTAAGAATAGTTCATCACGTGTGGGAAACATAGGTTATACAATTGTCATGTAATTCGATGAAACAATAAGCTGCGCTCTTTTATGGCAAATCAGTGGACGCAGTGCATCGTTCGCGCCGTGACCGAAACGCAATAGCACGTCGCATGCTGGAAGCACAAGTGCAAAAATAAATTGATGTAACGTTCTCTCCATAAGCTGTACTATATGACGCAATTATTCCGCAGGAAGGCTCCCGTTGTGTGGCCGAAATGTCTTCTTCAACGATTGGTCGGCGCTTGATATTTCCGCCATGAATTTTCCCCACCAGACAGGTTTCCGTCCAAACCTGGATTTCATTTCAAATCAAAAAGGAAAATGGTAGGCCACCCTAATCTTTGACTTAGGTGTCTCTTAGTGGCACTCGCACTTCGGAGTTCGTGTTCTTTAGGTTACGCGAGCGAACGTCTTTCCCCTTACGCGATATTCAGGTGACGAGCGAGGGAGGGTGAGGAGGTAGCGCAGCGCAGGTAGGTGGATGGATGGATATTATGAGCGTCCCCTTTGGAACGGGGCGGTGGGTTGCGCCACCAAGCTCTTGCTACTATACTGCCTAATTACTGCCTACTATACTGCCTATACTGCCTACGTTAAACAATGAAAAAAAAAAAAAAAAACGCTATGAACTACCACGGCCAGATTTTCTGATCCCCTATTGCGAACTGTGCTTTTGTACGTCTCCGTCTTTTGTCGTTTCCCTACTTTTCTTCCACCAATCCTCCAGTCGCCTCTTACTAATGTCTATTGCGGACATGTTTGCTTTACCACTGCTCCCTCTGAACCCAAGGGCTTCAAGGAGGCCAGTGGTGCCTAAATCGACCGCTGGGTAGACGTCTTCACATTCTAATAAAACATGCTCCGTAGTTTCCCTAGCTTTACCACAGCAAGCACATGCTTCTTCTTCCTTCTTATATCTCGCTTTATAGGTTACCTGGCGGGGCGTAGCCTCCTAGCGAGCGGCGCACGAAGCGCACCTTACGTGCCCTCTGCGGTGATGACGTCACAGCATCCAACGAGCGCGCGCGCTGCTGTTGCGAGCGAGCGAGCAGGTGCGCGTCGAGAGAAAAGAGAGAGGAGGGAGGGATGTCACATCCGCTCTGCTAAGCAGATTTTGAGTCTATGCCAGGCAATTGCTTTCCATTAATTAGCCGGTTAAATATCATGCCACCTTGTGTGTGACGTCATTACTTCCGCTTTCTACTTCCGGGTTTCCAGGAATTTCGCTAAATGTGCTCATGTGGCGGGTCCCTAAAGTCTACGGTTCTGTGCTTTGGCGTGTGGCAATCAGTTATTTCTAATTATTGCAGCCACTCCAGTAACTCAACTTGTAACGAATGCTCCGTTATCATATCTATAATAAAACCCATGAATATTGTACTGTATTATTTTTCTTTCTGGTGTATTTTGCATTTCGTCCCCGGTCGTCTCGGGAGGTTTACCGGAAGTGCTGCGCAAGAAACAAGAGTGTCGCTCGGTGCTCGGGCCGCTAAAACTGCATTGCGTTACGCCTGCAGGATTTCTTTCACCGCACCAGCGTTGCTTCTGAATCATTGCCTGCTAAGTACACATGAAACAGGGAAAGAACGTCGTGCACATGTTTGATGTTAGGGGAACTTTAGATTATGCGTACGCAAAGCGCCCCGCTCGGGGCTAGAATTCTTTTGTACTCTTTTGGAGTTCTTTTGTGCGTACCTTCTTGTGTCCGTTAACTTTCCGTACGCAATGTCTAAAACTCTCTATTAGTTCCTGTATCGAGATCGCTCACGCTTTACACGTTAGTCTACAGAATTGCGCACTTACATATACGTATATATATAGCTGAGAGCGTCGACGTGCCAAGTGTAATTTCAAACAGTGCGTATCTCCTAGACTATCGGTTGTTGTGTATTGAGAGGCTCGAAGAAGCGGTTACGTACGCGAACGAGGTGATTGGTCGAACCGTTGGCAAAGTTGTGCGACGCCGTCGTTTATGTTGTAGCTCATAGTCGTACCATTTATCTTCTTTTCCTTTCAGGGTATAGCGGCGTTGTGAGTGGCATATGCAAATTATAGCCGAAAGTATTTAGGTGCGCGTCTGCGCGAACGTTTTCGCGAGCTTCAGCTTGTAAGCTTAAATGATAATTAGCGCGGATTACGTGTGCGGATTTGCCGCACTTGTTTAGTGGGTGGGATATTTTTTTCGTTGCATCACGTAAGCGAGGAAACGTTCTGCGGGCGCCTATTTTCCCGTCCATTTGTCACGTGCGTTCTGTTCCTTGTAGCAGCCAGGGACGAGCTGTTGGCCGCTCCGCCCAACGTAACCTAACTGGCGACACTTATCTGTTGAGAGACCTGTTGTTGCAATTCCCTTGGCACCGTTCCTCTCGTGAGCCAGAATTAGGAATGCACAGACATCCTTGCTGTGGACGGCAGCTGAAGGAAGCGGTCTTGCAGGTCTTAGGCGAGCGGGAACGGCCTACTATACATGTGGTGGGACTGTGTAGAAAGAAGGTGCGTTCAGCTGTGTCCCGTCTGAAGGCAGTGGTTTTCCCTGTTTATGCTCGGGTCGATGCTTAACGCCTTTTGGAACAGTCTTAGTGGTCTTTTGGGAACATATGGGCATAGAAGTGCCACCGATATGCAGACTGGCACCTTAAGTGCGCGCTTGCTTCACTCGTCGTTCAAGTGCCTTACAGGGCGCGCGAGCGCCCCATATGCTGCCCCCCCCCCCCCCCCCCCCTTCCGGTCACTGTTGCTGAATCCGTGGTTATGCCGTTCAGATCCGCTGATCAGGTACCTGTTGCAGTGGCTCATCGGTTCGTTTACCTATGTCGCGAACTTACTACCGGCCTCTTTTCATTGCGCAGACGCCCGTGCATTGGGATTTCGGCGCGTGTTAACAAGCCTTAAGTGGCGCAAATTAATGCCGAGCCGCGCGCTTCGGCATCTATCTCAGTCCCAAGTTAACATAGTGGTATTTACTGTCGGAGGACTTTCAGCGGTTCCTATCAGCGTCGTTTCTTTCGAGTTGGCGACATTGAAGACCCGAACTGCACGCAGCAGCTATAGCCGGCTTGGTGTCGGCACCGTCATCACCGGGGATACCACTTGCGGATGCCCGGCGGGCACGCACCATCCGTATCCCCTGCCAGCCGTTATTTGTGTGTGCGTTCGGAAGCGTACGTTCGCTGTGCGCGTTCGGAAGCGCATGTGCGCGAGAGCAGCGCATCAGCATCCCTTCGCGCGCTGTAACCCTAATGACAAGCTACGTCTTCCGCGCGGGGAACCGTTATCTCCCTCTTCCGGATATCAATACCAAAGGCGAAGAGGCAACGGGCAGGGCAGGGGTTACCGCTACATACTCCCCTCTCTGCCCGAGGCTGCGTTTGCGGTTGCATCTGTTTTGCGGCTTCATCCGCGTCCGTGTACTGTCCCGCCACAAAACTATTCGGTGCTGGTGAGCCTACAGAGTTGACGATGATGCAAATTGAGTTCAGCTCATCACGCGAACGTACGATTTTCTTTAGCTAGTACTGCTGCCTTGCGGCAACCAGTGATGCTATAATATACGGACCAACCAAGAACACGTGCGTTATGATAAAATTGAGTCATTGTGCGGATTACACGGCCTCCGTACATTTGTAATGTGTAGAAACCCAGTCTTGTACAGGAGCTCACAAAAATGCACTTTAATAGAGTTCAGGCTTCGTGTAGGGCATATATGGAGCTGCTTGTCTCCTATCGAGCTATGACTGACCATGGTCCGTACTATTTCTGTGTACACTGTAGTAGCATAAATAAATGTCTACAGACTACACAAGTGTGTATGCGAAAAAAATTGTGCCAGTAAAAAATTTGGCCTTCTGTCTACCGGCGCAAGCATCTACTAAGCTGGGCCCAACGCTGTATACCGTTTTCGCTGGAGGCGTCCTTGTTCGACCCCGGAGGCTTCCAAGTAAGTCCGTGTGCAAGGGCGATGGAGGGGGGTCATCGCGCTAAGAACACTCTTCTTCAGCGGGACGCAAGTTGGCCCGCTGTCATTCTCTTTCCTAGCTAGCAGCGAGCCGGTGACCCGTCGGCATCGAGGAGGATTGTTTCCGCCTTCCTCCTCCCGGCGGAGTCAAAGAAGCCTGCGCGCGTGATGCGAGCCGTGCGTTTTTTGGCGACGCTGGACGGTGGCGTCGCCGAGGGGGGTCATGGGGGAGGGCAGTGCACTGCCACTGCTGCTGCTTCGGCAGCCGGAAAATGATGGGGCCGAGGAGCGCTCGGGACAGCAGGCCATAAAGCGGAATGACGGAAATGACTCGTCGTCGCCGTTCGTCGTCGTCTCTAGCTCCGACCAGAAGAACAATGGGCCCGTGATCTCTGCAGTATACACCGCTGGTGTGCTACTCTATACGTACGGGAATGCGCCGACCGGAATCGATCACCTCTGCGTGCGGATTCGTTCCCTTATGGGCTGCAGATCGAGTTGGGACGCTCGACGGGGTTGGCGTGGCGGCGGTGACAATTTCTTGCCTGTGTGATCTCGTCAGTGTTGCCCTTCAATACCGATCGTGTTCTATATGTACCGTGTTTCGTTTCGATGCTTTATCTTTTTTCACTTATCGGTTTTTTTCTTTTTAGTCAGTACGGGGCTCGCACGAACCCCCTCCTCCACCTCTTCCCTCATTATCGGAGACTCAGCGGGACGGATGAGAAAACAGTAGTATTGAATACTCTCTACAAATACAAAATACGAATCCAAGAATCGCAATACTCGTCAGTAGATCGAGCTTTCCACGTATTGCGCGAACGTGTAGCACGCTGATCGCGTCAGTACCATTTCAAGCTCTTGAACGAAAATCCCGAATGGAGCTAACGCCGTGGCTTAAGGAGTTGTCCTCGATACCTATAGAGAGAGTAGCCGATGTGAAGAGGATTGCAATAGTTTCGGCATGGTGGTCACTGCCGACAGTGGCGTATGACAACAAGCCCACGGAATGCTTCGTTGAGGGTGCAGTCATATGATACGCGATTCCGGAGTCTTCGGCTCTCCGATGGGCCGCTGTACGCATTTCGCGTGTCCGCTTGTAATTTTTGCGCCGACACGCAATCTCAGAATCATGCGCAGCTGAGTCACGTAAGCGGGCCACATAGCAGGGAACTAGGCAATAAGAGCTGGGCCGCTTGCAGCATAAAACCAGTGCATTGCGTAGTTAGCTGTCGCTGCCTGTTACGAGCGCTGTTCAAGTCTGTCGTGAACTCTGTGCAGAGAGACTGTCTGCTCTGTTTGCTTATTTTGATATATCGTCACGTCGCATTATGCGTCCTTGTAGGGATAAAAAATGTCTGGGACTTGTTTACTGCTTGGAAGTCGCGCTGTGACTCATGCTAACCGCGTGGTTTCGCGTCTTGGCGTCAGCACTTGCGAACGAGCCCAGATTCCGAATCGTCTGCACCATATTTGTACGCACGGGGGAGTTTCTATAGGAGAGTCACTTTGCGGGCAAGAACGAGGCATTCGCTCCAGAAATAGAAAGTTTTAGCTTAGGGGACGCAAGCCGCTTGCGTCCCCTAAGCTAGAACTCTCTAATATCTACACAGGAACAGCACGAGACGCTTATAAGCGAAATAGACACGTATGGAAGGTACGCAGCTGTAGTGCAGTCGCAGCTCCATCGCTGACTGGATACATCTTGCATTTGCGAACGAATGGACGGTTCAGGTCCGTGTTTTGACTGCCAATCGAACTAACATGTCAGTGTTTTTGTTGTCTGTAACCGAAATCGTGGTCTGCTTTCCACTTCTTTGTAGTCAGAAATAGACCCCCCCCCCCCCCCCCCAGTGGTGGGTCAAGGTCCTTTCGTACGCCAGGAGCCCTATTCCCGAAAAGAGTTGGGTGGAGGGGCGGCTGCATTATACGGCGTCGCGTTTGCGCCCGTTTACTGCTACACTGCGGTAATCTCCCCTCTGCGCGCGCGGCGACTTGCTCTCCGTGTATGTATCTCCAGTCGGCGTGCCGACGCCTTTTCGTCGTCGTCGTCGTCATGGTGCCGCCGTTGCAGGACGGCGTCGTATAGCGGCCAGCGCCCCGTCCGTCGTGCTTGTGCGTGCAGGGACGAGGTCCTTGCTCCGCTTTTTTTATCGCGCTCGTCTCGCTCCCATTTTCGTTGGTAGGAGGGGGGCGGAGGGGGGCGCGAGGTCAGCGACGCTGGGCTGTCTGTGCGCTGCTCTACACTGCGTCGTGCGCGTTTGACCCCCGCGAGGATCAATACTGCAGGTCGCGCGGTCACTTATTTTTTATGCAAGCTCACGCGTAGGGATGCGAGCGCGCGCCCTGCATTGCTGCGTGCGTGACCGAGCTTAATTCTGCGCTTCCCGTGTATTACACGGGCCCGTTCCATGGGGACTCATAGAGCCGACCCGCGCCCTTGGTTCATCCCAAAGAGCCGGTCCTGTGTAAAGACATGTATGGCCAGTTGCCCCGCTCCCTCTATGTGTACATGAAAGTGCACCACGCCCGCGTTTCCGTTTAGCACTCGCGGATGTTGCACTAAGCATCATCCAATACGATGTACAGTGTAAAATGCCGTTTCTTGAAGCGCCGTCCGCAGAGCGTCAGTAAATGACATCGTGGCGCCATTGCGGGTTTTCCTCGCGTATTGTGTGGATGGTGATTTGTAGGCTTCGCACTCATTGTCGCTTTACGAATCGTCGCGATTGCTTTCGACTCGTGTCTTTCGGTAAATTATATGAAATGACAAAATATTTAGGCAAGACAACAGGCTGTACGCTGCTCTAAGGAAACTCACATTAAGCCCTAGTCCCATGCATGTGCCCATGGTTTTATCCTACAGGCAACTTCAATTGCCTAGGGTATATGTATTTGTCCATTCCTTTCACCTGTTGCTAAATTCTGTTCTTTTTTGCAATATTATATTCGGTTGTCCATTGGCGTAACTGCATGCTTATTAGCGTAACGGACTGGGATAGCTGGTGCTGCATCATTTTTGTGTGAAGCTTAAACGCTTAACGGAGGCACAGAAACAATACGGCACCAGGAAGAGCGCTAACTTATATCTACTGTGCTTTGACATCTATAAATACATAGCCCAGAAGGAACCCCCCCCCCCCCCCCCGCTTCCAATAATTCGAAAGAAAATGAGTACATGAAAACATAGCACGACAATAATAAAAAAAATCTCTGCGCGCGCTTGCCCGTGTGACCCAAAAATAATTTTGTCTGGCAGTGCAATGGATGCCTTTGTTGCTGTCTAGTGTTAGGCAAGTTCTACTGTGGGCCCGCGTATCTCGAAACAAAAAGCAATTCTTGGGGACGTCTCTGGGTCGACCAATCTTATCGCGCTCTCGTATGAATTTGCAAATATTGTTTTCCGATATTGTGTGCGTCTTTAGATTTGTCATTTACGAAGTCATTGCGCTTCTACTCCCAGCATGCTGGCGCGAGCGTGAGTGAGAAAGGACCTTCAGTCATCATCATCATCATCAACCTGGTTATGCCCACTGCAGGGCAAAGGCCTCTCCCATATTTCTCCAACTACCCCGGTCATGTGCTAATTGTGGCCATGTTGTTCCTGCGAACTTCTTAATCTCATCCGCCCACCTAACTTTCTGCCGCCCTCTGCTACGCTTCCCTTCCCTTGGAATCCATTCCGTAACTCTTAATGACCATCGGTTATCTTCCCTCCTCATTACGTGTCCTGCCCATGCCCATTTCTTTTCCTTGATTTCAACTAAGATATCATTAACTCGCGTTTGTTCCCTCACCCAATCTGCTCTTTTCTTATCCCTTAACGTTACACCTATCATTTTTCTTTCCATAGCTCGTTGCGTCGTCTTCAATTTAAGTAGGACCCTTTTCGTAAGCCTCCAGGTTTCTGCCCCGTAGGTGAGTACTGGTAAGACACAGCTATCTGAGAATGCCTGCCAAACGCACCCCAGCCCATTCTTATTCTTCTGATTATTTCAGTCTCATGATCCGGATCCGTGGTCACTACCTGCCCTAAGTAGATGTATTCCCTTACCACTTCCAGTGCTTCGCTACCTATCGTAAACTGCTGTTCTCTTCCGAGACTGTTAAACATTACTTTAGTTTTCTGCAGATTAATTTTTAGACCAACTCTTCTGCTTTGCATCTCCAGGTCAGTGAGCATGCATTGCAATTGGTCCCCTGAGTTACTAACCAAGGCAATATCATCAGCGAATCGCAAGTTACTAAGGTATTCTCCATTAACTCTTATCCCCAATTCTTCCCAATCCAGGTCTCTGAATACCTAATGTAAACACGCTGTGAATAGCATCGGAGAGATCGTATCTCCCTGCCTGACGCCTTTCTTTATTGGGATTTTGTTGCTTTCTTTATGGAGGACTACGGTGGCTGTGGAGCCGCTATAGATATCTTTCAGTATTTTTACATACGGCTCGTCTACACCCTGATTCCGCAATGCCTCCATGACTGCTGATGTTTCGACTGAATCAAACGCTTTCTCGTAATCAATGAAAGCTATATATAAAGGTTGGTTATATTCTTCAGTATGGGACATCAAAACTCGAGCTTCCATTTGATGGCAGTATGCATGCGCAGGTAGCTTTGCAAAGGC